>NC_089649.1:36942977-37568334 GCF_037042795.1 Molothrus aeneus
CCTCACCTGCAGCTCCCTCTGCTCCAGTGGTCCTGCTGAGGGACCAGAGCCCAGAACAGCTTTGCCAGCCCAGATCAGAGAGGACAAGTTCCCCGAGACTGTCAGTGTGTCCAAGGCTGAACAATACCTGGAGCAAGCTGAGCAGGAGGGGAGAAGGAACTGTCTCAACCATCTATGCCATTCCTAAATGCAGGCTCTTTATTTTATGTCTGCTTTCAGCAAGCATTCAGGAGATCCTGAATGCTCAGAGGTTTGAAATTCACTCTCTGGGGAGATTTATGTCTCCCTTCCACAGACAAGTGCTTTTTCACTGGAGAAGACGGTATTATATGACTTACCTAAGTAGTCACAGCTATTGGTGCAGCTCAGATTGGGTGCAGATTTGGTTCTGGCACAGATGAAAAGATTACAAGAACTTGGTTCGAACAACTGGCACACTCAAAGTCTTTGTATGGCTGCGTACAAAGACAAAAACCTAATTGTAAATTGGTTTTAAAGCATTTCATGGGATACTTCCATTATAATATTTCTAGCAAATTACCAGCTCCACAAGAGTTGTAAGACATAAAGGATTCATTAATAAAAACTACTTTGGTAAATAAATAAATAAATATGTACGCATTTTTAAATTAATATTTTAATTTAATATTTTTAAAATAGAGTATGAAAAAAAGAAAATTATATGAATTGGACAGAAAAAGTGCTGATTTGAGTGATGGTGTTTACAGAGCTATGCTGTGTACTGTAGCACACCGTTTGGGGTGGGGATCAAAGAAGAAGAGGTCTTGCACGAGCTCTGTGCCTGGTGGGTGTCTGCAGTTTGCACAAAGAATGAACAACTTACTAGCACAGACTCTGCAGTGCAACATGCATTAATGTATTAATCTAGAGATGCAAAATAAAATGTTGCCTTGCTGCAGCTGGAAGTCATGCTCCTCTTAGATGTGCACAGAACGGAACATCCCCTCTATATCTTTGTGCTGCTGTGATCATCTCTCCTCTTTTTCCTTCTCCACAAGAGGTTGTAGTTACCATGCTGTGTTTTTAAGTGGACAACAAGAAGCCTGCTGCTGACCTACAGGGTAATTGCAACAAAAAAGGTAGGATAATATTCTGAGAAGTGGGATTCTCAAAGCTGACAGGTAAGGGAAAAGGAGGATGGAGACAATGGTGTGAGAAGCAGTTTGGCCATGAGCCTCTGGGTATCCTGGGGAGCAGCACATCTCAGGTGTGTTTGCCTTGGCTTCCACTGGGCTTCCCCAAATGTTCTGTCTCCCAGTCCCAACTAACATTAACCCTCCCTCCTCTAAAGATAGGATATTTGGGCTAGGTCTGCTGCTGGGGAAGGGGAGACCACCCCTGGGAATGCAAACAGTGGCAGTGCCTGGTGGTGGGGGTGCTGCAGCCTGTTCCAGAGCATCCTGGTGGCTGAGTTCTCCCTGCATGCCTCAGAGCCTGGGAAGGAAGAGGAGACCATGGAGCAGCATGTGAGATGAGAAAGCTGCTGGTTGCCACTGAGCTTCTTGAGACACTGCTTTAAGAAAAAAATAATAATCATGGCACTGTCATACAGCAGAGATATATGGCCATACCCTTATAATTAATTATGTGACTAAAGAGTAATTCTCCTGCCCTATCATTCTGTCTAGAACACAAGGAAGTTAAAACCCCACTCCCTCCTTTTCAATGTGCTTAGAAACATCTAATCTGAGGACTCCTTCAGTGACCATCAGCACAGCCCCTGGTTTTCATCACCCTGAGTAAAGAACAGTCTGAAGATGGTGACAATTTGCCAGTCCCAATGTGTAACACTACTTCTAATTCTCTTCAGTCAAGTCCATCTTTAGGTTTGATTCATGCCACAAAGCACTGGAATCTGCCACAAAACACAGCCTCTGCAGGGGCCAGTAGCTGCCTCATGGTCCTTATCCCCTAGGAACTGAATGTGTCTTAGTGTATAAGCTGTCATGTCCTATCAACATCTTATGCATCAGCTTTTTCCTGTCTGCTGGTCTAAAGACATTTGGATATCTGTAGTCTCCAGCAACACCTTTGTGTAGTAGTAGTAGTAGTAGTAGTAGTAATAACAAAAATAGTAATAGTAATAGTAGTAGTAGTAGTAATAATAATAATAATAATAATAAAAGATTCAAACAGGCAGTTGTTTTTATTTTTGGAGAAAGAGTGACCAGCAAATCACATTCTCACCCAGAAATTTCTAGATGCATCATGCTTTATCTGTGTACATATCCCATCTTGCATCAACTCAGAATATTTCTCTGAGTTTTCCCCTCTGTAACATGGAGGCAAAAGAGACATCTGCTTCTCAAAAGTACATTGTAAAATTAAATACCTTTCTGTTTTGAAGCACTTTAATGCAATAAGAACAGGAGCCATAAAAGTACCTCAAACTGAGTGAAAGAATCTTTTATAACAGACATTTTAGAAAAAAAAGCCCCTGCAGAATAGACAAAGATACTTTATCAATTTCTCTACCTTCCTTTTTAAATAATTTATGAGAGACATAAATTTGTAACTTCACTACATTGGTGCTTTTTTTTCTTTGATTCTCTATGCATATCTGTAATTTATTAGAACTTCCATGCCTTCTTTCAGTCAGACTACTTTTTCCTATCAAACTGTGATATTTTGCTAAGCAAACAGAATATCCTTGAACAATACCACTCTTCAGTCAATCAAGTCACTGAGTTATTTCAACTTTGTAAAACTGACACCTTTTCAAGTTCACAACATACATGTTGCAACCCTTATCATGTTTTGTCTGCACACAGCAAATGCAACTCGATTAGAGTCACTGGTACCACAGGAACTCTTAAATTTTTAGATCAGTGAGTAGAACTCTGCCCTTTCTCATGCTCAGGAAAAGAGGGCAATGGGAAAGAATGAGTGAAACAGACAGGTAACTACCAGTTCTACACATACTCATGTGCAAAAAAAAAAAGTTTTAAAAAAATTCCCTGTGTTTTTGAAACCTGGGTTTGCTCCTGCATGTTCTTGACTGAGATAGAGACCATGAAGGATGTTGCTCCTGTAGGCCGTAGGTCCCTGCAGTCTCTAGTCCCAAAAAGGGAAAACAGAAACAAATTTTCCAGTACCAACTACTCAATTACACCCTTGCTGTCAGGCGAGGTGTTCCATGAAGTGGGTTGGTGTGTTTTGGACATGTCACTGAGTGATGCATTTAATCAAGAACACCTTGCAGTGGTGAGCCTTGGGTTTTTTCTTTTTTCCTTTCCCCCCCCCCCACCTTTTTTCATTCTTCTCTCTTTTTTCTTTTTCTGTTCCTCTTTCCTCTGTTCTCTCACCCCTCTTTTGCTTTTTCCTCTCTCTCTCTCTCTCCTGAATAACCGAATCTATTGAAAAGTAAATCCTCTCCTTCAATTACTTTAATATGCTTTCATACCATGTTTGCTCCACTTTATTTCTCAGCTTTGTTATTTCCACTCCCCAGTAAAATCTATCACCTTTGAGTGAGTTATTTGCTTTTCTGGACTGCAGCAAATACCACCCACTCTGTTAAGGTCAGGCTCCAGCTCCTTGACTTCTCTATTGTTCCGTCCCTTCCTTACCCACTCTGTCATTGCAGCACGACAGCTCCAGCTGGGAGGGCAGGGAAATCACTCCCTCAAGAGCAGTTTATCACAGCAATAAATGTTGTGTGTTTTACTAGGATGCCATCAAAGTTCACCCTCACACCATCATGCTGGAGTAGAAACAATTGTTTCTTTTATTCATCTATTATATATACTTTATTTGGTAGGTGTCTATATCCTGCAGAGATCAGCATCCTGAAGGGACAAGGCACTACTTCAAGCTTCTGCTGTGTTGTGAAAATTACAGAATTTGCAGTGAGAAGCATCATAATGTTTTAAATTAATTACTGCTTCTCAGTTTTCTTCCTGTTCTCCCTACTGCCTGGGTTTTAATTACTTTGCTCTCATAGGCGTCTCCAAAGTCACTTCATTAAACAGTATTTGTAGCCTTTACATTTCTTTCAGGTTATTTGCTTCTTTTTATAGTACTGCCTGTGCCAGCTCTATTAACTTCAAAGTATAAGAAGCTTGAAATCTTTGTGATTGCAACTGGTACTCAGCAGAATCTGGCCATCTGAATTGATCTGTCATTCATGAAACTAAATACTTTAGTTAAATTTTTTTTTTTAGATACAAGAGAGAAAAATGAAACCTTTGTGCTTACGTTCCCTCCCCCATCTTCCTACTAAGTATTGATATTTCCTCAGCCAAGAGAGCTTAATAAAAGCTGAGAATACACTTTATTACATTAATTTCATACGGCAGAATTCCTTGTAGCAATATGAAAACAAGTTGTTGAATGTGTGACAGGGTAATTCACTGAGCACTAAAGGAAATTGCTAAAAACAAAAAGAAATTTGTCATACTCTAAGCTCTCAGTGACATATGAGAGCTCCAGTATTCTGTTGGGAAAAATGGTCAGCAGCCTTGCACTGACATATGTTAGGTATCTCTATTCCCTGAAATGCAGGTTTGGATTGACTGAAACTATCTGAGGCTTTAGGTTAAATTCCTAACAATTTTTTCAGACAAGAATATGAAGGAAACATTTGAAACAGACTATTTAATGTCAACATTTTTCTGCAGAAACTCCCTTAATTTTTAATTTTTTGGTTTTTTAACTTTTTTCTTTCAGGACACTGTGTGTCTAAATCTGGCTCAGTCTAGTGAAGGGAAGAGAAAGCAAGACCCAAGCCCAGTGTTTGGAGCATCTCCTTCTCTTTGTCTCTCTCTTCTCAGGCAGAACAGGATGGCTGTTTGCCCTCTCTTGCCAGTGGCACTGCAGTTACCTACAATGATCAGTGCAGAGACAACTCTGTGGCTGCCAGTGCTCATGGAGACCTATTTCACCATGAAATAGAGGCTAAAAGTCAAGCTAAAACAGAGCCAGCACTTCTTAAAACCACTGTGGGCCTTTGTAAAGACAGATCAGGGATTCACTGATAGGGCTCCATGCCCCTGTCTCCAGCGTCAGGCTAGGGACCCTTGAGAAAACTGAGTACTCTGCTTATATACTGTTGGAACCTTATTTTGGGGACCCCTGCATGGTTTATTTCATGTTATGTTATACAGGAATTCCAGCTGCAGACCAATTGGAGAAAACTTTGCTTTGACTAATGAAGCTTATCATGTATATTGGGTCTGCAGGAAGAACAAAGGAAGATGTATCACTGGGGAATGGGATTCAGCTTCAAAGAGGTAAATATCAAGTGCAAAAGCAGTGGATCATTAAATGAGGTGATACAGCCGGGCTGTTCATATTGGTGTCCACAGCTGTTTTCCTTCTCCTGGTATGATCAGTGTTCACTTATTGGTGCCTGATTCAGCTGCATTAAAAGCTTTTGATCAAAAACAAAGACATATTTTCCTGCTGCATACTTTCCCAGGTTTGAGGGGGTTTTCCTGATGGAGATGATAGATATTTGGCCACAAACATTCTAAAAAACGTTGTGTCCTTCCTTACATGGGCTTTAAAGAAAGAATGCTGACTGAACTTTACTTTTTGGTTAATGAAAACAAGTGTAAATTCTTGAGCCCTAGAGCAGTGTTTCCTAAGCACACTCCTATTAGGATATAGTGAGACTTCCTAGTACCTTGGCTGCTGAGCAGCTACTGACATGTAGTTCCAGGAGCCAGTCAGGGTTTGGGGCTGTTTCCTGATGGGTAGTTTGGTGGTAAGCAGTTAGAACAAGAACAAGAGCTGAATGAGGTTTTTCAGGTGAGATAAGTCAACATTTGCATGGCACTGACTTGGGTCATTTCATGGTTTCCATGGGTTCAGTCAGCTTCAGTCAGCACAGACTTTGTCCTCCACTAAATTCCTGAGTTAGGGTTTCAGAGGCCTTTGAGTGCCTGCCGTTAGTGCACATTTATATGGACAAAAAATAAACTAAGAATGGATTTGAGTGAGACAAAGAGACAGCTTCCTACCCATCTCAGCCAACTGCAAAAATGGAGATTATTCAAATTCAGCATATCAGCAAAGCTTTGCAGTAAAGGCATAAATGGTTGCTGGCCAGCTCTAATGCCTTCCAAGGTCATCAGAAATTATTTGACTTCCATTTTGGTTCACATGGTCAGGTCCCAGAGACCAAGAGCATAATAGTTCTGGGAATATGCAGGTGCTCTTCCAGTCTGCTAACTTGTATTTAATTTGGTTTGAAGTGTTGGCTCTGGTCAAGGGAGTGACTATGGCTTCCTGTGTTGAAAAGCTTTTCACATCCCTTCCTTGTGTAACAAGAGCTGTTCAATAAAATTGTGCTCTTCCTGCCATTACCTTTTAGAGCTGCATTGCAGCACATCCAAGATAGCTCACTATGTTGAACCCCAACATTAAAAACAAAAAGACAAACAAATTATGTAAAGCCTTATGAAGCTTGCGGTCCTTTTGCATAGAATCTGCAGCTCAGCCCTCTGCCTCCTCAGTATTGAGCATGTTTGGTTAAAATGGTAGGGTCCAAATAATAGATGGAATGGCTGCATCATATCTTGGGAAAACATTTAAAAGGGTGTTTTGTTTCTGTGAGCACATTTGGGGTTTGATGTAATAGAGCTTGCAAGAGTTGATATAGAGGAAATTATTGCTTCTCAATAAAATTCTCCATTTTTATTGGCTCACATACAGAGAATGGCAGCCAGCTGATAAAATACTTGGTGGAATTTTCTTTCCATCTAGCCATGTGCTTCTCTACAGCTACGAAGTGTGTCCTTTTTTTAAATTGGGCATAATTATGATCATTTCAAAGCATTTTGAGTTTATCATACCACTCTTTAGGTAGAAGTCTGCAACCAGACTTCTTTGTCCTTTAACCAAAATTCTGTCTCTTAAACCTGCTAGCTGTAACAGTAAAGTAAATAAATAACCATAAAAATAATAACAGAAATCTCTTATCTCTGTCAGATACTTGCTGGCAAAGAAATTATAATTTTGTATACAAAGATTATATTTTTGTATAATCTACAAAAGCATTTTAAGCTTTTCACATGCTATTTGGATTCCTTATAGAATGTCTAGTTAAGGAGATATATGTATACATACATAATATGGCTTTGTAAGACAGAAACTGTAAACAACATTTGCAAAATATTACTTCATCAGGGCTGTGAAAATCTAGAAAACAGATCAGCTCTACTATCCTCCCCAAGATAAACACAGACTTCCTCAGAAATTTAAACTCTGCAGCATTACTTGCATTTACTAATAACAATTCCTCAACTTCCCAGAATGGAAATTCTTCCATTTCCTACTCATTTAGTTACTGGAAAGTATGAAACATCTTATCACATTAAACTTTAGGTGTTTGGGCTTTTTTTTGTTCCCAAGGGTGAGTTTGATTCCCAAGTATCAGGGCCAGAAGAGGACCTAGCTGTGGAGTTTTAGGTGCCTGCTCTCTAGAACAATTGCCATGCCCTCCATCTTCCCCGGCAGTGCACAGAGAAAGCTGGGTTGCCCTAGGAGAGAAGCCCCTGCAATTGGAATTATGCAGACCCAGACACAGAGCACCAGGGATCTTAAGCATTGTCCTCCTGCAGTGCCACAGGAGAGGCTCCCCTCTGCATGGCATCCACAGGTGCTTCAAGGGGCATCTCCATCAGCAGGGGTAGAGTCCCTTTTCTGCCCAAGACACTAAAAAGTACTGTCCTAGTGGGTATTTGTGAAGGCACCACAAAGCACCATCTGGCAATTTGCACTGTTTCTTGTGAGGAATGGAAGCCTGGCCACAGGGTAGGTTGTGTTTTTGTGGGCCTCCTGCAGCATCTTCTCTGGGCACTAATTTCTCTGGATGCTAGTTTGTCTGGCTAACAAGGGAGCTGAGCCCTCCTGCAATCCTGGCAGATGTAGCTGCCAAGGAATTGTAAAAACATTTTTAAAAGCAGGAAGGCAGTTGAACTTGATGTTACAGGGCCCAGCCTAGAAAAGATTGTGAAACCACAGTTTTGTATATAAATATCAATGTATCACCTGAACTCTGCTTTCCATGCTGTTTCCTGACCTGGCCTCCCATTTCAGTGACATTTTGGCTAGAATTCAGGAGGGGATAGGCTCAGCTAAATAAAAACCTGGCCTAACTGTACCCATCTGCTCTCTATCTAAAGCAGGTCAATGCTGTCCAGATCTGGCCTGATAAGTTGTAGGGGTACCAAGGTACTAATGTATTGCTTTCTGGGCAAGCTGCAGCTGAGAAAGGGATCTAACAGTGGGGACTGAGGTGTCTAAGCCCATTTCTTGTCTCAGCCCTCTCCACTACTTTTGTACTAGTGATACACTCAGTCTGTCCACTTCTCTGTCACTGGAAATTTACAAACTCCATTAGCTTTCTCCTCATTACCCAGTTTGGTTTGCTGGTCACAGGATGCCCCCTCTGGAAACTTCTGTGGATTAGATCCAAGGAGGAGGGGAAATCACACGAAGATGACAGCAATCATTTTCATAACACTTGTAGAGTACACCATGACTGGTCTGTCCCCATAACCATGGAAGAGGCAAATCCTCTGACTGCTCCTGCAGAGGCTGGAAAAGAGTACAGCGATGGGAGAGAGCCTTAGTCATGAAAACGACTTATTTTAATGGGCAGCATCCTCTCCACAGAAGCCCTGAGGGACACACTGATGTTCCCAGCTGGTGGGCGGGATTCACCTGACTCCCTCCCTGAAGTGTATCCAGAAAACATCCACATATTATGTACATAAATCAAACTTTCACCTGAAGAATGGGAACTCTTTGTTGTCAAATGAATGTGAGCTGTGAAGAACCTGCAATGTGTACTATAGCAGTCCTGAATGGTTGTCAGCTTTCCAGAGGGTTGTGCTGTTGGCTGGAAATGTCTCGTTGTTCAGTTCCCAGAGTTTTCCAGGTCTAAAGTCTCCTTGTCTGAATTGTCAAACATATCATTGTCACCAGAGACAGCTGGCACAGGAAATAATGCCATGCAAGAATCAAATTATACAGCATTTTTGCAAAACCTTTTACAAATCTGTATTAAAGCCAGTCTTTTATTTCTTATTAAATTAGCATCATACTATGCTGAAATTTTTATGCACTGGTTGAAGAGTTACAGCTAAATGATGTTATGACTCATTATGGCAATATGCAGCAGCATTGACCCAGACTTGTCTCCCAGTCCTCCAAATCTTATCCATTCCACACTTGGTTTACCACAAAAATGGCCTGCATTGCTATAAGTTTAAAACAAAAGAACACACTTTAACATGGATTCTGTGTTTCAAATGTGCAAAAATGGTTTAGTTAACAGGAAGCAGATTCAAGCCTGCGCCAGACACACTGACAATTAGGCATATGTCAGCTCTCCCTTCTGCCAGAGCACAGAGTGAAAGGAGATATCCTTTCTCTGGAGCATGGAGAGAACTAATTATGATCCTAGGAAGTATTTAAAATGAAGTACTAGATTTTGAGTAAATGAACTGTAATAATACATTCTTTTCTGTAATGCCCACTGCTGGGAATCACTTCCTAACAGGAAGGTATAAAGAAGACTGAGTTCTCTTCTTGGGTGTGCAGAGCAGAAGGGCAACAGACATGAACTGGAAAACAGGAAATCCCAACTCAGTATAAGGAGTTGTCAGACCCTGGAGCAGGTTGTACAATCCCTGTCTTTGGAGATATTGAAAACCTGGTTGGACAAGGTGTTGACTACCTGCTCTAAAAACCTTCTTTGAGCAGGAGGATGCTCTAGGTGAATGCCTGAGGTCCCTTCCAACCTAAGTGTTCCTCAAATTGCATCTGTGCAGGAGCAGTGTGTCCTGCAGCACTGTAACAGTGGGAGGCTTGTTGCTGACACCATTCAGTGAAGAAAGGGAGGAAGGGGAGGGGTTTTTTTAAATTTTAAAATATTTTTTATTAATGCACTTATTCTCCCTTCTGCCTCCTTCAGTGAGGTCCAAACTAGATGTAAACACAGATTTTTAATGCATGTAGTCACAGAGACAAACAAACTATGTCAAATATGATTGGGAGGAAGATCCAGCTACAGCAAGAGACCAACTAACTGCTGTGAAAGGACACAGGAACATGGTGAGAAGGCAAGAAGTTGCAAGAAGTGCAAATAGAAGATACTGCCATAGGTGGTAAAGACTCGGTGATGCCTTTGTGTTCTTATATATCAAGAGTTCTATTATCATTATAGTGCAGGGGTTCCATATCCTCAGAGTTTTCATACCTCCTCAATGTATCTCATAGGCAGCTCCTCTAAGCACTGACTGCTCCAGAGCCCACCAATCACTGTTTTATACCACTTTTTCTTATTGGCTACAGGTGTGGTCTGTTAAGATCAGGCCTGCTCCTAATCTTCAGTAATTGGTTCAGCTGCAACTCATTGGGGGATAAGATTACATGCTATACCAGCTTCATTTACCCATACTGTATCCTCCTACACCTTTGCATTTCCACAGTGTTTGCTACAGCACAAGAGCCAATGGCACAGTCACTGAGCAGTTGTGTGGTGGTTGCTGTTGCCCACAGAATCACAGAGTGTCCTGAGTGGGAAGCGGGACTCACAAGGGTCGTTGAATCCATTTCCTGGCCCTGCACAAAACAGCCCCAGCAGTCACTCCATGTGCCCAAGAACCTTGTCCAAACACGTCTTGAACTCTGTCAGGCTTGGTTCTGTGACCTTTTCCAGGGGCCTCTTCCAGTGCCAAACCACCCTCTGGGTGAGGAACTTTTTCCCAATATCCATCCAAAATCTCCCCTGACACAACTTCAGGCCATTCCCTCAGGTCCTGTCACTGGTCACCTGTGAGAGGACAGATCAGTGCCTGCCCCTCCTCTTCTCCTCATGAGGAAGGTGTAACTGCAGTGAGGTCTCCTGTCAGCCTCCTCTTCTCCAGGCTGAACAGACCAAGTGACCTCAGCTGCTCCTTATTTGGCTTTCCCTCAAGGCCCTTCAACTTTGGACATTCAAATGATGCCAGCAGATTGTCAGGAACGTTTAGATAGTGGAACTAGACAATGTGATTCTTTAGAGCAATAAGTAGTATTTCAGTAACTGCTTTCAGAGAGAGTTCTAAAAGATGACTTGTGACTGCCCATACAGGGTGTATTTCTCATGTTACTCTTATTGGAAGGAGCCTCAGTTTGAAGTATTGGTGTAGTACTTCTGTGGCTTGGCTGATGACTGTCATTCATTTCTTCAATAGATTTGGGTAAATGTCAAGGGCTTGCTTCAAGCAAGCCTCCTTAAAACAATGCTTCTGACAACAACTGAAACATTTACAAAAATGGGTATTTAAAAATTATTATAATCCTAGTACTGCAAAGAGAAGTGCTTTCTTCTTTTTTTTTCTTCAGATTCACATTCACAAGTGTATAGAGATGTCATTTATGTCCTAGACACATTAATTTCTGATTTTTTCCTTTAACCCTCTTAATTGGAAGAAAGTATGTTGCTGCTGATTTATGAACTCTTCAGAAGTGCCAGGGATCATTTTAAATGTACACAGCTGCTCTGCAGTAGTTTAACTTGGCAGATAGTATTAAACCATTGAATTGTGTCATTTATTTGTGTATGCACACAATAAGTTCCTTGTGCAGGTTCTTCAGAAAAAGTCTCAATGTTGATTCGAAAATGTGGCCTAAAAATAACCTAGCCCCATGATTTATTGTTTTGGTGCTTGTCTCCAAACAGTACATCTAAAATGAAGAATGAGATACGGTGTGTACCCCAGATAAGGCAATGGAATGGAAACCATCCGTAAGAGGAGCTATAGACTGAGGTCTGAAAAGGAAAAGTTCCCAGGGTGAATGAGCAAGACACACGATGGGAATCAACTCCTGTTGCTGGCATTTGGGACTGCTGCAACTTATTTCATTGCTAGGCCAGGGAGTGTATGACGTTGTGTAATGAGAAAGAGCAGCAGTCGTGACAGCAGTATCACTGCTTGTGATGGAGTATAAATCAGGGCAGTTTACTCTGTCATTCCATTCAGGGCATCATAAAAGTAACACCTGTCATCTGGAAAAAATCTGAACTCAGAGAATAATATAATGCATTTCGCATGAATGTATAAAATCCTACATACCAGAAAATAAAACACCTAGAAATCGAGTCTTTATACCAAGGGGTGACATCTGCAAATATATTCTACATCAATACCATGTGACTTGATTCATGTCTTAAACTATTCTATGGGGGGGGAGGGAAGTAGCAGTATAGATTCTATTATAGCTCTAAAAAATAACTTTTTAGGCCATGATACTAATCTCTTTGATCCACACCATTTAATGTATTGGAAAGCAGAAGAACTTCCCTTATTTCTCCTTTGGCTGTAAAATAGACTGAAAACAGCCTTCAGGGAATTGTAGATTCAGTTACATCCTCAACAAGAGAACCTAATGGACAGTGTTTAAAGACTGATTGATAGACATCATCTCTTGATGATCATAGCAGAACTTTTTAGGCTGATGATTGCAAGCACAGACATTCAGGAAAGCAAAATTTATGCCTGCCAGGCTTTTTGCCGTGTTTTGTCTCCTCTTTTCTTTCCTCCTTTCAAACCAGATTTCAGCAGTCAGTCCTGGAAGTCAGTAACAATGGCCAAAAAACCTGAGCCAAAGACTACTATCAGCCATGCAAGCTTCGAATATTTTTCTTTGGTAAATGGCCTAAAAGACAGAAATTTAAAATTAAATAGAAGGTAAGTGTGTCCTAAAGCTCTAGAAAATGGTGAAACGTTTGCACATTGGAAGCTTTAAAAACTATGGGAACTTGGGAGGCTGGATGCAGAATTATTTATTCATGATGAGTCAGTTCTGTCATCCTCTACTGTCACAAAATTTCCATGTGCTCTGGTATGCAAAATTATGGAATATTTCAGGTAATGAAACTCCTGTTTTCTTGTTATGAGGGGCTGTGAAGCATATTTATTTTCTATCCAGGATCAGTGCTGTCAATGTCTGATGAAATTGAAATATCAGCCAGATTTCCCCTTTTATTCCTTGCCCTCTGAGGGGGCAGCTTGGTGCTACCTGTGAAGCAGTTGTGGAGCCACTCAGCTGCCTCACCCAAGGTGTCAGTGTAAAGGAGTTCAGACCCTCTCAGGGTGCAGAACTGGAGCACCCTGAGCCTTCTTCTCTCAAGAAACTGGGCTGCTGTGCTGCCACTCAGAGAGATCAAGCAGAGAGTGCTATCAGTGATCTGAGTGAAGAACCTGAACACTGCTGCCTTCTTTTCTTACACAGCCCCAGGCCTCAGTGCAAATAAATAAGGCCCATGTGCTAACATTGGATCTCTGCACTATGGCAACTGGGTTGCATGTTTATGAACACAACATCTCTCCAGAACACTGGAGAGATCACTCAGGCCATCTAATTCATATGGGACTTCCTGATCCCATTCATCATTCCCACTAATGAGGTACAAACCACAAATCTGGTCTGTAGTATTTTTCTGGCTGCTACTTCTCCATTGCAGTGAGAGTTTGGGGTGTTTTTGGAGCAGACATTGTGCTTTTGGAGAAAAGGTTTCTTTCTTAAGGCAACAGGAAAGGAAATAAATGTCAATATAAGTAACAGAACATATAAGAATTGCCTTGGTAGATTGGTGTTCCATTGTTAAATCCTCTACTTTTAAGTTGGACTATCATAGTATAAGGCATTTCAGTAATTTTTTTTTTTTGGGGGGGGTAATTAATACATCTTTATGTTGACATTGCCCACAATTATCTCATTTTAACATTAAAGTATAGAGGGAGAAGTTGGAAGTGTTTTCTATGCATCACTTCACTGTTACACAGGCCGGGCACAATGAGCAGAACAATAAAAATAATCAGTTTGCCAAAGCTGCAGCCAGAGCCCCACCAAAATGTTGGAGAATGAAATCTTTATAATTGTTATAAACTTAGTATTTTCAAAGCAAGCTTACAACTGGGCCAATGGTTCAGATACTCCATGAATGGTACCTGGCCCTTCATGAGTAAAAGTTGTGTACCACAAATTCAGGAACCAGTCAGAAAACAAATCCCAGAAAACACCTTTAAACCTGAATAGGGCTAAAATTTCTTTTTTTGGGATGTCAGGTTTACAGCACTGGCATTAATGTCACACTGGTAACTTGTAGATAATTGAATAATGCCCTTATTTAGAACCAAATTTCTGTGTTCCATGGACTGGCCTGTGATACAGATGGGGTATAGCTATACCACAGACTGGAAAGCACTGCAAAAGTCAATCCTGCAAGAGAGCTTGGTCTTGGGTAATTATTCTTAAGGTAAACTCTTCAGAGAAGAGCTAGTTATCACTCGTCTTCAATCTCAGAAGGTAGATGAGAGTGTAATTCCCTTTGCCAAAGACAAATTCCACTTTTGCATCAGTGAAAATCCACATTAACAAGCATAAAAAGGCAACATTTTTCTTATTTTTTCTTCTCCCTTATGGATAACCTTAAAAAGATGTTTATAAGGCACAGGATGCAGCCTTACTCTTCATAGTCCCTTCTGCTTTTTCAGTGCTATGGTGTGAATGCCTTCTGGTGTGTTTGAAATGCAAAGGAACACTTTGCTGCTCTAACTTGCTTCTAACCTGTACTGAAGAGGGGCACACTTTTGATCATGATTCCAAAGCCTGTCAAATATTCTACTTTGGTTTAAACACCTTTCACCAATCTGAATGAACTGGATTAATTAAAGAAAATATATGCCCCAGCATCCTAAAATATTTTTTAAATTCTCTTCTTGGGCCTTTCAAATAACAACAATAGTAGTAATTTTAAAATCCCAGCTTTTGCATGCAAACCAACAAAGCAAAATATTATTTCTTGTGCAGAAATAAGAAAAATCAAATATCCATATCTTGGGAGGGTGTTAATGTTCTAATTTGTGCCAGAGTGTATTCCTCATAATTTTTATTAGGAAGAATCTGAGGGTACCAGAGGCAAATAATAAGACCCTGACAGAATTTTGAAAATGCAGTTATGCTGCAGAGACCCTGCTGTGTCCACCCAGAGATATCAGATGCAGATCAGTGGAGTCAAGCACTCAAATCCTGCCTATCAGCCAGAAGTGTGATCTAGAAAATAATGGAGAAAACCCATAAGCCAAGTATCAGCTTAGAAACCACATTATCTTCACATGTTAGGATAGGTTAAAAGTTCTATTTCTGACAATAAATATTGTCAGTCTTGATGTTTTTTAAGATAAGTATTTTAAGGAAGGACAGAAACCAGTGCAGTTGTCATCCCTGCTGAGCAGAACCTTATTTACCTGACCACTAGAAAAAAGCCTTGCCTGCTAAAGGCTGGCTCCCTGAGTATTTCTCAGTTCACTGAGTATGGGCATGCAATGTTTTTACAATGAAACATAAAACCAGGCAAAACCCCACCTGGGTTCAGCTTTTTTTAATGAGATGGAAGTTCAGATTTAAGTTTACCAAAGATTGATGATTACTGGAGATAAATGTGTGTTTCAGGTTTGAAATATAATTCTCTGCACACTAAAATACACATGCATGGCAGATATAAAGTATTCAAGTAGGGAACTTGAAATGCTGAGCTATGTCTAGAGCAAATACCTCTAAAACTTCATTTTTCCAATTCTTATTTTCTGTTCAACTGTGAGAGACACAAAATTGGTATTGTGGTAACTACAGATAAAATAAATTGTTTCCCTCCAAAAGGCCTCCCCCAGGTGTGTTTGAAAGGTCAGGTTAGAACCTTCTCAGCATTGCATGGTCTAAATTAGTCCTGAACGAGAATTGCACATTAATCAAAACGAATGAAAATTTTCCTTTAGGTGGAGTGATGAGGCCTGTGGTATGGGAGCAGAAGGATGTGATTACTGCTCATCAGGCTATATCCAGACCAAAATCTTCTCTGTTACTCTAGTGTAAACCAGCAATAACTCAGCTAGGTATTGGGATTTATAGCACAATGCACAGGAAGTCAGAAACTGATCCATCTCAAAATGTTCTTGGAAATTAGCATTTGCTGATCATTTTAACATCAGTATTACTATTGTAATAACATAATGTATAATTAGTTCAGACACCCGTTTGGTAGGCATGCTGGACAAACAAATGCAGATCCATTCGGGGCCCTGGAGGGCAGAGGGATCACACTAAAGTGCCACCTTTGGACCCTTTCATGTGCTTTTGCAGCTCCAGAACAACAATCTCTGAAAATCCTGCTGTGATCCTTTCCAGTATGTCTGTAAAGCAAGCCTCTTAGATGTTGTCATTATAGTGCAGAGTTCTATTATCAGTACGTTGCAAAGGTTCCATATTGCTAGAGTTTTGTACCTCCTTAATGCTTCTTGTAGGCAGCTCCTCTAGACACTGACTCTGCCTTATCCTTGCAGTCGCCAACTGACTCCAGTTCCCACCAATCCACTCTTTTATAACACTCTTCTTATTGGCTACAGGTGTGGCCTATTAACATCAGGCCTGCTCCTAATCTTTAGTAATCGGTTCAGCTGTAACTCTTTAAGGGATAAGATTACATTCTATACCAGCTTCATTTACCCATACTGTATCCCCCTACACTTAGACCTGCTTCTCAGAATGGTAGATGACTCAGGCAGTAACGGTTCAGCAGAAAAGCATGGATTGGAGCTTGATCCACTAGTGGCACAGTCTTGAGACACATATGAGGGGTTACGAGTCAGACAGCAGCCAAATGTTGTGTTAACATAACAGTTTTATTTATTGACACTGCGTTAATCAATAACTATTTCAAAAATTAGAACTTTCACTAACACCTGATGCTCGGTGGTTTTAGACGTATGTGTTGGATCACGGTCAGAGCACAGCTGAAACAATCTTGAACTGCGTTTTGGGGGAGGAAGGTCTGTGGAGAGCTGGGATCAGTGGTGCAGTACACCTCATGGGAGGCTATGTAGCTGCACTGGAACACTCTTTGCTTCCCTGAGAGCACAGGCCCTCAGCCAGGGAGCCTTCAGCTTCGTTATAGCTTGAGACTTGTTATCATTAGAAAAGTTTGCACAAACTCATTTCGGCATAAGTGTCAGACCTTCACACCCCTTCTTGAACCCCCCCCCCTTTGTTTTTCTCCAGGTATTCCCTGCAGGATCTGTGGGTGGAGGGATTCCTTTGGCAATGTGGCTGCTCTCAGCTGGCAGCAAGAAGCAGCAAACACCTCTGGAGGGACTGGAGATGTGCTGCCCCAGCAAACACTGAGAGTACATTCTCACCTACAGATCTTCAGCTGTAATGCTGTTCTGCTGGAGCTGCTGTTGGAGATCGGCAGTATCAAAAAAAGGACAGTAAAATCAGATTTGGAAAAATCTTACTAGCTATTATTTAATTTGTTAGTCTATATTTGTTAGCTCATACATGTGAGCCAGAAGAGTAGAGTGTGTTTTGCAGTGAGACACTCATGCAAGACAGACACAATTTTTGAATGTGGCTTTTAATAACAATACAATTAGAAAGAAGTTTAATGAATACAAGTCCTTTCTTAAATGTTGTTATAAAGTATGCTGACTTGGCTATAGACAAATCATACATATATGTACTTTATTATATAAATATATAGAGATATAAATTGGGAAAAACAAGATACAGTTATTCACAAAATTTGAACTTTCCCTTTTTTATGTATTTGCCCATGTTAGATTCCAAAGAGATGGAGATTTCTTTGCCTTTGTTTTTGTGAAAGCTTATAAAATATAAGTCAATAATCCAGCATTCCTTGTTAAGTAGATAAGTTCTTTATTCTTAAAATGAAATAAAATTAGGAAAGTCTGAGAGTTAAGAATTGCAAATAGTAGCTCTATTATTCAAGCAGCTGCTTTTCTCCCAGGAGCCTTGTAATGCTGAATATTTCTCAATGGGACTCCTATAACCTGTTCACATGTTTCATTTTGAGCCTTAGCTTTGCAGTTCTTTTTCCTCCTCAGTTAGATTTTTAATGGATTGCAAACTGGTATGTTAGTGCAAGTTGTGGGTCACTTCCTAGGCTGCTCTGGAAGTTGAAGATAACCTGCTGATGAATAGAATTTTTAAAAATTAGAATATTCTTATCCTCTAGTATCTTATAGTTGTAGGTGTTCTTTTTGTTTTTACTGGGGTTTTTCTTGTTGTTCCAGAGGAGATGGAAAGAAGTTTGCAGGTGTGAGAAGTAAGTGTCTTGTGTATCCTGCCCAAGGGCATGGCTGCACACAGGTTAACTTGGATAAATTAACCCAGGATGACATTGCTGTGACTGTGGGGCTTCCTCTGTCTTCTGGGTAGCTGGTTTCCTTCTCCCACAACCCAGCAATCTTTTCTCTTTTTTTTTTTATAGATAGCACTAAACTTTGTGCTACGTTCCACAAAATAATCTCCATCTTCCGGACACGTCAACAACTTTCCATTCTCCATCTCTTACGTCATTGTGGCCAAATGCCTTGCAGTTTATGAATAATGGGTTTATTCTTCCTTTGACTATGTACCTTTATGTTATCTCTTGGAATATTTTTGCTTTACAGGCTGGCACCAAAACAAATTTAAAAACATTAATGGAACTTCAAAACAAGCCACCTACACTTGGAAACCCTACTAGCAACTTGGTCTGCTTTATTTTCTTCATAATGTATTTTGAGATGTTTAGCTTGGAAATGAGAACAGTGGCTGATTCCAGCTTTCATGGCTCTCATTAGTTTATTGCATCTAAAAATGACCACGGAAACTCAAATGTATTTCTAAGTACAATATTATGGTTCACATATCTATTTGGAATGAGCTCAGAGGCATGGCTTCCAAGCAAGCTCCCCCTTTACTTTGGTCCTTACCCTGCCATTTACATGAGTGGAAAAGCAGCATACTGCAGCACCCTGGTTGTGGGGTGCACGCCTACTTTGAGCAGACTCAGACCCATAATTGGTTATCTGAGCAGAGTAAAACTCCTGTGCTTAGTGTAAAGAAAAACAGAAACTCTCTGGAGTCACCCCCTGTCCTCTGACAGGTACATTTGGGGGAGTTCAGGTCAATGCTGGCTTTGGAGTAAGTCCTGGCCTAATTTTCCATAAATCCCTCAGCACACTTTTTTCTAGCAGCAAAACCCTTCATTAAGCTAGCATTCGAGGGAAGCAGCACATGTTACTAGTGCCCTTCCAGAAGTGGAGAGCAACTCACAGGACTGTGTTTTGGATGTGAAGACAGCTGGGTACAAGCCATCAGATGTGCTGGCTGCCCCATATGCAGCCATCCCCTGGGCAGGAAAAGGTGCTCTGGTTTTGTGCTACCAACACATCCTCCTGGGAAACCCCATTTCAATGGCATCTGTGTCCTGAGAGCCACTGAAAAGAAAGCTGGATCGCCTTCATGAGGTTTTTGTTGTTCCCACTGTTACTATGATAATTTTCATATTTTGAATACAGTCCAAGAACATTTTGCATCTTCCCTTTTACTACAGATATGAACAGCTGTTTGAAAAGAAACTGATAAATAGATGAGATCTTGTGTGTTTTCCAAGTATTCGCTTAACTACAATGACTGCATTGGGAAAAAGCGGTTTCTGGACTGAGACTTGATTTGTAAATAGCCAAATTATGCAAAGACTTGATTTATGATCCAGTGAGTAGTAATTTATTCACTATCATGGGACTAGACTGCAAGTCTTGTATTCATTATTGATATACATAGTTAAAGGAAAATTAAAAGAATATTCTTCAGGAAACTCTCTGTTCAAAGACAAATCTCAGGCTTGCTTTCTTCCATTGATAATTTATAATTCCCTGGAAAAACATAATTTTCACCTTGGGTTGATTCTCAACCCTTTCACTTTGGCAACTGGAATTCCCACTGATCTCTGTGATCTGTGGGGACAGAATTTCACCCATGTATACAACCAACTCTGGGGGCACGGATTGTGCTGCTTTTGGCTGGGACAGAGTTAATTTTCTTCATGGTAGCTAGTATGTTATAATATCCTATGTTTAGTATGTTATAATATCCTATGTTTAGGATTTTTCCTGGAAAGAGTGTTGATAACACAGCAATGTTTAAGCTATTGTTGAGCAGGGCTTGCACAGTCAAGGCCTTTTCTGCTCCTCAGCCCACCGTGACAGTGAGGATGTTGGGGGTGCACAAGGACATGGGAGGGGGCACAGCTGGAACAGCTGATCCCCACTGACCAAAGGATATTCCAGACCATGCAGTGTCTCAGCAGACAAAGCTGTGGGAAGGAGGAAGGGAGGCACATTTGCATTTGTCTTCCCAAACCACTGTTACATGTGATGGGGCCCGGCTTTGCTGGAGAGAGCTGAACACCTGCCTGCCCATGGGAAGGAGTGAAGAAATTCCTTGTTTGGCTTTGCTTGTCTGCACAGCTTTTGCTTTATTTATTAAACTGTCTTTATCTCAACCCAAAGGTTTTCTCACTTTTATCCTTTTCACCTCTCCCCTATTCCATCAGGGATGAGAGTGGGCAAGTGGCTGTGTTGCCAGCCAAGATTAAACCATGATACAGGTAGAGAAGAAATCTATTTAATTCCTAATGAGAACTAAGAGCTCCTTTCTATCTGTTGTCAAGGAGGTTGTTTCTCCTTCTCCAACAACTAGTCCAGAATGATATAGGCTTTAAAGAAAAATTCCAGCAGAGGTATTCAATCTGGAGTTATTTGTCAAATTAGTCATGATAGTTGTTTGTAAGTAGTAACAAATGGAAAACTTCATGTTACATGCTAGAAGGAAAAATAGGCTAAATAATTCTTAAGCAATGTTCAATGTCAGGCAGGAAATCCTGTTCACATGGGACCGTATCATGTTGCACACCTTTTTGGGGCTCTTTACCAAGAAAGGATTTCTGTTTCTTCTTAAAATATTGGAAGGGTTGCAGTACAGAGGTGAGAAGATGCCTTTAACTCTGGTGTCTGCTGAGGGCACACTCAGTTAAGACTCATATTCCTGAGCACAGCACATTCTGGGGCTGACTGAACTGGGTGCATTTGGGGTGCAGCCTCACTAGAAGTGGACCACCTGAGCCTGACACACCACAGGGGACTTTGTGGTGTGTCCTGCAGGCGTAGGTGAAAAAAGTCTGTGACCCAAATGCTCCAGCCAGCCTGTGAGCATTGCCAGGAGATTTTGCTTAGGGCTAAGAACAGGCTTGTTGGTACCCACAACAGCAGATAAGAAAGATAAGAAAGAGCACCCATATGTTATGTCACTTGAGAGCAGAAAAGATGCTGTGTATGTCTCTGCTGGAAGACGGAGCTGGATCTGAAAGCAAAAGTTGGCAGGGTACAGAGCTAACCAAACATTTCTGAGGCTGGGTAGAGTACTTGTGCAAGTGTGGCCCTGCAGGGCTGCTGCCAAGCCCAGCCAAAGCACAGGCTGTGGCCCTTGGAGCTTTGCTGCATCTCCAGGGTTCAAATCCTCCAGGGGTGTCAGCAGCACATGGAAATATATCTCCCAGAGATATTTTGTGTTGGTTTGCTTTTGGCTCAGACAATGGCCCAGGCTAGGACTCCTATTTGAGCCCCTGATTCTCACCCTGCCGTGGGGCTCAGGCAGGCAGGCAGGCAGGGAGGAGGAGCCATCCCAGTCACTGCTGCTGCTGGGTGCCCCAATGCCCATCCTGCCTGTGGGCAAGGAACTCAAGCCAGAGAAGGGGGGGCAGCCAAGCATGTCAAGCACATCAAGGAGGAGTGGGGACAAAAGGCAAATGGGAGCTTAATTTTTAGTCCAGCTGTGGGTTGAGGAAGAGAGGAAACTGATCCCTCCTGTGACAATGCATATGGGTTTATTTTACATTAGATAGGAACCTGGCTTTCCCCTTGGTTACCACCAGACTGGTGGTGCCAGTGCACTCCTGTCACTTTGGGCAGAAGTTTGGTGGCCCAAACTGCAGAACAGATGAGTTTTAGCTGCGAGTTGGGTGAGTGTCCCATTAGCCTGGTGTTTGGGGATCCTTGTAAGAGGGTGGGCCCTGTCAGGCTGCAGGTACACCAGACTGCATTGCCCACTTCCAGACCATGTGCTCACACCAGGACATTTGGAAAAAACAAGCTGCTGCAAAGGCTTCTGAATTTCTGAGCTGAACTCACTGCTGCCAGGGGATGATAAGCATGCTAAGGGTAAGCCTAATGAGCCAGGACCTTCAAGGCATTAACTAACATCTCCTCAGCTAAGTCAAGAAAGGATATTATCAGCACAACCTTTGCTACCTCTGTTAAGACTGATTCAGTGATAGACACCTATAATGTAAATTTCTGAATCTGAATAATCCTTTTAGAATCCCTTTAGAGCAATTTGGAAGAAATATACACTTTTAAGGAGTGGTTAATTTCTCTGAAAAGGGCTCAAACAAATGGATGACAGAGATTTGCATCCAAAGAGGAAGGACCCTTATTTGATTACCTTTATCTGCATGTGCTTTTTTTTTCCCTGGTTTGCTGTGCTGAACATAAATGCTTTTGATAACACTGAGGGGCATGGAATTCATGGGGAATTTAATCCTGAAACAGCTGCTCAGTTTAAACAGGGCTGCTTAACTAAAGACTTCCCAATGTGTGCTAGCAATGCACTGTGTGAATATTTGTGATTGTCTGCAAAGCAACGTGATTCAGTGCAAGCCTGGATATAGGCTGAAAATGCAAGATCAAATGCCCATCAATGACAAGGCAGCTAGACAGCCCAAAGGAGCTTTTCATTTCAAGCACAGAGTTCTCACAGCCTGTTTCCATAGATGTGTGCAGGCAGCTGCACTCCGGCTCTGCCCATGCTTGTGGTTGCTTGACAAGGGTCAGTTCTGGAAGCCATTTAACACCACAGCAAAGCCACATTCCTCATGTCTCCTTAGATCTCTGCTGTACATCCCAGAAAGCCAGTCTCTTGATCAGATTTAGTGTATAACTTTAAACCCTTCCCTCCTTCCCTTCCTCCCTTTTCCTTCCTTCCTCCTTCCCTCTTTTCTCCCTTCCCACTTTCCTCCCATGTTCTCTCCCACCTCTCTTTCTTCTCTTCCTACCTGCCTGCCTCTGTGTAACCCAAATCATTTAAAACTGTATCGTATTTAAAACCCCAATAATTTAAATGTATTGATTTTTTAATTACAAATAAATAAAGGATGGTTCTGGTTCTTTCTCCTATGCTTCTGTGCAGTATCTATGCCATTCATCCCTGCTGTGTGACTTCTGTTTTTCCTTAAGGGAAGCAAGTCATGTGTCTATGCAGCAAACATTGCATCCATCTTCATAGACAATTTTTATTGAAATAAAACATGTTTTAGCATAGTAACAACCTTTGCATAGAAGCAACCCTATAACAATATTTTTTTTTAGGTAAAGGAGCACATTCTAACTTCTAAACATTGGTAACAAAAACAAACAGAGAAAGTACATACCTATTCACCCAAAGGATATTTAGAAGAATGATATACGAGTAGCAATGAAAATACAAATAATGTGCAGAAAGGAATGGAGACTAAAAAAACCAAAATAATTTGTTTGAATTGCATACAGCTCTTACTACAGTGCAATTTTTCTTGCTTGAAGAATTTTATACTGAGTTGATGTTTCTTCCCACTTCATAGGATGCACAGACTACAGAAATTACTTTGTAAGGGATCTCAACTCCATTCACATTGTCATCAGACCTCCAAAAATATTGGGCAGAACAACTTTGCTCAGTTTATGTTGAAGCATCATACCGAGTTTCTGAAGGCATGAGTTCTCTCCTTGCCTCACCATCTGTCCATGACCACTTCAAGTATCTGTGCTGCATTTTCCCATCTGTAGAGTGGGGAGAGCAAAATTACCTGCTTTCTACAAAAGTAATAAAAATAAATAAATTTTTTAAGCTGGCAAAAACCCTATGAAAATATGTATTGTATTTTGGTGTTAAAAAAAATCTTCCAGATTGTAACAGCTAATAAAAGCAAATTATTTCTAGGAGCAAAATATATCTTTGTGAGACTGAAGTGTCCACATTTACAGCTTTTTGAAAGACACACATTTGCATGTGGATGGTGCTTAAACTTTGCCTTTTCACTTACAGAAGACTTTAGCATTATTCAGTAATTCAGGAAGTGAATCAAGTATAAAGGTGTCAGAGTGAAAATTTGAAAATTTCATACAGGAAGTGATGCAGAGGTCATGAGCTACACCAAAAGTAATCAAGCCAAAATTTTTGAAACCAAGTTTTTTCCTGCAGAGAAGATAATGTACAAGGACTAATTTCTTACCCACAGAATTTTTTTGAGCAGAGATGTTTTTGGCCAAGTTGCCTTCCCAAAGGCATTCGGACAGACTTGGTCAAAATGAGAATTGAAATTGATTTCCACCTCTGAATTTCTAGCTACTCTCAAGTAGACATATACAGAAATAAGCTGATTTGTTCCTGTAGCTCCATTTTGCAGCCTAGTGTGCATTTCAACTCTCAGCCACAAAAAAGAGCTTTCACTCTTTCTGAAAATATGCCAATGGGTAAATTACAATTGGCAACAAGTTAGCTTAACTCTTCATCTTGAAAGCACATCAAGCCTCAACTGCCAGTCCACTTATATTTGTGACAACTTTCTACTATAGGCAAGATTGTTCCTCTCAGTTTATTTGTGTCACAAACTGGTCTCTGTGAAGTGGGTGTGTGAAAATATGAAGTACCTAGAGTGTACCAGCAAAGATGGACCTTATTTGGTAGCTTAGGATGGTTTTTTGTTCAAATAACCCTTTTGCAAGACTCACCTGACTTTAAGTATCTGCATAAATGCAGGGAGTAAAAGTGTTGCTTTGTAAGTCTCCACAGATTACTTGTTCACCAAGGTGCAGAGATTTCTGACCTCTGTTGGCTGGAGACTGTGGTGGAGTTGAAATTGCTTAAGCAATTGTAATCTTGATTAATGTTTGAACAGAGCGCATCTGCCTGGCTCCCACCTGACCTGGCACTAAGAACTGCCTGGGCTCTGGCCATTGGGCTGGGCCAAGAAAAGTGAGCCAGCTCCAACTGGAAGTTGGTGGGGTGGAGTACACTGGAAACTGCTTAAAGAGAAAATGATTCTTTAATGGGAAAAGTGTGATTTTTCCAAGTAATTTGACCCGAGTGGAAACAAAGCTTGTCAGAGACTGTATTACGTGAAAATGTTTGCAGAATGATGTCAGTGTGTTAGCACTGTTAGCAGACAGTTGGAGCTTTATTCACAAAAAGGGCACATTTTCACTGCATGTAATAGATTCATAAATGAGACTTTCTGTGCACAAGTGAGCTCCATGAAAATACAGCCCTTCCATTTTGAGGAAAAAGACATTTTTTGCATAGATGGGCCAAATTATTTCGTGGCACTCTGAATGCAAGTTATCAAAGGGCCTTCCAAGGTTTCTTCTTGGATACGAGTCCCTCTGAGCAAAGGTATGGGGGGAAGATTGGAGCAGAGGCTCCAAGGCACTTGCCAGGGATCAGGTGCAGCCCACTGCTCTCACTGAGGTGGCTCAGGTCACAGATCCCACTACCTCTGCCTCCCATGTCCTTGGCGCTTATTTAGGGAAATGTGTAAGAAGCAAGGAATGTATGAAATGATTCTTTCTCAGATATACTGCTGGCCCCTGACAGTCTCCACAGCAACCACACCACACAATCCTCTCCATAAGACAATTGGAAAAAGATGGTTTCTTTGGGTGTTACCAGGCCTTCTAGCTCAGTGACGTTTTCTGCTGGAGATGATAAACTCCAACTCATGCCTTGGTGTGGACAAACAGCAAGCACAGGGTGAGGGAATTGGAGGGATGCTTTGAAGAATCTGGGAAGTCTGGAGTCAGTCTGAAGCTTGGAGGCAGGCAGCCAGTCCTTGGGAATATTTTGGCCATGCTCAGCCATCCATGTACACGTGAGTGGGAGTCTGTGAGTGCAGATTCACACAGGACAGAATTCACAGTGCTGGGTAAGGGGAGGCAGAGGCCACTTGGTCAGCTACTGTCTTGGTCACTTCTTTCAGTTCTCCTACTGTTCTTTGCCTCAAAACCAGCACTAAGGAGCCTGTGGAGGAATTCTTCCAGGAAAATCTTCAGTAAAGCCTTTTAATTTTCTGAGCTGGCCCTTGCTCCTCCCTTTGGGAATGAGGAATGAATATTTCCTGTATCATTTTCAGCTTGCTGCCATCAGTTTCTGTGGAATAAAATAATTCCCTTTCCCCTCTGTTCCAACTTTTCTGAAAAGAAATGATATATAATCTGCAGGTGGTCTGTGGGATGGTCCCTTGCTGGTGATTTCATTTTGTTGCAGTGCAAGACATTGATATTGTTATTTGCACATCTTCAGTAGTAACATGCTAGGGAAATACAGATATTTTTATTAGAACAGGCTGAAGCATCTTAGCATTTGGGAATGATTTTGCTTTATGGTACTTGCTGTGCCACAGGTTCAGTGCACAGGTGTGCAAGCACATCTCTGACAGAAGGTAAAACTTACTTTTCCAGCATGATTCCTATGGATGATTCCTCCCAAACAGGTTCCTATCCTGCACTGTCCACTGGTGTTTGTAGCCTGATGCAGTAGTGCATTAAGTGATGTGACTAACAGCTGTCATGAGTTGTGCTGTAAAGGAAAGTGTGTGTAGCAGATTTAAATCCCTCCTAAATGCACATGTATTTCATTTAAAAGTCTGACAAAAAAAAAAAAATCAGCATGTTCCTACAGTCATGGTTTAATTAGTTCTTATTGTATTCATAACCCATTTCCACTTCATTATTCAAAACTGTCAGTTCACTTTTTTTCTTTCCTTGTTTAATTAAAATTGTTTAAGAGAAATCAGAGCTAGGCAAGGGTGCCTAACTTCCAGGCCTGGGGACCAAATTCTTACTGCATAGGTCAAGTACAATATAGGCAGCTGCAGTGAAAGATGATCTCTAATAATCTGCCACAGACTGTGATTAAGGGAAAAAAAAACGAAGTAAAACTGCCTCTGAACTAACTTCTCCAGCCAAATTTCTTCTTCCTACCTTGGTTTGACTTGTGCCCATTGATACCTGTGTTCAGTGCATCAGGACTGTGCAGGAGAGCCTTGACTCTCTGCTTTCCTCACATCTTTCTGAAAGACAGTATAAAACAAGCAAAAGTCAAACAGAAACCTGCACAGCAACGTCTTGGCAGAAATCACGAGCCAACAGGCTTCTGACAAAAACCAAATCTCTTTACTTGTATCTCTGTGCTTGTTGATCTGTGGCACAACTCTCATGAAGGCTGGAAGTCTGCTTCCCTGGAAATTGCAGTGGTGATTGCCCAGGAGTTAGCTGTGCTTCACAGGAGCCAGCTCTGCTTCTCTTCTTTGCTTTGTTTCCAGGCATTTGGGAAGACCACGTCAGGAATACCCAGGTGAGATTTCTGCCTGTGCCATTAAGAGCAGCTGGTGCAGATGCAGGGCTCACCCTGTGCCACCAGAGCTGGCCTGGAGCTCAGTGGGCAGCACAGCAAAGGAGACAGCCAGTGACAGGGCTGGGGGAGCCTGGTGAGAGGGCCTTGGGATGGGGCACTTCCCCACCTTGCGTTCACTGTGGGACGCTGAGAGGTGTTTCCAGGCAGGGCGGCCTGCAAGGTGCTCTTAGTCATTGATAACAGGATGAGAAGATGTGAGCAGAGATAGCTGGGGGCAGAAAGGTGAGCCCAGCCCTCAGAGTGCCCCCAGAGAAAAAGGGTCTCCTCCTCTGCTAGTGCAGAGGAACAATAGGAATGGGTTTGGTGGGGAGAGGATTGCAAGGCTGTATGCAGGGGCTAGGAGGAAGGGAAAACAATGTGCAAAAATATGTGTGGGAGAGAACAACCTTTGCTTTGCATGCAGCTCACTCAGTCCTCCCAGGGAGCAGCTCACACCAGTTTGCTGCCCATTTCCAAGCCCGGTTGACTGACCAGAGAAATTGCTTGTGCTGTACCACATTTCTCTATGGTATTGTAGCAGCTGAGGAAAAGATTTCATCTCAGCATCTGGGGGAAAGCATCCCTAGTGAGGAATCTTTAGCTACTTTCATTTTCTCCTTCCTAAAATCTGAATGCGCCTGGTCCAATAATGCTGACGAAGTTTTATTGAGGGATAAGGGTAGCAAGAGTTTATTGGCATAGGAGAGGTTTGAAGGATTTGGGGGAGACCAGGATTTAAATATTTTCTTATAACTTTGAGCTCCTCAAAACTAACAAGACTCTGGAGTCAGCACATTTCTTTGACCTCAAAAAGTCAATGAAACTGTTACCATTGTAAAGAGCTAAACTAGGACATTACTTGGCTTGTGTATTTTACAGCGAACATTTTTTTTTCTGTGCCTTTTACACTGGCATAATTGGGCCACTGTTCAGGTGCATATTGCTCTTCAGGAAGGACACATAAGCATGTGTTTAAGACCTATGAAATCACTAGCCTTTTTTGCCTTTCCTAAATCAACAGGACTTAAGCATGTGCCTAAAGTGCTTTTTCCGAAATGGGGCCTTAAAGAGCTGAGTTAGCTTATCCACCTTCCTATTTAAAAGATGGATGTGGAAAATTTCCCAGATTATACATCTGCTCTTCCAATTTACATCGTGGAGGGTAAGGCTGAGTACAGAGGGAGCAGAAAAGGGGAAAGAAAAGTAAAAACAATCCTGAGCTGGCTGCCTGGCAAAAAGAAAGTGAAACAGCTGCCTGCCAGATTGGGAGGGCTGCATACTATGTGCACCGTGGCAGGGCCATCTGCACGCCAGGCTTGCACCAGGTGCTGTATTTAGAATAGAAGGAGAGAGCCTGTAGAGAGAAAGCAAACCAGTTTACAGTCAAAGGCTGTCTAACTTTTCAGCCTAACCTTGATGTTTGGCCTCCATCTGATACATTCCTTGCTTTTTCCCTGCAAGCTGTTGCAACGTTAGCAGTCACAGAGAGGAATAATGGGTTGAGGAAGGCTTCTGCCTTGGTTGTTCTTTTTCTCACCATCACTGTGTCTTAGCAGACCATGGAAGCACGAAGAGAACTCTTGGAATTTGAAGATGTGAAATTTGGGGTGCCCCACAGCCAGAAAGATTATTCTGCTACAAATCCAGCTTTTTTTGAGGAGTGACACTTCCTGGGGGTAGCGATGCAGTTCAGGTGTGAGGAGCAAAGGCGGCTCTGTGCCTGTGGTTGTGCACACACTGCCCACAGCCTGCACCTTGGTCCCCCTGCATGGGGAGCCTGCATCCCCTGCATCCATGCTGCCTGCATGGCTCAGGTGTGCCCGTCTCCCTGCACTGGTAGGGAGGATGTGTTTGCTCCAGCTGTCACACCCCTGCATGGGCCAAGCCTCTAGAGAACAAGACATTGTAGATACAATCTTTGATCCTCCAGCTTTTACCCTGATGTGGTTCTCATCCCAGACAGTTGCAGTGAAAGTTTTTTTGTTTACTTTCACTGTATTTCCACCCCCATTCCTGAAAATTTTCTTTCAACACAATGAGGATTCAGCTAGTTTTTCACTGAGACTGAGATAAAATAAAATGGGGACCAATCCCAATTATGCCATAGTCAGTCTGAGTTCAATGTAGCCTGATAGGGCAAAATTTAGTGACCCAGAGCATGAACAAGAATGACACTCTGGCATCTCCTTTGCCCTTAAGCCTGGGGAATTTATGAGCCTTATCTTGGCTGCTAGGCCATCCTTCTCTTCCTTTACTTGTGCTTTACTTCCTTCCTATAAGTTTTAAAACTTTATCTGAACCTAGGCTGCTCTTTACATCACATACTCCCTCTTTGATTTCAAAGATGGAAGGGAAGTTATTTAAAAATAGGCTCCATGATTCCAACATTCTGGCAATTAGGCACGGAGCTAGACCTCGAGAGTACATCTGTGACTCTGAGGGAGGTCAGCATGGTTTCACTTTTGAGGCAGGGAAGAAAATCAAACTGTTCCACCATTTGTCTGGTGAGAGCCAGAGATCCCTTTGTATGAATTTCTCCATTTTGTCGTGTAGTTTGGGATTTTGTATTCAGCTTCCCACTTACTCTGACGAGGTAGTAGGTATCAAATGGAATTCCAGGGAAGAGCACTCAGTGCTGACAGGGCTGGGTGGCTGCCTGAGGCTGTGGCTGCACTTATACAGCACCCTAGGAGTGACCAGAGTGCTGCTCTGAAGACACTTGCCTATTTGAAGCTGAGCTGAAACTGCCAATCTGATCTCTCACTAAATACCAGTTGGTCTCTCATTGCTCTCCTTTAATTAGGCTGACTATGCACTGGGGCTGACTTTCTTTTTGATGCAGTATAAATTGCTGAAACCAACCATGTGTTTCTCCATCCTTCGCATTTGCAGTAGCAAGGGGTTGTGGAGGAGCCAGCAATTTCAGATGGCAGGTGATCTTTTTGATCCCAGCACAGGTCACTTGACAGGGTACTGTTCAAGCCAAGCTTTGCCACTAGGCTCCAGCTTGACCCATGGAATGAATCAACTCACCTTTTGTGCCTCCATTTCCCATCTGCAACATAACATTAAGTGCTTTGCAATCAAAGATTGGACAGCTTCATAAAACAGACATAGATTATTACTGCTTTGCACATGGCACAAGCAGCAAAGAATCAGTCCCAGGGAAACAGTGGAGGTGAGAGCAACACATGGCTATCTGTACGTCATTAGCACTCCCCAGAGCCTCTGGTACTCCCAAAGCTCATAAATGGCAATATGAATGTTTCAAAAGTAACTTTTTAAAAATGTAAAAGGCTACTTTAATTAAATGAACATATCTTTTCTCTTAGATCATAATCTTGGATCTCAATAAGTATGTTGGGAATTCAGAAGCATTTCAAATAATTTGAAAAAATAAAGAGTGAGTATGATGTTCTTTTATAGTTGGCAATTTTACAGGCTTCTTATATTAAACCAGATTTTCATTTTTTTTGAAACAAGCTGAAAAGCTTTTGTAATAAGATATTAAAAAGTGTTTAGCATGCTGGGTCATCAACAGCAATGCTTGAATGCAGACTTTAAGACTTTAAAAAAAAGCAGTGCAAATATATATATATATAAGTTGCTTCAGCTGCTCCCTTTTTGTTTGACAGAACAGGATCTTGCAAAAATATGAGACAAAAATCTTCTTGTTGCAGGCAGTAAGGCCCTGTCATCTGCATTTGCTTTCCTAATATTTATCTTCTTACAGGTTGTCAAACTACATCCTTTGCTGTGAAAACCTGGGAAGTATATATGAACACTGAATACAACATTTCTGTGGGCTTCCCTATCTCATCAGCATTCAGGTCTGCACAACACACAGACAGGAGTGTTAAATTGATAATGTTGTACTGTTGATATTTTTCAGGTGACCAGTAAAAGTAAGAGGCTTGTCAAGGTGGATCTTATTTCCAGTTTAATTTTGGCTGAGCACTCCTCTTGTGTGTTCTTGTGAGAGGATGCTCTCAACTATGTGTGGAAATTGAGGTGACTTACTTAGTGCATATCTTGACCCGGAAAAATCTCCTAATTGTACAGTCCACTTTTGATAGCTTGCTTAATACCTACTGTTAAGATGTCCAGAGACCTCTCCCTATAGACACCAAGAAATTGAAATCAGATTTGGATTATCCTGAAGGGTCTTGTTTCCCACTAAGTGGGTCATTACTCCATTAAGTGTACCCTTCCATCATGTACCTCCCTCCTTCATCAAGAAAGGCTAATGAATCATGATGCTTGGGACCTCTCTAAAGCCTGAACATCAGAATCATGCTTCTCTCCTGCTGGCAATCTGCTGTTCAGGACACAGATCTTTTTGTTCATCTCGAGTCATCAGTGCTTGTTGGTCACTGCCCACCTCACAGCCGCTGCAGCAGCTCAATTTAAGGGAGCAGTGACACTGCCTAAATAGGAATCCATCTGCATTACATGTTTACTGAACAGCTCTGAAGAAGCTCATTTATAAAAGTCAGCATGTTGGTAAATGGTAGCTAGTTCACAAATAAAAACAAAAAGAAGTTGGATCTTCAAGTCACTACAAATTATTTACTGTGTCCAGATTCATTTGCAACAATGGGCTTGGGTGCAAGAAAATCTTGAGCTTTGGCCAGAAATCACTTCTTTTGTTGTTAGCAGTTACATCTGCTGCTCCTTTCTTCTAGTGCTACACAGATCTCTTTAATCCCTAGAATGTGTTCCCAATTTGATTGTATTTACTTATATGTCTATAACTTTACTGAAAATTCCAGCCTTACTCTTCATCATATTTCCATGCTGGGTTAGGGTTTTGTTTGGATAATGTCACTTCTCTTGTGCCTGGAAAATTTGGCTTCCTGTGAGGTTTTGGAATTTGACTTCTTCCTTTATATTTCCAGAGATTTTCAAAATTTTTTCTCTCTTTTTTTTTCCTTTCCCCCCCTTTTTTTTTTTTTGTAGTTCTCTTTTCAGTCTTCTAAGAGAAACAAGGATGCATACTGCATACCCTCTGGCCTGCCATGTTTAATTCAGATGAAGCTTCTGTATGAAAAGCTTACATGAGATTTTGTATTATGCTTGAAGTAGTTGCAAGCCATGCTCCACAGATGAAGGAACGATCATGGACATGCAGGAAGTGACAATGAATCCATCACATCTGAACAAAATCCAGTTCAACCAAACAGAACCAAAAGAAATCCAAACTTGTTCTTTCTGACATTTTAATGTTTGATTGCTGTGGCCAGAGCTAGTGTCGCCTCCTGCAGACTCCTGGCCAGTGCCTTCCCCATAGGAAGTGCTGCTGGTTGCAAGCTAGTGCTCAGGACATGTGATGACTCGGTGTCCCCCGAGGCTAGCCTGTGCCTCATTAGGAGATAAAGCACTCCAGAAGCCTAGCACTCATGTTAAATACAAGGTTGTGCACTGATACCTGACACGGGCAGAGCAATGAAACCTCTCCCAGGGGCCTCAGGGCCGTGGCCCCTGTGTGTGCTGGTGGCCCTGGGGCAGAGGTGGCTGTGCCATGCGCTGCCTACCTCCCACCTCCTCCCAGCCCCTGCTGGAAAAGGAGCTGGCTCAGCCCATGTAAGCCCCTGTGAGCAGAGGGCACTCAGCAGTGGCACAGGGGCTTCTCCAAATCCAGCCCCAAGGCAAGAAGCTTGGGTTGAGAACAGGCTGCTTCCCACTGTCCCCCTGGCTGAGTCCCCAAGGAGTCTTCTCCTCATTCCCCAAGTAAGGAAGGGCAATGAACATGCTGCTGCATCCCACACCAAACCTTTTTATTGTGGTAGGGCTTTTCCACATCAGGAGCTGCACACCCAGACTCCTGGGAGTGGGTTATCTAAGCATGCAAAGTCTCCACAAAGACCAATGCCAACAACTTCTTTAGAATTCAAACATATATCATGACAATCATGAGAGTATTTCTCAATATGTTTTTTTACCTGTTGGTACAGAAAACATAAAATATTTTTGTCTATGTGATCTTAAAATTTTACACTTAAAAGAGCTGTGTTTTCAGAAAAAATACCTGACTCATCCCTCCAGGGATGACTAATGACTAATCACAGCTGGTAGGGAAAAAACCCACCAACCCAGTTCTGTGCAAAACTACTAACCCAAGATTCATGGAGCAGATATATAACTTTATCCAGTTGAAGGGATTTTTCCCAAGGTTTACCACAGAGATTATGAAGTAAAGGTAGATGAATTTTTAAAAGATATTATCAACATTTTTTCACATTAAAAATCAACATATTAAGCTACATCTCATTCCCTTGAAATTTAAATAAGAACTCAGAGTTTTCCACACTCAAAAGAAGCCATCCTGCTTCTATGGTTGAACAGATCTGTTGCATCAATTTACCAGGGACATCCACTTGATTAGTTGAAATAACACTTATAAAGTCATAAATGTTTAGTTTAAGAGAATGCTTAATGAACAAAGTTTATTACTTTCTAGAAAATAATTGAAATTGAAAGCCACATATATTTACATAAAGTATGTGGCATCTGAAAGAAATCCAAAGAATTTTGTTATTAATTTCCTGTGTTGTTTACATGTGTTAGAGCTATGTTTATTCCAGAAGAATCACTCACCAGGAGTGATAGAAATCAAAGTGCAAACTGGTTTATTTTTCTCAATAACTTATTAAGAACAGCAGCAGTTTCTCATGTTAGATAGATGATATGCAACAGACACAGATATTTTTCATCAAATATATGCACAATAAATGAGAAAATAAAGCAAAGAAATGTGCAGTCAAGTGAGTTTTTTATTAAACTAAATAAAATAAGAAATTAAATACCATGTTTGCAATTTTGAATTTTTGCTATTAAAACCAAAAGGTATTGCATAAGTCACAACACAATTTACAATGCAATATTTAGTGTATGTTTCAATAACCAAATTCTTATACAATGAAGCACTAATCAAGACAATAGAAACATCAAGTGTTGCATTATGCTTTCTTAAGAACATATGAATTAAAAAATCAGTATAAAATCAACTTAACAAATCAAAGACAGTAGAATTTATAAAGTCCTCTTTTAAAGCTGAAAAGAGACGTGTATTTTTATGACAAGTTATGATATGTTAAGATAATTTCTCATTTTTCTTATTTGGCATGAAAATTATCCTGCATGTTTCTAAACCTCAGACCATCTCCCCTTGATTTTGGCTTGACTGTAGAAAGCAGCTGGCTTTTTAAAATCACCTATGAAGGAAGTAATTCATGTCCTTTCCTTAATTCCCAGTCCTAACTCCTCAATCCTTAAGTCTGCAGAATCTTCCTCAAAGAGAGTTTTGCTATGGACTAAGTACAACAGTGCAGGACTGGTTTGATCCACTTGTGGACCTGGAACAAAAAACAGAAAGATAATAAGGATTGTGTGGCTTTTCCAAGAGTGCATATTGTATGCCTTAGAACCAGCACTTTCTTGTTTTAGTAAAGGCAGGTATGGCCAGGATTGAATCCTTGAAGAATGAGTCTTCTAACACCAGATAAATAGTTTATATTTGTATTTTATTGTGCAAAATGTGGAATCCCTTTTTTCTTCATCATCTGCCAAATGTTTCTACATTTGGAGTTTGTCCTGCAACAGCTCAGATACTCTGACAACGTAAGGATTGAGTCGTCACACCACCAGTGTAAGTGCAACAATCCCTCTGCTGCCAAGGGGCTGGCCAAGCACTCCAGTGTAAGTGAGACATGGAGGGATGATGCACCCAGCCTCCCGGGAGAGCCTGTAAGCAGGGAGCTCTGCTGGCAGTGAGAAATGAGGATTTCAGTCCTGCCTGGGCTGCACAAGCCAGAGCAAGGCTCACAGCAGAGGCACAGGGGCTCCAGATCCCCAGGGGGCTGCGTGTGCCGCCTCGGAGCAGTGTCTGTGGCACCCCTCTGCAGAGGGACCAGACTCGCAGTTTCCAGCCCTGCTGCCCTGCAAACCCAGCTCTGCTGTGGGAGGTTTAACACTCACTTAATGAGGACTATGTGTGTGCATACATATGGATGTGTGTATATCTGTCTACACATACACACAATATAAATTAACTAAACATGTTACTAGGAAACATCAGGAAAACCACATCCAAACAAAGAGTCCAATATGGAAAAAGCTATTAAAAGATCCCAGCATTTTAGCTTGTTGTGTATAGGAATAAATACAATTACAGGATACCAATTTTACATTTTGTTCCTTTCCCAATAGCATTTACAAGAGGTGCTGCCTTCTGGGGTTAAAAGAAAGATTGCAAATGAACAAAAGCAATTCTGATCTTTGCAAATAATGTGATGCTCATAAGCTAATTGCCCACCTCAGGAAAACCTGATGATGAGCTCCATGGTTAAAATTAAGAATATCAGCCCTTTCTTAAATGTCCAAGGTGCCTCAACAGGACCCAGAGCTCTGTCCATAGAGCTTTTAAAAGAAACTCAGGAAAGAAAAATTTTTGTGCTCAAGATCAGAATACCCTCACAGAAGATCAGTACTGAAAGTTGAAGATAAAGATGACATTTACAATCTCCTTTTCATCACAGTTTTCATTTAGACTGACTAGTTAGCCTAAGTAATTTTACTCTTTCACCCTAAATACAAAGACCCTGATGCCTCCTTGTACTACTTCACCCAAACTCTGCACTCTACACATAAAGCTGTGAAGACAGCAAATCAGCCAAGGAACCAGAACTGCGCCAGCCAGGTTTCTATAGGAAAAAAGATCTGGGCAGTTAAAATCATTTTGAAAAAAGAAAAATGTGTTGCAAATGTAGACTCTTAGCAGTAAGTGATACAGGCCTGTGACTTCCCTGGGCACCTGGCCCTGCTCCTGTGCCTCACATGACCTGCTGCTGTAAGAGCTGGCATATCCACTGTATTCAGGCTGGTAACATGCAATCTTTCTGGGCTACACCAAACGTGCTGTCCCCAGACACTCTGAAGTGTTAGGGCACGTAATTAAGTGCTAATTTAAATGGCACTAGTCATGTAACTAAAAGTCTATGATTTTTTTTTTTCTAGTCATGATTTTCCACACTGGAATTCCTCTTGGAACTGACTTTGAAGTCAGTAACAAGCCTCCCATTGGGTTTAATGCAAACAGAATCAGCCCTCACTGGAGTTTTTAGCGGAGCAGAGAAAAACATTTTTCCTGTTAAAAGATTTTCCTATTAGTACAAACACATAAAAGACTTCTCAAAGCTATAGTGTTAAATATTTTAATGTCTTGCCAAACCTCATCAATTCTTATTGTTTAGCAAAAATGGCACTGACATTCTGAGTTGCTAGCTATGGCATTTTCTGCGTATTAAGATCAATAATATGCTTCACAAGGAATAAAGGGTTGTCTAATGAAAAAAGTCTTTTAAAAGTCAGGACAATTCCAACTGCTATGAATGATTATAAATTATGTGGTTATTTTTATGGGGGTGGGGTAGGGGGTGATTAAGGCTTTGGGCACATGAACCATACTTCCCCCACTTTCTTTCCTTACCAGAAATTGCACTTCCCAAAACCTCCCCTTAGTATCAGCTTTGTGAATTCTAGTTATGATTGCCGGTGTAAGGCACTAAGTTTTCTGTTTTAGCATCAACCCTGAGTTCTTAAAATATTTATTGGAATAAATGTCTTTGACAGGTTCTAGTGACAGAAGAAAGGATTTGGTTCAGGAGGAAGATTTGGTTTCAATTTGATTGCTTCAAAGATTTGGTTCAAATGTCTCAAAAGTTGTGCTTTTTTGACTTTATGCTCTACTGCCTATTCAAGCAGCCTCAGCAGATATTAGGTGCATGGGTTTGGGGCTTTGAGTTCCTTCACCCAAAGCAATGCAGATGCACATTTAAAGGCCCCTTCACCTGCGCTGGGTTTGCCCTGGCTCCACAAAAACTGTACATGAGGCCAGACTAAATTACAAGGAATTTTTTCCTCAAATGTTAAGGGCAACATGAGCTCTGAAGAAGAAACCTAGGGAGGATGAGGAGCCATGGTGAGGACACAGCAACATCTGTGGGTGGCAGAGGAGATGGCTGCACAGAGCATGCAGGATTTGTCCCTGAGGACAGGTGTCTGATGTGTGTGCACTCCCTGGGCACTCCAGCTCATGCCAACGATGCCTCCTTAGGTGGCATCCTGCTCTGGTGCTTTTGAGGACACACATTTCCAGCCACATGGGCACAGTTACACACTGTCCTTACCCAGGACCGAAAAGTCCATCCAAAGAAAGCAGTCCAGTTTGGACCTTTTCCAAAGCATTGACTGATTCAGACTGACATATCAGAGGCTTAAAAAACCTCCCTTCTTTCTTCCCTTGAGAACAAAATCTTCCGTCGCTTTCCTGCAAACATCTCAGCATTGCCTGGGTCTGTCAGGAATGTCTGCCCAGCTCTATGGCTTTTAGTCTTTTCTTGCATTGGGGTGGTGGAAAATAAATCTTTCTAGTCAGAAACTGAAAAATACTTTTTTTATATATAAATATGAGGCTCTGGGGACCTTATTCAGCTCCTTAGGAGGGTCAAACTTCTACTTCTCACTCTCTGTAACAGTATACTGATGTCTGGGTAGAAACTGTTCTTGTTGCCACAGGAGAAGGGAAGAGGGACTTCATGATATGGAGATTAGTGCAGCGCCAAGAGAACAAAGACTGTTTCTCATCCCTGTCCTTTAGATGCCTGATATTATGTAAGCTACACACCACAGTTGTGGGAAATGTGCCTGTGAATTCCCCAAAGCAGAGAGATGAAGATGAACACTGCTAGCTCCTTCAATACCTGCATGACTAACAACCTGCTCTGAGAAGTGAGGCTGCTGGTGCCACTGTGTTCCATGCAGATCCCTGTTTGTGTGAGCCCTCACAGGCTCCTCCAGGGAGGAGGCACACCTTGTCTGTGAATCCTGATGGCATTAGGTGCAAGATACACACTTAGCCCTGTCAAGACCAAAAGGCTTCAGTGCATGTGTGGAGCAGAACTTCAGGCATTTTAGTGGCTTCCCTGGTGCTGGGGGAGTTACTTGGTAAAGACATGATGATATGAAAAAGATAGTCTAAATTTAAACACCAGATTTCCACCTAATCCCCAGTGTTGCTCTGTTTGAGAGCTGGGCTCCTGTCCCAGTTAAGTAATAGGAGCTTCCTAGGTGTAGACGGTATGAAGGATTGCAGTGACTCTTTCTAAATGCTGTGTCTTGGAATCTCTGCAAAAACTTAGTTTTACTCTAGATTTGTTATGGCAATGAGAAATGAGCACACATAGGTACTCATGCTACACATATGTAGCATTTATTGTAGTGCACTGCAGTATGTTGATTTATGCACACTAACAGACTGCTTTTTTTTTTGTAAACTCTCAATATAACACAGTGTGAATGAATGCAAAATTTTAATAAATATGTAGAAACAGTCATTAAAATGTGTTACAAATTCCCAGTTTCCTCCTAAATCAGAACTTTATTTGTTACCTAAAATGTTTATAAGATCTTTTTGAATCCTCATGCAGAGCCAAATGGTCTTAATTCCATTTACCATCTCCTATCTGCTCTCCAACAATACATAGCCATAAAATCCTTCACCATTTCCCATTACAACCAATGTCAAATGACTCCATGTCTATGATTCCAGACCTTGGCAGATCACAGGACAGGCCACATGCAGAGGCAAAGGAGCATCCATCGGGTTCTTGGACTTGAGGTAGAGATATTTGCTGTGTTTGGCTGAACTAGATGCTGACTGGAGGAATGTAGATGCAAAGAAAGTCAGATATTGATTGCAAGGGATGAGTTTGGAAGTGGACTTTGAGCTGACACCTAATTTGTACAAGAAAGTAGCAGGAGATGAGTTAAATCTGCAGAGGCCCAAAAAGATAATTAAAACCACCCCTGAATGACAATGGCTACTAATTTGCTGCAAGTCACTGTATCCCCATGGAGGAAAAAAGGGAAACTGGCAGCACCCGGGCTGCTTTGAGAAGCTGTATGTATGCTGTTTGTATTCACAGCTCATCTCTACAGGTCCCTGCTGCTCCTTTATGGTGCCGTGAGGGTGCTGGGGAGCCAGGTCTGATAGGGCAGAAAAACGCCAGGAAACACGTTTTGACAGAAAAGTCCTGCGAGGCTCCCATGTGCGCTCCACATTGTCTATGGCGTGCCTTTGATGTCGGGTTTGGCTCGTGGGAAGGCGTGAGGCCAGACCCTCATTCCGGGCCGGGAGTGCCAGCCCCGCACAGCCATCGCACTGACAGATGACACCGTGCAGCCCCAGGTGAGGATCCAATCCCTTGCCAGCACACGAGGCAGCCTTTTACGGTTTTTCCTTCCATTTTCTTACCCTTTTTCTAACTTTTTTTTTCTCCTCTTTATTTTTTATTTCACTTTTATTTTTTTCTTTCTTTCAGAATTTTTCTATTTTTCTTTTTTTCCCTTCTTGTTTTTCTTTTTTTTCTTTATTTTTTCCTTTATTTTTCTTTTCCTTCTTTTTTTTTTTTTTTTCTTTTCCTGGAAGGGGGGGGGGGGGAGATCTTTTTCTTTTTTTTTTTTTCCTTCCACTAATGACTGGGAGTTTGCTGTGTTTCTCACTGCAAATGCGGTTCTTTCCTCCCCGAATGAAGCACGGTCTCAAATTGCTGTCTTCCCAGCAGGCGCAGGCCCGGGCGTGCCCCGGGCGCTGCCCCGCAGAGGGATCGTGCCCGGCGGGAAGCCTGGCTGCTGCCCGGCCCCGTACCTGCTCGTACCTGGCCTGAAAAGCAATCCCCACCTTCCTGCGGAAAGGAAGCGCTGCTCAACAGCTCTGAGCTCCAGCTCCCTGGCTGCAGGGGCTCGGCAGCTCCCTCTGCCTTGCTCTGCGTCCGCTCTCGGCTCATCGTGCAAGACACCGAAGGCAAAGTACTAATAATCAAACGGTGGGAGTTTCCTCTCCTCTCCTCTCCTCTCCTCTCCTCTCCTCTCCTCTCCTCTCCTCTCCTCTCCTCTCCTCTCCTCTCCTCTCCTCTCCTCTCCTCTCCTCTCCTCTCCTCTCCTCTCCTCTCCTCTCCTCTCCTCTCCTCTCCTCTCCTCTCCTCTCCTCTCCTCTCCTCTCCTCTCCTCTCCTCTCCTCTCCTCTCCTCTCCTCTCCTCTCCTCTCCTCTCCTCTCCTCTCCTCTCCTCTCCTCTCCTCTCCTCTCCTCTCCTCTCCTCTCCTCTCGATATTATTATTGTCCTTTCTTTTAACTAAGAATCAGGTCTGAAATCATTGTTTTGATGTGTTACACGGTGACTTCATACAAGATTATTAATGGAGGGGTGGATTTATCCATAATTTTGTACACTACAATGTACAGTTATAGGAGAAAAGATGAAAAAAAAAAGAATAGGCAAATGCCTATTCTTTTATAACAAGGTTTTTGAAAGCTCTGAACTGTGCCATGCGAACTTGGAAACGAATTTAAGGCACTTGAGTAAGTTTTGCAAGAAGAACACGAAGGAAAACCAGCCTCGCCTCTCCGCAGTGCACCGAGGAGAAATCTCATCCTGTTTGCCTACTGCCAGCTGGGAGCTCTCTCCTTCAAACTGTTTTTATTTTTTCTTGCGACCTGAAGGGAGGTGTTTGGTATCTGCTCGTAACTCCAGGCTCCTCTTGCAGCCTCCGATGGCTTTCTGCCGGGGAGCGCCGGAGGTGACACCGTGCTGCCTCTCCAACAAGGCACTCGTGTCTCGCTGCCCCACCTCGCCCGAGCAGGGACAGCGTCAGGGAAATCCTGCCCTTTTCCCACGGGATCAGGGGAGGGGGGCGAGCCACAGCTCAGCCCTGGGAGGGGGAGCCGGGCAGACCCTTCCGCGAGATCCACATCCAGAGGAGATTCTTATCACACCCCATCACATGCGCATGTCCCATCCTGCCTTATCAGCAAACCGGAGCATTTCAGTAAAGTTCCCACCTGCATTTATGAGTACAGGTTGATATGTGGTTACATATACATCGTATATTTGTGTATGATTTTATAGTTATAATATGTAAAATGTGTATTTAAAAAGTCCTCACTTTGTGTTGCTTATAGATTTGCAAGCTTATGAAACAAATGAAGGGAAATTACGTGACTAACTAACTATTCTTTAAAAAGGTAACTGGAACAATCTTATATATATTCGTCTATAATAATTGATCATTAATTAATGGTATATATGTGCATGTAGGCACAGGCGGGGAGGACCCGCGCCGCCCAGGGAAGCACCTGGGGCAGGGGATGAGAAGTGGGATGTGTTTGATCCCACCGCTGCTGCTCGGGTGGCTGCGATATTCGGCTTTAAACACGAGCTCGACTCCTTCCCACCCTGTCTGCGCCTCTGCAGTGACGGCGGCAGTACACTGCCCTCCCGGCTCCCGGGAAGGGGAACAGGAAAGCCCAGGTACCCTGCGGGCGAGGGCGGCGCGGCTGTGGGGGGCACACGGAGTCCTGCATCCCGCCGGTGCCGCCTGCCCCGCACAGGCATCCAGCCAGCGGGCACAGCTCCCCGCGGGTCACAGCTGCTGGCACGGCCCACCCTGGCCCCCGGTGAAAGTGTGCGGCTCCCCGTGCTCTCAACCTCGTCTGCAAAGAGCATCCCTTCCCTGGAGGCTCTCCCAGCTCTCGGCTTGGGACTCCATGTGCCGTTGGAATAAATGGTAGCGCCGAGATGAAACGCCCTCATCCTCGGGGTGGGCACGGTTTGCACCTATCCCCGGCTCCGGCCAGCAGCTGGCCGTCAGGAGAGACCCTTGGTGGTTACACCTGGGCGGCGAGGGCACCAGCATGGCTTGTGTGGCACACCCCAGAGCAGATCCCGACTTAGAGGCCTGAGGGCCGTGAGGGAAGAGGTGGCCCCATCCTACGCGGACATCCGCCCTGATGAGATGGCCGAGAGCGTGGAGTGTTTGGATCGGGCTGGGTGGACACGGGGAGGCACCGAGAGCAGGAACCAGCGGGCGATGGGGGAAAGCCCGGAGAGGCGGGAGAGCTGCCACTTTGCGATCACAGCCCTAAAGATGCAAGCCGGGTGAGGCTCCGCCAGCCCCAGGAACGTGGGGAGAGGCTGCAGCCGGCGAGACCCTGCCTGGGGGGTTGTACGTGTCCCGGGCAGGGACAGGGCCGGGGAAATCGCGTCCCCCGCCTGGGAATCAGCCTGTGACTCGGGAACTGTCCTGGCACCGCACCTGCAGTTTCTCCACTTGCGGAACACTCCGCAGCCAGCCCGCAGGGCATTTTCCGACGGTGAGGGAAAAAGCCTAATCAGGGCTGTGGAGTGTCCCCGCCAAGTGCGCATTACCCATGGATTTCCCTTTCCCGCCACAAGAATTTAACGGGTTTTGAACGGAGAGCGAACGCGAAGCTGAGGGATGCTGCTAAGCTTACAAGGCTGAGAGTGCTCACCAGGGGTTGGGGACGAAATAGCTAAAGGTACATCCCGCTCACATGGTGCCCACCGACCCGGTGTCCCAACCTTCCCCAGCACTATTTCAAATTAAAGGCTGATTACAAGCTGAGGGATGCAAGAAGAGGCACATAACTGTGCCTGGAGGGCTGGAGGGGAGCACGGCAACTCTGGACTCCAGAGATGCTCTCACTTTACGCGGGGGCCAAGTCCTTTGTTTTGTGAAGACAGACACGCCGGACAAATCCCTTCAGGCTCTGAATGACAGCCTACATGTCCCACTGCTTGGAAGGCTGGGCACAGCTGGCCTGACCCCTGAACATTGCAGAGTTAGGTTTGCTGGGTGAATTTTGTGCTTCTCGCAGACAAGTGCTCTTCCTGCGAGCTCGGGAGACCCCAGCCGAGCGGTTTTCCTGGGGACGGTGTTTGCAGGTTTGGAAAGGAGTGGCAAGAAGTCTCACCCGGCATTTTCCAGCCATTACTTCAGTGGGAAAACAGGGCAGGAAATCGATCGGCTCTTTCCTGCGGTGCGCGTTCAGTTATCGCATTGTCCCTGTGAGCTCAGGGAAAAAGAGGCCCTGTCCCTGCCCTTGGCCTTGTGGGGTGACTGGAGGCGCTGGGCGAGGTCAGCTACCGCCGGAGCGGAGCGGAGCGGAGCGGCTGCTGCCCTTGGCCCTCCCCGGGGGCACTCCCGCCGGCTGGGGCCGTACCGGGACTGTTACGGTCGGCGGCTGAAAGGTGCGAGGCTAAACCAAACCCGAAAAATAGCCCCCGTTAAAAAAAAAACAAAAAACAAAAAAACCCCATTAAATTAAATAAAATCCGTCAGCTACAGGTAAGATCCATTCTGTTTTGATACACACAGCCTCCCTCCTCCCTCACTTCCCCCCTCCCCCCCACCAGCCCCGTGTGGCTTTCCTGCCGCCCAGAGGTGCTGGTTGCAGAGTCCAGGCCACATAGCTGACCCCCAGCCAGCTCTCCATGCCGAGAGACTGGTATCTGAAATATTACCCGGGGAGCTGCAGCGGCTCCGGCAGTATCGCCCTGCTCTCCCCCAAAAGGTATCCGGGGAATCCTTCCCCTCCCTGCCTGCCGAAGCCCTTTCAAAGAAAGTCAGCCCGATGTGTTAGCCTAAGTACGAAGCATCCGAGGAATTTCCAGCGGGGAAAGGACCCTTTGGGCGGGCTGGCGGCGCTCCCTGCCCCGCGGCCCGTCCTGCGCGGGGCTGGGGGCCGCCAGGAGCAGCCCCTGCCGGGGCGTACCTTTAGGCATGGAAGCGTTTAGCGGTTTCGGCGGTATTAACTCCTAACAGGGTGTGAAAAGTATTGGGGATTGAAAAAGCTGTGGGAAAGTGGATTCTTTCCAAGTCAGGCTGGCTGGAGCTTTCCTTACTCTACTGGCGGACACCTTGCGCTGCTCCTGCCGCAGGGCCCCCCCGAGGAGCAGCCCCTTCCCGGCGGCTGGGAGCCAGACAGCCCGGCAGGTGCGATGCCCCTCGCAGCTTCACCGTGAGCTTTTATAGGTGGAAAACACGGCATCGCGTTGGCCACCAGCCTGCCCACCCCTGTCACCTTGCCAGGGCCATCGCGCTGGGCGCGGGAGATGCCGCTCGGTGGCAGCTCCTCAGAAGGGGCCCTGGCCTTTTGCTGCGGGAGCGGAGGCTGGGCCTTGCTCTGCTTCCAGCCCCGCGGCCCCACACCCCGGCGTTCTTTCATCCCAGCCCCGCCGCCGCAAGCGGCTCAGCGGCCAAGGCACCGCCGGGATCGCAGGGATACCCGCACAAAAGGACTCTTCCCCCAACAACTTATTTATACCGGTTTTTACCCCCTTTCTATATTTTTCACCAATACGTCCGGGTTGTTTTAAAGCGTGACGGGTCCGGAAAATGACCGCGGTACAAATATTTCAGACCTGATCAAATTGAAGGAGCCGCTAACACTTGCTCTAATTAAAGCGGATATTCACACCCCCCGCCCGGCCTCCCCCAAGGAGCATGTGCAACCTGTGTCCGCATTCAAACTCTACCTTCTCGCGGGGGGGAGGTAGGGGGAAATTTAAAAAAAAAAATCTTAAACCTCGGGGCCAAAAAAATAAGAAAAATGATGATGATAATAATGATCATGATTATTCTAACGATAATAATAATAATAATAATAATAATAATAATAATAATAATAATAATAATAATAATAATAATAATAATAATAATAATAATAATAATAATAGTTGGTTTCTCCTCTCCATAGAAGACAGCGGATGGCCAAGAGTTAGCTCCTGCTAACCTGCGCTCGCCCTGACCATGGCTGCCCGGGGGAGAGAAGGCAGCTGCAGGCTCCGCTGCTGCCGGCCTGCCTCCGTCGCCGCCCTGCCTTCCCGCTGGCCCAGCGCCGCCCCTCGGCTCGGGGATGGCGGGTCCCGGCGGTGGTACCGAGTGCGGGGCGGTGAAAGCCCGCCAGGAAGGAGCCTCCAAGGGCTCCCCGGGAGGGAGCGGCGCGGGGCGAGCCGCTGGAGGGGAACCGAGCGTCGCACCGCTTACCTGGCTTAGGCAAAAGACACAGCAAGAAAAACCCTTCTCTGGGAAAAAATAAGTACAAATCTTCCTCAAGCACTCCCGGTGATGCACTTGGCCAGCGGAGGGGAAAGGCACCGGCCGCGGCTGTTCCGCCGAGCAGGGCGGGAGCGGCCGCAGCATCTGGCTCGCTCAGCGGTTCCGAGAAACGCCGAGATAAAATGACAGGCTCTTTCTGTGGAGAAATCAATTTCTAAGCATCAGAGAGAGGTTTTAAACAAATAAACTTAAAAAAAAAAAAAAAAGCCCCCCTCCGACCTGTGATTGAGAGACAGTTAAAAATAATTGCCCCTGTTAAGAGACAGGAGACCAGGTTACAGGGAAAACTACCTTCTTTCAAAGCCCGCTAATGGCCATACGATTCATTAGGTTACTTAATCCTAATAACCTTGCTAGCATCAGTCCCGGTGACCCAGCCCATTAAGCACCACCAGCGAAACCCTATAAAACAGGCAAGGGGAATGTCCAACATCTGAGCACATTTATTAGCATTATGTTCCTGAGATAACATGCCCCCGGCTCCCCTGCATGCTGCTGCGGGCAGGCTGGGGAAAGAGGGAGCTCTGTTTTCGGGAGGGCTGAGCGCAGGACCAGCGCTCCGTGAGGGGGATGGTTGGTCCCACCGTCACTGTCATTCACGGTCTCCCGTTCTCTCTGCTTTCCTCCCCCGGCCCCCGTCCCTCCAGCCAAACAATAGCTACATTTGTGGCGAGCATTTTTTCCGCCTGATTAAACCCAGGCCAACCAATGGCAGCCAGAACGAAACAAAACGCAGAGAGTAACATGTCGATCATAAACGGGAGTTAACAACTAAAAAAAAAAAAAAAAAAAAAAAGGGGTGGGGGTGAGGGACAAAAAGTCTCAAAAAGTCTCCCTTACACCTAAACGTGCCAGTGAGTCAATGCCCTATCACCCTCCGTGAAGGAGTCGGCTGAGGGGGAGAGAGGGAAAAGAGAAGTGAGGGAAGCAGCAAGGCCGGTTCCTCCCGTGCCTTCCAGAGCTGCAGACAAACCGGACGCCTCCCCGGCATCTCCCTGCCAGGGTGAGGTCTCTGTAATTTACGACACGCGAGTTGTGACGGTATTTGCCGCTGCTCGGAGCGCGGCTGCTCAGGGCGCAGGCACATGCAAGCGATTAGAGGAGCGAAGGGCTCTCTCTAGCCGGGGAGGGACCTCTCCCAGCGCGGCTGTCACCCCCTTCCTCCGGCCCTCTCGGGGCAGGCAGATCCACTCCGCTCCCGGCCTTGGGTGGCTCCCCGCGGCCGGAGTGAAACCCCTCCCAGGATCTGCAGAGGAGCAAACCATCTTCAGGCTTTGACTCTCTACAATCCCCCTACCAACACTCTGTGTTTTTCCTTTCCATTGCTGAAGAAGAACGTGCCCAGAGGCAGCGTTAAGAGGTGCCGGGCCGGGGTAACAAGGGCTCCCGGCGGACAGCGGTGCCAGGCTCCCGCCGCTGCCCACCCAGGCAGCAGGGAGGGGGCGGCGGCAGGAGCCGCCCGCTTGAGTCGAAGGTGATCAGGCAGCGTTCAGCCTCCACAAAGAGCTGACATGACCCCTCGCTATTTTTTGCAGTAGTTTTAACACTCTGGCAGAGACGAAAGCAAGAAAAGCGGCGGGGAGGGCACCGCTGGCCCTGCCGAGCAGCTCATTCCCGGTGCTGCCGAGGGTTTGCCGTGACAAGCCCTGCGGGCTGATCCTGCAAGCTCTCCTCCCCGGGAGGAGTGACCGCCGCGTTCGCCGGGCTGCCGGGGCACGGGCGGCCGCGCCGCGGTGGGGCTGGGGCGAGGCGCGCCCTGAGCCCCGTCCCACACCTCCGCAACTGACCCCAGCCATCCTGCTGCCAAACGCTTGGGCTCTTTTTAAAAATTTGCTTGTTTTTCCTCAAGGGCTATTTTAAGTCATAAAATGTTGGTCTGGCTTGGAACTTGTCATAACAGGAGCCTGCTTCATTTATTGGGTTATTTATTTCTTTTATCAGCAACAATATCCCGAACACAGGCCGGTTGAAAGAAGGAGTTTCCAAAAACAAGGGAGAAAATAGGGCGTGAGAGAGGGGAGCAGTGAGAGAGAGAGGAGAGAAGGGAGGGAAGAGAGGGAGAGGGTGGGAGAGCAAGACAGAGAAAAAGCAAGAGATAAAGAGGGAAATTTAGAAGAAAGCAAGAAGGAGGAGAGAAGCAAGAAGTGGAAAGAAAGCAAGAGAAAGCAAGAACGCAATCAAGAAAGAATGAAGGAAAGAAAGGGAGAAAGAAAGAGAGAAAGAGAGAAAGAGAGAAAGAGAGAAAGAGAGAAAAGGAAAGAGAGAAAGAAAGAGATAAAGAGAGAAAGAAAGAGAGAAAGGAAGAGAGAAAGAGAGAAAGAAACAGAGAAAGAAAGAAAAAGAAAGAAAGAAAGAAAGAAAGAAAGAAAGAAAGAAAGAAAGAAAGAAAGAAAGAAAGAAAGAAAGAAAGAAAGAAAGAAAGAAAGAAAGAAAGAAAGAAAGAAAGAAAGAAAGAAAGAAAGAAAGAAAGAAAGAAAGAAAGAAAGAAAGAAAGAAAGAAAGATACATGCCAGCTTTTCAAAATTAAAACAAGAAGCCCCGAAGTATTCATTTTGGTATTAATATTATTTAACATTAAAAACTCCGGGAACTTCAAACAAACTTCTTGCAGGGAAAAGAAAGAGAAAAGAACTATTCTCTGGAAACCATTTGTTCACAGCTCGAACTGTGCCGTTTTGGCTTAGAAACAAAACTCGAGACGCCCAACCCTGTCCCTCCTCCCCCCCAGCATATATCTTTTCAGCACACATTTTAAAATAAATATCCTTACGAGTTTTTCCAAAATGCCTCCTTGTTATGAATTGATAGGATACAACACACCCCAGCTGTGTGCCTGGGAGTTGGGATTTAGCCCTTTAAATGCCAGGACAACATCTGGGGGCGAAAGAATTACGGCGGCTTCGCCCCCTCCACTGGGTGCCGCCGGCGGGGGCTGAGGGGGCTCAGCGGGCACCCCCGGGTGCCACGGCAGCCCCGCGGAGCAGCAGCCGGACACTGGGTGCTCTGGGTGCAGAGAGCGCCGGGAGAGAGCCCCCAAATAGGCAAAGGAGAAAATGGTACTTTTTCTGACTCTCCCCGCAAGCTCTTTTAATTTTACCATGCTTTTCATCCTACATACTGCAGCATATTCAGTATCTAGTTTGCATAGAATGTTAATAAAACAGCGGAAAGGTTGTCAGGGATCTCCTCGGAGGCGTCCTGCTTGAGAAACAGGGGCCGAACAGGCACGTTTTTCATCCCAACATAAAATTAGTTCAACCTCGAAGGTATTTTCGTGGACGTTTACTTAATAAAGTTTTCCTGTAGCTATTTTGTCCCAGAAGAGTGCTTATCATTACTAAAAAAAAAAAAAAAAAAAAAAAAAAAAAAGAAGTCGCAGGAAGAATTTACAGTGTGATCTTCTGTTTTGGGGCTTGCAACAGGTGTCAGAGCTCTCTTCGGGGAGAAGGAAATATATTTTTATATATACATTAATCTACATATATATGTATATACACACACACACACGTGTGTGCAGACCGTTAAATAAAATGACCGCTTTTCTTTAAACAAACAAAAAAAAAAAAGAAAAAGAAAAATGTTACCGTTTTAAACACCTTCTGTGCTTATGCATCTTACGCTCAAAATATATTATATGATCTTATCATGTTTCAATCTCTATTTTCTTGTCGATTTTAATGAGATGCTGTAGTGGGAAGCATCGCTGCCCATCTTTAATAAGATGTACACTTTTAATCTTATGTTTGGGTACGTCTTCTTAGGGTTGGACAAGTAAAAAATACCTTTGTTTTCAGAAATAAGAAAGGCACGCGAGTAATGGCAGTGTGAATGACGAAACACTATGGACATATATTACAATTATGGGCCATCACAATTAAAAAGTATGATGAAGAACATGTTTGAGGTGATCTACCTCTAGAAAATGAGTTACAATTAGTTACTGTCTCTTCTCGCCTCCCTGTGTCCAGCAGGATATTACCTTCTCTCCGCCAAGAGCGGGGAGAAAAATTAATTTTAAAAAACCCCGAACTCGTTGTCCTTCGGGGAGCACAATTTCTAACAGCTGTTTTACAGAGGAGGAGCCAGTGACCAAAAAAACCCTGAGGAGTGAGCCTTTAACCCAAGGTGATGCACAGCTTTTTAACCCATGCTCTCACATATATGTTTATGTCCACATATTCCTACAGCTAGTGCCAAATGCATCAGCAGCGCCTTACTCTGGGAGAGGGAGTGCATACAAAATCCTCGCAGATCTAGTGATTTGAGGTTGCCGCTTGTTTTGGGGAAGCTTAAAAACCTTGTGTGGGGATAATTTTTCCATTCCTTTAGCACCGCCCGCTCGGCAGCGCAGACGCCCGCCGCGCCAGGCACGGGCAGGGCAGAGGGAAGGGGCTCGGAGGCGGGCAGCCCCGGGACCCCCGGCCACCGCCTCCTCCCGCCGGCGGATGTGCGTGGGATGTGCCCGAGGGACCCCGCCAGGGCACCGTCCGGCACTCCCGACACTGGGAAGGGGCGCGCCCCGCCTGCAGGAGCCTGCGCTCCAAACCACGGGATTGTCTCCCCTCCCTTTTACCCCGGCACTCGCACCACAGCCAAGCCAGAACCGGTTTCCTAAAAGCAAACTGCCTTCTGCAGAGCCCTTTAAATGCCAGCCCGGCCCCGGGATGCAGTGCACACGAGGATGCTGTACGGAGGATGCCAAGGCAGCCCCGACCCGGAAAGTGCGGTGGATTCACGGAGGGAGAGCAGTGCAATATTGAAAGCACTCGCAGCTGGCAGCTCACCGCAGTACCCACGGCAGGAGGGGCTTGGGCGCACACAGCGGGTCCCAGCCCCGGGGTTGCTGCCCGCGCCCACCGCACACGCCCCAGCCAGTGTGGCAAAGGAGCTCCGGCAACGGAGAGGCAGCCTTTTTTTGTTATTGTTTTTTCTTTTACTTTTTTTTGTAATTTCCCCAGAAAGTGCGGAATTCACACGCAGGAAACGACAGCAGGGGAAAGAGAGGGTTCCCTGCCCTTGCGCTCGCCCAGCCACGGCAGCTCCCCGTGCCCGCCTGCACCTCCCCGAGGATGGGTGTGCTTCATGCCCTTGTCGCGCAGGGAAACTCAGGCCATCCTGCGAACGACGTGTTGCCTAAATAAAGATAAAACGTGCTATACATCACAGGCTTTCCCGGTTATTCTCAATGACTTGTCGATTCCTCCCCCCTCCCCATCCATCCCCCTACCCCCCGCCACACGTGCAATGATAGAAAATGGTTTTAAATGGCGAAGGGTCACGTAGAGCCATCCTGATCGTTTAGCAAAAATAACAGAGCTATTATAGAGCTGAAGGAAGGAGCCAGGGAGTTCACCCACACGTGCTTCAGTACTGTGCCTCGACTGAACGCACACACATAGGCAAATGTATGTGTGTGTATATATATATATATATATATATATTTATATACATACATTTACATGCATACATACATATATATATTTGTGTATATATTTATATACAGGGGCACCGTTCCGTGTGACCCTCAGGACTCTCTCATTAGGCCGTAAATACGTGCACAGATGACAGTGAGCGCTCCTGTAGGGATGGGAGGAGGGGACGCGGAAGGGTTGCTTGCGTCTTTGGGATGGAAACGCACATAAAGGCTTTTATGAGAGCTTGGGAGACAGCAGTTGCTCACTAACCTACTTTTCTCTCTCTCTCTTTTTTTTTTTTTCATCTCTATTGCCGAAAACTGGAAATAATTAAATTCTTTAAAGGTTTACTTTCGAAACCGTCGCCGGAGTAAACTATGATTCAGGTGTAAATAATTACCAAAGTCATGAAAGCAGCAACTGCTACATGTGGTTTATTCATTGCTTGCCTTTTTTTCTTTTTGGTTCTTTTTTTTTTTTTAGTCGTTTGATCATTTTCATCCCTAACTGTCTGCCAAATTCACATATTTGTAATTTACTAAACTTTATCGTTCCTACCAGGATAGGGATGTTGTACATTAGTTTCCAGACCCGTCCTGCCCTGCTCCGGTGAAAGAGCTTGGCTGGATGCTCCTCAAGAAGGGATAACGCTATTACCCCGGTTTTAGAACTGAATAAAAGATGCTTCCCCTTTCATAAACGCTACCAGACCCACTCGATTTTAGGCTCCCGAGAAGAAATGAATTATTAAAGGAAAGAAATTGTTTAAACACAATAGCTACTTGGCTAAATGAAAGCAATCCCTGGGGCAAGACTAGCAGGGTTTGGCCAGAAAGCACAATAATATTAAGTATCCGTTAAACGAAAATCTTAGAGAAATAGGACAGACTTGGACATATAATACACAGCATATAAACAAAAGCCCAGGGTTTACTTCATGCCTGTTTTCTTCAGCCTGTTCCTACTTTTTTTTTCTTTTGCCTACACTACAACTTCAACCCATTTGACTCTTCAAAAAAGCCATGGTGGAGAAAAGGCAGGAAACCGATTTTTTTTTTCTTGCCCATGTCTTATTTTGAAAAGTAAATTTTGCATAGTTACCCACCACTTGAACATGTTCTGGTGTTGTAAAAGTGTTTTTTATCAGGCTGTAAATTACTGCCACTCTGACAGAGCAGCCGGAAATGTAAATCACACCGTAGAACTGAAGTTATGAAAAAGTTTGTTCCCTTTTCCATGTCCCAAGGAAGATCTCGGGGCTGCTGGATTGGGAAGGGAGAGGAAAGGCTTGTCTACTATTTTCCTTCTTCACCAAACTGTTGGCTCCACGGTGCCTGGGACTTTGATGAGAAAGAATGGACAATGTGCAGAGTCCCTTCCTATGACACCCAGGCCACCGCCACTTGGGAGGTCCTTTGGCCTAATGCAACCACAGCTAACTGCTCCCAACAGGAGGCTCTGTGGATCAGGCAGGGTCACAATTATACTTCTGCTAAAGGCAAGAGTTGATTTAAAAAAAAAAAAAAAAAAAAAAAAAAGACAAAAGGGAAGCGGGCGGGGGGAGGGGGTGTGCGAGCGGTTGAATTAAAGCCTTTCAATTCATTTCAATTCATTTGGGGAAGGAAGGACCGAGAGCGGGGTTAGTTGAAACCGTTTCCAACAGGCATGAACGAAATGAGGTTGCTTCCATCCAGAGGGAAATTAGGGCGAATGAGGTCCGGGGCGCTCCGCAAGGGTTTACTCCTACCCCAGGGCTGCCACACCAAAATCGCCCATCGGGAGCAGTGGGCCTTCCCCGCGATCCTGAGAGGGGTTTTGAGGGCTCGTTCACGGACAGGAGTTCTCCCTGGTGCCATGTATTGCACGGGCATTGCTTCTCTAAGGTAGGGAGGAGAGAGCTACACGACCACGGTCCACAACGAGCCCTCAAGCACTGACCCATTTGCACGGAGGGGGAGAAGAACTCCAGCAAACGCTGCAGCCGATTGCTCTGATTTGGGCACTCGGGTGACATCAATATTTTAAGGAAGTGGGAGAACAGGAATATCGCAATTCATCATAAGTCTCGGAGAGACAGAGCTGTTAAAACACGAGCCTCTTGCATTTAAGAGGTGAAAAAAAGCGGGGAGGAGGGAAGGGGCGGGGGGGGGGGGGGTGTCCCGACCTCCGTCGCTTACCGGGACACCGGCTGCCGGCCCCTGTGGATTCGCAGCTGGCTCCTGGCTCCTGGCAAGCCTGCCGGGTGTACTCCCAGCGCCCGCCGGCCAGCTTTCCCCCACTCCTCCGGCTCTTCCTCCGGTCCCCCGTTCAAAGTCCCCAAAGTCACGCCCGGTAGCCCGAGTCCCGCCGGGTCCCGGCTGCTGCCTCCCGCCGTGGCGGGCAGGGCACGGCCAGGGGTCTTGCCTTGTCCCCCCATTGCCACCCCATCCCCGCGGCTGGGACGAGGGGACTCCTCAGCCACCCAGCTTCGGGAAACTCCTTCCAGGCAGCGAGATCCGACCGGGGGAGGAGGGACCGGCCCCGGGGATCGCCTCGGCCGCCGGCCCCGCTCCCGCCGCCCCCGCTTACCTGGACGGCGGTCCCTGGGCTCGGCGACGGGCTCTCAGCAGGACGGGGGTGAGAGGGGACTCCTCAGCCCCCCGGGTGCACAAGGGCCCGTTCATGGCCCCCCGCGCACCCCAGAGAGATCCGGCGGGAGGAAGAGAGAGGGAGGAGAGAGGAAGAGCCTTTTCTTCCCCCTTTCTCTCCCGTTTGAGCCGAAGTGACCCGCAGTATCTGGAGAAGGTTTTTGAAGACGTTTGGGAGGGAGAGAGAGAGTTTTCTGCTGAGAAACTCAATCTGCCATACAGTAGCGACGGCATCTGGGATCTGTCACTGCTGACAGCACCACAGGGCACAGACATGATCTTCCGCACAACACTGCAACTCCCCAAAATACCCTCCTCGCTCCCAAGGTATCTGCCGGGTTGCATCGCGCTCCTTTGCCAAAAGGGGGAAAGCAACCTGAGCCCCCGCAAACAAATACACCGAGGGGAAGGCGAGAGAGAGCAACCCTGTCTCCCCCTTCCTCTTCGCGATGCTGAGCACTCGGCCGCCGAGGACGCACGGCGAGAGACGATGTCATGCTCGGAGGGCGCAAAGGCCATAAATGTAGGCTCTCGCGACGCTAGATTCCCGGGAATGACTTTAATGAATAATTTCGGAGACAGTTACGGCTTTAGGTAATTACTGCGCGGCTCTATGAAAACCAGATTTGGGAGAGAGGCAGTCAAGGCCGAGCCATGCGCTTCGGCTCGCCCCTGCCAGACCGCTCCAGACGCCACCTCCCTCCCCCCATCGCCGCCCGACCCCCGGGCGTCCCCGGCCTCCCGCACCCCCCCAGCCGCCGGGGTCCTGCTGCGGGCAGCGCTGACAGCAACGCTGCCAAGGCTACAGGCTTGTGGGGGGAGCACCTAATTTATATATATATTTTTTTTAATCTCTTCCGCCTCCTGTATTTTCTGGCAGGACATTTCATTGTCTTTTAGGCCAGTTTTAGAAAACTTCTCTGGGTTTGCACATGTATTTATCTTTTTTAAGAAGTTCATTATAAGCAGCTGTTGCAGCCCATAGCCACATACGGCATGCGAATAGAGACCCCTATAGGAGAGTCGGCCTCTCTATTACCCCCACATGTTCGCTCAATAGACGAGACGGGCGAAAACATCCTACTGCTCCGCATTAAAATCGAATTGTACATTTTTCTACCGAATCCTTTGGGCAACGGAGGGGCTTGTTTCTGCTTTGAACAGCCTCCACGGTTAGCAGCTGAAGGGCTCCGGGATGCGGGCCCGCTGATCCCCATTGTTCCGCTCACACATTGCTGCTGTTCCCAGAAGGCCGCTCCGGGGCAGCCGCCCCTCGCCCCAGCCGCAGAGCCCCGCGCCTCGCCCGGGCAGGATCCGCACGGCCTCTCCCGGCGGGGAGACGGCTCCTGCCTCGGGACAGGGATCTGCCTCCCCGGGGAGAGGTGCCGAGACGACAGCCCCAGCCCTGCCGCAGAGCCGCCACCAGTCAGAGGTCTCCCACAGAGGGAGAAATAGGATTTTGCTATGGGGTTTTGTTTGTTTGTTTGTTTGGGTTTTTGGTTTTGTTTTGGTTTTGGGTTGTTGGGTTTTATTTTCGTGGGGGGGGGGGGGTTGTTATATTTTTTGTTTGTTTTGTTTTTTTCCTTTTACTTCAACAGCATTTTAAAAATTCACTTACTCCCGCCCGACTCCCTGGGCCGGCGGCTGTGGTGGGAAGCCGAGCTCACAGCATACCGTTTGCACTGATTCAGAAAGGAAATGTTCCTTTTCCTTTCGAGATTACAGATAGACACAGAGGACCGTTGCGGTATCTTAGGGGGTTTATTTTATTTTATTCTGCTGGAACAAAGAAATGGAAGTATTTTTAAATTTATTTTTAGGGTCACATGGGGCTTTGTTTTTCTTTTCTCCCTCCTCCTGGCAAGCGTATTTTACCGCGAGAATTTAATCCTTCAGATAAATTGTCTAGTATTATCTTTTTCCTCTGGAGACGAGATCAACTGCTTTCTCATCCACCCCCCCGCCCGTCCTTCCTGCTAGTAGCACTGATTGTAATGTACAGCTGGACAAGTGTCAGCCGTCCAAGACTGCGGACAGCCAGTGGAGGCTTAAGTTACATTTATTCAGTTATTATTTTTTTATCTCCTCAGGGGGGAAAAAATAGAGTGATACGAAACATTAAAAAAAATCGTAAAATAAAAAGTTTGTCAAAATAAGCGCATCAAACGTGGTTTTGTGTCCCGCTGAGCCAAGGCTGGCTGTTCAGCGCGACCGTCAGCCAGCCCCCGCTCTCAATTAGAGGCGATTCATTAGGATTTAATAGCAGGTGCAAAGCCATCTCCCTGCCAGCAGCACTGCCGCTTGGGTAGGGAAGGTCTCGTTCCACAGCAGCCTCCAGCTCTCCCGGCTCGTCCTAAACCTGACCACCACTTTGGACAGCGGGGTGTCGGCGCGCCTGAGGCTGCCCGCGCGTAAGCGCTGCACTTTGTTTGGCTAATTTCTCCCTGCCAAGACACAAGGTGGAAATCTGCCTGGCTCGATATTTATTTTGGAAGACAGCGCCGTGAGCGAATGCACTGGGAGAAATCGGGCTGAGATAAAGCAAGCGCTGGGCCGGGGGCTGGGGGCAGCGGGATGGATGGGGAGCAACCCGCCCGCGGAATGCACCGCTTTTGCTTTCTCGAGCTCCCAAACAGGCAAATAAACAAACAACCTCGGCAGCAAACTCAGAGGAGTCGGTGCCTTCGGAGTTCAGAACCGGGCTGTACCGAGGAGCTTCGGGGCTGGGGTGCCGCGTCCCACTGCACCCGCATCCCAGCTGGCGGCCGCGGCCGGGCCGGGCTTGGAAAGCGTCGCCGTGATTACACCCAAGTGGAGAGCAGGATGGCTCCGAGCCGTCTGATCTGACGTCAACATGTCTCTAGCTCCTCGCTGCAAGATAGAGGGAGCAGAGCCGGGGGAGGGACGGCTCTAATCATTCCCAGATGTCTCTAATAGCAGATATAAAGACTTATATAGTGTCTGAGAATAAATTTGTAATCAATGCTCTAAAATCGCATCATCAAAGCAATGGTATTTCTAGAGGAAAACGGGGTTGGGGGGAGGGAAAACTGAGGAAGAGGAAGACACACATCACGCTGGTTTGGAAGGAGGCAGGCACTGGGAACCTCAGAAATCCGCCGGCCTCGCGCATCACTCGGCTTTGCTAAAATTTATGTGAATATATAATTCAGATAACAACTCTGCTTTACTCTCCATTGTATGTGACAAGTTGAAACAGCTGAACAGTAATTGGCCAATTAGAAATAGAAAAGGTGGGAGCTGGTTTGCAAAGGCATATATTTCATGGACCGCAGGAAAAAACAATCCCAAATTAAAAATATATTAAACATTGATAAGCCCTTCGTTACAGCAAAGAGGATTATGTCTGTAGGCGTGCAAAATGCGTTTCCTTCCCATCGCTACTTGGAGATTTCTTCTGGTGGTATTTGTGAGTCGCTGGGAGAGTACGTGTGAAAAAGGAGGATTAAGGTTAGTTTTCCAAGCGCAAAAGGAGGATATTTTGCTTAGAGGTTTCACCATTAACCTTTTCTCCCCACCTCCCTGCCCACCTTTCAAGTTCATGCTGTCTCCATGGCATTACCCAGTCCTGTTTATGTCCCGCGTATGGCCCAGCGCTCGCTCTGGGGGTGTCTGGCTTGGCCGAGAGGCCCCGTTGCACCTCTTTGACAACGATATCAAATGAGAAATAATTATTGCAATAATTTTTTGAGGCAAAGAAGAGCTCCTGGGAATCACGGGGGAGAGGGGAGTATGTGTGGAAAAAAATCCCCAGACCACAAAAGTAAGCAAAACGAAGAAAAAAAGAACCTCACCACATTTTTTTCTCTTTTGCTTGCCGGACTGCAGGCATGGCATACACATCCGATAGCAACGAGGTCCCGCATGTTGCAGAGTCCCCCAAAACTCGGTACTGCCAGCGCCTGATAGGCTCGCTGCCAGCAGCGGAGCACAGAGCCGGCCCCTCGCTGCGTCCCCGCTTTCCAAAATCCCGACGAGCTCTAAAAATCCACGCTGCTGTCTGCCTCGGGGCCCCCAGGGGACACGCAGCCGCTGGGGAGGTCCCTGCCGTCCTGCGAGGGGGTGACGGGGCTGTTTCGGGGCCGCAGCCCGGCCCGCACCCCCGGGAAGCGAGGGGCCGCTCCCTGGCAGGGAGGGGAGGCGGGACGTCACTCGGGGCAGTTTGGTCGCTCTTCCTTTTCAAGGGGAGAAAAAATTTAAAATGCTGTGTTCTCTTGAAAGATAGCAGAAGGCCTCGCTCCCTTAGCCGTGAAACGAGGCTACAAGCCTAAAGCACGGATCCGCGAGTTAATCTGAGGGGACAGGGCTTCAGCGACCCGGCTGCTCTCCATCTTGCCCTCCCCTCTCTTCCTCCCTGCACCCACAGAGAAAAGTTGTAGGGTGGGAAAGGCTGCTATCCCTCCTCTTACGTGCCTTTTACCTCGGTAAAAGCTCCCAAAAATGTTTTGGCCCCGAGGAATTACCGGACAGATCGGCGGGATGCCGATGCCCCCGGGTGCGGGCAGGATGCGGAGCGCAGCTCTCCGCTGTTATCAGGCCTCGGCTCCGCCGGCGGAGAGCTGAGGCCAGGGCACTGACATTTCCATCTACCATCAATTTACCTTCTGCTTCCCCATTTAGCTTTTAACGTCAAAACCTACATTTTTGTCGGCTCCGGTCTGTCTAGGGCTCCTGTGATTTAGCTGCGGGAATGGCTGCTCCTGAGAATATAGCAACATCCTCGTTAGCAAGTAATTAAAAGAGATCCTCCTTAGCGGATTCAGAGGGGCTCCCGGTTCTGATAAACTGGCGTTACAAAACCGTAAAATTATTAATGTGGAAATATTGGACTGGCGATTTCTCTCCAGTTCGGAGATTGGATATCGGAGCCGCCCGCCGGCCCTACTGCGCATACCCCGGGGGAGCTGCAACCCGCTGACTTGGTCGAGGGAAGACACAGTATTTGCAGAGAGGCTGCCCATGGGGTGCCCCACCGCAGCATTCACAGCCACCCCTCACCCCTTTTATTTTTTCCTGTGCCGCTACAAAAAAACAAAAAAACTACAACAACAAAAAAAAAAAAAACCAAAAAACACAACCAAACAAAACCAAACCAAACAAAAAAAAATTATTTGAGCAGGGAACTCAGAGTTGCAAGAAGCTTCAGTTCATCAGCTGGGCAACTAATAGGCAAGGAAAAGCAAAAAAGGGGGCAGATTCTTCTCTCCAAGTGTTATAAACAGAGGCAAGTGTCTGTAAACACAGACCCACGGCGGATAGCAGAGCCGGGCTGCCTGACCCGACGGGAGGGAGGGCACATCACTTTTGTCTGGTTGTTGTAACCCCGCAACCTCCCCACTGTCAGCAGGGGCGGCGAAACGGCGCAGGGGCTCCCTTATCTTTTTATGGGCAATTGCACATCTACCTACGCTTACTGCTGGGTCTGGTTGGGAACCACTTCCTTAGGCTCGGTGGCACGGGAAGGCCGGCAGGTATGCAGCCCTGGACCTGGAGAGAGACCCAGCTTGCTTTAAGTAGAGGTGATTTACGTAAAACTTTAAAATACGAGCCCTAATTTTATTATGGAAAAGGTGGAAAACATTGCCCTTAATCAGGAATGGACAAAAAACACCTAGACCAGCTTCCTTTAGTGAAAACCATTCATTTTTTCCTTGCGTGCCTACGATACAGAAGGATGCCGTGCATTTCCCAGCATTGAACTCTGCAGCTCGCCCTGGTACTGGGGACCAGAAAAGTCACCAGACTGGCACCGGGATCCTTGTAAAGGAATCGATAGACAGGGAGAAATATTTAAGGGAAGAAAGATCCTGTTGGTGAAGCAATGAACGTACTAAAAAGAGACAGAGCATGGGCTGCTGCAGTTTGCAGCTGGATGAAAAAGGTTAGAAATAATTATACTCGCTGTGGCGTACTGGAAACGTGCAACCCAGGAGAGTTTTAGGAACCACAAAGTTAATATTAAGTTCATCGTAACTCGTTGTAAATCTTACCTATTCCCTACAGCACACCCTCCCCACCTCCCCCCCAGACCCCCGCAAATCCCTTGCCTTGTTCGCTCTTTCTTCCTTGACGTAAAATTACCTGCTACATAACCACTCCGAGCACAGCCCGCCAGCCTCCCTGGCCTGCCTCCTGCCCCTCTCCGGGAAGCCGCCCCCGCTCCGCGCCCGCGCCTGGCACCGCGGCCGCCCGCGCTCCGCGGCACGGAAACCGCGCGGCTCTGCCGCTCCCGGCCCGCCCGGCGTTTGCACCCTTGTCCATTTCCCGTTCGCAGTAGGTGTCCTGCATGGAGAACACCACCACAAGGAATTCCTATTCAGATGAACTGCCGGGTTCTGTTCAACACTCACGGGGCTGAGAGATCCCTCTCTCTACCCCTCCGTTCATTCAGTCACTTGCTTAAAAATAAAATTAGGAGCCATCTTTATAATTTAGTTTACTTCCGAATATTTTAAATATTATGAAAAAAAAAGCCATAAACAACGCTGTTATTCAAAACATTTTGAGGTATAAAACATAAAAAGATTTGGATTTTCTTATTTTTTTTCCTTTTTCTTTTTTTTTCTTTTGTTTTGTAAAAAAACACACACAGTGGTTTATTGAGTACTTACAACGTTTACACCTTCAATATTAATTAGATTCCACTTTTTCCCTTACGGACGGAAGTGCACATAACCAATAACTGTTGAAAACATCTTCAAATACTGAACGACCACAACAAAATTACAACACTAAATACCGAGTCAATCGAAACATTGGTGCAACTGCTTCTGTTGAAATATAGCTTTATAATCCCATGAATATTTATATCCAAAAGGCCAAGTATTAAAGATACACTTCACATACACACTAATGCCAGGGAGGGATTTTTTTTTCCTTTTCTATGGTTCTGTTTTCCCCACGTGTTTTATACAGAGCAAATAACATTCACGAAACATTTAGAGACGTTACCCCTTACCAAGCTGGAGTTTCCTCTTCATATATGGAATGCTTTTTCCCTCTCCTTCAAATATCCACATTTTGGGGGGTTGGGGGAGAAATTGCACATAAATAAACTGGATTATTCCAAATACAAAGAGTCCTCAGAGGAGAGCTCACTACCGAGACTAAGAGGACGGCTCCTCCAGTCCTGCCGTGCTCACTGCTTGAGCTCCAAAGCCCAGACATGCTGCGGCCAGCCAGTCCTCCCTTTGGTTTTCTTATCGTTGCTGCTAACTGTGCTTTTCAAGATTTCGTTCTGGGGAGACAGGATACGAGGGGAGAGAGAGAGAAACAGAAGGGGGAGAGGAGAGAAAAAAAGGTTAGATATATTCCTCCCCTTTCTAGGTCGCATCTGCTCTGCTTCGAGGTCGAAAACTACGGGGACACCCGAGCTCATCGAGGCCTGCGGGCTTGGAGAGACATCACGGGGACCTCCACGGCACCTCGCCGCGGGAGAAGCCGCCGCCCTTGGCGGGCCAATTCCCGCTCCGCGCCACCCCGCTGCTCTGCCGCAGCCGGAGCGCGGGGCTGGAGGCTGAGAAGCGCCAGCCATCCAAGGGGACTGAGGTAAGGCCTCCCCTAAACCATGCTCTCCCTGAGTGCGGGGAGAAGCTGGGCACCAGCACGTACCGGGGCAAAGCTTCGGACTTGCTGCCGGTAACACATGCGGGAATCAGTCACCCTCACCAGCGAGCACGCCCTGGGGCCTGCACGGAATTGGGCTTGCGCTGCCTGGCCTAAACCGGCTCTCCCGCTAAAAATCGAAAAAGCTGAAGCGCGGAGTGCAGGGGCAGGAAAGCCTCGCGCTGCGAACCTCGGACTTGCCGAAGGCTTAAAGCCGGGCTGGGCTTGGCAGGTAATCATGCCTCCACATTTTCATTTAAGAGAGCAGAGACTTGCCTCCTGCGAGATCACGGCTTGGGATACGGGACAAGCAGCAGCCCGGGAATAACCTACCCGGGGGTCCCTAATGCGGCAGCCTTTTCCCCGCGGCTGCTCTCAGCCTCCGGGTCGGATCCGGAGGCCGACGGCCGCCCGTGGCTGCGCACGGTCCCGCTTTTGGCCCGCAGCTACGGCCAGGGGCCGGTGGGACCGAGGTGTCCCCCATGGACATTCCCCGGCGGCTCTGCCCAGCGAGGAGCCGGGTGCGCTCGGATGAGGCGCCGGCGGGCGACCGAGCAGCCTCCCCTGCGCGGCTCCCCCGCCCCGTCCCGCCCCGAACCGCTCCGAAGCACTGACCAGCTCTTTCTTCCTCTTCTCTTCCTTCACGTCTGTCTTCTTGATCTCTGCCTTGAAAGCCTCCGCCTCCCCGTTCTGGTCGTCCTTCGCCAGCAGGTCCATGAGGTAGGCGATGTAGCTGGTGGCCAGACGGAGGGTTTTGATCTTGGAGAGCTTGGTGTCTGCGGGCACGTTGGGGATGCACTCCCTCAGCTCCGCGAAGGCGCTGTTGATGCTCTGAGTCCTGCGCCGCTCCTTGCGGTTCGCCGTGCCCCTGCGTTTCACCGGCCGGGGCCCCCCGAGCCCGGGCGGGCCGTTCCCGGGCGGCACCCCCCCGTAATGGGAGTGGTCCATGCCCGGCGCCCCGTTGGCGTACTCGGGGCTGTAGGACAGAGCCATGCTGTAGTCGGGGGGGGACATCTCCGGGTGGCTGCTGATGAGCCAGCCGTGGAAGTAGGGGTTCTCCTCGTGGCCACAGCGGGTGGCGGCGGCGGCAGCGGCGGCGGCGGCGGCAGCGAAAGGGTAGCCCTCATGGTGCACCACCGGGTGGTGGGGGAAGCCGCCCACTAGACTCATCCCCGCTCCCTAGAGCACCCCACCCCGCCCCCCCGGGCCCCAAAACAAAGGCTTCCCCTCCCCGCCCGCCCCCCACCCCCGTCGCAGCGGCGGGAGATGCTGCCCGCCGCTCACCCCTCAGCACTGCCCCGCTGCCCGCTGCCTCTCCATAGGGCGCTGCTGCAGAGTCCCCGCGGGTGCCCGAGCGATCCCCCCTCCCCGGGCGCCGCCGCCGCCGCTCATGCGTTGTGCCTCCACCTCCTCCTCCTCCTCGCCCGGGGCCGGGTCTTCGAGGAAGCGCGCACAGAAAAAAAAAAAAAAAAAAAAAGAAAAAAAAAAAAAGAAAAAAAGAAAGAACAAAACTACGGAGAGATGTCGACCAAAACAAAAATGGCTTGGCTTCCCAGCCTGGGATCTTCCTCGCCTGTTGCTTCCCTCCGCTCTCGCCAAGTCCGCCGCGGCCCGGCCGGGTGGTACTTACACGCGGCCCCCCTCCATGCGCCCCCGGCTCGGGGCGGGCGGCGCTGGCTCTGCCCTGCGCGGCGGCGGGGCCGTCAGTGCTGGGCGGGCGCTCGCATCTCTGCCCGCCGCGCCGCGCTGCTCAGCGCCCCGGCGCTCCTCGGGGCATCCGCGCCGCTCGGCCGGGCGCGGCGGCGGCGGGCGGCGGGCGGCGGCGGGGCTCGGCGCGGCGCGGGGCACTGGCAGGGCTCCCCGGCCCGATCTCCATGTACAGCTACATGTTTAGGGCCGCTCGGGTTAATATATGTCGTCAGAAGCGGCGGCCGCCAATGGCCGGGGCGGGGGCGGAGCCCGCCGCCCTCCGCAATAAAACTTTTTGATGTTCGCTCTGCTAATTGCCGAGCTCCTCTTTTAGGATTGGCTGCCCCTCCGCATCCCTAATGTAATTAAAACAAGGGGGGAAAAATTATCATGGAGGCAGAGGTTAATGCAAGTGTTTAGCAGATGCCTTACAGTAAAATCTGCATTAAAAAAAAAAAATTAAAAAACCCCAAACAACAAAACCCCCCTACAAACTCGTTAAAACTTAAATATCGGATAATCTCAAACCAGGTACAGTATGGATCCCAGAAGTTTATTGGCAAAAGTCTATGTGAACAGGCTCTGAGGTTGCTTTGGCAAAGCGTTTTGTGCCGGTCCGGTAGAGGAACAAATTAAGCCGGCTCGGAGGGCACTTCATCGGTGCCCGACTGCTGCAGGCATGCCCCAGCAGCGCTCCGGGTCCTGCCCGTATCGCTGGTTAATGCACACCACGAGATCACCAGTTTCCGAGGGGAGGGAGGCGAAGCGGCTCTGCCTCGCCTGTCACCCGCCTTGCGACCCGGCTCAGCACGGGCTGGCTCGGGCTGCGCTCCTCCGGGCTGACCGAGGCAGGGGAGCGCTCGGGGCTCGGACGGGGATGGCTTTGTAAGAATTGTTTTGAGACCTTAACAATAAGTCCGACTCTAACTGATTCTTTTCCAGCTTACTGTCTGCCCTGTGCACCTCCACCAGCCCTCACCCGAGTGACTCAAAAATCGCCTGAAATCGGTCTCATGCTTCTTGAGCTGGTATGATCGGTAAGTAACCGAATATTTTTACAGCATGTTCCGAGCTAATTTTCTAGCTTTTACTAAGAAATATATAAAGATTTCTCGGCATTCCTGCTTCTGCAATAAAAAAAGACCAGCACCTGCGGAAAGCAGGTTTAGTTATCGAAAGTGAGTAGTTAAATGCTTACTTATCCAGGCCAAGGAGGAAATCTCCTGTAGCTATTTAGGTGCTTTGCTTTAGTAAGCTTGAAGATATTACAAAAGAAAAATGGATCTCAAACTGTAACTCATGGATAACACGGAGGCGAGGTGCATTTGGTGTCATCCTCAAATGGAGCCGAGCATTACTAAATAGCTGCGAAATACCAAATACCCACTCTTATTTGTGCTGGCTGACGCCTGGGCTGATTCGGCGTATATTGTAATGCAGTTCTACAATATAGGCAGTGTGGAAAACTGTGTCAACAGGAGCTGAGAGGTCATAAATTAAAGAAAGAGAAAAATAGAGATGGAGGAATCTGCGAAAGAAGGCAGAAAGAACTGTGGTCCAATTTCTGCAGCAGCTTAACGCGCTCTCCGGCCCCTCTGCAGAGGCCGTGGGGGTACCTCGGGGGAAGCGCTGGGTGCTGGGGAGAGGGCGAAAATCAACTCAGTGCCCGGGGAGAGGAGGCAGGCTGAGCTCGGGCGGTCCCGGCGTGAGAGGGCTGCTTGGTACGGGCCGGCTTGTTGGGACCTGGGGGCTTTGCGAGTGGGTCTGCCGGCTCTCGGCCGGGAATGCCCTGCAGGCAGTGGACGGTGTCCGCGGGTGAGGCCGGCCGCCAAGGAGCAGCCTGCTGCCGTACGCGGGGCTGCTTCCTCGGGGGAGTACTAAAGGCGAGGGCGAATGCCGGCCCCGCGGTTCGGCGGGACGGGGAGTGCGGAGCCGGACCCAGAGCGGAGACGCGCACGGAGCACAGACATGCAGGCGTAGGTTTTTATAAGCATATACACATATGTGTGAGCGTCTGGGTGTAAACTGAGTACGAAAGTGAAAAACTAGTCCAGATGTAGAATTGATGTATATACACATATATCTTAGACGTACACACACATGCTTGTAGCCAGCTGATGGATATCTGTATCTATATATGCACAAGCACACGTGTATTTATTGTGTTATCCCAAGGAAAGAACGTGTCAGCAGTGTGGATTTTTAAATGTAAGGAAGGCCCTGGGCAGACCGTGCAGGCAGAGCCCTGGAGCGGCCAGGCAGCGTGTCCCCGCCGTTTGGGATGATATGTCTGCAGGGCGCAGCTTGGAAACCCACCCAGTTTCTGCAGCGGTTCTCCAGCTTTGTTTTGCTGCGATATGGGAAGAAGAAGTGGACCTTGTCGAGGCCGGAAAGTTATACTGGCTTGCAAACGGGCGTGTGTTTCTTTACACTCTCCCTGTTTGTGTACGAGCTTTGCGACACACTGCAGGTTAGACTGCAACTGTGACAGTCTCTGTGACAAGACACTACGGCCACTCTGATAACATCTCCAATGATGAAGGAAACGGAAAACATGAGACAGAGAAAAAGTAATAAAATATACAGGAGATATCGATCAGAACACCAGTCTCCAAAGCTAGCGTCGTGATTGCTTAATTAACTTTGGAGAAAGAGGATCTCTAGATAAAGCACCCAGAAGGATCTTATATATATTTTTCCCTCTTTTCCTAGCAGTTATTTATGGGTTTTATTAAGCGAGTTTTAGAGCAAATGCAACTCTCTTGTCCTCCCTCAGCTTTTAAATGCTCAGAATTTCCCATCATGTGTTCTATGTAGCCTTTCTGTTTGATCCACGCATTGAAAAATGCTGCAGCTCAAAGTACCTTTCCCGATACTATGCTCAAAGTCCGCTAAAAGCACCATCATTTATACCAATCTTACACTTATTTATTTGATTAGATTTTTTTTTGTGTACAAATCATATGGTTAAAAAAAAACAACAAGAAAAAAAAAGGAAAATACCCAGAAAAGAAAAAGAAACCCTAGTCTTATGTCACTTTATTTCCCTGCCAAAATAGTTGCATGTTAGGCGGCGATTTATTTGGATTCTGCTGCCAAACAGGACTCCCCTAGCTTGCTATAATAAAGAAATTTCGGTGGAGACTGTGCCGAGGCTGGTTTTCTCTTCCTCTACCCGCTTTTTAGAATTTATTTTCTTTTATTTTTTCGGGAATCGGTGCGTGTGGGGGCTGTATCGTTAGCTTGTGCCCTGCGTTCTCGCCCCTCCAGCCCGGCAGCCCTCGGCGGGGCCGAGCGGGAGGAAGGGGCTGCCCTTGCCCCCCGGTGTGTGCCCGGGGAGCGGGGCCGGAGCCCTGGCGGGGGGCGGCGGGGCCGGGCGCCCGCTCCGCGCCGCCGGGGCCAGCCCTGCCCTGCCCTGCCCCGGCGCTCAGCCGCCGCCGGGCCGCTTATCGCCAGGTCACTCCTCTCCTGCGGGCCAGGAGTGGGGTGGGAGTTGGGATAACAGAACAATAGAGCTGCGCTCCCCCCTCCTCCCCGCCGGGCTTGTGCGAATTAAGCTAAATTGCAAATTAAGCTAATTTCTCCGAATCAGTCGGGGAAAACCGTATGGAAACGGGGAAGACATGCCGACGCTGGGTGGTCGGAAAGCCACATCTGCTGGGGACTCCCGGGCTGGCTGACCTGGGAACACTGAGCTGGGCCAGGCCTGTGAGGAGCAGGCCAGGGGCAGAGAGGCGCCTCACCGGTGCCTGGGCAGCGAGCCCACTCATTTGCTTCTTTACCGCACCTTCCTTTTGAGGAGCGTCCGAAACCGGTGGGGACAGGGCAGCGGCGGGAGCCGCAGGCACCGCTGAGGTGCCCGGTACCCACGCCAGACGCACCCATCCCTGCTCCGCGCAGCAGCACCGGGATCTCCCTCCACAGTTTTCATTAAAGCCGAGAAATAATCAGACACGCGAAAGCACCCCAAGGACACCCTGTCCTTTGCTTCTGAGGCGCTGCCCTGGCCGTGCAGCTCCCTCGGCGTCTCTCCCTTCCGCAGCTCCCTGAGTACCGGGGTGCCGATTCTCCTTTTCCCCGGCTGCCCACCACATTGCTCAGCCGCCCGGTGCACGGCTTGAAAAGCCGAGACGGGTTTGAATTTATAGAGTGCATGATGTCATTGACCCGGGACCAAACGTATCAGAAAGGGGGTATCATTCTCGGGTGGATTCAGGGATGCGGGAGCATCCCGTGTCCCAGGGATGCCATGCATCCCATATCTGGGGCGTCGCTTAGGTGTTCGTGAAAGAGCATAAACACGCAAGAAAAGGGATTTTTGAAAAGAGGCACGGAGAAATATGATTTGGAGGTCAGCCTGTCAGTGCGGGTTAATGAAAAGGACTTGTGCCTAATGGGCCTGGCTTGCACCCTCTCTTGTGCTCACACAACCTGTATTTCAACGCCCAGGGCAGAGGGCGGGATCGGGCCCAGCAGGCCCGAATTAATCGCTGCCCTTGGAGGTGAAGGAACCCTGGTTTACGTTACTATTATCGGTAATGAACGCCCACATATTTCAGGCATGATAATCTCTCAGCCGTTGTGTATTAAAAAAAAAAGAAAAGAAAAAAAAAAAGAAAAAAAGAAAAAAAAAAAAAAGAGAAAAAGAAAAAAGAAGATCAGGGATGAGAAAAAACCAAGACACCAAGACACTGACCATTTCGTAAGTCGCAATGATTGGCAGTAAGCGCGGGACCCTACGCGTTTTACCACTGCATGTGCAAGCAATTATTCGAGGATTGCTTATATTTGTGACTGAGCATCCAGATTTGCATTTAGACCCTGGACAGGAATCAGGGAAAGAAAAGAAAAACATAACGGGTTCCAACCAAGAGCCCTTCTTTGTCAGAAGAATAGTAATAAAGACCTTACAAAATTCTGCAGTGAACACAGTGTGTCTCTATTTATTGGAGTGGTTACATGCATCTCCTATACATGCACGCATGTATAAACACGAACACGCAAACAGACAAACACGCTATTTTCCCACTTAATATTTGTTTGTATTCCCGGGAAATAACATCTTAATTTGCTCTTGAGCTCGACCCTGATGAAATAGCTCGCGAATGTAATTGCCTTCATTAACGAATATTTTGTCGTCCGGCATCTGAGGTTCAGACGGTGGAGGAAGGAGAAGGCTAGGCTGGCATCGTTTTGTGTTTAGGTTAACAAAAATCAACACTTGTATTGTCATTCTTCATGGAAAGTCTCCATTTAACGAGGCTGGGGTTTAAGGAGCCTTCATAGATCAAAGGTAACCTCGCTTGGCTTAGGAGAAAAATCCCTCTGGAGCAGTGAAAATTAGCCGCAATTTGGCCCTAACTACACTCCCCAAAATGTCGCTGTCGTCCTGCCCGTGTCCCTCGCTCCGTATACCTGCTGCGCTGCACCTCGCTCCCGCTTGCCCGGGTTCGGCTGCAACACACGGGCTCGTCCGAAAATTCAGCAGCTGAGTCCTACAAATGTCGGCTGCACACTTGTTGCAAGCAAGCATCAGCCCGTACGGCAATTCCTATATGCGTATCTCGGTGTAATTGATCTGGCTGAGTGAGGTCTTTTTGGTAATTTGGATACGCCAAGTCTCCAGTTAATGACATATAATCAGCCTTTAGGTCACTTGGTCATTCTCTTATTACAAACCCCTCCTGCTCTCTCTGATCTCCTTTCAAACTAAATTTCACACAAACAAATAAAGCAAGACAGGGACAAGTCCTTAAAATGCAAGAGTGAAATATTGGAGAATTGCTCTTGGGGAACTATAAACATTTTTTAAAAGAAAAAAGCGAACAGATAGGACAGAACATCTTATCGAGAAAGAGAACATTGTGTACAAAACACGGAGGGAAAACCGGTCTGGCTTGTGTTAAAAGTGACATAAAATTAAAATAAAATAATTACAAACAGAAATGGTATAATGTAAACAGAATACAGGAGATTTTACTAGAAATGCATGGACGCATACCGTAATTTCTTCATTCAGATGATACGATGATACAACCTATTTGTGGATACACAAAATATTTATTTGCTGCGCTTTAGACGGAAAAAAAAAAATTATAATTCTTTATTCTTCTTTTCAGGAAAGCTAAGAAGCCGGAAAATGGAGAGGTGAACGTCATGTACCTCCCCAGACCTGGAGGGAAACAGAGCTGCGGCCAAAAGGAGCTGGTGTAAATGCGACAACAAAAATAAATACTTTATATCACCCTGAAGAACTTATTTTACTAAGCCAACATTTTGTTTTTCTGTAGCTCACCTTTTCTTTCCTCTAGGGAGAGACAGTGCTCACTTTTTATTAGGTATTCCCTAAAAGTTTATTTTGATCTCCGTCCAGGTGTGAGTATACATACACATACACACACACACACACACACACATATATATATATATATATATATATATACACACACATGCACACATATATATCCAATCAACACGCAGAGGTTCACGTGTGAGCAGAGGCTGGCGCCCCGGGAAGAGGGGCGTTCAGATGCTCTAGGTAAGATCCCAGGGCCCTACAGGCTGCAAGCAACTCATTGCAAAGCCAAGCCCCGTTGTTCGGAGCTAAAGTTGACTTATAAAATCGAGAACGGGGAGATATCTATGTCGTTCAAGTGTTAGCACATTGAGAAAGCAGCCTGCAGAAGAGGACTGCGATCCACATTCCCTCACAGGCATTAGCGCCTTTCAAAATATCATCGACATTTTTAGCGGAGGTCTCGTTCGTGTGTAATACGGGGCTCAGACAGGCGTTAATTGAGCACGAAGCGTGTGCGAGGTTGCGAGAACGAGTGTCGGGGCAGGCTCGCACCGCAACAGAAATGGGAGCGATGGATCGAGGGAAAGGAGTGCCACAGGCCCCCGCGCAGTGCGTGTTGGTGTGACACATCTCGTTATTAATTCAGTAAGTTCCCTGCCTTTTCGGCATTTCTGAGGGCCGTTTGGACTTTTTTCCCCTCCCCGCCCGTCTTTGGGCTACTGTGTTGAAGCACCAGCCCGCAGCCACACGGCGATCCGACCCACTGCATCAAAGGGCGCTGGGGGTCAGGGCCCCGACGCTGCTCCCCTCTCGGGGCGCACGCTCGGGGACCCGGGCCGCCCCTCCGGGAGCCGCCGGGGATGCTCAGCCCGGCCCCGGCACTGCCCGGCACCCCTCCCGCCGGTGCCGGGAATGCCAGAGGCCGGGGGAGGCGGCGGGCTGGCCCCTGCCCATCGCACCGCCGGGCTGGGGCCACTGGAAAGGGTTAAGCGCTTCCCCTCCTCCTGCTGTAGCCCCCTGAATGCCGCTGCTTTCCTCTAGAGGTCTCATTAGGGAAACCCTAACTGCTATTTTCAACGTTTCCTCAATCAAGCGCCTTTAAATAGAGCTCCACAAACAAATTGGCGGCAAAAAGCGCAGATCTTGTCACGGGCGAGGCCGATTCAATATTTCACCTTGTTTGCTTAGTAATTACAGCCTGGCTTGTGGCTACCTGCGCGCTGGGGCGAGTTCCCCTCGCCAGCCCCCCCGCCGCCCCTGCCTTCCCGCCTCCGCCGTACGGCCTCGCACACACCTTTCCCTGCGCTGGGAACTGAACGGCACCGCCCGCGGGAGCCACTGAGCCGGTGGTCTCCGCCAAAACGAAAAAATCATCCGCAATCTCACCGGCTAAATGATTATTAAAAAAAAAAAAAAAGTTTTTTTTGGTTTTTTTTTTTTTTTTTTTGGGCGTGTTTTGCAACTTCTGCTCCGAAGCCACGAGCTTTCCAGCAGGAGGGATTTTCCCCGAGAGCCGCCTTGCCCGCTCATGTCGGGGTCAGGGAGCCGGCGGGCGGCCCGCCTGTCCCCCAGCAGGGCAGTACGAGCAGTCGGGTTTATCTGCCGCACTCGCTCCCTCTCTCCCTTAAACCCCTCTTATGATTTGTTATATTTTCCACAGCTGATTATTCTTGTTTGACTGTTGTACAGAGCCGCTTTAAATCTTCGTCAGGAAGAATAAAAGTTGGGAGTGCCTGGACGGGTTCCCGCAGGCTTGCGGGCTGGTGCAGGTCCACCTCGGAGCCTGCGCAACGACCCCTCGGAACACGCAGGGCTCGATAAGTCTGGTTAGTGCGGCATCAGCACAGATCGGAGCTAATTCGATTGAGTCTGAAAGCCCGAGTGTAACAGAGAAGAATTTGGCGTTTATGAACTAAGCTGCTGTCTTTGCTTTGCTATAAACCGACTAGAACATTTTATGATGGAAGGGAACAGTGCAACACAAAGAGGAAATATGACAATAAATCTCTTTTTATGGATTCTCTTTAGCAACAAAACTTAAGGATTCAACGGTTTTATGACTAAACTATTTTGCAGGTACATCTAAAGATACCTACATAGAAAAGAATAATCCATAGTCCCCTTCCCAGCCCCCCTGGAAAAGAGAAATCCAACTCTGTGCACTTCAGTTCAATGAGAAATTAAACTGAAATTCCCTGAGAATTTAATGGAAGCAATGCTGTCACAAGAGTTTACATCTGATCACTGCACGGATGTGATTTGATTATTTATGGTGCCATTGACACTACTCTTTCATAGTTTACTGATACACAAAACTTTTAATCAGAAGTAATGCTCCACCTTTCTTCGCAGAATGAGCACATTAGGCTGTTTTCCTTCTAGTTACTCTAGTACTATTAAAGCTTGAGATAACTGTTACATTAGAGCTAAAATACACTTTTACTTTTGAAGTGACTTTTTTTTTTTTATAGGAATGAGTCACATTCAAAAATAAAGATAGGTGCTTCAGGGAGAGGATTTCCAAGTGGTAGAGTCTAATGTTCCTTGAAATAAGTGCAGATTCTGCACTTTGAGGATTTAAATCCAATATATTTTTTCAGAGTCATGTTCCACTGTAAAAAAACCCAAAAACATTAATACATCCTCAAAGTGTTTTGTATAATGCAAACATATTTGTATCTAAGGTGCTAAACATATTTTTTTCATCTGTCTCCATGCCTTGTTTTAGTTCCTTCTTAAGACCAACTCTTGATTTTGCTTAGCCTGAGCACCTAGATCCAGGTTAAGTCACCTAGAGATCAAGGAATAGCTGGTAGGTCCAGTGGTCTGCTGCTGGGCTGCAGTGATTTGGGAGTACAGATTTTGAAACACTTGCTCCACAAATCACACAGTGCCGAGCTTTTCCTATCTCAGCCTGCACACATGCACAAAGTATGGCACTCTAAGAGACTGGTCACTTGAAGTCTAGCAGCTATGAAAGCAGAATGCAAATGCAGCATATGCAGTTAAACATATTCTTTTCAAATAAATCCTTTTAGTTGATTTTTTTTTCTCACATAAAGCTAAATGAAAGTTACATTTTTTTCCTGTTTGTGAGTTGTTTGTGTTGTTGTGTTTTTTTTTTTTTAAATAAAAGAGGTAAGTGGATTCAGAGCCCTGATTTTATTAAGAAATGTTGTAGAACAATCAGTTCAGATATGTCAATCCAAATAATGTGTGGAACAACATCTACAAAAGACATCCATGGGGAAAAAGATCACAAAAACTTACAAATACAAACCTCATCAGTACAAGTTGTCCTGCTTAGGACAACATTTCATCAGAATGGCACCTATTTGTATGAATTGAAGTTTTGTATGTGCCTACTGTTGGTGGAAAAAAATTGTACACAGTGAAGCTAGCTTATCTACCATTACCAGTCTTGCCTAGGGAGGCAGACCACAGTGCAGGCTGGTTTTACTGCTTTCCATTGAGAAAAGCAGCCTGGACTGAGCTCCATTCTGTTACACTAAAGGACTGCAAGTACTTTTTTGCAGTCACTTCAAGGACGGCTACACCAGCCTGCAGTCTGCAATATGGACAGAGTAGTGGGAAAAGTGAGAATTGCACATGCATACACCTTGTTTTACCTGGAGTCCAGGGACTCTGCCCTGCATACCTTGGAGTCCAAAAGGGCTTCCCCTCTCTCCGTTTGTGTGCTATTAATAAAGATATGTCCTAGCTTGTAAAAACAGTACATGCCCGTTTTGTGTGATATGTGCATGCACACATCTGGGCTGCATGTGTGGAAAAGTAAAGGCACACACTACAAAAAATTTTACATGTGCAATTTTCTAAGTATGGGTCTATGGGTCTATAATATCACATCTACAGTGAAGAAAATGTCATTCTTCTGCACAGGAGGACATTTTAAATGGTTTTCAAAGGAAAAAAATGTAGAAGTGTTCTTGGTAGCACAGTTAGAAGTTTATTTCTCCTGGTTGCTCCTGATGTTTTCTGCAAACCCATTACAACGGAGTGTTACTCCTCAACAGCAACATGCGCTCAGTGATCAGAATATTTCAGATATTCATTACTATAGGCTGATGTTATTAAAATTAAAAACATCTGCTTCGAGGAATGCAGATTTTTTGGATGTAAATACTTTACTCCCACAGTAGTTTCAGCTACTCAGGGAAACAAAACGTAATGCTAAACAGTCGTCGTATTGTTTGACACAGAAGCAAATGGAACAATGTTGCTCTTAATGTTGTTGTTGTTCAGTGGACAATTGAAATTGGATAAAGGCTTTCATCTGGGAACACTTTTCTAATATCCCTGCAGGTATGGGAGTCCTATTGCCCTGCACACTGGGCAAGGTTCACCCCATCTCGCCAAGACAGCTCCCGAGGAGAGGAGTTTGTGCCTGCAATAGGATTTTAAGTGCTTGTCTGTTATCAGTTCACCGACACGGTTTTGCAGCTGAGGGGAGAGGCGAATGGAGCCCCAGCTGCCTGTGTCTCAGATGCTATCGCCTAATCCTGATTAAAGGCACCCCGCGTTAGAAATTCCTCCGCAAAGCCACGTGAGAGAAACCTCCTCCCTTTCGCACACCCCTTAAAGATCACTGGGAATATCTTCGATGCTTGTGTCAGCTTCTCTTACACTGAAGCTGAGCTGGGCATGTTTGTTTGAGAAAGAGTAATGATGTGTATTGGCTGCCACACAGCACCCTGATTGCTGTGCTAATGACATGAGTGCCACCAATATCAAAGGTGGAGTTGCGCCGCGTACCGTGGTATTTCCATGAGGTATTCTGTCACTTTTGCCAGTCAGGCTGACTCTAAACAGAGAAATACACCAAACGGGGGGTTGCAAATGGGAAGTATCGATTCTGATCATATGGGAATAAAGAAAAACAGAAGATAATCCAGGGGAGGACATTTCCCTAAACTACACGCAGTGTGTGACTGAGAAAGCATTTTGTGACATAGGAGCGTGCATGGTGCTACCCAGAATAATAGCAGTTAATGTCATTTTCTTATTCAGATTCCTTAGAAATCTGCCACTCAGTAAATCTGGGTGTATCAGAAATTACATATAAGTGGAGCCCATTAACACACAGATTCATTGCAGTCATGGGGATGCTACCTAGGAGGATAGATTCAACTAAAAAAATAAACCAAAAAAAACCCCAAAACCCCAAACCTTGGTACAATTAAAAAAAAGTTTTTTCAGTGACTTAAAAATACTACAATTAAAACCATTATTAAACTAGATTAAATTAAGCAGAAATTTGCTTTCAGGCTTTAGAGCCAAGAATGTTCTTTGTGCCTCTGTCCATTTTTGTGCGCAGTGTACCCTGTGCTGTTTACATAAGGATTATCTTGTTTATTTTACAGATATTATGCTTCATAGAAACTAATCAAGAGAATATTTCTTTTTTTTATGACAAAAAGTGGATGTCGTATTGCTCAAGTTGCTTTTATACAACATTCTTGGGTTTGTGATAGTGTGATATTTAATAAAGTGTTTATAAAGTCAGATATAATAGTTTATCAGATCTTGGGCAGTCATAATAACAAAACTGCCCTTACCCTGAGTGCTATGTACTGTACTTTGTAATTTACAACATAGAACTTGCTAAATTACTTCATAAACCAAGAAAGTTGCCTACCAAAGAATCAATGTTATAAGAACTATTTTCCTAAATGTTTTTTTCTGTTACTTAGTCTCCATACAAATCTCTAGTAATAGTTTGGAATCAGACAAACACTGCACTCCCTGTAGCACACAACACATGCCTGCTGTGAGATATTTTCCTACAGTACAATCTATTTGAATTTCCAGTGGAAGACACCTTTCAATTTAAAATACTACATGTCTAAAATGCTATCCTGCACAAATAATCAGATAAAGTGGAGGGAAAAGACCAAAAGAAAGCTGAAGATTTTACAGTGGGAATCTAATGGAACAATTCAAGTGGGAGTTAATAGTTTATGAGGCCATGAATAGACAATGGAGCCTTTCATTTCTGTGTTGCTAGTCCTAGTCCCCACCAGTTTATGTCAAGTGTGTTTGGTGGATTTGCTGTAACAGCATGTGTACAGGCTTCTTGAGCAGGAAGCAAAGTCTGTGCCAATGAGTCCAGTCTTCCTCTCTGCTGCAGGACCTGCCCTGAGAAATCCATCTGGCAAACAGCAGAGGACCTGGGTACGCATCCCAGCCTAGTACTAGCCTCTCCCCACTCTTCCTCAAATTCCAGTCTTGTTATTCCCTATGCACACTCTGTTTGCTCTTGCATGGGAAAGAAAGAGAAGATAGACATTTGCAAGCAGAGAACTCTTATGTGGAACTCGTGACTGATTTTTGGTCTGCAAATAGGCAACTACCTCCTTGATAGTCTAGCATTTTCTTAATCCTCACACTTTAAGCAGCTTCTGCAGTTATTCCTGACATGCATTTCTAGATAAAAAACATCCTTATGGTCACTATGTAACCATCATCCAATTACACTTTCACCTTCCATATAGTTTTCACTTTACCCTCTATATAGTGAAGACACAAAAGTATAATTCATATTTACATTGCTAATTGTGTCATTTTTATGAAGCATAAATAAACATCAAATTCACATTCCCTTCTAAGCAGGTGTGTCTTCTCTCTGGACAAATCTAGTCTTCGTATTTCTAATAAGAAGTCTGAATGCACAAAAATGGCATCACTCTTTTCAAAAAGAAATGTGAATTTTAATTATTGATCAGATTTTGATCTGAGAGAAGTGCAGAAATTACACTCTGTTGGAGTTTTCTCTCACAAAAAAAAAATCAACAAAAGTTAAGGGATTCCTTACACATCTAAGAATTTCTTGTCAAATTGCAAGAAATCTAGAAAGGATGAGTGATTTTTCTCCTTATTTCTAGTTTTAGAGGAGATGTATGGCAGCCCAGGGGAATTATTTAATATCAGAGAGAAGGAGCAGAGAAAGGGTAAGGTTTTGTGGTTGAACATAACATAGGCAGATAAACGTTTTTCACCCATAAGACTTGATAAAGCGTATTCCTAAAGGGTTTTGAGGGAGACTGTCAAATACATCTGATTTGTTGAATGATTTTTAGAAATCAAGGATTGCACTCAAGATCCTATCAGGATGAGAAGTCAGATGCTTGGTTTCTTGCAACATTTCCATGGATTCATGTCACACTGTTATAAGTATGCCTATAAGTATAAGCATCAACACTTTACATGGCGTCTCTGAGGAGGGACTCTAAAGCACCAGGTGTATGAACAGGTGTTTTTCTTATCCTCCATGGGAAGATATGCAATTGAAAAGCTGCAGACTTGGAATTTGTTCATAGATAATTTCTTGCAAGCCCGTATATACTTCAAAGCTTTGTTTTCCCAAGTTTATACAACCTGGTTAGAATAATATAATTATTTCCCCATTCTATATCTACTGTGAATTTTGCAACAGAATGATTATTCCACAACATTTATAGCAGAAAATACTTGCGATAATCAAACCCCTTCAATTCTAGATAGAAAATACATAGGATTCCTGATGAATTCCATGGCAAAATTGCCTTTGTCTTAGACTTCTTGACCAATAAGAGTTCTTGCATGCCAGGAGGTTAAAAAATGTAGGCAACAGATAAATTTTTCCTGATGGGGAAGGCACAGAAGAGAACTGCAGAGGATGTGATGACAACTTTGAAGATTTTTGAGTAAATTTATCATGGCATGCTGTTTCCTTTAAGAACTGATGGGATGGAATTGCAGGGCAGGTTGTGAGTGAGGCACCATCAGATGAACAGATACCATAACAGTAGAGAAGAAGGTGACATTTGGAACTGGGTAGAGTGTGACAATTTAGAATTTAAAAAATGTGACTTGAAGATGCAAATCAGAGAAATTAAGAATTTTGGTGAAAGCCAAACTTATAATTAAAGTGTAGCCTGAAAGGAGCAGAAAATAATTGATTTATTGAGTGGTAGTGAAATTACAGACTTTGAAGAGAGAATCGGAGACAGAAACTGAGTCAAAAAAAGGAAAAGGAAATAAGAATAAAGAGAGAAAAGAGCAAAGACAGAAGACTGAAGAAAGGTTAAAGTGCTTCAGGGAAAGGACAGGAAAAAATGTAGATAAGATCTGAAACATGGGAAGAGGATATGGTGTTAAAACTGGGAAAAGTGTGGGAAGTGACTGAAGAGCTGAAGCTAAGGCTTAAGCTGCTCCTGCCTGGGGTGTGCCCAGTAGGATATTGGGCAAGCCTGCTCACACAGTGCCTCCACAGGGCACTGAGACCCTGGTCTCTGTAGCCACCTGATTACTCGTGTTCCAGCTCAATGGCAGCTGCTGTGCAGCATTTCCTATTTGAAACCTGGTTGCCCCTTGCTCTAAGCTCTATCAGTTCTATGCCTGCTCTAATAAGGTCACCACCGTGGACACCAAAGACCATTCCCACCTTGAGAACAACATATCCACATTCTGGCTTCTGTTTTTTGATGGTGCTGTGAAACTGGTATTAGTGATGAAATAAAAAAATCACCACTGCTACTCCTTCTGTGTGCCCTCTTTCCAATCCTTGTAACTCCTCAGTTGGAGTTGGAATTGGATAATCCACCATACCTGGTGCTGCTGGCTCAGAATAGTCCCAGAGCCATTAAAAATGTGCCCAGTATAAGTATTTAACATTTCTTCTGGCTGCCTGATCTTGTGGAAGGTGATTCCACTTCAACTACACAGAGCTTTGTTATCTCCCACATGAAATAAAGCAGTACCAGCAGGTCTCTCCGCAGTAGCCCCTACTCACCATGCACAGTCTTTGCTGGGTTCCTGGGGAGTGGCACAATCATGGTCAAACACCTCTGGGCACTGCAGATAAAACCACTGACTGTAACTCCAACACAGACAGCCTCCCAGGAAAGTTCAGTCCTTCACCTGAGATGCTGATTTTTGTCAAGATGAGAAAATTAGTCTGTGGAAGAGGCAGAGTTTTCTTGGGCAAGAGACTCCTGTGAGAATTTTTCAGTTTTGTAACTGTTTCCACAGCAACAAACTTCATCAGAAAGGTGAACTCACCAGCTCTAATATATAAAATTTTCTTCCTTTTTTGCTCCTTCAAATCTCACCCCTTAATACATGTAGCCTTAGAAACAAAATAGCACTAAAAATCTCCCAGTGAAAAGTCTAATACACACAGGAGACAGGATGAAAATTGCTTGGTCTTTTGGGCAACAAAATTGTTAACTTGGGTCACTCCAGTTCTGCTCCAGAGATTCTCTGCTATTTTGGGATGGGTGTGTCAATTTGGGCAAGCCAAAATATAAGTGCCTAAATTCTCAAGCCAATATTTATCAGCCTGGAAATCATTCTTAGTTTATAATTAGGTGGAGTCCTGAACAAGTGCTGTAGGTATTTATTTGAATGCAAAGGTTGCCAATCCTTCCACTGATGCTATAAAATCACATATTTTTCAGAAACGCCATCCAAACTGGGAAAAACCAGCTTCCTTCACTCCCCAAGGTGGCATTTAGTCCATGGAGATAGGGGTAGAGGGTCACTTATCCCAGGGTGAGGAAAGAGATGCAAGTGCAAGGGCTGAAGAGGAGACTGTAAACTTCAGGGACAACCTAGTAAACTTAGGCTTTGTAGTCTAAAGGCTACCAAACGGTTGGATTTCCTGAACACATTCTCTTTTTCAGGCCAGAAACATTGTCTGGGCAGATGTTGATAAATTTATACATTTGTTACAATTTCAAGCTGTTTGGAAGCTGTGGCAGGTCAGATTCTCTGCCCAGGATGCTCTACAACAGGTTGTATTCAGCCTGGTGATAACCACAAGACTGCAAGAACCCTCATAGTCAGGCCAACACTTTAAGAGAGCCTCATATTTATTATGCACATGTGATGAAGTCACTGCATGCCTGCACAGTAAGACTTACACTTCTGGGGATTGTCTGACGGCCCTAGTGCCCATGTGCTGCCCAGTCCCTGGGAACACGCACGGAAAAGCCTCTGGGAGTCAGATTTACTGGGAATCTGCAGAGCAGTGAAATGCTGCATGTGCAACAGGACGTGTTGCTTCCTGAAGTGTGGGGTGGAGTGCACATACGCTGCACAGATTTCTCAGGCTGGAATGTGGGATTTCTATGCTGGCCAAACACTCAGGTCTTGATGAGGGGCAAAATCCTGAGATCTGTCATGCACGAGTGCCACAGGGAGTTTGCTGCTTGGCACGGTGCTTCTGTCGACCTTGTGGCAAGGTGCTTCATGTGCACTGAGAAAAAGATGCTCAGTGCCTGACTTGTACTGGTAGATTCAGATCCCTCTATCAGGCAGGCAATGCAGCTATAGGAGATGCAGAGTTTGTGTTGCTCTGTGGCATTGATCCATTTATGGGGAAGTTTCCCATCTGAATAGGAATATATACAGGTTCACGATAACAAGGATGCCTAATAAAAATGTGTTAACATAAATAAAGATTATGAGTCTTTCAGATTTCATACTGAGTAGGCACTATACAAATTATTTTTATTTCAAGAACAGCAACAGTGCCTGAAAAGCTGAGAACACCTTTATGGTAGTCCTCAACCCCTTATAAGGTAGCATTTGGTTACAATTAAAGAGAAAGTCTCCAACTACTAATTCTTACCTTCCTGAACTTCAGACAAAAAAGGATCCTGATGTGAACCACCTCAGGGTATTTGTTTTACAAAAGAAAAATAAAATTAATGAATTTTTTTAAACCCAAACCATCCCAACTTTTGATTACCTTCAGTTTCAATACAATTTGCTGTTTCTGTTCTACTATTTTTGTGCCCACATAAGAAAAATGTGAGCAGACTACATGTTAGGTTGATTCTTTGAGGTTGAGCTGAGGTCAGTGAAAAACTGATAGCAACTTTTGAGAAGAAAAAAATCATCAAAGCTAAAGGAAGTTTCTCAAAGTGGGATTTAATAGCAGCTATCATATTGCCTTCAATGGCTTGACCATTTCTTCTGCAGCTGTTTTATTTTAAAAGATTTCACCCCCATCCCACATGTATAGGCCTATACACTGACCTAAGTACGCACATCCAAGTGCTTTGGTCACTCATGATAACTATAAACCCTTCAGTGAACTACCAGAAAGGTAGTTCAAATGGCAGTGGTGAAATTCAATATAGCGTTTAACTAAGTCACTGTCTAAGGTTAAGCCCAAGGAACAATTAGTAACACTGGAAGGGAGGACAAATATATTAATTAGTGCACAGACACCAGATATGTGTCTTTTCTGGAAGCTGTAAAACAACCACAGGGGTATTTCAATGTGAGTGGAGCAAATGAATCTATTCAAACAGTTCAACTTATTTCTACCTTTCTCTGTGTGCATGTGTGTGTGTGTGTGTGTTTGTGAGTGCAAAACACCAAGATTCAGATTTAGATACAGAAGAAGAATTAAAAGACAAAAGGCTAAGTTTAGCTGGTAGTTCTGCTTCTTTTCTGCATGTCTAATCACAGACAGAGTCAAGTTCTCAAAAAATCCTATGTAGCAGGTGACCAAGCTCCATTGACTCTGGGTGGACTAGATTTCTGACTTAATATGGACTTTTTGAAAGCTGATTTTATGTGTTATTCATGACATAACTGAGAGCCTTATCTGTATCTCATACAAAAGTATCACCTTTTATAACAGTAAACATAGTTTAAGTAAGACAGAGGGAGATTATCTAGATGATAAGATGATGGAAAGCATGTGCATGCCAATGGAAAATAATGGGTCCATATATGTATTTATTATGGAATATTTCCATTGCTATGTATTGCTAAAAGGATATCAAGCAGCATTCCTTAATCTCAGTGAAGGATTAGCAAAATTTAAAATCCAAATTTGATTAACTAAAAACATGGTACTGTTTACTATTATTTCTATATTACTATATTACAATTTACTGTTTACTATTTATTCTCCCCCTTTGATATGAAAAACATAGCAGTAATTTTGATGCAGTCTTGCACATGGAAATAGGATGGCACAATGTCTGCCATAAAGCTGAGGCTAGAAGAAGAACTGAGAAATGACCTCTTCACTACAGACTGACTGATCCCTGAGATTTTTGTGGCATTGGGCAATGCCTCCTTTAACATGCAAACCTTTATCAGTAGCGACAACAAAAAATAATTTCTAACCAATTTTGAAATTAATTTCAAAAAATTAATTTCTAATTTCTAAATTAATGTCTAATTCCTTGCTTATTCTCCACTTCAAAATCAAACAGCACTCCTACAAAGTCAGCTGTTAGTTTCTGCTTTAAAAATGGGAATTTTAGTGTCCTGTGAAAAGTAAACAAATTGTAGAATCATTGTAGAAGGAATGGTGTGCCAACAAATAGACAAATATTCTCAAGGTTAAATTTTTTTCAGGGCATTATTGTTTCTTCCTGCACATCCAAGTGAGCTGCTGGCATGTGATGGAAAATCTGTGAAACATCTGATCTGTTTCCTAGCCTCCCATGTAAGTGAGTTTATAAATTGTCTGAAATGACTTGAGATTTCTTCATGACCATTGTATTTTTGAGATGCTACTGATTGCTACTATCTGCATTCATCTGCGACCACTGAATAGTCAAGGCTGGTAGTGCTTGTGGAGGTGTGTAGCCTAGACTCTGTCCCAAAGCAGAATGAGCTATGGGGGCAGAACAGGATGCTCAGGGCTTTGTCCATTTGAGCCTGAGAACTCTTGAGAACAGATTGCACATCCTCTTTGCTCAACCTACCCCACTGCTTAACTCTCTTCATATCATCTTTTTTTCCCACAACATCCAGAACATCCTGTGCTTCAGTCCTGATCAAGAATTAGTTTTGGTGGCCTTTTCCTGGACAGATGTGTCTTCATTGGCTGTGCTATTTCTCTATATTCTCCTATTCATTTCTGAATGGTCACTGGTAAGATTTACAGCTTGAAATACATTGAACTTGAATACATGGATCAGGCTAAACTAATTTGAGAGATATTTTTTCTTCTTTCCCATGCTTTGTGCTTCTGTGATTGCTCAGCTGCTGATCTAGCCAGGTTACTCTCACTCAGAACCCAGAACATAACAACTTAGAGGGTACCAGGAAACACCATTATCATTCAATTTGTTAAATGATTGCTGTGACCAAACAAAATCATTAATCTCTATCATGCCAGCTTTTCAATTCTTACTACATAACAAGAGGAGTATATCACAAAGAGGTGGGAGGATTGCATTTATGTTCACTTTTTATTCTGCTTTACACCTAGTAGAAAGATACTTTACTGCAGCTGAACATTTCCTGCACTCTGAATGGAAACAGACTCAACTTGCTGGTTGTTATTTTGTGGAGTATAAGACATTATAGAAGAGACCACTGAGTCTTGCTTAGTTTTGTCAGAAAGGGCACCTAGATCTAGGTAGTGTGGGCATCTCTCCCACTCTGTAAGTACAGCAGATATATTCCTCAAAATAAGCTGCCACCTGAGACCACCAATATCAGGACTGGTATATTTGCCCCTATTTGTGGCAGGAAGAATGATTAGTGATGCTAGAGAAAATATTAGCCTAATTAAATCCTGTTTAATTGGAGCTACTTGAATCCGTTCATTCACAGACATGATTTTTAAAAAACTCACAACAAAAGATCCTATTTGATAAAATAATAAACTTCTTTTTTTCCTGTGTGCCATGGAATGCTTTTAAAATACATGAAAGAGCTTTGTGTAAGACACTGAATGTGTGGAAACCACATTGAGCAGAATCTTCCAACCTGTAATTTAGCACCTGAGCTTTGATTAATCTTTCTTTTTCAATTCTTATGCATTTGTGGAGTGCAATAATGTCAGAAAATCTTAGGTAATACAGCCACCAACACTTTCCTCTTTGTGAAATCCTGTGTCTAGTATAAGACTATATGGTGCTTCATCTTCACTCAGTAGTTTACTCATAACCTCTCTAACTTTTTTCTATAAAATAAACAATTCAAGTTAATGCTTGATGCATCATTATTTTAAAATTACCTTGCTATATATTAGTTCTTCTGTTCAGATATTTGGTACTGTTTGTGATGAGATTTACAGGTCAAGATGTTTTTAGAAATCATGTGTAAATACCAGAGGGACCTAATTTGTCACTTGGAAGTCTGACTAATAAAGTCTGAGATTTGGATGCACAAGAAATGCAGTTATTTAATAGCTGAGACATTATGAAGTAATGATATTTTCTTTGATATCTGATTTTGAAATAACAAAAGATGTCTCACCTTGGTTTATAGGTCTTTTTTACAATCACAGTGACAGCCACTAGGATTATCCTTTCAGTGCTTTCAGAGCTTTTATGAAGTTTTAAAAATAGTATCTTGTGGCTGTTCCCAACTGAGCAGCAAACTGACTGTGTGATAGTTATCTGTGTTTAAAGATAAAACTGTGAAGTTATTAAGCTACATTTATCTAAAGAGCCCAAGAAGATGACATAGATTTAAAGGGGCAGGCCAAGATCAAAGAACACAATAAATGATGCAGGAAATAACAATTTAAATGGGAAAATTTCTGTAAAGCAAAAGCTCATTTGTTAACTTGAAGACTAGTTTTAAGGTGAAGAAGAGACACAATTTTTAATAGGACTTAAAAAAAAAGTTTTTTTTCTGTGCAAGTTATTCAGTATTAGACTTGTATTTTTTGTAGAAGTAGGATTCTGTCATAGTTTTTAATTTCAGTTCCTAAGGCACTTTGAAGCTGCTCCAACAGCCACTGATGACCAGAGGGTGACATCAAACCTTTTGAATGGGGCCCCTTGAAGCTCAGGGCTGTTTTCCCTTTGCTTTGCTGGAGGCTGGGGAGCTGCCCTGCTTTTCTGCTCTCCTGGCTGCTGGTTCCTAGGCAAGAGAGCATGCAAGCGTGGTGGTGGAGTACCTGAAAGCTTGGTAAAGCCAGACTGACCAGCATCCATCTTACTGCTGGAAAAACAGCAGCACCCAGGGAGTAGGCAGTGACATCTATGGTATGCTGCAGGATTAGCCTGCTCTTGGGCAAGATGAGCTACCATTCTTCCACTGAGAGAGAAATGAACATTTCAAAGAGTCTAGATGGAAAGTGTTTACTCCGAAATAGTCTAAGATCTTGGAGAACCTGCACTGTCTTTTTCACGTGGCCTGATGAAAATTCTTTCATTTCTTCAGCTTTTAGAAATGTGATGAATTTGTGTCTAAACAAATTTCCCATTTTTGGCCACATATAAATGGTGTTTCAGGTATGTGTTGAGAGCTGAGCACACAAAGACATACACAAATGTTTATGTTTATTTTTCCTAGGCTAGTTGCAAGCTTGACTTCTCTCTATTGTCCTCCCCTCTTGTGAGCCCAGTGACCAAAATCCAGTGAGAAGTTACTAGGTTATGCTTATCTACCAACAAATAGAAACACTGGTTATTTACTTTTCCTGAGTTTTAATCACCCTGGTTTGCTGTAGATGCTGCTGAGGTCTTTAATGTACTCAAAGGAATATCTTTTCAGCTTTCATTTTAGCTCTGAACTTGTTAATCCACTGCTCAATCTGTTTCCAGTTTTGTGTCTGTTGTTATGTTGTCCTCGGGCCTAGGTCATTCTCTTTTCTTTTTCCCGGACAAAGATATTTCTCTGTTTCTCTGCAGCTGGAACAGTTTTGGGACAATAACTGCTTTTCTTCATATATCTGTAAATGCAATGTAAATTTGGCCCTGACTGTAATAAATGTATGATATTCTACTGGCAAGAGATAGGATGATTTTTCCTGGAACCACTATTCTCATATGACAGATCAAATGTACTGAAGTTCTCCCATGTCTTTGAACCTGCCATTCTGATGTATATCAGTACCATTTGGGAACTCTTTATCTGTGCTAGTAATTGTTTAATGTTTTGCTGACTAAGATTTACTATGTTTTAATATTAGAAAACAGTAAAATATTTGCAGAAATAAATTGGCAATTTTGTTAAAATCCAGATGTCTCATCAGGCCAGCTGGGTGAAGGCACATCAGTTTGGTAGGAAGTGGCATAGACAGGATTGCTGTAGGTGGTACAGCAAGGTTGGAAAAGACCTCCAAGATCATTGAGCCTGACATTTGAGTGATCACCCACATGTCAACAAAGCCATGGCACTAAGTGTCATGTTCAGTCATTTCTTGAACACTTCGTGGGATGGTAACTCCACTACCTCCCAGGGCAGTCTGTTCCGATGTCTGACCATGCTAACAGTGAAGAAATTCTTCCTGAAAACCAAACTGAACTTCCTCTGGCACAGCTCAAGGCCATTTTGTCTTGTCCTGTTGTTTCTTTCTTGGGAGAAGAGTCCAATGCCCACCTGGCTAAATCTCCTTTTCAGATAGTTGTGGAGTGATAAAGTCTCCCCTAAGCCTCCTTTTCTCCAGACTAAACAACCCCAGCTCTCTCAGCTGCTCCTCATGTGGTTTACTCTCTAGACCCTTCACCAGCTCATTTGGTGCTTCTCTGGACTCACTCCAGCCCCTCAATGTCTTTCTTGCAGTGGGGGCCCCAGAACTGCACACAGGATTCAAGGTGTGGCTTCACCATTGCTGAATACAGGGGGAACACCATTGCCCTTGTCCTGCCGCTCACACTATTGCTGATACAGGCCAGGATGCCACTGGCTTTCTTGGCCACCTGGGCGCACACTGGCTCATGTTCAGCCAGCAGTTCGCCAGCACCCACAGGTTCTCTTCTGCTGGGCCACTCTTGCCCCAGTCTGGGGCTCTGTCTGGGATTGTTGTGACTGAAGTGCAGGATTTGGCACTTTTCCTTATTGAACCTCAATGAGATATTAAACAGGACACTTAGGACTGGCCAGCAACTGGATGTGAATCCATTCACCACCACTCTCTGGGCTGGGCCATCTAACCAGAGAGATGACCAGTGATGACTGTACCTGTCCAGTGTTTGACTGATACAGTGCCTGATACATCTTGATGACCAAGAATCAATTAATTAATGCAATATGTGAAAGCCACCTTCTCTGGAAGCTTGGAGACTATGGTGCATGCTTCGGTATCCATAGGGAGATTCATTAAGAACAAGGACATATATTTAAATCAAGAACATACATTAGGTATTAGGCACAGGAAAAGAAATAAAAAATACAAGTTTAACTTATGTGTGGATACAATGTATTAAAAGAAAGATACTAGAGCTTCCAGTTGTTTTTCAGGGGTGGCAGTGAGCTTGCTTTTTGCAAGAGCAATCTCCCAATTCTTACAGTGACATTGTAATTTCACCTGCTTTAAAGTTAACAGTATGAAATTACCACTTCTGTAACTTTCTGCTCTATAATTAGTTAAATCTGCCATTTGTTTCAGTACTAGTCCAAATATTTATGGGCTTTATTTTTTGCAGTTATTCTGCCGTATGCAGAACTACATAAATACAATTGAAGACCCGTTCTTCTCATACTTCTGTTTTTCCTTTGTCAAATTATCTTCTCTCTTACCCTGATGTAGATATCATTTGCAGTTAATTATCCCCAAAATTTTAACATGTAACCTATTTTTTTTATTACAACTACAAAGTCTGCTTTTGAAATACAAATAACCGACTCACCATCCCAAAAATATACCACTTCCTTTGACTTCTACTGTCCATTTAGTCTGCTTTCTTCAAAATTGTTTAGCTTCACACATTCTGTAGGTAAGCTTTAATTTGCATTATGTAAAAGCTGTTTGCAGTAACTCCAATTGCCTTAGCTTGTGGATATACTGTACCACTTGAAGCAGAAAATGTTTTTGTCTTCCTTCTGACTACTACAGAAGTTAATAATACACCCCCATTTTCTGTTTTTAAATAATGGCTTAGTAAGGTTGGATAAAAGATGTGATAAAACAGATGGTCTTGGATGAGGTCCTAAGTGTGCCAGATCTGATCTCTGTTTGACTCCTTAAGAAGGAGTACGATGTACAATAATAAGGAATTCACTGAGAGGGCTTAGCGGGAGGAACAGAGGTCGTGGATATTTAATATCGGTAAGAACAAAAGTACTTGTGTAGGACAAGGGGGTTTTTTTAACTATGGTCATTTTCTACATGAATACAAAGGAAGAATAAAGGACTTAAGGCAGGATTGATGACAGTGGGTAAGGGCTAAAAGGGGAACTGGGAGTATACTTGTGACTGTAAGTAAACAAAAACTGCACCAAAGTTTTATTCTCAGTGAAGAACCTTCATGGACATAAATACAAATGACTGTTGAATGCAGAGACCAAAAAAAAAAGCAATTCCTGATTAAGAGGAGCAACATTTATGATATGGAAAAGAATATTAGAATATTTTAGGGGAGAAAAAAAGAAGAAAAAAGAGACTAAATATTTTTTTCCAGTTCCAATAACCTCCAGTTCCAATAACCTCCTCTAGGTCTAGTTCAATGAAATTCTGAGCAATATAAAATATTTTTCAAATGTTTCAAACGCTCTGCAAAGCTGTTGCTACAGAATACATAGTCAGGCTTCTCATGAACATTTTACAGTTCCATAACATAAAAATGACTGTATGTAGCAATGGGTGTATTTATTTGTCATTCAATTTTTACTATTAGAGACTTGAACTATACTACACTTAAGCAATATATTATAGTGTTCTTACAATTAACTTTTGTTGAATATGATACATCAGTTTTATCTTCTTGTTTTATACCAAGCATGGCAGAACCACAACTACCATGAAATGGAAACAGTCTTTGTTGAAATTTATTTTGTAAGTAAAAGAAGATCTTTTTATTGTAGGTTTTATCTCAGGGCTAAGCCAACTGCAAGTGTTAGGGGAAAATTAGTAGAGTGCTTCAAGAAAAAGGTAATGGTTGTAACCTGCAAAATATTTTCTGCTAGTACCATTCTAAGGGAAATTAGAATCGTCCTTCATTCATCTTATTTGTGAAACATGCTGATCTTAAGGGAATTGCACAGGAGCCCAATGTTCCAAAAGATATTTTATGTGAGGTCTTTAAACATCTGATATTTCACCTCTTGCATACGAAGGAAAGAGCTGAAGTGAACTTGCAAGCAATGAGATCCACTCTCAGAGCTATCCACTGTTAGATCTATTAAATTTATGAAGTTTTTCTGTATTAAATGACTAGACAGTATATTTTTTGCTGATTTGACAATAAAGAAATAATTTGTCTCTTCCTTTCAAAAAGCGCTGTCTCTTTTTCCTCCCTGTACAACAAATCTTGAAGAGGTAGTTAAAGAATCAACACCTGTTAGAGAAAATGGAAAGAATACATCACTGGAAATCTTGGAAACATTTCAGCAGCATGTTTGTTTCAGAATAAATTAAGACCTCTCAACTAATCTTCAGATGAAAAGAGGTTCATATACGTCTTTAATTAGATCATGTTATTGGAACACAATATTGTGATAAAGAAGATGTAATAAAGCATTTTGTCTTTTTATTACTTTCGTTTCATGCAACATATCTCCTTATCCAAGCAAGATGTTTCACTTCAAAGGAAGTGCTATCCACCCTCCCTTTGCTCAATAAATAACTCCCAGAGGAGTAAAAACAATAAATGTTTGTAGCTTTGCTGATGCTGCTGAGTGGTGAGAAGATCAATCGTTGTTCTTCTCTGTAGCTGTTGCTCTAAGATGAATCTCTTCCTTAAAGAAATTTCTGTATACTTTGGTGTGTCATTAACCCCTCACCTTCATGAGAGAGTGCCTTAACAATAAAATGAAATCAAGTGATTTCTATTGCTGGTGAACTTTAATCTGAGCTGGGATGAGCCTGAGCAGAGACACTGTTCAAAATTAATACTAATACAGGGACTGAAAGGTAGCTGAAGAAATGTGTTGGATGTATGGGCAGAAAATGATGACAATCTTATTTTTCTTTACTATGAAAATGTTGACTATGCTATCACCATGCCGAAATAGTCCTCCCCTTCAATTTTCAAGTGGAGTCTTTTCAGAAAGAAAGATTGGACTCTAAGGTTGCCAGTGCTAAAGTTGGTTTGACAAGGTATCTCAGCCTACACTGTAAAGCCTAAAAGAAGCCAGAGGAAACAGAAGGCTGGATGGTGTCTGAAGAGGCAAATATTTCACCTTTTGCTGCAAGATATTTTCAACTGTCAAAACCAGCATTCCTGGCAGTGGCTTGTATACTCACAGATTTCCAGAGATTATTCCTATCTTCTACAGGACATTTATTTCAGTATTTAGGCACATTTATTTCAATATTTATTTCTTTCTTGCAATAGTTGTTCCCAAATTTTCACTGAGTTTTCTGCTGCTGTGACTGAAGCTCATTTTGTTTTCTAGTTGCTGTCAACATGGAGCATGGTTCATTCTTTTCTTCTTTGTGTCTGCCTTTCATGTATTTGATTAGCATGCCTCTCCTTAGCATTCTTTTCTCTTCACCACTACACAAGAAAATGAATGTTTTATTTTTAAAAATTATTATTATTACACTTCTTAAATGTCTAGTGTGTTTTCCTGGTGCTTTAATTAAACTGTACTTGTATTTCTTGAAATAGTGTAGTTAGTGTGACCTTTCCTGCACTGAGCAGAATTGGAGGTTTACCTCACCTGTCTTATAGCCTGCTTTTTTGTTAATACCTACTCACTCTTTTTTTGTGGTAATTTGATAATGATGGTTTATGTTCAGACTGTGTTCCACAATAACCAGTAAATCATTCCCTAAAATGTTCCCCCAGTCTGGGATATCATCTTCTTATTATGCCATTGATTACACTGAAAAGTGTAATTACTTTCTATTTTCCCCCCAATCACGTCTTAATTTTATTGAGATAATTTTGAATTCCAGTCTTGCCCTTTGATCTACATTGAGTTCTTGGTAGCTTGATGCCACCTTCTGTGTATAAAATATATGCATGAACAGTATTCATATTCTTTAGTTTATAATTTGGATAACTCATGAAGGGCTGACAAGAATCAATTCCTGGATTAATCTCTCCAGAATTCCACTTGATCCACCTTTCTGTTTGCAAAACAAACTATTGATAAGTATTCTGTGGATATCATTTTCCAGCCACTGAAACCTAAAAGTCAGGAATGCAGGGAAATTAATATCTACCACATGATTAATGAAAACTTCCAGATAAAGTGGTTTGAAAACATGTAAACTGTAAAACTGAAAAAAAACCCTAATGAAACTCTGTAAAAAGCTCAAACTGAAGAAGATTTTTTTTTGTGCTCAGTTTTTATTCCTCAGCCCTGCAGCTCCCCAGGACTTGCATGGAACTTGGAAAATCTGGCTAATTATTTGTACATTACATTGTTTGTGGAATGGAAAAATTTGCAGTAGGTATAAACCTGTGGTCACCATTTGGAGTTTTTCAATCTAAATTAGGTACAAGATTGCATCTGAGAGAGATACATGGTGTCAGACAAACAGGAGTGAAAGAAGATTATGAGCTGGTTGTTTTGAGATTGTGATTTTCCATTCTTTGTTTTACAGTTTGCTTTTAAATGATGTAGAATTTGGCAGGGTTTTCTCTGAGGGAGTGTGTGCTTTGGCAGTGGATTTCAAGGAGGAAACAGGATGGAAGAATGAAATTACCTATTACAATTTAACTATAACTAGAGGAAGAAGGAGCAAATTCTGCTTTTAGTTGTTTTAGTAGGAATTTCAGATCTTGTATAGGTATGCTAAACTCCTGTGTTATGTCATGTTTGTTGCTTAAATTAAAACTCCTATCAAATTTTAATTTACCTGTAATCCTCAAAATCAATTGTAATAAGGTAAACTTTTTTAAGGCATCCTTGTGCATTACTTTTCCTCATTTATTCAGGTTGTTTTAATATTTGCTTTTCACTTTGTATTTTAACGAGTTTGTTCTTCAGTTTTAGAGTAATTTGTGATCAACCCCAAATGGAAATTTATTTTATTTTAGTGTTTCTTTCACAACTAATATGAACTTACATCTGGATTTAAAGAAATATTTAGATAGAAATAACAGAAAATTACATGGTATAAATGTAGTGCCATTCAACTATGTAAATAGCAGCAAATATGTTTAATTGATTATAAAACTCTGGCAAAAGGTAAACATTGCTTGGTTTGTTTCCAGTTGCTTTATCTTTGAACTTTATGATACAAATGAGGAGCACTAATTGATATTGGATGTTACAGTTTGATGTGTGTTCTCAAAACTACACTTTGCATGTAGAAATATATTCTGCAAATGCCAGTTCCCCTGTTTCCATTGTCTTTAGGGTATTCAGTTCCCTATTTATATATCATATAATAATATTTACATATAATATACATATCTACATAATATATATATTTATAACTAGTCATCACAGTGCAACGTCATGCACTACCTGTTTGGTTTTATGTACAGTAAACCTGGGCCCAGCCACCCAGCCCTTTCAAAGCTGTGTGCTGAAATAACAAAAGCTTCAAGATGCAGATGATTCTGTGACCATTTTTTAAACATGTTTTTAGTTGCATCTACCAAATTTAAGGATAGATAAAACCCCAGGATCACAGCTGGAGGGAAAGTTGGCCAAACAACAGCAGTAAAGTCTGGGCTTCTGACAGTGAGTGAAGACTGTCACCTTCTGCTGAGGTCACCTTAGGCACCACAGTCTAAATTTTTGGAGTCAGAGGGGCCAGTACTGTGAGAGATGATTACGACCCTAAGCACTGTGATCCAGAGGAATATCTCTGCTTTTAATTGAAGGTTTCACCCATTAGTTTTACCTTGCTGAAAAGCATATCCACCTCTTTGACCTGGGAGGGTCTTTTGTTGCACAGGACTGGCAATCAGACTTCTTCTTCTGTCTGCCTGCACTCATGTCTCATCACTGCTGTGATTCATGGCATGATTTTCACAGCTTCAAAGGAAAGTTTAGAGACATCTGAAGGCAGTGAAGTGTGGAGCTGTCAGGTTAGACAGCTCCATCATGGAAGAGGAAGAAAAAAATGAGGGCAGAAGACCAAGGGCAAAGAGTGTCAATACATACTTGTTCCCTTTCCCAGCCCTCTTCTTTCCCAGCAGGCTCTACCAACACTGTCTGGCATGTCAAGGTGCTCTGTCTGCTTTTGTTATGAGTTAAACATGAGGAAGGATCAGAACACAGAACAGAACTACAAATGGAAGGCTCACAGGGCAGGACAGGGCACCCATCTGTACCAGGGCCCATGGAATTCCAGCCAAACCAGCTTCTGGTGAGGCTGATTAACCCAAGGGCAGAACCCCAGAAGAACATTTAGAAGACATTTACTTTTGTATTTATGCTCAAATTTTGTGCTTAAACCTATTCACATTCTTACCTAGCAATCCACATATTTTTGGCAAGAAATAGAATTTGCTGATTAAAAAGTTATCTCAGAAATATGACTTCACTTCTAAACCTTTCTTTTTTCTTTAGTTCATGGTCCTGTGATATTCAGTTTACAGTATTCTGTCATCTTCATACTATCATCTTCTTTTCACATTGGAAAGCGGTTCATTAGGCTTTCAGCTGCTGCCACAGTAAATGGTACAACTCAGTGTGGTAGGCACGGAATTACTGCAGGAAAGAAAATGCCAGTGTGTACTGTTCTTTGTCCAGTTGATTTACAGTAGGGCAAAAGACACTGGGTAGGGCAGTGCAGCACCATAGTTATTACCAAAATTTAACAATTATTGATTTTTTTTCCCTTGTGATAACTGGCTTTGATGTTTACATGAATAAACATCACACTGTTAATTCTCCTTCAATTAAACCTACATGGAAGCTGTGGCCAGAGAGATACACAGACCCATTACATGGCCTCCACACTGAAGTATCATTTTCCAGGGAATGTTCTAACAACCAACATTTCCTGAAAGATGGCTTCTTAAAGTGAAAATTATTCAATAATCACAACTTTTTAGAACTGAATGTGAAATTCTGTCAGGATAAGTTAATTCAGAAAATCATAATCACCTATCAGGTCACATTGTTACTATTTAACTAATAAAACACAGTAGTACTTCTAACTGAAGCCTTTTTTGCTGTACAAAATATGGAAAATTCATGCCTCTACATCACAAGAATAGTGTAAGACAAGATTTACATGGAAATGAGAAGATGAAGCAAAGACAAATAGATGTCTTAAGCAAAAAAATTATAATAAATCAGAAAAGAAAGGTAAGTTAATCTTATCAAATCATGCAGCTTGGTCATAAAAATATGGTTGGTGCATAACCACACTAGCTTCCAGTTTTGTGTTTTACATGCTACTTGTGGAAAACCTGCTAAGTAATTGGTGAAGAAAATTGATTATGAATTTTAAATAATATTAATCAAGTAATTTTGAGAAATGAATATTGTTTAAATCAATAACATCTATTTTGTGGATTAATTTAAAAGACAAAATTAAATTGAATTGTGCCAAATTATTTTCATCTATTACTTACCCATATCTAGTTAAGATTTATCAGCTATGATATTCTTTCAAATTAGAAGTTATATAAACACCTAAAACCCATTAAAACTCTAAGATTCTTGCAGATGCTTTTATTCTGGACATCCATGCCCAATTGTTTCTACCTTTACTATTATACAAGGTATTTATTTAATTTTTTTTTTCCTTTCTGACATTCTGTATAGCTAGACAACAAGAAAAAATGTGTAGAGGGCAACTAAAATGTTGATTTTATTAAGCTTATTGACCTTAGCCCAGAGAAGAAATCCCACTCAAAATTAAGACTATAACTTGATGTTTTACCAGTGCAATTGTATCTTAGCAGAACAGAAACTATAAAAAGAAGTGCTTTTCCAAGCCTTATTAGTCTTTCAGAAAATGGATTTCAAACAGAGTGAATCAAGGATAAAGTTGTGTATTTCCCTTAATTTCTTTCAGCTTTTCTAGCATTTGTCAATCTTTGCATTATGTGAAGAGTAATTAAATTTATAGATGATTTTAAAGCATGTGTTTAAAAAACAGCATGTCTGTGGTGGTGTTATTAGTTTGGGTAAATGCAGATAATTCTGCATGTCAAAGACAATTAACACATATCCTGTGGTCTTAATTACCGGGTTCAAGGAAATTCTGCCCAGGAGAAATTTTAGTAAAACCTCATGGAAAGTTAAAGACCTGTGCCCTACAATTAAAAGGGGAAGGTAACAGACCCCCCACTTTTTTGGTGATTGACTATAAACCTTGGCTTAAGGGACTTTTCTGATAGGTTAGGATTAAAGCAGCCAAGAATAAAAAGAGTTTGTTTTAGTTGTGAATGTTTCTACATCCCTTGGTTGCTCTTCTTACAAAAACCCTAAAACCTTAAAAATAAAAGTAGATAATGCCACACTAAGTCTTACACAGGAAGAATAAGCAGGAGGGGCCCTAAATGTAGGTCAGGCACATTTGTACTTGGACTGTACGAAAAGTCTTTTCTTTCTGTGTGCTACACGTAAGTCACTTTATATACCTGTTCCAGAATAAACAGTCTATTTCTCATAAGCCCTTTAAAAAATTAAATCATTAACTGACATCAAAAGAAAACAATCTAGAATACCTCTTCCATGGCTAATATTATTTTAGCCCATTGGCAATAATTAATCCTTAAGTGTGCAGAGAAGACACCTTAAAAACTGAATCTTAGCCTTTTTGAGTCAAGAGCCAACTGGGCTGTTACCAGGCCTTTTTCCTGTTGGGAAACTGCTCTAGTCCATGGTAGGATGATGTCAGTTGCAGGAGTTCAGCTCCTCTCCTGCACAGGGTTATGCTGTGCTTATTTTGCCTGATGTTAGAAATCTAACCTAGAATTAGTGCTGGTCAACCTGGCCAGCCTGGAAGAGCTGAGTATCAGATAAGACGACAATAATTTTCAGTGTGAATTGCTTTATAGTGAAGGGACATAAGGTCAGGAGGTTTGGAGAAAGCTTTAGGTAGTCAAATTGAAAGATGGAGGGATTGGACTTGAGTTTTAGGCTAAGATTTGCCTGAGAAAGACATACAAGAGAAGGAGCATGGGGGATAAGTCATTGGTGGGGGGGGGATGGGGATAAGTCAATGTAATGGAATAAGCAAGAAAAAGGGGGAGAATGTAGAGATGTAACATGTCTACTTTTGCTGGAAGCAAGGGAAGGGTGTCCCATGGCACTCACATCAAACGTGATCCCATGAGCTGCTCTGCCCATGGTTAGCTCCTATTGCTTTTCCAGCAGCCACCCAGCAGCCTGGCCAACCTCATTCTGTCTGGGTGCATGCAGACCCATCCCTGCTCCCCCTGGGATGTCTCTGTGCCGTGCACAGCCAGGCCAATGCCAGTGTGGAGGGCTCAGGGGGAACAGAACAGCCTGAGCAGCATTTCCAAGCCTGAAAGTGCAGGGCAGGACAGGGACATTGCAGAGGTCAGGAGCAGAGTGGCTCAGAGCTATTGGTTTCATTCAGAGGACTCTTGTAGAAAGAGACATTTGCTGAATGGTTTCTTGAGAGGGAAAAGGCTGGTGCCTGGTCCCTGAGCAGCTGCCACTGATTGCTCTGCCCCAAAGGGCAGGCAGAGGGCAAACAGCCACTATTAGCTATTAGCTTAAGTTAGGGTGCATTCGAGTGGGGAACTTTTGTCAGAGGAGAAACTCTGTAATCCACAGTGAAGTTACTGCTGGCTGGACTCAGGAGCCTTCAGAATTAGGCTGTGCTCAAAAGTAGGATTTCTCAATCTCTGACTGAGAGATGAGATATGTAAAATCCTCTGGGTTTCTGTCCTGAGAACAAAAGACAGCCTTGGTCTTGATATTCATTGAGCCTCATTGTGGAATTTTTTATTGCAAAAAAAGAGGAGAAAGTGAGGAAAGCATTATTACTCAGCCGTAAGGGATAAAAGTGAAGGAAGTTTCAAGAAGCTCACAGTTTCAAGAATCAGAGTTTGTTCCCACATCTTGAAGGTAGCAGGGATTTCAGTAAAAAGGAGTGGGATCTGATGAGGGAAAGGTTTTTAGTCACTTTAACGAGGGCAGTAGAGAGGACAGAAGCTAAATCAACATACTATCAATGTTAATGCCTAGAGCAAGTTTAATAGCCTCTCAGGAATACATTTCTGTCCCGTAGAGTTTTTCTTTGGACACAACCCAAAGGTGAGCTCAGCTCCTCATACCATACAAGGATAAAGCCTTCACTGGATGATTAGTTTTACATCTACATCCTCAGACAAAAAAAAACCAAAAAAACCCCCCCCCAAAAAAAAAAACAAAGAAGAAGGAAAACCTTGTGGTTTCAGAGGAATGAATTACAGGCTTTAATGACATTGAAAGTAAAGCAGTAGCCTTTCCATTGTACTTAAATAAGGAAATAAAACAAACAAAAAGAAAGGCAACATCAACCTTCATTGATGAATAGTACAGGTTAGGTGTTTTTCACTTCTGGTTAATTTTTTTCATAAGCTAATTGTATGTGTTATGCCTATGTGCCCAATTTATTGGTGTGAATCTCCCTGTTGAAAAATTCATTACTTGTATGAGAGCAATAGGTTTTTGTACTTCCCAGTTCGGCCCCACAGCACTGCATGCACACAGTTGCCCAGGGTTCACTTTACAAATCTAGCCTGCCAGCTGCCAGCCAGCTTCTATGGGTTTTCTGCAATGTCAGTGGCACTTACTAGGAAAAATTGTCAGGAGGAAAAACAATGGTGCTATCAATCAGCTATACCATTCCCTACAAAACAATGGCAACAAATGTCATGAGTAGAGCAGTGGAAATATATTTATGGTTTATTTCCTATAGACCCACTTTTTTCTTCAAGTGAATGCATATTGCTATGAAATCTCTTTGTAGAGGTGTTAGAGGAGTGAACTGAAAGCACAGCAAATAGGAAATCTGCTGGGCTGTGCAGTCTCTTTCAAATGTTCTCTTTTTAAGAGCTCTGCTTGCACATACTTTATCATCAGGATTTGTGCTAAGGATGTGTACTCTTTAAAGACTAGTTGCTAGTGAAGGCATAAAGTCACTCTTAAAATCTATTAGTTTTGTTTGTGCTGAAAGCATATATTTGCCATTCAGGCACAATGCTCCATTTGTATAGCTTTCAGCAAATGTGCTGTCACATAGTTAGCATAATGATTAAGGGCTCTTTGAGAAGCTTACCACCTTTGCTTGTAGAGGTGGGGTACCTTGACCTATAAAAAAACCCAAGCGGTACACTTAATAAATATATCATTTGCTAGATGAGTCCATCCATGGTCATTTTATTTATAATTCATTGTTATTAGAACTTTTCTACAATGAATTCTTGAGTTAACTCTTAGCTCTCCCTTAAGTCTATTTTGAAGAACTCATTGGTGAACAAGAGAGAGCACAGCTCAATGAATTCTTCTGTTCTTATGAGAGGAAAATGAATGGAGAGTGCAATTTTGAAAATCAAGACCTTCATGTGAAAGGCACAGTATTACATAATTTCAGGTACTTTGAAAAACACTTTCTTCCAACAGAAGTGAAGGAGAAACAAAATGCTTTCTCCACACAAATTAGTCTCTCATTTCCCATATTTAAAATGAACACTGATGTATTAATTTCCAAATAATTATAAAAATTCTGGCAATAAACTGACTAGAATCTTTGAAGCAGCGATTTCTGTGGTAACATTTAGCTACAGAAAAAGGTGAAATGCAAAAGAAAAAAGGAAGCGTCTTTTTCAAGGTACCTTGCCTTTAAAGGAGGGATACAATAAAGAACTCATGAGCTTGAAATGGTTTACCTTTGAGATTCAATGACATTATGTCAATTACCAATTGAATGCTACCTCATTTTTTCTGGTTGGAAAACCCTTTCCCATTGAATATCCAAAGTTTCTGGGTTTCAGGCATGGTCAAAATTTAAAGGTTGATTTTCTTCCAATTTTTTTATTATGTGTCAAGCTTTCAAATAGAAGGCAGCATGCTACACATGTGATGACAACCAAACAAAGCATTTTTCACAGAAATAGATGGCTGGTAGTCTCTCTGTGTCTAAATATCAGTCAGAGCAAAGGCAGGCTAAGTAATGGTAGCACTGGTAATGACTGTGGGTGTCTTGTGCATATCTCAAATCAACAATGACAGAGGCAGTATAAAATCAATTTATGAACCACATTCCTCTTGGGAACTACATTTCAAGCCATAATTTCATCTAAACTGTTTATCGGCTGCTTTTATTTAATGTATGGAGTGTCAAAAATTTTCTTTGACATTAGGCTTGTTATTGTCTTTTGATTTATGTATTAAAGGAAAACATAATAAATACAAAGATTGTTTAGTGGATTTGTGCTTGAAAAAATATTGGAAACATTTGCTATAGTGGTAAAGTCATTCGTACAGTAGTTAAAAATTAAGAAATTGGTCATGAACTTTTAAATCTTAAATAGCTTATGACAGAGAAGATGTGAGCTATAAATTTTTTTACTATCCAAGGCCTCTTTTTCACATAGAAATGTTTATGTTGTGGACACCTTCATGGCCATATCTATGGAAACAAATAGCTGGGCGTGGCTTTCAGAGTTTGGAATGCAAAACATTCCCTGGTAGGTGTGCATGAAGGAATAAATACAAGTACCCAGGAATGCCTGCACAGATCTCTGCATTTGGCATTTATTTAACTTGACTGGTGGCTGTGTGCATTCTCTTATCTGTGAGGTTTTGATTTTAACAGCCACTGAAATATACTTACAGTGAAAAAGACTTGGGATGAAATTTCTTGGAACCACACAGAAATCCGTCAGTGCGTACCTTGGCTGCACCCACCTCTCATCTCTGGAAAGTGTGGATGGCAGAGCCACCAGAGAGGTGCCCCAGTGTTCCAGCTGAGGATAGACAAAGGGAGAGCTGTCCCCATATCACCAGATGACTATTGCATGGAAAGTGCAAGTGGCAGCCTTGGATAGCAAAGTGTAGTGGGATATGGCAGCTACTCAGCTGCTGGGGGGGCAGAGCACCACACCAGCTCAAAACCCTCCAGAGAGTGTCTACCTTCTCCAAACAAAACATGTCAAAACAGCAGGTGATCCCAACTACAAGCCAAACTCCTGTGGATGTATTTCCCATATAGCTGTATTTCCCATATAGCTGCATTCCCATTAGGCATTTACTTCAATTGCCCTTGAAGGCTGGCCCATAAAGAAGTGTATAAAGAACTTTAGACTTGCAGTAATTTAACACATGAAATATCAAATATGGATCTGGAGGACGAAACTCTCTCAGTACCCCTTCTTTCACAATGCTGAGTGGGAACTTTTCCAAGATCAGATGCATTTCTCTGAAGGATGGGAGACACTCACCCTGAGGATATGAAGGGGACAACCCGCTACAGATCTCCATAAGCAGAGACAAACGAGCCTATCATTTTGGGATGATGGGGTAAATGTCTAGAAGGAGGTGACTGCTGTCAAGCCCATCATCATGTGGCATGGGCAATTTGGGCAGTGATTTGCTAAGAGCTTTCCTGGAACTGGCTGGGGAGCTGCTGCACTTAGAGAGACTTGATGTGGGACAATGGATTCATATAGTACAGAAAAGTCAGGCTGAAATGGGAGAAGACAGTTTGAGCATTCAAGTTGCAACTTGAGCATTTAAGGAGCATCTTGCACTCCATGTTCAGCTCATCCTTGGAATATTAAAGCACCTGTTTCCTATGGGTTTTTTTGCTAGGATTTTTTTTACTTGGCATGTTTTTTCCTACAAATGTATGACCTGCAAGAACAAGTAGTGTAAAGAACAGCCAAACCGAGGACTTGGTTTTTGTACAATCTATAATCATTATGAGTAAAGTTCATAAAACACCAGAAAGACTTATATTTAACACTTGTGCAAACTGAGATGTAAGGTAAAACTATGATGAGCTGTCTGATCTTAGTGTTTACACAGAATTTACCCAGTTTTTTTGCTCCCATTCTGGCTTCAAGGAGTATCTTACAGATATCAGGTGGAGGGAACATATGTTTAGCAGCCTGTTATGCTTGTCTTGGTTTTTGAATATCCTGCATGAAGAAGAACGTCACTGTTGACCCAGAGAGTGTATATATTATGAAATTATCATATGCAAATGATTAAATTAGCATAATAGCTTTTAAGTTGGCACATGTTTTGTCATTTTCATACTGTAGATTTACTGGTCTTCAGCCTACATGGAATTACATCTGAATATTTTTTCCTTGTCATCCTTTTGAAGCAAGAGTGATTTCAGGCTTGGACCCCCTGTGAATAGCTCTCTGAGATGACTCATAGATGCAAGAACTGCTAATCAGTAAGGTTAGCAGCTGCAATAGACTGAAAATGGAAGTATGGTTTAATTATATTTTATGCTCACCTTGCGTGTCTTTCAGCTTATCACTGTTCTTTTTATTTGTGAAGGGAGGCTCTCTGGGAACTGGGAGATATTCACTCTCACCCTGTGAATAGAACTGGTCTGAAAACTCATAAAATCTGGTGGGTTTGTGCAGCTCCTAAAGCCCTCTATCCTGTAAAAGCACATTTTTAATTATTTTGCTGGATCCAGCAGCTTTTGTTCATTTAGCAGAGGAGAAACTCACTAAACCACTAAACACCAATTCAATTTGATTTACTTAATAGGAAATGAGAGTTTTGACAAATAGGTGTTGGGATTTTTTTTTTAAAGATGCATAAAGTCCACCTTTCCACGTGGCTTTTAGGATCATTTGAAATGTTTCAATTATTTTTCAGAATTAGGCACTAAATGCAAGAATCTTCTGCAATCCAAAGAGGCTTAGAGTATAAACGAGAGAGGTTCTGGCTGTGTTTGGGTAATTTCTCTCTTCCCTTTTCTATAGGTTTCACAGTTCTATACTATACTTGCAAGGAGACTTCTCATGAGGCATTTATTACCAATCTTTTCGTAACCTAAGACTGTCAGAAAAAGCCCCAACAACCCACAAAACCTACTGAGGACAGAGAAGTGACTTGCCAGGTGAAGGCACAGGTTTTTTTTTCTCCGTAAAGAAAAAGATATTTCACACCACAATTTCTTTATACTAAACAATACCATATATAAACAGACATTAATACCCTTCACATAATAATTTAGCTGGCTGCATGTTTTAAAGGGATGTAAATATCTAGAAAATATGTATGAGCCCTAACTTTTCATGTAGCTTTTCAGGAGAATATAATCTTAGCAGACATGACAAAGGGTCTAAGGCTGGTCTCATTACAGCTGTACAAAGCATTCATCTTTGACCACACTGGATAAGACTCTTCACCTTTTGGGCCTCCATATTTTAAAAATAGATTTGTTAAAATTGATCACGTATGTAAAACCAGCCTAAACTGAATCAGTCCTTCTAGGCCTTAGAAGTGTGGCAAAACTGCAATTGTGAAGTGTTGCTGACGAGTGCACACACACATAATTGTATTTGGTGCATGTTATGGATGACAAAAGTGAAAAAAAGCATTCCTTACTTTTCAGTTTTTAATGGGTTCTGGTGTAATGTACGTTTTTAAAAAAATCAAAGATTTGTGAATGTCTTTGGCAAGCATGGTGCTTTGGGCAGGAGCCTGCAGTACAAATGGAGAAGGATAGCATCAGGCTTTCACCAAAAAATTAAAGACATGGCATTAAGTGCCTACAAGTATGCTTTGTCTTTAACAGGAAGGTATATCTGGGAATATCCTTATTCATATTTGGAAAAAATATTATTATCAGTTGAGGAAATACATTCTATAACATTTTCAAAATCGCACTATGGAATACAAATTGAAACAGTGAGCTTAAATTGGAGCAGCAAATTCTTTGGGGAAATTAATCACAACACCATTAAATGGAGGTATTAAGTTGTAAACTGCTTACAAGTCAAAATTTTCTTAGTAGAAAAATTTTCCTTTGTAAAATGTTGACCTGGCAGTTCAAGAAGTTTAACAGAAAAATAAATATTTTGCTGACTTTTTGTAAAAACGTAGGAAAATATTTTATAAAAGAACCGAAAACCTTTACATGCCATTTTGTGAAAATGTCCTATATTCACTTTGGTTTTGTTCTTCAAGCTTTCAAATTCATGCAAATCCACAGATTATAAATATAGTCTGTTACTAAGTTCAGAATTAATGAAATGCATTCAATAATTCCTTAATTTTGCTGTGGATTTCATTAACTCCTTGTATTTAGGCAGTCTCAAAGCTGTGTCTTTTCCATCTTGGTGCTATGAAACAGCAAAAGGACCAGAAAGCTGAACTGCTGCAGCTCAGTGTGTGATCTTAATGTGTCTGCAAACAACAAGAAGAGAAACACAGTTTTCTCCAGAGTACTATTTAGTGTTGAAGTGATTTAGGTCTGGAAAATCAATCTGTTCATCCTTCTGGACAATTTCTGAAACAAATATTTAGCAAGATTTATAGAGTTGTACATATGCAGGCCAAAGGATTCCACTGGAAGGCAGATTTTTGTAATACCATATAATCAACTACTCAATAAGATGTTTTATTGTTTTGGAGCTTTTTTTGTGTGTAATAAATGCAATTCTGCAACATGTTTTAAGGTCATATAAATATAACGAATCATTCAACTTTTCATTTCTTCTGTAAATAGATGATTTTATATTATCCTGTTTATAGAATAGATACGAAAACACTGGAGGCCTATAGATGAAAGCAAACAAACAAAAAACTAAATGAAACACCTCCCCTTACACGAACTTTAATTACTGAAATTTCATTTTCATCTTAGTCATTTGAACCCATTAAAGTGTAGACTTTTCAGAAATGCCTAAATAACCTAAGTTCAGCTGGAACCTTAGCACATAAATATCATGGGAAAACCAGGTTTAAGAATGAGAATCATTAAGGTTGCTTTTAACATACTAAGGCTGTTTGCTTGTTGTTAATAGTACTCGTGGCTCACTCCAATCTCATTGTCTAGGAGTACTGTTGCACAGTGGAATGCCCCAGCACGCTTCCCTTCAAGAATCACCTGAAAGCCTTTACAGTTGTGCAGGAGGTGATGGAAAATAGATAAATGCATGTGTGCAGCCAGAAGAGCCAGAAGAGTCTGGGGTGGGGGGTGAAGTTTGCAATCGCCATTGAGAAGACTGAGAGCACAGGTGGAGACTCGGACAGGGAAATCCTGCCAGGGGTGAGGAGATGCACAAGAAAGACTTCAAGGCTTCAACTTTAAAATGCAAGTGGTTAATGAGGCTCAGGGCAACCTTAGTCTCTTGGGCAAGCAGGAGCCCCAAGGGCCACTTTGGTATGAGTTTGCAAAAAGAATTGAAGGCCCAAGCAGTCTTTTGTCCACCCCTGAGGGCAGTGAGGGTCTGATATTTTTAGTTTGGCTTATGCTGGTCACTTGTAGTCTCCTCAGGTAAGCATTTTAGCTGCTGCAAAGTGGAGGGGAGGAAGAAGATGAGCTGGGATGAGTCCATGCACAGCCCTAAGCAGAGAGCCCCAATTTGCTGATGGCACCGTTTGCAGCAACAGAAGCTATAGCAAATCTGTGGGTATAGTAGGTGGACATTATTTTTCAAAACACAAACCCAGGACACTTTTGTATCAGTAATTTTTCGGGCTGTGAAGCGCTCAGGTGTTCTGCACTCAGCTTACTCTGATCAATTTTGTGGGGACTGGGAATATCCCTCTCATGGGATCTGGTTTCGAAAGCCCTCAAAGTATCCCCATCCCTGTCATGGCCACACTTGTCTCTCCCTGCAATGGCAAGCTGTGGCATGGCAGTGGCAAAACTCCTCCACCACCCTTGACTTTGATGCTAAAGCCTTGCTGCCTTGCAAGGGATGGTGCACCTTAGGCTCAGGTTGGAGCATGGGCTCATAATGCCTAACAAGAAATTTATAGGGGCAGAAATGAGAGAAAATACTTCATAACTAGGCAGTTGTGAAAAAATATTTAACTGCCACGAGTTTCTCTTAATTTATAGAAAATTTTCATGCAGCTATAAATTGGAATGTGCTCAGAATTGCACAGGTAAAATATGCAGCATTATAATAAGAGGGGGAGAGAGTCCTGGCAAAATGAGAATGTGTCTGCATCCAGGCTTCTCCTCCATTTTCTGCATTTTGATAACAGCGGCAAAGCCAGTCAGGTCCCAAGACACCACCATATAGAAGCATGAAAATGTCTGCTATAGGCATAGCCAACCAGAAGTTGGTTTTAAAGCCAGGGAAAATAATTAATGCATCTGATGAACTCTTTAAAATGATTAGAACAAACCTCACTGAAGAAAGTTTATTCTCACTCTGAACCTAGTGCTTTAGTTAAAAAAAAAAAAAAAAATAAAAGAACAAAGAATGTAAAATTTCTCTGAAAAACAATGGGCTTTATTATCAACTCTTGAAACTCTTAAGAACCATAGAAGAGACCAAATGATTTTGAATCTTAGAATTACTTCTCAGTCTTAAGTATGGGGTGAATTAAAGAGCAATTCCTTCCTCAGTTTTGAATTTGTTACGTTTTGTTTTCACTGAACTTTCTCTAGCTGTTATATCATTTGAGACCAGACCAAAAGATCCTTTTAGTTAATCTTACTGATTTTTTTTCAGCATTTTTCAACTATATTTTAATAACACAAAAAATCTTGCCAGTTTCTCCTTATATCAGAGTTTTCCTGGAAAGAGCAGCACGTAGAATTGTTAATTAACTAATTCTAGTTCTTCAATAGCACTTAAAAGTGTTTTGAACATGGCTGCTCAGGTTACCACAGTCACTGAACACCATAATCATAATCATGAATATTTGTATCTCAGAAAAGTCTGTGTTCTCCTCTAATCAGTTGTGCATCTGTCTAAGCAGTGTATTCACTTTTTTGATCACATTGGCTCATCTGGAACAATTTTTATGCAACACCATCCTTTTCTCTTTTAATTATGATGAGCTAATAATCCTAAAAAGTGGAAGAATCAGCTGAATTTTTCACTTTATAACCAATGGAAAAGTTTCTCCTGTGTTCTGTGTCCTCAACATATTGCAATTAATTGCAGAATCAACTAGATGAAGTGAGAAAACACAGCTCTTTGCCATTAAGCAAATAGATCTATTTGTTAATGTCTGAATAGCAGCATTTTGGAAACATTTGTTGGTCTATCTCTGTCTTAGAGCAGCTCTCTCCCTGTAGCTACTTATATCCCAAGCAATACATCTTCTTGGTGGTTTTTCTTATTAATTATGACCAGCCACAATCTTTTTTTCTGCAATTATTTCAGCAAAAGTATAACTGAACTGAATTGAGTCTTCATTTTTGATAATGATGGTTATTAATCAACATACATCTGCAATATAATTATGTCTTCCTTTGTCACCAAGAGAAACTCTGAAGATTCACCAGAGCCATTTGGTAAACACTTCTATTGTTTCCTATTCAGCTGCATCTGTTTCTCCTGATCTACAGCCACAAATTGCTCTGGGCATCTTCTTTACCAGGTGAACCTTTCTATCTTTTGAAATACTCATCCCACATCTTATTTTAAACTCAGATGTCCCTAAGTGGTGCACGGAAATATGGCAAGATAGTGTTAATTTGTATAAAAATTATGTTATTGTTTTCTTTGTTTATTTGTCAACTTTGAGAGTAAAGTTTTGCTTTTTCCTGAAGAATTGCTGTTGCACTGATCTTTGTTGTGCCTCTGTGCCACTTTCTCTGGATTAACGCAGCCAATGGAGGGATGAAATGGAGTTTACAGGTTTTTCTTTGCCATTCAGTTTCCATGAATAATCACTGGCCAGCTATTTTCTGCTCCCAGCGTGGCTTATTTTCAGCTACACACACGTCAGGAGGTCAGCCCTGCCGGCTGGATAGCTCACCACTGAGCAATGCCACTGACTGCCGTGCAAATGCACACTGTCATCTTTGGTAAGGCAGGGATGGCCCTGCGGGCGCAGAGCTATTTGTATAAACTGAGGCTACAACGAAAGGCATTCAAATACACTCTGGAGGTGAAAAGGCAGATGTAAATTCAGGCTCTTTTCCAACAGAGTGCATAAGCAGGTACTTAAGTTTAAGCCAACGGGTTGTAAGTGTGTGCTTCTCCCCTAGGGGTATCAAAACCTCAGTAGTGTTTTGATAGGGTTAATAGCTAATTTTCAAATATGCTGAACCTCCATTAAATTTGTTGAAGTAAACAGAAGCTGCATATGATCAGAGAGTATTGAGGCAGAACAAGTCCCACCAAGGGAAAAAAAAACATTCTGCCCAGCTTTCCAGAATGTCAGGGTTTTGAGAGAATAGATTTGTTTTTAACTTGGAACACTCTTTTCTAAAATAATATAACCAATTCATGCTGACAGCAGACAAGCAACCTAAATTGTAGATGAGCTTCAGTGTCATGCACACATATTGCTATATTTATGGATTGTTTTAAAAATGCTCATTTTAGGAGAACTGAGAAGCAAATCCATGCATGTACATTGCAGCAGTTGGTCAGAAAGCAACCATATGATTGGCAATTTTCCAGGGAGACCTGAACGGGGCAAGTTGCATTTATGCGATCTAAATCCACTGGTTGCATTCAGGGGGGATTAACATCTGTTAAAAGTATTATGTTTATCATGCAGGTGTTTCAATATTTGTATTTATTATGTGTTGCAGCAACAGTCTGAGAAAACATTCATACAACAATCTGGTTGTTTTATTGTCTGAATCTGTCAGGACAGTCATTTTCTTACTCCAACATTGTGATCCCCTTGCAAGCTGTAAACTATTTAATGAAGTGAGTATATGGAGAAAGATGACAGACTTTCAAACTTTTAGAAGACAGTTTTACATCAGTGACATTAGGTTTTACACTTGGGATTATTCCTAATACATGTATGGCAAAAATGTTGAATTAGTTTGAAAATTTCCAGAATTCCAATGTATTCCCCTGTGGAGTTCTGTATTTGACATTGCATTCATTTTTTTCAATAAACAATGGACATAAATTCCAAGATTAATGGAAATAAATATTATATAAAGTGCTGGATAGAAGGGATAATTATATCTGACTTTGAAGAACTTTGCTTCATGTGTCTATAATGCTTTTATTGCTCAAAAAGTAACTCTGCATTGTGACTTGCAGAAAAGGCTGTTGCCTGTTAAAAAAAAAAAAAAATTCAAAAGCTATACATCTGCTGATTTGCATTGCAGTGTAATGTGACGCTGCCAGTAACACAGACAAAACAGCTATGTTAAACATTTTAAGGGAGCAAAATCAAGTGCTCAAACCCATGAGGAAATACAACAGTTTAGGTCATCTGTGTGATCTTAATTTGGTTCCCTTGAGTGATGAAGTCTTTATTATATTATCATGGATGTTTTTGTTCACAGGACCTCTTGAATCTGATCCAGCTCATACTGGAGCTAATGGAAATATTTTCATTGACTTCAACGAGTTTCAGGCTGGGTTCCAAATGGCCACTTTTTTTCTCTTATTTAACCCATATTTCTTGAAATAACATAGGTGTATATAATGACAAAGTTTATCCGGTGAATAAGACATGATCCTTGTCCTGAAAAATTTACAAAGCCCCTGTTCATATAATGAAAGGAAGGTGATTCATTCCCTTTGCCTAAATACATTGCTATTTTCCTTTGATTAATCCACAAAATGTAAGTTTATTTCTATGTAGAGTTAATTGCTTTACCAAAACAAACAAAAACCCCCCAAACTTAAAAGAAAAAAAGGGCACCAAATTGGGTTTTTTATTTGAGCAAGTAATTTATACCAAGGACAAAGACAACACAGTTCAGCTGTAGAATGGTCTATAGTGGTGACTGGTTATGAAAAAGGGATAAAGTAGAGCTGAAGGAAGAGGTGGGTTTTTTCCCTTTAAACATTTGTAGATAAATAGATTACATAAAGTATAATGACTACTTTGGAAAGAGAATTTTCAATAATAAATGTCCAGCTGAAAATGGTATTTAAGTGAGGTATGATCGACCAGGAAATGACAGAATTACTGTCAAAGATTGAGAAGGGATGAGATCTGTACCAGTCATTTATGCTAGAGAAGTTCTCCAATGTGCATGCCATTTTGCATGGATCGAAAATCAACCAATTTATAATCATATTGGTCCTAACATTGGCCAGGCACTAGATGCAATTTAATAACTTGCCTTAAATTACTAGAATTGCATTGAAATCACAGCCCTGAGGAACACATTTCCATTTCCCACCCTATCTGCTGAGAACTGAGATGATTTGATATGTCACCACCTTACCATAACACATCCCTTTATATATTCTTTCAGGTGATTTACACTTATTTCTATTAAGGCCTTCAGAAAAGAAGAATCACAATTTATTTTCTATTTTCCATCAACAATTTAACTTACTGCATTCAGTCCTCATTCAGTGGGACTCTTTCCTGACCATCCAGGTCTTCCAAAAAGTATCAACAGCAGCAGCATTAATTTCTTTTTAACTTTTGCATTTATTGGTTCTATCATCAAAAGAATATGACTGAAATGTTTATATGTATTATGTGCTTATAATTTTATTCTTTCTTTTGGCCTTCTGAATTAGTAACATCTGTTACCACTGATGGAAAGTATCCTCTGGGCCACGGAGGAATCACAGTCACATGTTGCCGCTGGAACAGCCGGTGTGAATCAGCGGTAAGATAGACTCATCACTCTGCACCTAACAGATATAACATCAAAATGGAGCCAAGACATTCCTGTCCAAAGTGGGAGGTAACGGCCTAGCCTCTAACTTGAAAAGCGAAGCCTCAAACCATTTCCCAAGTGCTTGCAGCCTTAGAGGCAGCACTTACTTAGTATGATTCACTGTAAACTTCTCATTTTCATCAGCATTAACCTCCCTCGTTATTATAAGGAATAATGTGGCCCATAAGCTAACCGTAATAACAATGACAAAGAGATTCAGGAATACAGAGCGCACAGCATAACAGGCCCCTGAGTCCTCATGATTTTTTGGTTCTAAAGGATGGCTTTGGAGTACTTTTCAACATTTTTCATTCATGGCAGGTCTAAAATGTCAAAGATCTTTAAAACAGCATGCAATGGGTCATTGCCCCAGGGGGCTACAACAAGCAGTCATCTAAATAATACCTTGTATGATGCTGATAGAGAAATAAATAAAAAAATTTTGGTTTGCAAAGGGGCAAATTTTTTCCATCTTCAGCAAAATGACCCAGGATCCTTCCAGTATCCAGAATCACTCTGTTGAGTACAAAATGAGTAACAGTCTCTTACTCAGAGCAGTGTTGTTCTAAAAGTAGTGTGCATCAAGTGCAATGCACCCCAGTGAATAAGGTAGTAATCAGGTGTTTTGTTTTATGTTTGTACAATACCCAGCACACTCACAACTGGAGCACGTGACCAGCTCAAGTTCCTCGGGTAAGCCACATGTACTCTAAGCCTCTTAGTCAGGGAGTAATCAAAGCATAAGTTATTATTTCGGTTTCAGAAGTTTTTCTGAAAGACCCATGGCTCTTTCAAGGGAGTCTACATGAGATTGGAGTTTTACATTTGCAAAGAAGACAACTATTTGTGCAGATTCATTTACGTAGATCACAAATGACCAGTAAGAGAATATTTTATATATATATATATATATATATATATATATATATATATATATATATAAGTATCTATCTATATGTTGGATATAATTCATAAAGAGTCTCTATTTCTGTGCAAAGCTTTAGGTGTGTTATATTATTTAACAAAATCTGTAAAATAATATGGCATCCAAAGAGAATGATGATTTAGCTACTGTATTCCAAGTCTACAAATGCAGCAACTCCTTCTGGGCCATTTGTATGTACTTTTGCAAACAGATTTCTTCATTTCACTCAATATATATAGTAATCTTTCATTAATTTATGTAATTAATTTTTAATATTTTTCTTCTACCTCTCTTTTTTTCTCCTTTACTTCTGTATTTATCTCAAATGTTACCATTTTGGGTGAACAACCTCCAGAGCATATACAATAAAAGTGAACAAACATATTTGAATTTGATTAAGCCAAATTGAATCACTAAATGCATGAGACACTTTTCCTGACTCTTTGTAATATCATTTATATTGCAGAGAAACAAAGGCTTGAAAAATATAAAAACCCAACTCTCAACACTCTGAGTCAGTGTAGGAAACCTAGATTGTGTCCCCAGAAGTGTTTGGCCCTGGTTCATTACATACTTGTACTAATTCTCCCTTGCTGTTATCTCTTGAGCAATATCATAGCAACATATTTTGCATGGTAGTAAATTATCAAAAACGGAGAGATGTGATGTATGGCTAAAAATAATGCCTGCATTTTGCACAGCTGTTGAGTTTTAACTGAAAAGCTTAAGCAGCTCTTCAGAAAGTCACAACATCTGATCCGTAAGGTGCCATCCACCTTTGCTTTCAGTGGGAGTTGAGGACGTACAGTTCTCCAGAGACCTGACACCTATAGAGGATATTATAGAAGTCAAGTAACTGCCGTGCGATAGTGTGGCTCATCCAATAAGGAATGGATTGTTTAACACAGACAAAGTGGAGTGAGCAACCAGCTATCAGAGACATTTTTGACATAGAGCCATAAAGTGGGAAGCAGCATGCCATTTTAGCAGGCATTAATGCAGCAGGCAGACTGCTCTAATGATCTATAGATAAAGCAGAAAAAATGTCTTCCTGCCTTAAGTGAATTATCGTTGCCATTAAAGATGATAGTGTGACACGGGAGGAAAGGTAGTGCTACTTTAAAATGGAGTATTCCTCCCGCACACTCATTGTTAACTCCAGCTAGAAATTGGAGTAGTACAAACTCAACCTTCTTTTGTCCAGGTTTGACATTACATCCACACAAAAGGAAAAGATAACTTTTTTTAACCTGGAAAAAAATCCATGCAGCCTCTATAATATCTGTAATTGTTCTTTCCCAAAACAAGATGCAAATAGGGAAACCTTCATACAAGTATCTACCTGTATTTTATCTGCATTCTAGTAGAAAATATGGTTCCATTGTGTTGGGAACAGCACAACAACAACTTTTTATAATTTGTTACTCTTTAGCAATCAAATAGCTGGCTGTTCGTTTTCTTGTTTTGTCTTCAAAATACATCTTTTAAGTCATGTTGTCTCAGTTGAAATAAGAAATTTAATGGTACCATCATATGTTAGGCAGGAAGGTCATGAGTATCCAGTGTCACCTCCTGAAGAAAAAAGGGGGGGAAAAAACCAGCATCATCCATGAGATCAGACCAGATTACTCTGGGTATATCCAGCTGAGTCTTGAAAACACTCAAGGATGGAGCCTATACAATCTCTTTGGAAACATGTTCCTACCACATGACTGCCTGTGGCCTGTGGGGTGATTTTGAGTGGGTTTTTTTTTTGGCTATGAGTTAGGAGATAGGTGTGATCTCTTTGACTTCCCTATTGCTAAACAGAGTGAAGAGATTGTCATGAAAAAATAATTTGATAAGACTGAGGATGACATTGAAGCAACATGTCTTGATCATACCTAGCTGAGAGAAGATTGAGCTGGCTTTGCTTTTGCTGATATTCCTTTTTTGATTGAGTGGTTAGCACTGTAAATCTACCAAAAATTTTATTTTATCTTACTCCAAGCATTTCTACACTCCTGTGTTTCTTCTATCCTTTGTCTTTTCTAAAGAGCATGTTTGCAATTTAGAAATAGCAAAGAGGAAGGTGGGCCTGATGGGTTTCTGATACATGGATCGTCTATTCAAAGTCCTTCTCTTAGGACTCTCCATTCACTTAGATTTGGTTTTCGCACTCAGTTGTAGGCCAGAAGAACACACAAAGGATAGAATTTTTTTCCATTTAATGGATAGATACTCACTGCAGTACTTAAAAAATTTAAATAATAAACCTATTCCTCTCTCCAGGAGGGCTCTGAGGGTGCCACTACCTGATGTTCTGGGTGCCACCAGATGTAACCCTAGGCACCAGCTCATGTCCTCTGCTGTTTACATTCTCCAGTTTCATTGCTTCACATGGTCGTGGAGGTTTCTCCCTGGTATGGGACATCTGTGTTGCTTGTCTAGTTTGAAAAAAAATCTGTTTTCCCAGTATTTGTACATATAAATTTCTCTTTTAATTGTAATCAAATGCAGAAAGCTTGAAGTGTTGTATTTAAATAGATCAAAACTCAAAGTCTTGGACTGGGTATTTAAGATTGTTAAAATACCCCAATCATTTTCATGTTTGTGTCTCTAAAATTTAATTTTATAATTCAAAAGGCTATGGATTTTCTTAATTTGAAAAATATGGATGAAAAGAGTAATTCCCTTGTCTTAGGCCTGCTTTCTTAACCTAGAGATCAGTTCAGTAAATCATACGAAGTGCCCCTCAGCACTTTTCCAACGTTTTACAGTGCTTCATTACTGCAGATAAATGTAGTTATAGTTCACATAATACGAACACAGAATTCTTGTACAGGTACTTAATTGAAGCGGATAAATTTTTATGCAGCAGTACTTTGTTCCTCCTAAATCTTTAGTAGTCTGTGGGCAATAATATAAGTGGTAGTAGTGTTAGGTGAACTTTTCTAATGAAAAGAAAAAATACTCCACTTTGTTTTGTGTTTTCGCTCTCTGACAACAAATGAAATGAAGGAGGCTTATATTCCAAGGAATTATAAAGGGCTAAAAAAACATAGATCTCCATAAAGAAACAACATTTGTAAGTTTTATGGTTAAATCAGCCATTGCTTTGCTGACCAATAAAATGGAAAATGTGTGCTTTTATAGGTTTATAAAAAAGGCAAACTCCAGTTGCATGAAAAATAACTTTCACCGATTGAGTACAGGTGGTGACTTGTTTAAACTCTGAAGATGTAAAGGCTTAGTATGCATGACTGAAAAAGGGAACATGGCACAATAAAAAGTCTTCCTTTCTTTACTCATCAATCCTTTGGGTATTCCATGTCAAATAAATGTTACAACAATTTACAGTAAAAGTATACAGTGGAAGTGCCAACGTTAACACTTCTTAGGATTGGACAGGGTCCAAATTTTTCACACCAATATTTAATGTGAAGTAAAATGTCTTTTCCATTGGAAGTGTCAGCTGTAACATGCTTTCCTATATTTGGCAACATGCTCATGTGAAGTATAAAGTCAAATGCACATGATGTTCCTTTTATTTCAACCATGATAAATTGTGTTCATTTGTTTAAGTGCAAGTGGCAGTTTTAGTGTTCTTACTATAAATTTTGGTTAGCGTCTATTGACATGCTGTATTAAACTTAAGAAAAACAAATTACACTTCACCCGTTTTAATTGACTAAATGTGTCAAAAACACAATAAGTATAACACGGAGGGTCAGAGTCTCAGACTTCACCATAATGGGTGTCATGGCAAGGATCCAGCTTTTTGCGCATTTCATTTTTCATAAAGTTTTAGTAGGAGGCATACGTTTAACATTCACTTCCACTTCAGATTTGTAGCTTAAAACCAACAAATCTCGTGTTCTGTTCCCATTGCATTCCTGGTAATATTGTTAAAAGTTTCTGTTTTTTTTTTTTTTTTTAAGGTGATAGTACTGATGAATATAGATGAAATGTTATAAACATAAGATTTCAAAATCGGCTTTGGTATTTGAAGGAATGAATTCATGATTTATATAGTATAAATGGATTTGTGTCAAAACCCATAGTTGAGACCATGGTTAGGAATCCCTGACACCAGCTTTCTAAATAGACAAGTGTGGTTGAGTGCCAGATGAAACTTGGCATGCCCTATTCCCCAAGGATTTGAATGGAGCCTGCCACTTTTAATGCATGAATTTCGTGCTAGAGAACTGATGTCTATTTTTGTCTTCTGGAAATCTTTACCTGTTTTCAGGATTTTAACAATTGAAAATTAAGGAAAACCTCCAATAGATTGTATGAGAATTGGCAGAATGCCCCTAAGCACTGGAATACCTTCATGGAGTCTAAGCCCTTTGAATGTCTCAGTGTGGAGTCATTCTTATGAATTGGGAACAAGGGATCAGCACTCGTTGCAAGTGCCAGAATACTTTTTTTTTTGTTCTCATTGATGGATAAACCTGCATCCACTGGAAGAGTTTTGTTCTCAGTCTGAATCTCTGCCTGGTTAGGTGTAGCAAGGTGGAATGGTTGGAGAGGAGACAGGCTCAGACTTCACATAGGACTTTCAGCAAGGTTTAGCAGCTTTCTTGGGCTTCCAGCAAATCCTCTCAACTAAGTTCATCTTTTGGTGAACAGCATGAAGGGGATGTCACGTGCTGCCAAATACTGACAGGCTGAACTCACATGAACAACACCATCTTTCTGTTTTGCACATTAACATCTGGTGAACTCCTGACATGGCTATGCAAGGGCAGGCAAAGCCTTTTCCTGCTCCTGCTTGCTCTCATTTGTTGTGTGGCTGATGGTATAAAGACATTCCTCTGACCTGGGCAGCAGCAGAGCCTGACTCTAATGCCAGTGGTAAAAAAAGATGGGTAGAGATATACATTGGGATTATCTGAAAATAAGTAGCAACATTTTCAGCTGCAATGGGTGTTTCTTTAGCCTTCAGTGTTTTCTACCTTCTGGAAATTTGATAAGATGTATGAACTCCGTAACTGTTAAGGAACAATTAAGAGGTACCAGAGGAGCTGGGAACTATTTGGAGGCAGTTTATTTCTACTTCCCTAAATAAGGGGAAACAGCTGGGAGTAGATCCCTCACCCTGAGGGTGGTGCAGGTCTTAGTCTGTCTGTGGAACAGGACTGAGGAGGAGTGTCGGGCTGCCAGCCTGACTGCTGCCAGCATGGTTGCACACTTATGCACAGAGAGCAAGGTGCTTGAGGAGTGTCCAGGAGTAACCTGGGCCCTCAGCCTGTGCCAGAAACCCAAATCCAGACCCTGCTGGAAGGAGTCCAATGAGACCACTGGGCATTATCTCTCTGAAAAGGTGATTTATTCTCGTACTTGTGGCCTTCTGCATTTGTGCTGAGCGACGCTCCTTTAGCCACAGTTTTGCAGTTGTATCCTGTTGTAAGTGCTTCCACAGTAAGTCAGCTTCTAACATGCAGCATGTGGAACATTTCTTTATTTTTGATTTTTTGATGTGAAAGATTTCTCTTTTATCCAGAGGCACCTGGCTGTATCCATCCAACTAGAAAGTGTTAACGTGGGTGTCTTTTGTTTCAAGGTATATTTTATTTGCTTTTGGGGGTTTTATGATCCTGTAACAACTTAAACAACTCATTTCATAAAGGTATTTTTAGCTACCAGAAAAAGCTATGCATTCCTCAAGACTGAAAATACATCAGCTGGGATCATATATATACACTATCCCAAAGGGAACTTAAAACTTTCTTCATGAGAGACTGGATGACAAAACCTCTCAAAAGTTATAGTTCAGGAGGTAGGAAACCTAACTAACTCCATGAATACTGTCAACAGAACAGGCAGTGCTGTCTTTAGCTTCATTTTCATGCCACTTTTACTGTAGAATTACAAAATATTCTGTTTTCAATATGATTTTGCCAAGCTAACAACAGAATCCTTCTTTGTTGGTGTTTTTTTTTTCACCTCTGCTGGAATATACCTCTTTAGGGACTTAGCTCTTTCAAAAAAAAAAAAAAAGAAGGAAAAGAAAGAAAAAAGTTTATTGAAAATCTCTCCTGTAACCAACCCATGCAGCCTTAAAACTTGGAAAAGAAAAATATTGCATCTGCTGCTCAGAAAGTGCCTTTTACTGGGTTTCTAATGATATGCCTAAACTTGGCCAAGCTAAGCACATTCAACACCTTCCACTTCAGCAACAGCATCAAAGAAACTCTATCTGCTGGGATCCCCCCTTAGAGTTTAGCAGTTAATTTGCTGAGTATTTCGTTGGAGCTGAGTGTGCTCCAGGCCAGAGCTGGCAGGTTGACAGTTTTCCCTGGAACTGCAAACTCTGGCTGCTGTGGGACAATGTGAGTATGGGGACTGGAAGCAGAGACTACCTCACTCGTTTTCTTTCCGTTCATACTTAGGCAGTATAAAGAAAAAAGAAGAAATTCACTGTAATGAAAAGAGCTCATCTGGGTGTAATAGACTGCAAAGGTACAGAGGGCAGGACTGGGAGATGATATTGTAAAGAAAACCTTTGTTTTTACTGCATAGTTAAAATTATTCAGTAATGCACAAGCCAAAAAAAGGCAAAATAAAAATTTGAAAAGGGCAATTGAATTGTGGTGATTCCTCTCTTCTGGTGCTTCACTTTCCTTGAATTGTTCCTTTGAAGTTTCTTGTGTATGTGTTTTATATTTCACTTTTGTTTTGTGGATATATACAAATACAATTTGTCATTTATTGCTATAAAGAAAGATAAAATATGAATATTATGCTATCACACAATTATAATATCGCAATAAATACTGTGGCAATTGAGCTTTTGACAGGTGTAGGACCCATGGGCTACAGCAGCCATTCATAAATTTGACCAGAAGATTTCTATATATATATATCAGAATTTTGTCAGAAAGATACAAATACCTGAAGGATCATTCTGATATTACAGTAGGAAAACGATGACTAAAACAAGCAATTATTTCTTTCAAAAGCACCAGTTGAGGATATTTGTCTCCAATATTGCTTTACAGAAAATTTGCTTTATTTCCATCTCTCAAATTTGAATATATCCAGTTTTGATAGCAATGATTTTTTGTTATCTTGATCTTTGAAAATCTTGGCATAGGATATCTAGATGAATGGGATATCTTAAAAGTTTTGGTTTTGAAAATCTTAAGAATACAGTTTTACTTTTTCATTGAATTGCCAATTCCTTTGAAAGAGTCCTGGCTTTATGGTACTCTTAGTGCCAACACAACACTGCAGAGGTCTCTGCCCACCAATAAAGCACAGTCCTACAAGAAATTGTGTAATCAGACTACAGCAACCAAGTGCCAGGGAGATAAATGGGTTCACACACAATCCAACTTTTACAGAGAAACACTGGAGTCTCAAAAGCTCAGAAATTATTTTGACAAACCAGAGTGAAAGAAGCATGACAAATAGTCAGTGCCATTGGAGCACTCTGACACTGATAATACAGACTTCCACATTTCTCCTTCACCTCAAGGTTAAAGGCAAAACCCATCTGGATCTGACCAAAGTCAAGTTCCTGCTGTGTTTAATATAGTGCCCCTGCTATAAAAATTCTGGAAAATATTCTGCATTGTGATCTAGGTGTTTCTAGGGGGTGTGTCTCTTGAGTTCTCTGTAAGATAATTTTTTATCCTACAGTATCAATTTTTTTCTTTTCTACACACAGTATAGCAAAAGATCTAAAGTGCACTCACTCACTCACTCACTCACTGCTCTGCCTGTAACTGAAAAGAAGCATCTTCATATATACTATGTGTGAGTGTAGAAATTATTCCTTATGATATTTGTCAGTTCTTTCCTCTGCCTTGGATCCTATTATGGGTCCAGAACTCAACTTGACACTAGCTATAAAAATGTACATGCTTCTTTTCCTGCCAATAACATTGAATTATAAAACTGTAGTCCCCAGAAAATAAACAAAGCTTTCCATTAATCTAGAAAATATTCTGCCAAGTAACTAGTAGAAAATTCCATAGATTTCTTATAGTAAGATGTAGTAACTGTTGGCCTTTAAAATATTCTTCTGTTAGATCAAAACAGTGTCTGTATTTTAATGTTGATTTTTTTTCTCCTTTTATACATGAAATCAAAAGTCATCTTTACCTTTTATATTTCAACAGAGTAAACCCAGTGTAGAAACACTGGATAAACTATACAAAAGAATGATTTTTTCCTTCCTTAATATCTGCATAGAATATTTTAACTCATAAATATTAGTAACTCTTGTGTTCTCAGTAGAATAAGTATCACAAATGGACTAAAAGCTAACTAGATGACAAAGTTATCAAAGACGCATGTAGGAATATGAAAATTTCTCCAACTACAAGCTTTGTAGCAAGTAAATGGAGGTTGCATATGGCATCACTGCACAACAGAAACAGCTACACTCCTTCTGGCTGCTCAAGATGTAATCCATTTATCTATTTAAAGTTGTTGATACACTGACAAATTTGGACAGGGAAATGCAAGAATGCTGCTTATGGCAGCATGGGCTCCAGCCCCTTTGGAAATTTGTCCATAAAATATTATTGCAATGCATCTGTATGCATTTAAGTGGATGTGCCTGAGATTTAGCAGGGATTGGTAGATAGAAAGAGGCTACTCCAGATCTGTGAACTTCCGCATTTCTGGGACACTTGTTTTTCCAACAAGCTTATACCACTAAAAACCCAAACACATCAGCAGGAATGAATGATCTTCCTACAGTAGGAGGATAACCCACTGTACTTCAAGACTTTTGAGATATTAGAGGCTTTCATTAGTATTTATATTAAATTGTTAAGTGGTTTATTACAGAAATAAGACTCAAGTTTTTTTTTATTTTGTGTGTCATTATTTATTATTAATTTATAGACTATTGTTGTTGGCAATGCTGAAACTTATGGATAATTCTTGCTCCAAAGAATTAACTAGAAGGAGCTGAAGATATTTTCCTGCTTGGAACATTTGCCAAATCAGGGAAATTAATTAATTTGCAGGTTTTTATTACTGAAAGCAGGCCCTGGTGAACTTAACAGGTTTGATAAGTTGTGAATATAGGAGAACTGTAGATGTGCCTAACGCACAGGTGTGCCCTGCAGAAATGCTCACAGCAGACAGCTCCCACAAGATTGCCTGGAAAGGCTCCTCAGACTTTGCAGGTTGGAAGCATTGACATGGATGGGGGACCCATAAGTTGGTCTCAGATATCCAGAAGCAAAAGATATGTTTTTCAATCCATCCAACTGTAGTTGCCTTGGTCTGGGAAGAATGATGTAGTTTAATGGGGCAATATATAGAGATACCAAAGCCAACACATTTGGGTATGGATACTAGATGTTGCCATGGGGAACTGGGCATCACAAGTTTCTGTGGGAATGCTTTGGTAGAAATCTGTGTTCAAGCAGTTAATTTGTTCACATATAGTGGTCACTTGCTCACAATTTTCATATGTTCAACAGCCCAGTTAAATTATTGAGGCTTTTTTCTTTTCACTGTACCAGATGTCTAGAATGTACAAAGAAACAGACAAACTCTTCTTCAACAAAATAAAATTCATAGACTAAAAAGGAGAGTTTTTCCTCCAAATAAAAGTAGTATGATAACCTAGTTTATAGTAGATATTGTGACATGAACTAGATTTCAGGTCTGCAGGTTCTTTATCTCACTGAAAATTATCAAGCACCTGAAAGCTTTTCAACAAAATCTGGCATAGTGCCACAAAATTTCAGTTTTGATAAATTGCTGTCTTTCTAGTAAAACAAGGTTACATTGGAACATTCCTGACTCACTAGATTCATCTAAACAGATGCTGACAATATGGTTCAAACATACGGGTTATGGGGGAAGACAGAGCAAATTTCAATTTGTATTGGGACTCTAATTCCACACTAAGAAATGTATAGCCTCACTCCTGAGCACTGGTAAAGCCTTAATGTGGGATTCAGGTCGTGGCCATGGTCAGTTATGACTGAAATTCTTCCCAGAAGAAATTTGTAGCAGCCTCGGTGTAATTCTGCCATCACCTTCTCACCTCTGCGGTGCGAGCGAAGGCATTCAGAGGGTGCTTTTTACCATATCTGCCCTGGCCACAGACATGAGAGTGTATCTGGCAAAGTTGCAGGCCAGATGTATGGCTCTTCAGCTTTCCTTTTGGGATATCTGGCAGGGCTTCAGTGATGTAACAGTGTACTGCCTTCTAAACCTTGATGCACATGACAGACCAAGACTAATGGTTTCCTTTAAATCTGGGGCTGAATACCATTGTTGGCTTTGAAAATTCCAAGAAATATAATTTCACTTTAGATCACTATAAATTTATAACCTGTTGTACAGTGAAGGAGTAGTCTCATGGGAAATGAGCATAAACCTATTATATTTTCATTAACAAATCTGTTTTCACCATTGACTTAATCCACATTTACTGTTGTGGAATTTGATTATACATTATAAAGCACCATAAAACAAAATTAGGCATGTATCAAAGTATCCATTTTCCTGGTCATGTTGAGTTACTCATTTCCTTTGTTTAAAATCTTGGGTCCTTTCTATCTAACTCAAACAAAGACAGTCTGTGTGTTTGCTGTCATCAACCTGAAAAGCAACATAGCAACTTCTTCTGTTTTCTTTTATCTTTTCAATAATGTCTCTTTTCAACGAGAAAAGATAATAGAAAGGAAATTGAAAGGAAAATGGAAATAAATATTTAAATAGATTTAGTATATTAGTCAGATTTGGAAGGGTATTTTATACTCTACATCTTTCTTTTTATTTGATTGTGTAATAGTTAAACATGAAGACTCCCTCTCAGACATAAGTCTACAAAACACACCAAAAAAATAGTGACCTATACAGTGTAACCCAGTTCCCTGAGCCTGTCTCAGTGGTGTGGAATGATCAGGGGTTTGGGAAGAAGCAGTTAGGAAGGCTTTAAATTTGGCATGCATGTGGTTTTGGAGTAAACCTATATTTTAAAGTATGATGTGTATTTCAGTGTCACTGTTTCTTGGATGGTTACTCTGAAGTCTGAAATTCTTCACTGTCACACAGTTATAGCTTCTGTGTTTTGTGAATTAGAGAAAATAGTCCACAGAAATGTCAGGCTACTTTTTATGTACTTCATTGCCTAGTGGTCAAATAGTTTTTCTGCATTTAAAAAATACTATTTTTAAAAAGTATTACATCTGGTAAACCATTAACACAGGAAGTCAGCTACTTGAAAATGAGCTCATAGATCAGCATAAAGTAAATTAAATATGTTTCACATAGTCCTCAGATAGTTGGCTGGTATTTCATAGCATCAAAGGACTGGAAGGAATTTAATGTTAGTGTTACAGTTTTGCAAACAGCATTTCAGGTTGGTTAGGTGCACCAGTTTTATAGCAAAAATCAAATCTGATGGTATTTACCTTTATTTTTAAAAAATTGCTGAAGAGTCTGTGCAACATAGAATCATGTGATTGTGCAGAATATTTTGCATGCACCAATGAACCAGGAGAGAAATACAGGATAGAGTATAATTTCAGGGAAGAGATTTTATGCATGAAAAGAATTGTACTTTCTTTATGACTGTTCAAAATGGATATAAAAAGATAGGTAAAAAAGAAACAAAATGCTAGCAAGTTTTCTATTTAGCAACTTGCTTTTACCTACTTTGATAATAGCACAATGTTCAAGTACAGAGGAAAAAAGGGGAAAGGTCTTGGAAGTTATATTGATAAACTATGTGTAGATCCCACAGCTGGCATGAAATATCTTGTTTGGGCTGTAAAAATATATTAGTATGTCATGTTATCTTCATAAATTCTTCCAACACATAAGGTGGGTAGTGTCCCCCCGAATCCCAGGGCTCATTACCATTTCTGCCCGCTCTTGCCATCCATCAGCCTCTCTGTCACACAGAGCAGGCGCGCGGCTGGGGCCGCAGCATTACGGTTCTGCAGGGGTAGATACTGAGTGAGTTATTAGCTGTGGCAGACAGCCCTGCTCCCAAACACTCCTGAGAAGGTTCTTCACTTAGGCAAGCAACAATTACGATGGCATTCCCAACCTGGGGAATGCCAGAAAGTTCTGAATAGGGCCTGTGGGTTTCAGTTTTCTCTTTACAATGACTCTGATTAGACATTAATCATTATTTCCAGAGCTTTCCAAAGTTCACCAAAGAAGTTCAAGCATTTGGGACATTCACAAGTATTTGTGTTCCACTAAAGCAATCCAATTTACATGTTATTCTTGTTTGTAAGAAAGCTATAAATCCTATTTCTGTGCGAAAAGTTATAATCTGAAACGCCAAGCAACTGAGAATTTGTCTCCAGCTTAACGTGAGACAGAAAGGAAACCTGTAAATTAACACATGAATTATATTGCTTCTCACAGTTGTATTAGCTTAGAAGCATCAGACCATCTTCCTTTTCATCTTCTTTTTAAAGATCTTCCATTCCATCTTCCTTTTTCCATCTTTTTAAATTTTGTGTTTCTCAAATTTGCACATTTAAAAATAGCTATATTTAAGAGGACTGTCTTTGCTCTAATGTTTATTGTTTGCTCTAATGATGAACATTTGATTTATTTAAAGTAAAACTATTACTTTTTCTTACTACCTTATTTGAAGGATGGACAATGGAACACTCTTCCAGACAGCTAATACCAGATTAAAGATTAATAAGGTATTTTAAAAAAGTGAATGTAGATTGATTTTAATAGATAAAGCCTGAGTGGTCTAGGTATGTGACTATCTTATTTCCAAATTACTTAGGAGGTAAATCAGTTTTAGCAGGAAATTAATTAACTTTGTCCTATAATATCGTTAAAATTTAAACCCCCTATTTTTTTTGTTTAGGATTTCACTGATCTGGTATGATGAAGTGACATTTGCTTTTAGTCAAATCAGCTTTGCTGTTTGTTTCACTGCAGCACTAAATCTTGCAGAACTAACACTGGTGACAGCTTTCAGTTTTCTGTTTAATACACTACACATTGTCAACAGCAAGATGAGTACTTGAAGCAGGAGCACCACAGAAGAATTTTTGGTTAAAATGTCTTTGCTTTCATATTTCAGAGATGTGCTTAAATTATGTACTAATTCTTATTCTTGGTTCTTATAAATGAAGCTTTTACTTAAACTACTTAAATTGGTCTGCTGTTTAGATTTTCAGTATAGGATATATATAGATGGGAAAATACCCAAGAAATGCTATGATAAAATTAAGAATAGCAGTTTAAAAAGAAAGCATGAGTCAATTTATGAGATTTTATCCTAAAAGGCATTCCCTTTGATAGTAAAGGAAATTTTCTCATCAACTTTGATGCATAACTCTCAGTAGAGCACATATAAATATTAGTCATTTTCAAAGCACATCATACATTACACAACTGCAGTTTTCATATCCATTTTTACATATTTCAGTTCTAATTTGGTCTCCTTCCACTTCCAAACAAAGACAAAAGAAATACCTACATTTAAAACTGTTTCCCACATATCATTCTCTTGAGCTATGAAGTTTGAGAGTAGAAGGGAACAGAAATGCATTCAGATGTTCATGAAAAATACTTTCCATTGCACAAAAACTGAGGAAAGCTGTATACTGATTCTTTCACTTAATATGAAGAATTTTTTTGCGTGAAAAAAAACATAATCTGCCTGGAAAAACACAATCCCAGTTTTGTCTCATTAGCCAGTGTGGGTCTTGTAATTGTGCTCTCCCAATGGTTTTCTTGCCTTTTCCATTGAGTGCCATGGGCAGTATGCTGTGCTTGACTCTCTCTGCCTTGGTGACGAGCAGTTTTGGGGAGAGTGCAAAGTATCTTATACACATTCCTGCCTCTGTCCTGGCAGTGGTGACATGGAAAGCCTTGATGTCAGCCTTTCTACCGATGCTGCAACCCAGGCTACAGGAAATTCCTTCCACAGAATTTTATATAACTCCCTGCATTGTGATGGTCTAAGTCTTTAGTGGTAACTGGTATTCCTAGACCTCAAATACTGCAGATAGCAGATATTATGGGCTCTTGCTTCTTAGGAGGTAATTTTTCAATCACACTCATTTTCTTAAGCATAGCAATTATTACATATTACTTAAATTTTTTGCCCCTGTTACTTTTTTTCCCACCAAAGTACTTTACTGCGACTTACAAAATATTTGGAAAATATCTCTTTCAAAGTTAGACTCTCTAATCACATTGGAAGGAAACAAATCTTTCTCACTCTCTTCATATTGGATTATGTCAAAGATTAGCTTCGATTTAAGCAACGTTGTACGAAGTTTTGCGAAGGATTTTCTTTTTAAACTACAACCATATGTTTTTCTCCATTGAAACAGCTTACATATTGAGTATATGAGATTGATTGATGACATTTGCTCCAGTCATTTCACTAGTCATTTATTCATTTAAGGTTAGGTTAAGGATGTTTATTAAATGATTAGCAAAGCAACTCATTGATCATTGTTCCCTGTTTCTGTCTAGAAGCAACTGAGGAGCAATGAAGTTAAACAAAAAATATACTAGTTTGTTATAACATGAATAATTCATGATATTAATTATTGTTCTGCAATTTCTTTATCATAAATACTTACAACAATTACAGTTTCCCCTAAGAAAAGATCCCAAACAAGGCTACAGAATGAACAGCCACTGGCCCAACAGCAGCCGAATCCCAAGCCTCCCTCTTTCCTGTTTCCCACTCACCAAAACAGATCGTAGTACACAGCACCCTAGTTTTCAGTTTCCTTCATTGGCACACAGTTGAATATTTAGAATATCCCTCTTTCTATATAATTTGAGGAAATGGATCCAAGATGCTGAAGAGGCCCCCTTACCTCTCAAAGCTACAGCCTCCCCCTTGATGCTCTCCCTCTCAGTTCCTCAGCATTTGAGCTTTTTCTGTCCTTAGTGATGTTTTCAATGGAGTGGAGCTTGGTCTTTCCTGGCAGATTGCCTGACACAACAAAATTCCTTTTTCCAGGAAGGAAGAGCAACGTGGGGAGTCATTATTTTCAATTCGTATGTAGATACTGCTTTCTCTGATCCTGGTGTTCCAAAAAGCAAAAGGAATTGAGAAAAGGGAAGGGGAAAGGAAAAGAAAAACCCAGAAGTAAAAATAAATCCTCTAAGGAGGATGGAGACTTTATGACGTCCTCCTATGTAAATGTTCTCTGAAACAGGTTTAAGGTAATTCCTGAGTAGGGCAGAGGAAGTATAAAAAGGGGAGGGAACAGACAGGCACAGGGAATGTCTGCATAGCTGAATGGTGAGGAGGTGAGAAGAAAAGACTGGCTTATGATCACAACCAGTGGGTTATGGTTTCAGGACTCTGTGTCCATCTCCAGTCTCCACGGATACTGAAGCTCACTGCAATGGCTGGGCCTAAGTCCACAATGCTAGCCATATTTTTGTGGCTAGCATGAGGCTTTATGCACTAATAGACCAATAAACCTGACTTCCATTTCCTGAAAATACCAGAATCAATAATGTCTGCAAGCAGAAATAAGAGTACAAGATTATAAGAAGCAACTTGTAGGGATTTGTCAAGAATAAATACTGTCAAGAAATATTAATCTGATTCTTTCTGCTAATGGCATTGAATAGGAACAAGCAGTGGATATTATACAGATTTAAGATACCAAAGTTTTTGGCACGGTCTCAAGGGGTCTAAAAGCAGTGAAATATGGAGGAACTGAAACTGTTGTCAGGTGGGTGAACAGTGGGTGAACTATCCTGCGGGAATAGTCATCAGAACAGTCCTGCTTTGTTTAAAGAGTTTAGAGTGGGAGAGTTCCATGAAAAAGTTTGAGAGCTGGGGACCAGTTTTGAAATCTGCCTTGTCCAGTGCTTTGGGTAGCTTCAGAGTGGTTGTAGGCTGACCCAGGCAAAGAGTTAAGAAAGTCCCATCCTGCTAGAAGGTGTTAGAACGTAATGGCAAAAAATAGCAACAGGCCACACTGCTTGTATATAAATGTGGGTTGAGTTTGATATGACTGCCAAACAATTTGCCTTTCAGAGTGTTTCAAGGACTTTTACAACAAGTAGAGGAATCTCTATATAGTGTCCATGTGGGTACATTTGGGGAAGTTCAAAGTTGGCACATGGGGGCTGCTAGATGGGACCTGAGTGCACTCCAGCAGCAGAGGCAGGTGCTCAGGTGGCCCTCAGCAGTGTATTTGTGGCCTAAAGCTCAGCCTCTGCAGAGGGCAGACTTTCACAGAGCAGACCTCAAATATTAGGGAAATAATATAATGGGAATTATTACTTTATTTTCACAAGTATATTTTCCACATCGTAATTTTATTTGTGTGAAATACTGTATAAAGAGCAAATACACTCCCTACAAACATAAAGGCCAGACTAATTTACACCAGACGAATTTTGCACTTATTTTCAGAATGAAGAGAATATTATCATAAATTATATTTTAACTCTATATTGTTTCATATAGGAGGAGCTCTCACCAACTAGAAAATAAATTTAAGGGAAATATTATTTATCCATGTCTATTCAAAATTGCTTAATACATGCTTATGCATGTAGAAGCTATGTTGATAGTTAATACATGTAAATAATGCTGAAAATAAGGAAAGAACAGTCTTGGTGAAAGACTGCCAATATTTTAGTCTATCTGCTCCAAAAAAGCAAGTGTAGCTGCTGTATTTGCATATGTAAAAATGTACATTTTGATGTTTTGAAAAACTCATTTACAATGTTTATAAAATTTTGGATTTGTCATCAGAAGGAAAACCAAGGCATAGCAGCTTCCAATGCACTGAAGGGAGCGTACAAATTTTACATTTTAAGTTACTACTAATAAGTAGTTTGTTAGGTTATTGAGGAACATTTAAGGATAGAGGAAATTAATAGGCATGAAGTACAGCTGGTATATTAAAAGGGAACTTACATGACAACTGCCAAATACCCTGCAGCAAAGAGGTTTAATAAAACAAATAGAAAAACCACCAGGATGCTTTCTTTATTGCAGCACTTCCAAAGTGTAATAAAGAAATCAAACACACAACAAACAAAGTAAACTAAAATGCTGATCCTACATTATTGAACTGGTAATAAATCCTACTGATGGCTCTCTGTTAAATGCAAATGGATCTGTGAGCAGTAGGTAACAAATAGGAAAACTCATCTAAGATAGTGTAGATACTGCCGAAGATAATGCCTTCTGGGAAGTAAACACTGTAAAATAATGGGGGAAAAAAGTCCAACTATTTTGATAGCCTACTTGATGCAGCTGGTGGGGAACCTAAACAGCACACTAGACTTTGGATTTACCACTCTCTGAGGACTTCACCACCACCAATAAACTGGGTGTGAATTCTGGGCGATGGCTCCTAGTCAATGCAGTACTACTCCCTGCATCATTAAGGGCTTGACCAGGTGAATGTTGCCTCCATGGTTGCCAGACCACACTAAATTAAAAAAGAAAATAAACTCCATGAGCCCCTGGGGACCTGCAGCTACAGAAGCTTCTTGTGACTCCAAGAGCATTATTTCCCCTGGTGACCACAGAATGCTGGATGGAGAATGAACCAGCGTGGCTGTAGAGCCGGAATCTGCTCATTTGATTGCTGGGCTGTACCCAGACCACAGGCTTTTCAGAGTGCTACTATGGGTCTACACTGAATAAAGTTAGAGAAAGCCAAATCTTGCTAACGTGGCCGTGGCTCATGCAGTCACACAACACATGAGCAGCAGAGCTGAAAATAGAATTCACTAAGTCCTGCTTCCTAATACCATCCTTCAATCAGCAAAATAAAGTGAAAAAAGCCTCCTTCTCCCTGTAGATACTGGCCAAATCCATTTGTGCTTTTTTATAACACCATTGTTCCACAGTATCAGGAAATCTTATAATCCATGGGCACATGGGTAGTTTATAAATTTAAAAAATTGCTTGACATTCAATCCTTTCCAGGATTTGAACCCAATTCAAGTGTATTTCCACAAATGGCTTTGCCTGAAACTTTTACAGAAGGCTCAGAGCTACAGGTTTGGCCATTAAAAATACATTTCTGTGTTAAAGTCATCGTTCCTATTAAAATTGACAGCCAGGTCCATATGTTCCATAAAATAATGGAAAGGGTCGTTGTGAACAATGCTGAAATGGATCCCAAAGTTCTCATAACCCTTTGGAGTGTGCTTGCACAGTAAATTCACAGGAACCTTTCAAAGAATACTGCTTTGACTTTCAGTCCTACCTCTCACTTCCACATCGCAGAAAACCCAGCCAAACCCAAATATTCACCTCATTTTCTTATACAGGAGCCCAAATATGCACGATTAATTGCTTTCCAATTTGAGAAGGCAGAAAACTTTTCTGTCGTGTTGGGTTAGGCGTTTTCATGCTGTTTAATCCAGTATTCCTTGATTGTCCAAGTAGGGTCTATCTACCTCTGCCTTCTACCTTACTGTTTCTCCTTTTCTCACCAGCTAAACTCAAATTCTCCCTCATTCTCATCTAATGTGGAAAGTCACTCTATGCTGTTAATAGAGATTTTGAGAAAAGGTTGGAGCATTTTTCATTTGTAAGAAAAACTGACTGCTGTCAATGCAACTTCGAAATCTCTGATTCCTGCCTTTGTTTTTGCCCAGAGATTATACAGCCATGGTAAATTGAGGAGTTGCAGTGTTCTCTGACTGGCTTTTCACACATTTAGTTAGCAGTAGATCACGCTCAAGATTTCAATCATGAATATAGTTTGTCCACAGTCTGTTTGCCTGGAAATTATATTATTCCTTTTAATTTGAAGATCTAGGATTCATTTTACGGGGAATTGCTGTCATATATTCTGGCAAAAAACATAAGATGTTAGAAGAACATACCTCAGTAATCAGCAATAGTGTCCTGCATTTTTCCAAATCAGAACAATAAGTACAGTAGCCAGTCTAAAGCTGAATCAGTAGTTCATTTAACCATGCACATATCTAGTGTAATTAAAAGATCTTAGAACTTCAACACCTTGGGTAACAATGTTTTCACTATCTGCACTGACAACTGAATATGCTGCACTTGTATCAGCTCTTGTGGGCAAGGTGAAAGCATTAGTTGGAACTGCAGCAGCAGCTGCTGCAGAGAGTTGTCTTTACTCTTCTGTAACATCTAAAAAACCAAGCTCCATGATGCTATGAAAAGTATACACTAACAGAGGTCCAACACTTTATCTAAAAGGACAAACATGTTTTGTCAGGAATACAAATTGAATTCCTTCCTTGTTGCCTCGTATACTTGGATTTTTTTTCTGAAGGTTCATGGAGTTATTTCTTGGGATTAGTGGTACCATTTTACTATGAATTTCTCGCTAGCCATCACTCTTTTAATCAAATTTCTTCCAATGCAACCTTTCCCTAGGCTTGGCTCAGCACAGAGAAGGTGCTTTGTGAAGAATACCCCTTTGTGCTTATTGCTGTGCCAAGCAAAGGCACTCAGGTGCAGAATGTGGCACTGTCAGCTACTGCTTCCACCACACTACTTACTCTCTCAATGCCATTTCTCTTACACTGCAAATAGTGCTATGATCTCATTCTGCTTCTCTATCTCTTCAAGAAGAGAGGTATGGACAATCTTTCTTCTCACCAATATGGGAAGAATGCAGCCTAGGCTTGTCCTCATCTTCTGCCACTGAATGCTAGCAAGCACAGAAACCCCTTCAGATTCTCTATCCCAGATCTACTCCTAAACTGCTAGATTGTCATTTATTTATTGCCATGTATGACCTGTTGTACATCTTAATTCAGCCCACTTGCTTTTTGTCATTGTTTTGCCATTTTTATTTGGTGAAGGATTTTTTTGCTGATGATACTGAAACATTTGAGATAATTCTGTTTCCTCAACTGCCAGTGATTCCTTTTCTTGTCTGTAACCTCTCAGCAGCTTGCCACACAAAAAAAATCTGCTAAAAGGCCTACTCTCTTCTTCCAGGAGATCATCCTCTGCCATCTTAGGTAATCAGGAGCCTGTAGCAGTCCAGACATATTAAAAATTAGTGATTAACTGTAGCCAATGCTATGTGATCATAGTATTTTAGCAGCTAGCACATTTCTTTTGTGTGTTATATGTAACAAAGTCCTATTGTGTTCAATATGGGAAGGCAAATAATTTTTAAAATGTGATTATTGTGTAAGTATGGACCTTTTAAGTACATGTGGCAAGCCCTATGCTATGGGAATGGCACTTACTGCTCTCTCAGCATGAGTCTGACGAAGTAAACAAAAAGTTAAAATACAGCCCATAGTCTCCCTGGCATTCATTAACATAGCATAGAAAGCAGAAACTAGCCACATTTTATATAAAAAGACTTCAGAAATCTGTGTCTACTCACATTAACATTAGCCAATTGGTGGGTGCCAACTATGCACATAGCATGTTTTATTTATAGGTCTATATAGTAGTCAAAAACATTCTATCATGGAAATGTGTTATTCATTAATTCATATTTTGCTCAGCCTTACTTTACTTTTTGAACCCATCCAGGTGTTTTTTAAATGATGAGGGTAATTTAATACCAGACAGCATTCGCATTCACCCTATTTTTCAATTCCATATAACTAAATATTCCTTCTAATTTTGTCTATTATTTACCTAATTAGCTCACCTATACTGCAAACTAGAATTTCCCTGTGTTTTTATGACAAAATTCCAGACAATGGTAAAAAAGAGGTGGAACAAATCATCAACTTACTGAACAGAGTATTTGACATTACCTTTTTCTCAAATATCCGTTCTTTACATCAACTGGAATGGCAAAGATTGCAACAGATATATATTTCTGAGCCTAATATGTTTTAAAGTGTTCATTTAAAATGTTTAAAATGTTTGTTTGAGCCTACTGTTTAAAAGCTTCATATGAGATCTAGTCACACATTGCAGAACATAGATCATATCAAATGACCTCAACAAATCCAGCAACAAGCAACGTGTATATGTTTTCACTAAAAGAGCTTTATAGGTTTCCATGACTTAATCTATGAGGTTTAAGGGAGTTTAAGGAGGAAAACAAAACCCTTTTCTTGTTGGTTCCTTTTATCTTAAATGGGAATGTGAGCTCGGCATAATCTAATTTTAATCATGAGGAAAAATTAAACAAAGTTAAACCAGGAACAATATATCAACAGTAAAATGCTGTCAATTATTGCTTGTCACATATATCAGTCATATAGGTCATTTATGAATAGCCATAAAGAAACTTCTTCCATTTGCAAGGCACACACCCTCTGCCATTCAGTGCTGTATGTAAATACTGATGCCAGAGCTCCTTCTGGAACACCACCACTGGGGAGAGAGAGGGGAATCTCACTGCCATTAAGGAACACAATCCTTCAGCCTCTGAAGAAAAAGAACAGTTAAGACAGAAGTAACTTCTTATAATTAGGCTTGATAATAGAGAAAATGTCAACATTGCAAATAATTTCTACTGGGGAGCAGAGTGTTAAAATGGGGTCAAAGGCTTTTGAAGAAAATTCACAAGTTATTGTTAATCTCCTTGAAATACAGAACTATTTTTAAGCCTTGCAGGACAAGTAAATTTTTTCCTGTTAGATATTTTTGTTTTCTTTAAGTTTATATTTGGATTTAATTTATTTTCAGTTCTTTTAGACTAATGACCATTTTGTCGCATCTTCTACATATTCCATTTCTGAGATGTAGGGACTGAAAAACCATGTTTTTCCTCTTCTGTGGAAACCATAAATTTTCAACCACTTACAATATCCTTCCTGAGGTTCACAGCCCCAGATAAACATTTAGTGAAATAGTACAGCATTTTAGAAGGGTTTCAGGTATAGCCAATATTTCCTGAAATTCTCTACAGACCTTCCAGAAGGATTTCAGAGGATACAACTAGTTATTTGGAAGGATAAACAGGACAAGTTCGGTTCTGCAACACCACTTAAAAACTTGAATGTTGTGTTTCACAGTTTAACTTTTAGAAGTCTCCAAGAATGGTATCCCCTGACTTGTTTCTCATGTGATTCTTAAGGCAAAAACATTTAAAAAAACAGGCTGATTTTAGCACTTTGTATTTCCTCAGGACACATGTAATTGAAAGGCTCATCTCCTCAGACTTACCCAGTTGCAGCAGTTGTTACAGCAATTCTGTTCCTTAGCTCAGAGTTTCTAGATGGGAAGCCTGCAGCTGCTCATGTATTCGGAAAAGGCAAAATCAGGGTCATATTCTACAAAGTGAAGGTTAGTTAGACTAGGTTAAGTCTGAAGGACCTATCAATCAGACTGGAGGACAGCAGAAGAAAGCCAGAGAGTTTAGATAGAAACATTGTCTTGGGGAAAACCTTCTTATGAGGAACTCTATCCCTGGTTTTATCAGCTGCCTGAAGTCTTGAATGAGGGACCCTCTGCTACTCCAGTGAAAACCAGACTTTTTTGAGCAGTGTTTCCCTATAAATAATAGTGGTTATAGTTATTTGACAAACACTCACTTTATGAGTCATGAAAAGCATTTGAGTCAAGCATGCAATTTAGGCAGAGATTAGGTTTCCATGTCCAAAACAACCAACCTTAATCATTACACATCCTGCATTTTCCTATTATTCATGTCTACATGGATCATAACCTTAGTCAGATTGAACCTATCTCTAAAACAGTTTAGGATATTTGGAAGTCCCTTGAGAGCACTGGTGTCTTACACACTGGCAGAGGAATCCCAAAACACTTTGTCAGCAGCAGCAGGCTCTGCACAAAGCAGAGCACTAGAGCCATTTTCACTAAGTAAAATAATTTCAGAAAGAGTAACCCTTCATTGTTTGCATGATTAGTGACTTTTAGTTAGTGATTAAAGCACTTTCCCAGGAAGAGGGAGGCTTGATTTCAGCTCCCTTGCCCAGTCCAAGACATCCAGACTTCCTTCTGTCAGGAGAAAGGGAAAGTTATGCCCACAGCATAAAAAAAATTGCATACCCCTGGTGCAGAATTGTATCCAAGATGCAACAAATTAGAAAGAAAACCGAGTAAGTACTTACCTGGTAGGACACACTACTGAAATGGGAGCCACCTGATGACAGTGGTCCTCATCTTTAAACAGTGTAACTGCTCAAGATAATTTTTGAAAGGGAAAATAGTTTTAAATGCTGCTGAAGCTGTTGCTGTTCAAAGTCCACAGTGTTTAGTCAACAACTAACACTGAGAATACATCCAGAATTTGCATCAGTGTTTCCTCTTCCAGCAGGAGGGTGGTCCTAGATATATGCTGAAGGGCAAAACAGTTTTTTGCACAGAAAGAGGTGAGAAAAAAGGTAATATTTTTCCTGTCTTTGGTTACATACTATGTATAGTTTTGAGCCTGATACTCCAAGAGAGATGAGCCTCATATAATACATATATCCAGTATTTTTCTAACAGGTGTTTAATGCAGAATTAGCAAGTGTGACTCCTTCTAGATACATATGTAATCACTGCACTTGAGATACAATCTGACCTTGGTTTCCCCTATTGCCTGGAGATATCATCTTGTGCAGTCAGCCATACCAAATGAAGGTGATAATAAAGAAGTGGATCAATCTTCTGGGAGCTGGTCAAGCCCTGACTTCAACAATGGGGATTCATGTACACAAAGAGTATCCATATCAGCTGCTTACACTGCTCTCTGTGTTTTGTCTGATGTTCCTCAGTAACATCTACTGTCAATGCTGAATCATTCATAGTATACCTGCAAACACTTAAGCTGCAGGTGTTTTTCAGGTTCTGCCACACTGAGATTCTGAGGACTCCGCCCAATTCAGTTTCTGATTGTTTACAATCTCCTGCTGTGCCTGCAATATGCTTGAATTGTACTTAAAACACATAAATCTGCCTTCAAAGGCAGCTTGGGAGGCAAAAGTGTGGCTAGGGAATTTTAAATGGAAGGGACAAGCAATGGCTACAAAGAGCTCACTTTTTAGTAGTAGGTGTTGCAGTTTGTTCCAATTACAGCGTGCATTAGAGTGTGAAATGTTCATGCCAATCCAGTAAAAGGAAAAAGTACACGCAATGCTGAAATTAACACCTTTGTAATTACAGACAAGCTTCTTTACTACTACCCACCAAGTGCAGCTGAGGCAGGTTTAGAGAAAAGCAAACATAAGGGGTTGTGGGAGAGCAAATGTGACTTTTTCAATCTGACTCGATAATTGGAACCTTCCTTGGCAGTCAGATAAAATCATTTGCATTTCTGAGGAGAAGAATTTAAGAGTGTACTGCATCTATACTTGTCTCACTGAAAGCAAAAAAGGGGCATTTTTTAAATTACAATTGCCTTTCTTTCCCTCAGATACAGTTGAAATCACAGAGCTATGCATTTGGCATTCTTCAACATAATTTATAGCTTTTTTTGCAAGTCAAGCAAGTAACAGACCATCACAGAGGCGAACATGCCTTTAATTTGCATTAAGTGAGTTATCTCAGACTCATGGCAAAATGAATAGCTGGATATCCCCCAATAATCCCAGTCCCTTACTATTCACACACATTCTCAGTGACTCATCCAGGAAAATATCAATGAGTGCGTCTTTTAATTTTATTCATGTTTCCACTATAACCCTGCAGAGGCTTCTTAGTGATTGTAAGATTATTTTAGTTAGCTTCACTTGCCAAACAGATCTTTCCCCACTTTATTATATCATCATTATTATTTCTGCTATATAGAAAGTATATCGCTGCATATCATATATCAAAACATTACTAATGCCATTAAGACAATGCCAAGACCAGTCACATAACACACATGAAAAGGCAACTCAGCTCTTTAGAGAGCCTTGAGCATTAGCTGACCAACTGCAGTGCAACTAGTTTTGCATGTGCATGCCAAAGCCAGAGACAGACATCCTGCCCAGGACAGAAGGAACCTCTCTCTTCTGAAATAAAGCATGAGAGGCAGAGATACCACCTTCTACTGAGAATCTTTTGAAAAAGCCTTTGGATGAGAGCATGCTGCTTTTTAGATTTTGTCAGTGCCAGAATAGATGTTTCCAAGGAAGACATAATTTGACAAGGGATAGGCAGAGAAAACTTTTGACACAGCTGTAACTTTTAAGTTGCAAAATTGTTTTTTCCTTTTATTTTTTGTGAAGGGGACAAAAAGAGTGTTCATTTATATCTCAAAGGACAGAAATAAGGTCACTGTCAACCATGATTCTGACATTTCCTAACCTCTTAAATGCTGCCTCTACAACTTTATGATCCCTTTGACAATGTATCTTCTTGCAACTTAATGAGAAATCTCTTAACAACATGTCCTTCTCTGTCTAGGCCTCTAAGCCCAGATATTTCCATCTGCTTATGTGGGTAACTGAGGGCACTACAGTTCTGATCTTTACTGCTGACTTTTTTTTTTGTGGGGCATCTGAAAGCAAAATACAAAATGGTTTAATTTTTACACTTTGTTTTGTCTAGTTCATGTTTTCAGGTAATCATAATATACTACATAATAAACAAGAAATGGATATGTATCTTTTAATAATGACCATCAGTATTGGCAGGACCCCAACTATTATTACAACCTAGGAAAAATCAGTGTTTGGTCTTCCCTTGCTGCAGTTCACGTTACTTTTCATTTGTATATCTTAGCAGAAAATACAGTGTATCTAGTCACCATAGGAACACATTCCCCATCTGTTCTATTATCACATTTTTCCCCCTTGACTTCTGTAGATTGCAGTCCTCTCTACTGTGTTGTCAAGATATGTAGGGGCCACTTTCCTCCCCATCTAAAAGGAGTTATAACAGGCATGAAAGCAGCCCTGTTTCTTAACTCTTGGAATTCCATGCCTTTTCATGTAGACAAGATTTTCAGCAGTATACCTGCAAACCATCTCCTCCTTTTCCAGCAATACAGCTTTTGAAGAAAGCAGGCTAGGAACTGTGTCAAATGCTTTTTAAGGGAGAATGCAGTTGTTGCTAAAGTTTATGTCCCATTATGCACCACGAGCTTCCCTCTGTCTGAGCCATATGGCTCATCATTAGAGTCACATGCTGTGGTGCAATGGGAGAGAGTTTGCCAAGAAGCCTGGCCCATATGAAAGCCTGGGAACTGGGGGGCATTGCTCAGATTCCCATGAGGCACAATAGGCCAAAACAGCTTAATGCTGAACTGACTTGAAACACAGCCTTCGGGTTCAGTTCAAGAAAATAAAACATTTTGATTTAGTAAGTAAAAACTAAACATAGACATTTCCAAATTGAATTATTTTGCTGCATTTCATTTAGAAAAAAAATGGTGATATTTCAACTTTTTGTTCCTTTTCTAAGGAAAATTATATTGAAATACTGTTTTTGCCTGTGGGATATTTTTTGTTCCCAGTGAGGAAAAAATAGCTTATACAAAACAACAAAATAATTCAAAGTCCATCATATCTTTTTATCCAGTGTATTGTATCCAGTGCTTTCTTTGCTAATTTTTTTTACAGTTTAAAAAGCAATGAGAATTAGTGCCCATGCATAAGAAGTGGATAAAAGCAGTTTTCTGCATTACTGGAATGTGAAAAAGGCTTATGCTACATCCATATAAGTCAATTAGAAAATTTGAATTTAAAAATGAAAAAGACTTTATGGAAAGACACAATATAACCACAGGAATAAATTCACCCATTTAAAGTTTTGGTTTAGACAAGTTCTGGTTTGCTCTTGTAAAGGAAGCTAAGATAGTTTTAATAATTCATTAGGTTCATGAATATGGAAATACCAGCCTGAATTTTCATCTCAGGCTGATTTTCAATCAGCGTCTGCTATCACAGTAATCATACTGCATATTTTTCTTGCATGGATTAATGATGCTTGATCTTAACACTATTTAGGTTTTGCTTCTACTAATCCTAATTAGGGACAGTAATCATTTTCTTCTACAAACCACTTAGCAGAAAGCCAAAATTCATTAACAATTAATATTCACAAAATATTATTGTAATTATATGCCTTCAGCAAAATAATTTTCTTCCTCCTCAGTGACCTTCCCAATTTGCTTTGGCTCCAAGACTACACATCTGCTCTTGAGGCCTGGCTTCACCGAGAAAGCTGAATCCATCTCTACACCTTCCTCAAGGCTGGCTGGCTTTCAGATTTGTATCTGACACTCCCCAAGTGCATGCCAGAGTGCCTCCTATTTATTCTCCATCCAGGTGAGATAAAGACTTGTTTTCACCACCAAAGAACATTCAAAATTTTCTCAGTTTAAATAATATTAATCAGATTAACTCCTGGCAGGCTTTTTTTTCCAAACACAGTGCATCTCTATGGAAACACAAAACTGCATGGAAAACTGAATATTGAACACACATAGTAAAATCTCATTTAAAATGCTATTGAGGCACATTTACTATTCTTATACAGAGAAGCTATTCACGGGTAAGCCCATATAATTTACAAAGCTAACACTTGCAAGACCACTCCAAAGACTTGGATAGTTAAGTTTTCCTAACTTTTAGGAGGATTTAACTATTTTGGCACAGTATTCAAAAGTGCCTGTCAGCCAGTTTGGATCCAGAGGGTACTTCTGAATTCCACTCAACAGGACTTTGGTTCACACCCTGGAGTAGTCTAGGAGTGAGCAAAACTAGATCCTGAAACTGGAAACAGGAAAATGTGCCCTAGGCATACTCATGACTGACCTTGAGCAGAAATTTGGCCCCAGGATGAGGCTAACACAAGCCAGAGTGACAGTTTTGGGCAGCACTCCTGTGTCCCTCCACATCTGCTCCTATCAGGACGTAGTAGTTGCTACTCATCAGAGCCTCAGCATCTCGTGTTGCGTGCTTTGCTATCTTAGATGTTTTGCACTCTTAATTATAATCAAATATAGCTCTAAACCCAGGTATAACCACTTTCTCATTTTGAAACCTTGGGCAGGAACTAGTACTTTCTTTTTTGGCCCAGTTTTTCCAATACAGAACAGATGTGGCTGACTATTTAATTTACTTGATATGCAACCCCAGAAGACCAAATAAAGCCCTTTCAAGACCATGAATATTTAACTTATTCATATGTATTTGTTGATATAATGTTTTTTTCTAATCATAATGTTGAGACTTTTTGCATTTTATATGCCTGCCCAAATTATAACATATTCCTAGCTTGGAGTAGAAACTGAGTTGAAAAATCAGAACATAAAAGGATATAGGGAAACAAAATTATTCAGTCATTAAATATATTGGACTATCTCACCTTAACAAAATTCTGCTTGTTGAAAGGTGTCACAATCAAGGTAACCACTATATGCAGAGCATCACCATACAATTTCAGAAAGCTTCAACTCATACAGAGTAAGACCATACCACATCAGAAGGCTTCTGATGTCCGCCCATACAAAATAACATCATTGCATTTCCAAAAGCTGTAAGCATCTGCCCTTCTTGTTGTTTAGCCCAACCTTTTATACCCTCACGTTCATGCACTGCACCTGTGTGCCCTCTGCTCCCTTTGGTGGTTGGTCAGTGCCCCTGGGCACTCCATGGCCCATTGCTGTCAATGCTGCTCACCTGCTGCTCACAGCTGCAGCCCCCTGGGGATGAGGCTTGGCCACAGCCCCACTCCCAATGACCACAAGCTGTGTTCCTGCAGAAAGGCATGCCCTAAAATCTGCTTATTTTTAACCCTTTTTGAAATCAATTAAGAGCTGTAGTCAGCAGAGTTGTCATTCTCAGGCCCTTATTGGTGAAAAGCAGGTTCCCTACTGCCTATATTACAATTATCCTTGTTTCTATAATTATACTATGCAATCATCAACTGTCCAGGACAAGATCCTTATTAGGTTAATAGCAGAAGTTAAAGGGGTCAGGATGCCCTTTTTGGCATGTTTCACACACCCTGTGCTTTTGTGGAGAAATGAATCCACTAAGGAAATGTTATACATTGATCATAATTAAACAGCCACCCCAAATTTTCCCATTATTAGTTTATAATTATAGTCTAGAGATTACTTTTAATCCTGTTTTTTTGCTTTGTGTGCTTGCTTGCTACTGAGAGAAATGTTATTGCTTTCAGCCAAAATTTGGAATAAGCTGTTAAACTTCTGCAACTTTGGTTCAGAACTCTCCCAAATAATATGAATAGAAGCAGCTCATCCAACTCTTGAACACTTCTGTTTATAACATTTTAAATAGTTAAATTAAGCAAATGTTGGCTCTACTCCAGTTGGTGCTAACAGTGGAGATAAACTAAGCTTTAAACCATGTGAAGAATCTAGTTTTTTTTCTGCACCAAATCTTCACTACTATTACATCAGGTATCTGAGATAGAAAATTGAGCATTAAAAATTTTTTGACTTTGCACATTGCTTTTATATAACAGACCAATTAGAAATATGAGGGGTTGGAAAGTGGGAGTAGATTGTGATAACTTTTAGTGAATGGCAGGGTTTTCTCATTTCTGACTCTTTACAATAGGTGTGTCAAAAACTGTTAGGTGAGGCTTTTCCTGGTGTTAGCAAAGTGCTTAGGTTTTCCTCTTCCTTCTCTGTGAAACACACAGGTAGACCAGAAAAAACATCGTCATCCTCATGGTATTCAAATGTCTTCCCAAAGGCTTCATAAGCCATGATATTTCTCCTCATTCAGATAGAGCATTTATATGCTGCCAAACCTGTCTCTATGGATCTTAAAAATGTCTGACTATTGCTAGTTTTAAAATAGATAGATGGTGAGTATGCTAACACATGATCTGCTCCTGACAGATGTCTGGTTTTTTGTCACATAGTTCACATCCACAGCCTTTGCTTGGACTCAGTGCTACCAGGTGAGTTACAAGATGTTGTTAGGATGTAATAGCAATATTTTGGTGATAGGCTGTGTGCACCATATTACTGCATATCATAGAAAGCTCATGTGCATACAAATGTTTTTTCAAAATGCATAAAACTTTGTTTACTTCTGGAGGTTGATGATGATGGTGGCATTTTAAAATTTATTTCTTTGGACCAAAATATTATGAGAATATTTGCACATTCAAAGGCACGAACAGAGAAATGAAATGAGCTCTTTTTACCTATTTTAAGTTCCTGTCCTCCTAAGGACTCTAACATAGCGTGAAGAATTCCAATGATATATGAGCTATAAAAAAGAATTATTTCAGTCACCCTTGAGACACAATTTATTTCTAAAGACAAGAATTCCTTAGAAGAACAAGCAACTGAAATTTTCAAATGAGATTTCCTGGACTTAGCAAGGTCAGTACATTGAACATTTTTCCTCTTACAAAAATGCTAAATGTCCAGGAAGCCCCAGATAACTGGGAATGAACTCTGGACACTGGTCTGGCAGCTTATCTAAAAATTGGCATCATCGTTAGAATGACTATGATCTTTCAAGTTCTTTTGGGAAAAACTCTACCACTAGAAATGCCAGCATAATTTGTGTATTTTTTTGCCATTTCTAAAAGAAGAACTGTGTCAGCGGTTAGGCTTGGTGTTGATACTTACCAGAGAACAGGCTAACATTATCATTAGTTTTGTAGGATACATAAAAATTTTAGGTCATTCAGGTGAAATATAGGAGGCAAAAGTGGTTTGATGTTTTACAATGAAACTCCTTTGCTTGCTCCACAATGGTTTTCTTAAGTGTGTATCTTAGAAAAGAAAAATCAAAATAAAGTCTGTATTTTTTAAGGCTGCTTAACACAAAGCTATTACATTAAGTTTCACACCAGTGTGATCTCTTGTCATGAAATAGTTATAGTATTTTAATTAACTTTTAAATTAGTCTTGAATGTCTTTATTAAATTTCTCCTAATGGAATATTTTAATTAGGACTCAAGTATTAGTGTCATAAATTAATCAAGAGCCTGACTAGCTCCATGAAGAAATAAATATAGTACAATCCAAGGTCTAACATTAAAAAATCTGACAAAGTGCTATGGAGCCAGCCATTATGTTATAATGCCTCATTTTCCAGCAACTATCAAAATACACATTTGATGAGTTATTTAAGTTCACTGTCTGGTCAGCAACAGAATTACAATGAAATTCGTTATTAATAATACACTGTAAATATTATGACTACTAAAAAAGATAGACATATTACACTGTCAGACTTGTAGGAGAAGATGTACACTCTTCCTGAAGGCATTTTCTGACCAGAAGTAACTCAATCTAATCTCCGGCACAGCGTGTCCAATCTGTTGTCACATGTAGGTGAAGATTTCTTCTGGGGAAATAAGCAAGAAAAATCCTAAACTAAATCACTGCCCAAATTAATGATACAACATAGGATAACTTTTGTGCTTCTTGCAAAAATAGTAAGTTGTATGCTAATCTGGTGCACTAAACTACTGCAGAAACTCACAATTTGTCTGGAACCCCCTAGTTTATAGGAAGATTTTGAGAAGAAAAAAAAGGTGTTGAAATTATTCACTGGATATATCTTGGAGTTGTAAGGAGATGCAAATAGGATATGGCAAGATCCTCAAAATTGTCTAAGGAAGAAACTGAGTAAGAGTGTCTATTTGATATGGATACTTTATCTCTGGAGTCCTAAAAGTGAAGATACTCACTTATATTGTCTGATACTTAAAACCTGCAGATAACTTTAACCTATGTGGGCTCAAAAATGGTTAAATCAGAAATAAAGACATGGCTACAATTTTTACAACAGCAATCCTCCTTCCAAGCAGTTAGGCATAGTGTGGCTGTTTCAACATGTAGGAGTCATGACATAAGGCAGGAAGTTTAAAACATTCCCAGTGCTTTGTTTTGCACGGTATAAGTCAAGGCATTATAGCAGACAAAGGGGAAGTCTTTACAGGACTGTGGTACTTGCTGATGCTAGAGGGATACATTCTGAGTGGGTTTTCTCCCCAAGGTATGTTTGAAAAAGTGCCTGAGTAATTGCATCATTATTTCAGTAAAGGCTTTGCTTCTGATTACTAGAGTTTAAAACAGAATTCAGTGTTTAAACGAGTATTCTCTTTGGCTGCTATGCATCATCTGGAAAGATGTGAATTTTTGGAATGGCTCAGCAATAAACCCAGTCTTAGTCAGCAAGGTCTTTTTCTTGGGATCATTTATGAAGGCTAGAAAGCTATGTTCACACCCAGAGAACAGCACAGTTCAACACATGAAGAAAATAAACAGGCCCTCCAGCTTCAGCCCAGTCCCATGACCCCTGGGTACAGAGCTTAACCTTCCAAAAGGCATTCAACTTTGCTGGGTCACCGGAGGAGGGGTGAAGATGTCCTGCTTACTGGAAAATGACACTGTGACCAGGGAAATCTTTAGTGAGACAATATCCTGATGGCAAGCATTTACCTTTGTGCCATTTACCTATGTTATTTCATGCCAAAGTTCAAGAAATAACATTCCCTTTGGGGGAACAATTATCTATTAAGTGCTACTTGTTCAATCGCTTTTGATAGAGTTGTAGTCCCATACCTCAGAGACTAAAAGAGAAATGAAGTGCCTCATGCAGCATAATCATTGATTTAAAAAAAACCCCCAAAAAACAAACAAGCCCATTTAAATTAGGAACTGTAAACACTTTAAACTTTAATTAAAAATGTATCTTTTATATAGCACGGGATAGTAACAGATACCTTTGATGCAGTGGAAAGATCTGCTTAATATGGATGTCATTTTTACCGCTGGAGATCTGGATTGAAATTTCCACTAGAGGATACCTTTACAGATCTCATTTTAGTATATTGTAGTCATGCCATTATAAAACCATCAAATGCAATTTGGCACAGCATGATACTTAAATGGTGGCCTGAAATTAACAGGCTGAATTACTCTCTACAGGCAGCCAAGGTTATTTATAAATTGGAATTCGGATAACTGAGCGAAGGGCCTAACTGAACTTTGTGTTTTTTATACCCTCAATCTGTTTTCTGTGCTTTGAAATAGTTTTTCAGTCATTCTTTATTCGAACTTCCAGAATACTTAATCACTTAAAATAGGAGTAAAACTGAAATCAGGATGCTGTATTAGGTACCTATGAGAGACAGTGTTTTTACATTTGTAAACTATCTTGTAAAAAGTTTTAATTAAAAGAGCTACATCTTGGCATCTGTGAGGTCTAGTGCAATTAGTTGCTTTAAACTCCATTTTCTCGTCTTGCTGCCAATTAAGCAAAACTTGTGTGCAAGAGTAATGGTTGCCCCAGTGACAAAATCAGAACATGCTAAATAATGTGATTAAACTTGTTAAAAGCCAAAATAAACACTTATAATTATCTCAAGAAAACCTGCATAGCCAAGTGAGAGCTCTATAAAGTGAAACTCTGCATCCATAATTTCAGACTTTCCTACACAATAGATCATAGTTAAAGATCTGTTAACAGACCTCTGACTGCTGAACTGGGCAGCTTGTGGTTTTCTTCTAAACCTATTGGCAGTATGTGGATTTATGCAAGAGGTGCAAATTGGAAGTTGTCTGCTATTGGAGCCATTGGCAGAACAGAAATCATACTGTAGGGTTAGCAGCATGAAGTACATTGCTTTGAAATTACACAGCAGGGTTTCAGCTTGTTGCTCCGCTTGCCTTTTAGACCAAGGTCTTATACTGTCTGGCCATGATTAAAATCAAAGTGTGGACCTCTTTGCTGGGTGCCAGTAAATGAAGGTGAAAAACAGAAACAATCTGGATTCTTAATTATTTTAAAACGCAACATAGGCAAAAAACTAAGATGAAAGCATTTGTTACTAATCTATCCTAATTATTGCACATAAAATGATTTCCTAAAGAGGTCTATATCTTGAGATAGTCATTTTCCTGTGAGTATGCAGGATCTTTATTTACCATATAGCATCTTTTACTAAACCCATGCATGTATACAGAAAACAAAAAGTGACAAACAGTCTAAATGGAAAGCTTATTTATGTTCAGGTTTAAGGGTACATCAAGCCTTGAAATACACCAATACACACTGAATTTAGTGAAAATGGAATGACCACTAGCTTGGTCCACTGGCAAAAAACCACACATTTGGAAATGCTCCATTCTGCTGCCATACAATAAAGATAAAATATAAGCATGTACATACTGGCAAGTGGGATCAGGAAAAAAAAAAGTGACAATAGAAGATAAAGATGCGGCAGCAGCATAGGAGCCCTCAGTATAAATCCCAAGCTCTCTACTCTGAGACTCTCACTCTTGTTTCAGTCACTGTGGAACATTTGCAGTAAAATCATAGCAAAGTAATGGCATTTGACAGAAAGTCAATGCTAAAAGGGAGCACAGTGAGGGCTATCTACACTACTGTGAGTTTTACATAGGTGGACGAAGGGGCTTTTTCTTTACTTGTCAGCATATTCCAAAGTACTTACTGTCAGGATGTTTTCCCTAATCAGCTCTTGGAGGTCTTACTGATAGACAGACCTCTTGACTGAAATGAAGATGCTGCATATCTGGAGATAGTCAAGGACAAGCATTAAAACTAATGTGAACATCACTTACCCACTTTAGCTTTGGACTTTTCAAATGTGTAATCTCTTGATTTAGACTACAGTGCCTGGAAGTCACCTTTTTGGCCTCATATGAAAAATACCTTATTTTTCCTAGTCTAGGTTTCTTGTTCATGGTGCCTTTTCTCTCAGGAAACAAACACATGCTTTCCACGTTTCCAGCAGAAGAAATATATTGGATATAAGGGAATAAAGGATTCAAGAAGTCACTTTGAGATGTATTGTATTTTGTCTGTTCTTTTAATATAGTTTTAATGGATTTTGAGTACTTTTTTTCTTAATAATTAAAAATCCCTTTCATATCATCCATCTTGTTGAGTCCTAGGCAACTACCTACAAATACATTTTCCCCTGCCTTCAAATCTATAGCAAGAAGAGGGAGATGTTTCTTTCGTGCTCTAGATCAGAGCAGTTCCTGATGTTAAATTTATTCCTAACTCACAACAACACGTATGTGACCCACTGAAGCCAGTTTTATTAACTGGGCTCGTGTCTGGTCCAGCTGTGGCAAGATTCTATCAGGCAATGTTGGTGAGAGCTGGAAAGGTGAGCTCCTTGCTCACTCCCTTGCTGGGAGGTCATTTGTACTGATTGCCCAAAACCATACTTGAATACAAACATATATTTAAGACCACCCTGGCTAAGAAATTAAGAGCAGTATTACTGCCTCAAGTTTCTACTTCTTTAGGAAAACCCTTGTCATTTTTTCCTATTTTGCCCTTTTCCCTTTAAAAAATCTCATTACTGTTAAGAAACCACACTGTTTGGATTTTGCCCAGTATCCAAGTATGTTGAGTACATACTGTGGCAGATTTAGCCACATAAAAATTGGTGCCCTGCCTTAACTTTCAAAGCACATAATGCAATGCTCCACTGGAGAGCTTTAAAGTGACTTAGAGAAATATATTTCCCATCTTTGGAAGCTGTAAAAGCTCAAAATAATTTAATAAACTGAATTGAAAAGTAGGTAGACAAAATCCCTAATAATGCTAGTGAAACTTGTTTTCTGCAAAACACTCCTTTCGCCTACAAGACAGACATGGAGATCTGACCTATAATATTTCAGCTCTGGTGCTAACAGTAGAAATTGTGCTGGAAGCAACACCCTGCCCACCACTGCTGCCAGTAGTGCCAAGAACAGATGCAATCAATGCTGGTGCAAGAAATTCACTGTCAGACAGGATTTAAGGACTGCATGGTATCCACAGCCTCTTTGCACAGCTGCTGCCATGAGAACAGCCGTATGAGGGATAAAAAGGCAAGGCCAAGCGGAAGCTCTGTCAGGAAGGAGGTGCTCACTTCACATCACAGTCCATCAGAAAGGAAGATGAAAGAAAACAGCTGTGAAGAACAGATCTATTTCATGCAAATTCTGTCAGGAAAATACTGAGCACTTCTTTTTGAATTATTTCTCCATTTCTCTCTTTCTTCAAGTCCCTTCTGGCAATCTGTCCTAAGGTAAAGAGAGGTCTGCAAGTTAAGACTTAGGTGCTCTCCTGCTGAGCATTCTTGGCAAAATAGTTTTCCTAAGCATTAATTCTCATTCTTCTCCCTGTGCTTGGGCCATACTCCCTGTGAGACAGGCACCTATCTCTCCTTCCCTCTCTTCCAACTTTTTCCACACTCTGCAGATTGCATCCAGTGGATTCACTGGTAGATGAATCCCACAGTATCCATCAGAGGCTGTTCCTGAAAGGGAATCCATTGTGGGATCATTGTTACAGGCTGCTTGACTCCTTGCAATATTGACTGAACCTGATGGGCAGACAGAAAATGCCATTTTTATAGGTGTACCAATCTCAGAGACTTTTTTTGGACTTGTGATCTGCTAGCTGGACACTCAGAACTTTGCAGTACAATGCTGAGAACAAAAACTGGCATTCCTTCTTCGCAAGTTTTGTTTTGGTACACATAACTTAACTTCAGAAATAATGCATTCCCAATGAAATTAATGTATCTTAAACAAAACAGCTAATTCTATTTGCAAAAACCTGGAAATTAATCTCAGCTCCAAGTTAAATAATAAAAAACCTAAACACATAAAACAAGCCAAGGACAAAATAGTGAATTTATCCCTAAGAGTACTATTATATTATGTTATGAGTGATATGGCCACTGAGCCCTGCCATCCTCTGCATCCCAGTACTGGCTTCTATCTTTGAACAAGTCATTGAATATTTCTCCCTCAATACTTAGAGGATGGGATAAAATACTCATCCTGGTGTGATATGAAGATCATGAATACTTTTTTTTATTTAGTATTTTTAAGCAATGAAGGGGAAAAGAGAGAAAAAAATAAATAGAAGTTATTCCTAAACCCACATGGAGTATGCAATATTGAGTGAATAAAAATAAGTGTTGCCAGCAGATTTTTATGTTCTTTAGGACAATTTCAAAATTAATGATAAAATGGAATAAAGTAGCTTAACATACATTATCTTAGCTCAAGTACTTAGTAAAATCTCATGGCCCATAATTTGAAAACATAATTCAATCTTTTATTTAAATGGGGCCAGAGAGATTAGAAAGCAGGATAATGTTAAGTGGCAAAATATCTAACTGTCCAAGCCAATGGAAGGATCAATGTAAGAACTGTTTTTAATTAACATCTTAGTGGTTTGGAAAATGGAATAAAGATCATATTAACTAGATTTGATGCTGATGTTGCACTGAAAGATCTTGCCAAAAGTAAAGCCAGAAAAAATAAAATGGACCAGAGAGGTTAAACAAATATGGCAAGGGAAGCTAACTCTCAACCTGGGGGGAAAAAAAGCAAGTTAGCATTAGATAAAGAAGATAAAACATACATGGGAGAGAAAGCAATGGAAGTGAGCAATTCCTTTGGTTCATGCCAAAATCAAGTTAGATTTGTGGTTTTAGCAAGATCAGACATCAATGGAGTAGTTTTACTCGGGCTGTCTTCAGCCATGGCAGGTGCAAAGGAAAGTGTCTCTGACCACAGTCTTGTGCCAGTAAGAATTGATAGAGTGCCTGCAATAAACTTCAATGAATGTAAGTTGCTAACCCCAAGAATTAAAGACTTGTCATTCAGGCTCTCTCCTTTTCTTCTTTATTGCAAGTTTTTAAAAGCACCACATTTTAAAAGCAGGAAGCACTGTGATTCTCCTTCATTTGGAAACATTAAGCATTGCATTTTAAGGTTTTTAGTGTGGGAGAGGGCTAGCAAAAAAACTCAAATCAACTGTCTTTGTTATTGTTGGTTTTGTTCCCAGAGATGGAAAAAAAAGCTAAGATTTGCTCATTCCATGTAATTGCAGGAGCTGGTGCCTTAAAATAAACAAGTACTATGAGGCAAAATCATTGGATCTTGCAAAAGTATAATATCTTGCAAACTGTGGCATTCACTTGTAGAACCTATGACTGAAGGCTGGTGATTCACCTATGAGAATTTCCAAGAAAGTAACTAAATTAAGATGAAAGGAAATCTTATTCCAAAGGTCTCCTGGTAAAGTGGCTGTTATTGAGCTGTTGCTGTGCAGTGATATGGCAGATGCTGACAGAGGTCAGAAACATCTTCTGTGTCTGGCTGCTCACTTTGAGCATCCCCTGAAGAAGCTCAGCTCTGGCTGAATCTTAGAGAAGACTTTGTATTTATTGCAAAACAGTTCTTTTTGCAGCACATTGCAGCTCAGAAGAGCTCAGGAAATGTATTTAATCCACTTAATATCTGGACATTATTAAATATTATTACCACCATTTCTTTTGCTTGGAAAACTAAAGTGGACTGGTATTGATGTCACAAGTGGTAGTAAGTGGATTAGAATGCAAAATAGAGCCAACACTGAAGTTCTATGTCCAAGTTAGTGTTTATAATTAAAGATGAATTTTGGCACAGTGCTGTTGAAAATTTAGGACTCTGTTTTGTTTTTGTGCAGCCCACTCTCTCTGCTTATGCAAATGAACACATCCTCCTTGCTATATTTCTGATCTGTTCTTCCCTCAGCATTCACTGCCACCATTGAGAGCCAAAAGCACCCATGCAAGTAGCTGATTCTGTCCACCTCTTCCAAAGTATTTGCAAGTCCTTGTACAAGCACTAAATTAGAAGCTGTTCTTTAATGTAAAATACCCCTTGCTCCAACATGAGGGAGAACTGTTAAAACATGCTACATAATCCCCACCCTTAAACAAAACTATCTGAAAACAAAACAGATTTAGAAACAAATTTAGTTTAATAAATTAAAATCAAGAAAAAGAATGAGACACACTTGTTGGTGACTAAAGGATAAAGACTTAACAAAAGTAAATTTAAAGGATATGAGTATGTAGAAAGGATGGAGGCAAAGGTTAAATTTAAATTCACAATGCGCTTGTGTTACCTGTAATATTCTGATTCTGATTCTTTATATAATTTTAAAAAAGCATAAATAAATAGCTTTATAGCTCAACCTTTATTTTTAAAGTATGTAAAATCACCTAGAAAAATTATTTTACCAAAATAATAATAGAAAGAAGTCTCATCATGATTTTTTTATTTTTGAGAAAATCTGTCAACATTGAATGACCTAGTAAAAGACAAAAGGACCTATAACTTCATGTTTTAAAGATTTTTGAAGCAGAATTCAGAATCCTCATTGAGGTATTAACCTACACCTTAGAGAGTAAAAGAAAATGGACATAAATACACAAGTTGAATTTATGTGCACCTTCTCAAAGCACAGCAAGCAGGAAAGACTGAGGACAGACACACAATTTACATCCTTGAGCAACTTTGTTCCAGGAGCAGAGTGGCTGTATTCCAGATGCCTAAACCTCAAGGCTGAGGGAGCTCTGAGAATTGCATCTCTAGTGTCTTTAGCCCTTTTTGAATAATGCAGGAAAATTCTTATTCTTCTGTAATGCCCAACACTGTAGAGAGATGTGCCAGACAAACCAAAATTCTTACTTTAACACAGTTTTTAAATTCCATTAATTCATGCTTAAATGAAATAGAAATTGACCCTTCTGACATGGAATATATATAGTTTAAAAACTTCGTGTGCAAATATTTTCTCTTCATCTCTTTAAAGTAGAGTCTTAAATGTAAAACCACATTTAGACACCACATTAGACAGGCCAAAAATTGTTAAGCAACTGGCTGAAAGAAAAGTGCTAATAATAAAAAAAACTTTTTCCAGCGAATTGAAAGAAAATATCCTTTCAAAAAAAAGCTGGGAATGTTGGATTATCTTGATATTAAACAAACTGTCTAGGAAAATCCCAATCACTGCGAGAACCAAAGTGAATTCCTTGCACTAGTATTCATTACAGAAAATACTGTACCCAAAAATTGTTCTTTACTGAAGAAGAGTATGAAGAACTATCTCTAGCTGAAACATGCGTTGGAGATGTCTGTCATGTAGTGAAAATTGAGGAAGAAAAGCTTTTCAGTACCTAAATGATATTTCCTAGAGTGTCCAAAATAGGAAAATCCTATACTGGTAATTGAGAAGTTTTAGTTATTGCTTAAATTTGCCTCAATGGCCACCTCAAAGTGTTGCAGTTTAGGAATGGCACTCCCCAGTTTAGTACTGTCCCTTCTCCCTGAGACTGACCCAAAACCAGATGCTGCTCAGTCTCCCCACCCTCACCCCTTTCCTGCTCTGAGAACTGAAGGCACAAAAGGGCAAAAATTATGGGTTGAGATCAGACTAATTTACTGGGAACAGCAGTGAGATAAGAAAATAAACAGTAACAGCAACAATATCAACAACAAAAGGCACAAGACAAAGAAACTATGTCAAAGGAAAGCCCAGGTCAGATACCTACCAGCCCCCACACACCATGTTTTGTCCTGACTGGAAAAAGGAAGAACACCATGAGAAATGAGAGCTCCTTTCCCCCAGCCCCTGGGATGGTGTAAGATGGTATCAAACAGCAGCCCTGTCTTGGTCACACCCATTTGGCACAGCCACTGCAGCCCAGAACCCTGGGAGCAAGTGAAAGTGATCTGCTCAGCCTTCCTGGGAACAGAGGTGTGTGCCACTGCACCTGGCTACTCCAAAAAATTACCTCTGTCCTGGGCAGAACTAGAGCAGATACTGAGAGAATATGACACAAACCTTTGCTGTCAGATACTAAACACTAAATTTTATTTCTAGATGTCTTCATGTAAGCCTAGATAAATTGATAGAGAACATATTGGAATATGATGCTTGCATATGACGCTTTGGGGAAGAGCTAGTAAGTTTTGCAGATGTAGAAATGATTTGCAAGAGCAATAAGGTTATTTGAAAGGATGATGAATAAGGATAAATCCAGCTTGTACAGTGTAGCTGGACTTTCACTTGAGCTGTGCCCTTACAGAGTAAAAGGGAAGGACTTGTCACACAGTGACAACTGAGTGACAACTGCTTAAATGATAAGAAACAAAGGGTAGGAATAAGTGGTCATTTTTTTACTGTGAGGAATGTTAGGAATATTCTCCCCCAGGACTCTCTATTGATCCTTTCACTGCTAAAATGGTCAGGATGATGGCCAAGAACAAGTGTGACAGCTAGCAGGTGACATGGAATTATTTTAGGACAATAGATGGGACACTAGTAGGGACTAATAGGCGCAGGACTACCTTGTATTTGTCAGAATAATTATACACATTTAATTTCTGTGATACTGTTCAGTTCTTTAAGGTGCAGCAACTTGGTCACTGGTGTGGATCCTCTATTTTCAAGAGCTCTGAGACAACAATCCTATCACTGCAGGATAATTATTATTTCGGTGGTGCCCCTGAAATATTAGCATGCATCAGTATAAAACCAGGTATCTGGAGCAGTTTAAACAAGAGTTACAGGATATTTTTGTTTTTCTTAAAAAAGAGCATGTGTTTTTTTCTCTCATAGGATGTATTCAATGAAGAGGTTACAATAGGATAAATAGGAGGGAAAAATTATACTATGAATTTAACAAAAGTGTTTAAGCAGATAATTTCTTAAAATCATTAAGAAGTAAGGAATAAAGTAATCTGAAAGGCGTCTTGTTTTCTTGAAAATGTTGCTATGTGAACACAGGAAAAATTGAGTTAAATACCTTGGGAATTAACATAGAGCTTGTGAGTTTTCTGACATATTTCCTTCATGCATGGAATCTCTCTTTTCAAGGAAGATTTGATTTAAAACATGTTTTCTAACATAAATGCAACTCCCTGGTAACTCTTAAAAATGAAATAAAAATTGTCTGCATCTATTTACTTCTCCAGAAAGGCACAGAAGACTAGTGGGCTAATGCTTAGTGTTCTTAAGGAGACAGATAACTAAATAATGACAATGGAAAATTGTCATTGCTAATAAATTGCTAATTTATAAAGAACATGTTAAAAGAAAAAATATTCACAAACTATTATTGAGACCAAATGTATACAATGATATATTAGATCCTGGAGATGAGAGGACAATAAAAATTCTGCACATGGACACCGAAAATAATTTATCTGAAAAGAAAGATCCAACAAAAAAAGTCAAGCTGCCAGAGGTTTTCCACTGCTTGGCAATAGGTGCTACACTCTGAGATTTCCATTTCCAGTCCCTTTCTCACAGCCTCTCACTGAGTGTGGTGCCACCAGTGGAAGTGAGAAACCACAACAACCAATCCTACAAGTTTTCACTTTTAGCACCTGCAGTCCTACAAAATGTGACAGAGAGAAAAATCTCCCATTAATGTTTGAAGTTGAGCTCTTAAAATAGCTTTTACAATTTGCATTCAAACACAAGATTATGGTACATTCAAGGGCAATTTGCATCATAATAAGTATTCAATATTCAATATGTGACAGGCCTTCACATGTGGTTTATCACAGCGATAGGTGTATTTTACTGTCCCTACATCAGTTTGAGCTGGGTATAATTTCTTTCTTATATTTCTTTCTTATATTTCTTTCTTGAGGGGAAATAATCCTTCCCCTCAAGAAAGTTTATTAGTGATGTTCATGAATGGTGAGTGAGCCCATGAGCTCTGTTCAAATCTTGAGCTTCCTGCGGTCCTGGGTGTCATGTCTGGGCAACAGACATGGTGTGCAAGCTGAGCGCACCTGTGCATACAGACCTGTCTGGAGTACTGCTAAATCTTAAAATCTTTTTTCAGCTTATATCAGTTGAACACTGCTTTTGCAAAATAGTTCTGTAGCCAAAAATGTGGGAAAAAAATTATGTGTAGAGAGTAATGTGTTCGTTTCTATCTGGATTTATGCAAACCCATGCAAAACCTATGTTATGTCTACTGACACTGTGGAAAAAAAGACAAAAATACACTCCAGCTGTCTGATAAGTTCAGGGCCAAAGTCTCTCCTTCTATTCTGACACAAATGTCATCCAGTGAGGTTAATGGGACTAGGGTGCTTACACTATAGGGTGCCTAATTGTTTCTTGGCGGGCTAGCACTCGCTATCAATACACATACAGACAGTATTAAAATAGATGTGTCATATCAGCATGATCAGCTACATGATAAACAATACCCTGGCATTAGCTCTGAATGGAGAAAGATATCCCAGTGTGCAATCAGGGAAAGGAGTTGTTAGAAAGGTAATGATTGCACGTAGCCCCTTGATGAACACTAAGCTTCAAGAGCAAGCCTAGCATGATTTTATGGGCTGCAAGCCAGCAATCAGGTAGCAAAACTGAAAGTTCTTGTCCCTGAAATTTTAAGTGGCTTTAGACCTTCAGATGAGGATGAAATATTTTTTATGCTGTTTTCATGCATCTTTTTGGACAGCTTTTGCTTTTTTCGTTCTGAAAATAATGATCCAGCTGTTAGTATCAACACTTAGTATTTTACTAAAGCTAACATGTCACTTATCAGAAAGAGTGCAGCATATAAGAATCAACTGAATGACTTTTATAGGGTGACTTCTGTAATAGCTCTGAGATCATTGCATGAAAGCATGAGATAATTCTGCTGCTTCAGTAAACTGCAAAGTATCTGGCCTAAATGTAGTCCAATCCATCAAAAAACCCAGCAAAATACTGCAAAGTGATGGATAATATAAATAATAATGGGTTAGCATAGATCTTTGCTGGGCATGAGTTTTCTTCAATTTATAATTAAGCATGTAAAGATTTTTGGAGTTTTGTATGAGCTCTAATTTTTACTTTTGTAATAAAAACCCTCAATGTGTATTGCTCAGTTTTGCTTATGATAAAAAAGAAAAATTTCAGGAAATGTACCTGAGGTATCCATGAATGAAAAGAAATATCTGCCATATTTATTCCAGTCATTTAATCACCTGAAAAACTCTCAGGACCCAGGTATTTTATGGGTTCCTTCACTTATAGCAAGATGGTCTTCTTACAGGTAGATTAATTGTTCTTTTTTTCTTCTTTTAGCTTTTCAACAATGTTTGCAGGGCTATCCTTGAAAGGCAGAAGCAGAATATCTATGTCAAGCTATTGCAATGTTCTTATTACAGATTAGACAAGTCTAGTTGTCCCTATGGAAATACTAGCTTTTGGCAGATTCATTTGGAATTATGATCAATCTGAAGTATAATTCCTCTTTTTTACACTTAGTTCCCGGCTATGACCTCATTAGGGTATATCATATGAAATCAGAGAGATATGAATGTTGAGCAATAGCTCTGGCATGCAAATCTATGAAAATAATCTGTTAGTTTGATACTCTCCTGCAGATTGCTTAAACTCTCTCACAGATGTCATTCCTTACGTCAGGATATACACGTCAGTTTATATTTTGGCTTTATTTAAAAGTCCGGGTTTCTGAGGTGTCTCTTTAAGTCCTGTTCCTGAGAATGGAAATAGTTTGTCAGCTCAGTGGTCTCAGTTTCTTCCACTTCCTCACTCACCACTGAATGTGAGATGTTGAGCTGGCATTGAGTCTCTAACTCATGACTGCTCAGCAGCTGCTTCCTTCCTATGGATCCAGGCTGCTGCTGCTCCAGTAGGCCAAGTTCCTGAATCTCCTTCCTCCAGCAGAGCTTCAGGACATGCTGCCACTGAGATGGATGGATGAAGTGGGGAGAAGAGTGTGGCTGGACTCACTGGATCCCATGGATGAGGATTCCTATGGATGAGAATTTTAGATTTAGGTTTTTCTCTTCAACAAGCAGCCACACTGGCTACAAACACTGCTGAGTGCTGCCAGCTTGGTATGTATCACCTGATTTAGTGCCAGAGAAGGAACCATTTCTAAAAAAGAGGAGTTTTGTTTAATGTTTTACAAGTGTCAACAGCGTTCCTTTTTTCAAGTTTCTTAAGGTTCTCATGCGCAAACCCTTCTATACTGGAACAGAGCAAATGAATTTGTCAGGATTATTCCAGTGGGTCAACAAGATAGGACTGTAAAACTATAATAAATTAACTACTTCCTCCAAAACTTTGTAAGAACTTCTGAGAAAGAGACATTCACCCTGTCATACACCTCTAACAGCCACACCACTGCATGAGCCTGTGCTGTCTTCAAAACATGACATGGAAGGACACATTGTGCATGTTAAAAATCATGCAGCGGAGGAAAGCCTGCACCATAAATACAGTCTAATCTGGAAAGGAAGCTACTGGCTCCAGTCCTACAGGGCTCAACAAACAAAACTTCCACCAAAGTTACAAGGGAAAAATAATTTTTTCCAAAATGGGCATGCCACTTTAGATCAGCAAAAATGTGTCTCCAAACCAGTAGATTATGCATTCATCATGCTCCTCCTACATCCTACTGGGCAGAATGTACCTAACAGAAATTTAAGTAAGGGGAATAAAATATTTTAGCACTTTTTTTTTTTTTCCTTGCATGATACAAAGCTGTGATTTCATGTGGAAAAAAAAATCAGAGGATGAGTGGAAAATGGAATCTTTCCGAAGAGGAGAAGTTAGTTAAGCTTAACATGGGCATCTGATGTTTGTCTTACAGAATACAAAAGGACAGAGAATTCCAGTTAAGATTTAAGTTGACTTTTTGAAGTATTACGGAAGTCTAATGACTACTCTGCATAAATTACTTCCAGATGCTGACCTGCTTGAAAATGGTGGGATAGGATAATTCCATGTTTTAATCAGCACCTGTAACAGGTGAGATATACCAAAATTTGTTTCAAGAAATTAAAATATATTATTTTTTTTCCGATGTGGATGGGAAATGCAATAAGATATAAATTTTTTATGAGCAATTTTTTGAAACAGTATTCTGTACGTCTTTTTACATCCTAGAGGAATATTTAGTCTCATTTTTGTCATCACAAAGTAGAGTAAAACCCCCCAAAACACAAGTGTAAGTCATTAGAGCTGTGGTTATCAGTTTACAGAGATTAAGAATAAATACAATCTGCAAATATTTTCTTATTCCCTTTGTTTCACTTTTCAAATAATTTGCAATGAACCAAACAAACTCAGTTCCAGGGCATAGGCCTCAGTGTGCTGAGCTCCTCTGCAACTGGCCTAGTTGGGAGAACTTTACCAATTATAATGTTGCTTCTGATCAATGTCCTGCAAGTGCACTTGACTGTTTTCTTCAGAGATTGGGAACCAGATGTGAGAATGATAAGCATAACAAACAACCTCAGAAAAACAATGTTTATCATAATCAAAGAGTAAAATCACCATTTTGAAAGTTGTATCTGCTCCAAGGCAGTTTTTAGAGGCCAACAACACTGAGGCACTAAGGATGCTAGGAAGTAAAGGGTTCCTTGCTCGTGAAGGGACTTATTTCTCATTTTTCATTTCTGTTTGTAATCGCTGTCATTTTTGTTTCTCATGCTTTGGATAAAAAAGGTGACTTTTATATTTATTAGAACTGGGTTTCAATAAACATTATGCAATATGGTAGACCAGGGAATGATTTATTGATAATTTGTCACTTATATTTATGGAAGTGTAGACCCTGGAGCCCTAGGGCTGGTAAATCATATTATGCAGCTACAAATGTTTTTTTATTCTTTGCTGCCAAAAGTGCACCATGTAAACTGATTGCCTCACCAAACCCCCAGGGCCTGATAATGATGCACTTGCTAATACAAAAGCAGGAGGGGTGAGTAGAAGACAACTAATTATAAGTTTATTTTTGTTTCAATATGTTTGCCATTTAATCTAGAGTTCCATAAACAACAGATTGATGAAATATAATTAGGAGGAAGATTACTGTTTAATGAGGGAAAAGATTGGGAAAGAATGTAAGTGGAGCAGTGGGCTGTGCAGAGTTTTTAGCTGTTTATTATTGTACAGCTGTAAGGCACTTTCACACAGTTCCCAGATGGAAGCAGCTGTTAGCTCTTCGCCATTAGAAAAAAGGAGGTTCATAGTTCATTTTTATCCACTTGTTCCAGCCTAGTAACTCTCACTACAACACTTCACCAAGTCACAACTCCCATCTACAGCTGAATCTGTCAGGATGGGCACCCTGTCTTCATTTGCCACTTTGCCATTCACTTATCACATCTGGCAACCTCTCAAGCAACAAGCTGTTCCACTCCTTGTAATATGTTTATCTCCCGTGGTGATGTCAGCAAAAGTCAGCAAAAGTCAGCAAATCTAATATTCATGTTCAAACAGATTTGTTGGTGCTCTTTGTTTATAAGAAAGAGCTCTGTATCACCCCTGCAGCTGCTTCCTCTTCAGCAAGCTTTGTTTTTGTACAGTACTCTTCTGATAGGCCTTGGGAGCAGTACAAAGCATGGGCCCGTCTGATTTAACAGGTTTTTGGGTTTTTTTTAATATCTCTTTTCTCCCCAAAGCATGTTATGAAACCTGCCTTTTCCCCTCAGCTTGAAAAGGGCTCATACACAAGACAGAATGTAAAAGGCAAATAAAACAGGAGTTTCTTTAAAAAGCAGTAACTGGGAAAGAAAAAAAGTAGGCAGACTTTCAAAAATGAATACTACAGTAACATTTCTCTTGCAGCACTTAAACAATTCCACATTATGGGCCAAGATATCCACTGCCCTGCACAGGCATTTACATTAGTGCAAAGTGAGTGTAAATCTTTACTGCTTCAGACAGGTTGTATGTTATATTTGGTGCCGAGATATTGCACATGCTACGGGGAATTAGAGAATTTGGTGCTTGTTTTTGTCATGATTTATACATTTCACTCTTCTCATTTCACAGCGTTTGGAGCTGTCTCAGATGCTTTCTATGGCGTATTGTGTTTGGTTTATAGAAATTTATATTTCTGAGGTATGCTATGCATGATAGTCCTATCAGTCAAGGCAAAGGCAGTGTTTATTCCAGGCTGGCATTATCCATAATGTTTCTGAACAGCTTCTCAATCTGGGTGAGGTATGTTCTTCTTCATTAGTTTCTGTTTTGAGATTAGAATTTCTAAAATTTCTTTTAGGCTACTTCACCATTTATTCAGATGTTTGGCTAGAGTTTCATTCCAATTCCACAATTTATTTGTTGCCAGCACAGGATCAATTTGGAGATCTGGGTTTAACTAGGTGGCAATTGTGGCACTTCCTTTTCCACTAATATAAACCAGTCTGTTTCTAAATCTCTCTCTGTCTCTCTTTTTTTTTTTCTTCTTTAAGGAAAAACCAAGAGTATTTCTTTAAGCATTGAATTAAATTCTCGTATCTTAATATTATTTTGTTATTAGCTGCCAAAGGACAATTTATTTCACAGTTTCCAAAACACATTTCAACATTAATATACACTATATGTTGCAAATTTAACATTTAGGTGAATCTCAGGAGTAGTATTATATCCTGACCTGTAAAAAGAAAATGAAAAAAATACATAGTACAAAAAAATTCCAACAGTATAAAATTGTTTTTTTTTTAGTTATTTTAAATTGTACCACTATCAACAGGCCACCCACATGCTTAATCTAGAAGAACCACCTCTAGGCTATGAGGAAATCTCTGTGGCCCCAGAAAACTTGGCTATTTCACAGACAAGGATGCTGGTTAAAGCCAATTATGGTGGAGAACTTTATGTTCCAAACAGCTGTCCAGTTGGAGTTCGGCTAAGACCACCAAGTTATTTCATGTGTCACAAATAGCCATCTGATTGGGTAAATAAAGCTGCATATATATTTTTATGAATAGAAGTGGAAGGTTTAATTTGCTTTTGTTTGTGGGGTCTTATTTATTGCTCAAAAGTGTTTGGATGCCTGCTGGGTATTTGTGAAAAAGGGTTGCAAAAGCTGCATGTATTTCACCTGCAGGCCAGGAACAGAGGTACAGTGTTGTGGTTAAGGCTAACCAAAGCAGAAAAAACTATGCTGGAGCAAGATAAGAAAACTACTGCCAAGGTTGTGGACCAAAGCTAAAAATCCACTTACCCAACTAAAAACCTCAGCTAGTATTTATGTATGCTTTCTGTTTATGTATGTGTTTAATATTAAGGAACAATTTATGCTCAAAAATTTTGCTTCCAGTTTAGCTATGCTACTACTTAAAATTACAGCAGTTTAAATTACTTCCTTACCTGCTCTTTAATGCCTGTTTTCTCTTGTTTGATTAGTTCATGCTCCAAGAGCACTTTCCTATGTGCAGTTTTTACTGTTTCCCCTGTTTAGCCAGTCTGTTTTTTCATCCTGTCTGTAACGTGAAAGCCCTATGCAGCAACTTAGGAGAGCAAAACACTTTTAAATCTCAAAATTATTAATTTTACAGAAAAATTAAGATGCAAGAGCAAAACTGGAAATGCTAGCAAAAGAAGTCCAAGTTAGCCTGAGTGTCTGCAGCTATATCTAACTTCTAGAAAAAGAGCTTTGTTAGTCTAATAGTCATTGGCATCACTTTAAGATACTGACCCCAAAATTCCTAAATTGATGGATCACATTCATATTTCTCATTAGACTAGTAACATTACTAAACATTTATAATTCAGCCAACATTTCTGAATTTTCTTTTAAAACATTTTAAAGTAAATTGCTCATCCATGGCATAGAATTAAAGCTCCCTGAGGTTATATTTGTTATTTACTTCCCAGCTCCGTGACACAAAACCAAAAAGATTTATTGCAAAATATTTGATTGTCTCTAGAATCAATGCTCTCTTAATGTTTGCTTCCTCTCATAGGACAACTATATTCAGCTTCTTCTTCCGTCTCACTGAATCTTTCTCTTCTTTTCCTTCAGATAGTTTACTTTTTTCTTCACCTTCTCCACCCTTCCTTTAATTTAATTAATTTAATTTAATTTAATTTAAATTACTCCTCTGTTATCATCTGACCCACTCATCTCTTGTCAGTCTGCAGTTTTCAAGTGCAAAAAATTGCTCATGATTTCAAAATGATATTGCAAATAAGGTATAGGGAGTATCTAAATCAAAAGCAGCGTATCCAATAAAACATATCCTTACATATTAATAAAAAAATCCTTCCCTTTTTCTATCTTATTACTGCTGATAATCAACAGTCAAGAGCAAGATTTCTGTGACTTGAGGCAATTGTGTTATATGAAACCAATAATTACAATGGTGATTTATTACCTCACTCAAGAAAGAAGAGTTGTGATAAGAAACACAGGAAAAGATTTTCTACAATCCTGTTTTTCTCTGTGTTAAATTTTTGCAGTATGGGAATGGTTGCATGGATCCTAGTGAGGAATTTCATCTCAGGATGCCACTCAGCTGGAAATAACTTTTATAACCATTTAGCCTGTTCTTTAGGACACCCTAACAGAAAGAACTGACTTAATCAATTAGGTTCCTTTAAAGTCCATGAAATACATTGGAGATTAAATATAGCTTTTTTTACTTACAGTAAAGACCATAACTAATGGAAAAGCCACTACCCCCCTAGCTAACCTTGACTTGCCCAAAAATAAAGCTCCTGTGGAGGCAGTCTTAACCAGATGAACAAAGTATGTGACACATTTTGGTTTACAGTGAAGCTGCAAGAAGCTTCCCAAAACTAAGCAGGAATGTTTTCTGCTCTAAAAATTTCACAAGAGTTTTCTTAAATGTTGTGGTCTTGAACATATACTGACACATGGTAGCTATTAACTGGAAGGCATGGGTCTGATATCTTTGATAAGAAAAAAAAAAGAGACCAGAAAAGAAAAGGAAGATTTCCAGGCTTTTCCTTTATAACAAACCTCTACTCACCCAAAAAATCCCACAATAACCCAAGGAAATTTTTAGCTTAAAAGCTTTAAAAGACACAAAAAAGCTCTGTCTAAGTATGATCACTAAAATAGCCTGGGTGTATGATTCACCTGCTACTTAGGCTATACTTTGCAGTATAATAGTCAAACTTAGCAAATCACTATACCATGGCCATCAATAAGGACACACAGGTTTTAAAACCCACCAGAAATGGAGACTTTCTATGTATGTACCTGAATATCTGCCACTTGGCCTTAAGGCCATTTCAAGTCCTCAAGTAAGCTGATATTTAACACCTCATAAAAAAGCTGTGTACACCTAAGCAGAGGAAAAAAGTGACATTTGTTGGTGGTTTGTATGCAGGATCAGATTACCTCTTTTAAAAGCAAGAAAGATCTTCTTCTAAGTGTTTCGAAGGAGAAGGGGAAGGAAGAAGGGTGGCATTGCAAAAATCTTTGTTTTGGAGAAGGTGTTAAAAAAAGAAATGGGTTTGTACAGCTGCAAGCAAGCATACCATTTTAGAAAAGTGCACAGACTTGCATTGCTTGTTGGTGAATTAAAAGATTTACAGTAGACACCTAAGAAAAATTATAGCTACTCTGCACATACCCTCCAGGTACTTGGTGGCTTTTTGACTGTCCTGTGCTCAGAAAGATCTCTCTCTGAATATGCCCAGATGCATGTAATGGGTCTGCTTTCTTTAAGGCCAAACAAGAATGCAATGAGTTGCACAGTCTGCCCTGCTTTGTTTTCCTCAAGTGAAATATGATTTTAAACTTAAATGCTGAAATGGCACCAAATATTTAAAATATTTTATAGTTGGTGAGGTTTTCCACAGTGCCGGTTTGTTTTCCATTCCCCCCATGACATCTCACAACTCTAAGTGCTCAATGACAGCCTGTAGAGGTTTCGCCATAATCCACCTTTATCCATTAACAGACACTCAATCACTAAAGTGCTTACTAGACTAAACATATTTATCCAACCAAATCACACTTTACAATGCAATGCTGCCAATCAGACCCCAGCTATTAACGAGGAACTGCTTTAAGGGGATTTTGGTGTTTGTGCTGTGAAGAGCATGCTTACCTCCAACAAACCACTAAACCAAATTAACATAGCTGTATCCTCATAAAAGAAACCAGATATCCTGTTGTGAAAATAGAAAGCTTGGTAGGACAGGGCTCTTTTGATGGCTAACAGTGTGGCAGACGAAGGCTTCAGACTACAAATCTGGTTACCACAGGCTCATTACAAAACTCTAGCATTAAGCTTTTGCTGACTTTAAAAACAAAATAAAAATTTATCATTTGGGTAAGTCAGTAAGTCATCAACTTACTAAGTTACTATAATAATTGCAATAAGTGGTGTAATTGTTGGATAAGGCTCCTTAATTCTAATTGCTCCTTTGTCCAAGATCATGTTGTAAAAATGCTTGCATTAGCCAAAATAAAATCCAAGAGACACAAATGTGGTAGTAATAATAATTCTTTTTATTAGCCTGGAAAAGAGGAAGAGAACAAAGCTTTAAAAAGACTTCAAAGTTCTGACCAAGAGAAAAAAAAATCTAAAATCGGAGAAACATGCGTACACTCTGCCCTTTTATTAGACTCATACAGACTAAGTGCCATCACCACAACTTAAGAGCTTGACAGCATTTCTTTCCCAGGCAGCAGGAAAAGTTACACCATCCATGTTGCAGGGCTAATTTAAGTTCTCTGTCAAAAACTACATAAACCAGTCCTGTATATTCTCACTAGGAAGCCCTAATAGTTTTAGACTTATTGGTATTATACATACTTTAAATCCCAATATTTTAAAGCTGGATTCAACATTGGCTGGGACTTGATGTATTTTCCCTCCACTTAGCCATAGCTAAAAGAAAGGTTTAAAGTTTTCAACTCTGAGGTAAGTGACTCATGAAAATTCATGTTTTTAAGAAACACTTATCAGTTTAAAAATGCATATATATCCTTCTTTACTCCCAAATAGCTTTAGCTCTGTTATTGAAATATGTATTTCCAATCCTTCACTGCTTATCAAAAATAATGAGCACTTTCTTTTTTATTAGCTTTTATAAACACTTCTGGGGAAAATTTTATGAGCAGCTAGAACAAGTTTTGCTTCTTGCAAAGAAGGCTTCATGCTGGAATTGTATCCAAAATGAGCAAACCACAACATGAACAGATTTTCCAAAAAAATCACTAGAGCAAACTTCTAAGTTAGAGTTGGAAACATGTAGAATACAAATTAGGTTGTCAAGTAACAGAGTAGTATACTTTTGTATGGTAGATCCATGCACAACAGTATGTATCCATCCTCACTGTTTCTGTAGTCTTACATTTGTTCTGAACAGGTATAAGTGACACAAAAATTTCCAAGTTAAGGTTTTCCAAGTTTGTGTGTAAGAATGCTAATATATGTTTTTATATGGAAGGAACAAATTCAGGTTTTCAATGCATAATTGTACCACTTAGAAAGGGAAAAACATCATAATACTAGAAGTACAAGAAGAAAAGAACAAATTACAATACAAATTAAGAACAGGAATCATTGTAGACCACAATGAATCTCAGCATTTAGGAAATACTTGTTGTGGTACATGAAAAGTACATGTTTTCACGCCTTTGCTTCATATTCATGTCAATATATTTTATACTCTTTATTGTTTATATGTGTCACAGAAAGCAATGAAAATACACGCAGAAATCTGCCAGAAAGAGCTTTCTCCTGATTAACTGAGAAAGCAGCATTAATAACTGTAATGCTGCCAATTCGGTTCTGTACCACCAATTTGAAACAATTTGTTGTTCCATGGAACATGAATTTCTGAATGTTCCACTTAGTTATTTTTAATTGGTGTTTTGTTTTTAAAGGTACCACATGTAGCATATTGAAACTTTTCAGCCAGCAGAAAGTGAAGAACAGTGCAAACATTGGGGCAACAAAATATTTCATTCTTTCATAACTTTGTTATTTAAGTAAAAAACACAGCCACATAATTAAAGCATTTTACTTGAATATTCTTGCTATGTTTAGAGGCCAGAGATGTTAATGAAATGCATGCCAACTCCTTGAGCACACGGGGAAGGGAGAGAACAAATCATCTCTTGAATTACATGATGCAACTCATACCTGTAATGTGCACAAGTAATAAGAGAATACTGCCCATAGTTCTAAGCACCATGCCCCCAGGTTTTATGTACAAGGCCAGTATTATGCCTTTTCACTTGTGACGCATGAAAGTGTCAAACTTCCCATTTAGTTTCCAGTTGTGTCTTTAAATAGACATAATACATGCAGCCAGATTGCCTATATTTTCCACCACATGGCCAGCACTGCCTGATTTGTCTTCTGGAAATGAGATTATTCATTCTTTAAAGTTGCTCCACTGAAAGGCTTTTCCACATGTTACCCAGTACTGATAATCTCCACAGAACTATATTTGTTGGAGGTACAGTAAATAAGAAAGTGCAAAATTTGTAGCTGCCTCTAAACATTTTTGACATAAATAATAAACATTTTCTGTAAAATACTTTGAAGTTAAAGTAGTTTCAGGACCCCTAAATCCCTAAAAAAAAATCTAAATTTACTAATATATGATGTTTGTAATTACCCTAAAATGAATAACATTATATAATATTTTGGAATTATTTTATTCAGGCTGAAGATAGAATCTGAAAATAATTAAAAAATAGATTACCAATAACATGATGGGTCTTATTTATAGTCTCTTTTGCAGTTTCTGCTTAATTCAATTCCATATTACAGGTGTCATGGCATGTTGGCCAACAAATCTGTAGCACAAGCTCAGATGCTCCTATTAAGCTTGTTTACTATATGAAGTGTTTTTAGCTTATTTAATACAGCTTTACAGGCTACTGAAAATCTCTGAAGTCATTGCACTTATTCTTTAGGTCCTTAAAATATTACGATCAAGATATTTTTCTGTGGGTAATTGGCCTAATATGGGAAGATAATTATGATATTAATTCTTCATTACCCAGGCCAATATAGGCAAAAATGGTAGGCAGCAGAGGCAGAATTTGATATTATGGGGACTGCTGTAACTGACCATGGGGAGTCAGGTCCTTTGGGGTTTTCTGGTCCTCCTTGGTACTATTTGTGCTGGGCCACAGCTTTCTCTGGCAGAGACATCCGTGTCTATCGGTGGTTTGTTCTTTATCTCTCCAAACACAGGAGGGCTGAGTATCTTTAATTGAGCAGAGTATGCTTGTGATGACAACTGTGGACTGGCTCCTCTACAGGCTAATAAGGTCTATATATACACCTACACATATGTGTCTGAATACCTACAAAAAACCTGCTGGCCCAAACTGGCAGGTCAAGAGGAGAAGGCACTGGCTGGCTGGCCAAGTGGTCAGTCAAGACACATTCTCTGGGCTACCCCACACTTGTTTCTTTCTCCTTTCATGCTCAAGAAACTTGGTCAAAAGCTTTGCTTTGTGTAACCCTACTTCAGGGTACTTGATGGACTAGGTTACTCTCCCTTCTGGGTAAACAGATGGGGTCACCAGTAGGTGTTCTCTGTTTGATAAAATTGTTTTAAAAATGTTTTCTTAAGAAACTATAAATTCTGTCTCTCTTTTATTATATTAAATAGCATAACAAATGTCTGGTAAATAAGTTAATATCTTTAGTCTAATGTTTTGTTAATTATTTAGCGAAAGCACTGCTGCAGTCTGTCTGAAAAGAGGCTCCAGATAGCAATATTATCATAACAGAGAGATAGCATCTAATCTAATATTTGGTAGGAACATTTCACGTAAGAAACCTTCAAACTGTATTTTTCCTTTTGCTAAAATACTAAAGAAAGATGATAAACAGTTCATTATCACCTGCCCTTCTCAGTCTACAACAGAATCTAGAAGTGTATCACATTCCCTCCACAATTCAATGGCAAATGGATCCTAAAATAAACAGTGCTTTACCTCAAGTGGATGTTACAGGCACATATGGATGGAACATACTGTTCCTCTATGCTTAAGTTAAGCTTTATAGGAAAGTACTTAAGAAGGCAAATTCACAGCAGAAATGAAATATATGTTCCAACTGGAATGCATATAAACAGTGCCTTTTAAAATTTCATCATTCTGACTTGTCAAAGTTTGACATAATATAGTGCATTCAAGATTTTGTAAGTCAAATAAGTCAGTGTGATACCAAAAAGGGAAGACATTTGGAAGCCAGAACTGTACCTTGTTGAGCCTTTTGATATTCATAACTTTTTTCCCTACATGTATACAAAAATACATAGTTTCAGTTTAGACATATTCTAATTCAATGTTGTTGGAAAACTATTGAAAGAAATGTTTATTTCATTTACATTGACACAGGAAGGGAAGAAATGTTTTTTTGGTCATACAGTGCATCTTTCAGACACATTTGTTCTACTATCTGGTGTCCAAGCAAAGGGCTGCTGCCTCTTTCTCACTGTTGTGACAAACTTGAACTTCAATTTTTTCCTCAGAAATTTGCTCTGTTTTAGTAGAGTCTGAAGCATTTCTTCCCTTTTTCCTGAGTCTAAATATCCACAACATACAGTCTACCATACGTATATTTAAAATATATAGACAGATTGATTGACCTGTTTCTCTCAATACTTCAATTTGAGTTAATGAGAAGGTCCAGAGAGATCTGACTAGTCAAGTCAGGCTTCATTGGGCTCAAAAATTTTGGTAATATCTCCATGGGAAAACACAGTACACTTGTTAATTAAAAAACCCCAAAACATCTGACAAGTCATTGCTGTTATAACTCTGTTCCATGGCTGTTTCACACCACTGCTGCAGCAGTCACATGCAGGCTTCATAACATTCCGTGAGGTTGATCAGGATGATGTCCACTGACATCTCACAAAGCAGTTTGCATTTAGTAGCTATTGCATTTTTATGAAGTCATGCACTTTCTCCCCCAAATCATATCCCACAACAGTCATCTTCATGTACTATTTCTTTCCTCCTCCATATTTATTTTAGAAGTTGGCAGTATTAAAAAAAAGGCCATCCCTCTTCTAGATACTAAATCCCTGAAAAACTGCCATGAAATATTAAGTCTCATTTTTTTTTCTGCTGTGAAACAAAATGAATCTATAATTTACATAGGTTTAAGAATGAACATTTCTTTACTGACGGAAGGCCAAATCTTATTTTTTTGGTTCACTTTGTTTGTTCCAAAATAATATTTATCAGGTTGCCTGTTCCATAATCCTTTACTGAAAGGTCAAAGATTAAAACTAAGCACTCTTGTCCTGTGCCCTCAAAGCAAGCATAGCAGACAACCTCTGTTGTCTTGGTTTCCTGCTACTCAGTGTTTGTCAGACACTGATTACGAATAACACCCTGAGCAGTTATCTCTACATGGTATGTTTCTAAATCAAATGTCATAACCAATGAGTCACCATGAGTTAGAGAAATAAGATTACCTTTTAAAATACGTTTACAGTAATCCTTTCCTTAAATGTCACAGCTAACAACTCATTATTTTACATGACATGCAACTTTGAAGTAAAACCCATTTGTGAATGTACAGTGACTTGGTATTTCCATGATGAAGAAAGGAGTGCATTGCTTTTTCCATAGACCTTTATTCTGTACATTATGGAGCTCAGATCTCTTTGCCATGCAGACCTAAATTCAAGAGTATCAGAATAAATACACTACCACTTCTTTCATAGATTTCTCTTTTTTTTTCTTTCACAACACTTGATAGATGGAAAGGAAATAAGTCAGACTATTGAAAATTTGAAAGCTTTAAAATAAAATAATGAGCAAAGAATTTTCCAGTGGGTGGGGCAATAAAAATGAAAGGCGAGTCCCCCAAGGGTCACAAACATGGAAGATTATACCATGATTATACCAGAGGAAACAGCCAAGATTGGATAAGCTGGCTGACCAGAGAGAAACAATACCAGAGACACAGGCTAAATGGTTCCACAAAGGAGAATGCCAAGGGAATTTTGAATTGGTGATAAAGTTATCTATTTTCTTTAATTGGCTGATGTAATGATGAATGCAAAATAAAAAAACCACAAGGAATCCAATAGAAACCACTAAAATTCAAATAAGAGTTTTGAGGGAAAGGCTCAGAGAAAGAAATTCACTTAGTCTGGTACAGTTTGGGCAAGATCTGTATCTGTTTCCAGAAATGGTGGTATTATAGAGACTAAAAACTCTTTGCTCATGAAAATCCCATAGGCTTATTACTCCATTTAGGCAATTCTTTATGTGCAATAATTTGCATTATTGCTGTGTCTGCCAGAGTTTTGCAGACCTCAGAGACAGATGCACACTGGCATCCAAGCCCAGGTGCAACTGGGCAGGCTCAGAGGTGCTGTTAGTTCCCATATTTCATACTCAGGGTGAGCAAAGCTTCCATCCAGCACCAGGGGAGCTCTGGGCAACAGCCATGCTCCCTGGCAGGATCCTGCTCTGCTCCAGCACTGAGGGCCCCTGCCTGGAAAGTCTTGCAAAACTTGTGAACCTTATGTTCCTTATCTTGGAAACAAGCATATTTAAAATTTAAAAATTTTAAATATTTAAATTTTAAATATTTTCACCACACACAATACACTGTAGGGGCAAGCAGTCTTTTGCTCCCTGTTGTACAAAACTGTACACATAGATTTGTGAAATGGGTGTGGGTCTGGGACTGGGAAAGTCCTTCAGTCTAATCCCACCTACGGACAAGCTTTATCAAATTTTTTGCTTAGATAGCTCTCTGAAAAAGATTATTTCAAATGGACAAACATTCTTTCTATTTTTTCAGACAGTCTCAGGAAGTTTTCTGTGAAAACCTAAACTTTCAAACGGAAATATCTCCAGGAAATGCAAATCTTCTGACAAACTTTAGGCTTCCTTCACCACCACACATTGATCCCAAAGTGGGCTTTGGGGGGTTTTTGTTTGTTTGTTTTCAGGTTTTATTTTTTGGTCTGGTTTTTGCTGTTTTTAGTGTTTTTAAATCATCAGGATGCAAAGTTCTTGAACATTTTATCAATTTTTTGAAGATATGCATGTCTAAAAATTTTGAAAAACTTTAGAAGTAACAGATTCAGTGGACAATCTATGAAGGATCATCAAGTCTGACTCCTGGTCCTGTGCAGATACCCAAGAATCACACCATGACTGTGGGGGAAGCAGTTCCAGAAACAGTGAACTGTCATTGCTGGAAGCAATGATTTTTGCATTATTTATGAAACTGAACTACTTTTCTCTTTCAGTTTAGTTTCAAAACCCTTGTCACACCACTTGTTCCCTTTCAGTCATGTCCAAAAACCATTGAATGTAGGAAGTGCTCTACGGGGTTAGGCTAGTGGTCCACCCAGCATTGTATTCTGCCTCAAAAAGTAGCATTATGGGGTATTTAACAAGAGGTTGCAAGGCTGAATACTTCATGCAATTCTTTTAACTTGTGTTTCTCCAGCATTCATGATTGATGCATTTGGGATATTAGAGGGAACATACTTCCCAGTCATTTTGGAATCCATTTATGGACCTGTTTTTTCTAATAAATTTGTTGAACATCTCATCTTCTACTGCTTTCCTCCACAACATCCTTGGACAATAAGCTCTAAAATTTCCTGATCTGCTGAGAAAAACACTTTTTTGCCTGTTTTAAACCAACTTTATACTAGCTTCATGGACATTGCTGATTCTTATCCAAAATGACTAGCTGAATAACAGTTTCCTGCTTAGCCCACAGTATATAAATGACTTTGTGAACCCAAATTATATTCCCGTTTAGGCTTTTTTCTCTAAATTGTAGATTGCTATCTATTGATAGTCTTGCCTCCAAGGGTCCCATCTTCTTAGCCTTTCTTTTGTTGCCCTTCTCCTCAACACCTTTAATTACAATGAACTTTTTCTCAAGTTATAAATATAATAAACAAACATAGAAATGTCACTAACAGATGTCTTTCTTGTGACTTTGTGAAAAGTTGGGGTTTGAGCTGCAGGTATCAGTGACTGCAGAAGACCTGCTCTTTCTCCACCTGGCACTCATCAGTACAACAGCAGGCTGGTGCACAGCAAATGTGAATCCTTGGCACCTCACTCAAAAAAAGCTTCTCCAGAACAATTACAAAGTTTCCATGAGAAATCTTTTCTCCTTATTCATAAGAAAGTAATTTTTCCCTTTGTATGTTTAAAGAATATACAGTAACTCAATCAGACAATTAAGTTTCGTTAAAAGTATTTTAAGGCAGTAAAACAACTCTGTAACTTCTTGTTGCACTGGCACAATTAAGACCAGGCCCAATTATTTCAAACCTTAAACAAATGCAAAACACATTTAGAGTTGGGAAGCCTGTACTATCAATGGTGTGTGCAAAAATTATAGCTAAATGTTTCTGATTATATTAGTTCAGCATTTTAGTGAAGTCATTCAATGGGCAAGTCCACACACAGTATTTCCTTTTAGGAAGTTAACAGATTGTGTTTCCAATTCAAATGAGAAGGTTTCCAGCCTATGCAGCACTGACTCCAACCATCTCTGTAGAGACTGTGTGTGCTTTATCTTTGTGTGATTTGTTGTATGACACTGAGCAACAGCGGACATAGAGACCCCAACAGCACAAACCGTTCCTCAGGGTCAGATCTCTGCTTTCACACAGAGGTTCAGAGTGTAAAACTGTCCCTTCAAAAGGAAGTTTCTGTAGATGTGAGCTGAAGTCAACCTAAAAGTTAGATGGGACCTTGTAATCCAGTATTAAGAGATGTTCAGGGAGCAAGAAATTTGAGAGAAATTACTAATATCCACTATGATTCTCCTTTTGTCAGAATCTGTCCCCAGTGTGTACCCTGTCAAAGTAGCAAAGGTTCAATTTTCCTCTAATACATGTTATCCCTTTTAATCAAGAACTAATGCTCATCTATTGACTCTCTACTGAAAGACTATTAAAGTTCTGTGGCAGCAGACTTATTCCTGATTTAAGCATCTCTCAACTTCTTTCTCAGTCAGAAACCTGTAAACTGCATCTTCCTAAGAGGAAGAAAAGGTTATTTCTTCAGACTTAGAGAACCTGTGCTGATTAAACCACAATGAAGTCCTACTGGAGATAAGATTGTTGTAGGCTCAATCTTGTCATTTAGTCAAGAAAAAAGCTAAGATTTTAATCTCTAAATCTTATAATATGAAACTAAATGCAGTTTGTTAAGGTGCCTTAAATAAGGTAGGCTTTCTGAGGAAAACAACGTTTTAACTTGCTCATTAAAGAGATCTCTTGAAAAAGTCAGTAAAATAAATGTCAAATGCTTCTGTTACTTAGAATATTAAAATGCTTTTTGTTCATGATTCTGCACTGTAGAGAATTTTGTAAGAAAAAACTTGAATTTTGCATGTCCTCGTTTTATTAATATAAGAACTAGGAATGCAGTTTCCACAAGCAATGAGGACTTATTTAAACTTGGGTGATATTTAGCTTTTTTTGATTTAATTTTTTATTTCTATATTCTTTTGTTTTGACAGTAGAAATCTTCCCATATACTGTAATAAACAGGAAACAAAACTGTGGAGATTTGGAAATCAGTAAAGCCAATGCTAAAATATTCTTTCAATAAGAATTTTCCTGTTGATGAGAGAGAAGTATTTTGCTACAGTATACTTGAGGTGAAGGAATTCACATTAATCCCTGGTGACTTTTGAAAGTTACTCGATTTCCTTGCTGCTGCTCTGCCTGAATCCTGCCCTGTCTAATGTGGTGAGGGAAGCCTGGAAGCTCAGCTGCCTGTCACTGAGCATGGCCACAGCCTGGCTCTGGGGGCTTTCTAATGCCCTGCCCTGTACGAGCCAGCAGATTGCTAAAGCTGAAGATGCCAGATCCACCTGTACTTCATGCTAGAGCAGCTGTTAGGGAAAACGAAATAAAAAGGGGCTTAATTTAAGTTTATAAACACAACAAAGCAAAATGTGAGGAGATCAGAATGTTACGGAATTAAATGTCCCCACAGAACACGACAATGAAAAGAGAGTTGTCCTGGATGGAAGTCTTTATTTACTTGATGCATCCAGACAATGGGAATCCTCTTTCCACTACCTGGCCAATTGGCTGACATAAGTAGTGCTTAGATTAGCTCTCAGGGAACATTAGAGAACAAGGTCTTTCTTTTATGTTATTTATTATCTATGTTGGCTGGTCTTCAATATTTTCATCATCTTCATAGTGATTGTGTTTCCTTCCACTGTCTCTCATCATCCTTGGGGACTCTTAAACATTTATGTCTGCACTCAACAGCAGAAATTGAAGATTTTGTACGTGACTTCAAGCTAAATCCTAGGGTAATGTATTATTAGGGAAATCATGACATTCTGGCAGATCTGCCAATTTTATTTGCAAGAAGAGCTATGGAAAAATTTTACTTGCTGCAGTCAAGAAGCAGATGTGCACAATAGCATAATAAAGTGTAAGGCAAGTATTTAACAAATAATATAATTGTTTGCACTTCTGGCTTCTGTAGATTGCAATTGGCATATCAGCATTTGTACTCTTGAATTAAAGGGGAGACTGGTAGTCTTATCTCAAAGATACCACAATTATTTTCCCTCTAGCATTCTAAAATTTCAAAAGAGAAATGATAAGGTCAAACCAGAATTATCAGAGAAACCTGATTTTTAGTATGTAGGTACTCAACACTTTTTTGAGACTATCAGACTGTTTTGAGGGCAAGGATTTGGGTTATCCATTAGTCATGTTTCTAAAAATATTTGGCATCACCTATTATCTTACCCATGAGCAACTGAGGAGCCAGAACAGCCTTTGTTGTTTTTTTTTTTTTTCAGAAATGACTAAGAATAGGTGGTTAACTTGGAGCTGTTATCAGCCTATTAAGAAATATGGGATTTTTCACCAGTGAAATATGATTATTACACAACTGTGATATATTTTTCACCATGCTTATTCATTTATGAAACATGCTTTACTCAGCACAGTTGAAATCCAGCTTTTAATTTCTTGTGTTATATGACTGAATTTAGTGTTCCATTAAAATACTAAGTGACAAAATATTGTCATTGTCTTCCAATCAAACTTTTTATAACTAACCCAATAGTGTTACTGATTCCCTTAGATCCTCTAATGACACTATCTACTGCAAACGAAGAGTGAAAATACAGTAAAGCTCCACAGTAATTATTGAATTAATTCAAAGGACCTAATTTTATTGCAAATTAATCTCAGACAACTTAAAAAAAGTATTCGTGCATTTGTGCACTAGACCTTCTATGGTCTAGTGAGGGTTCTACTGACAGATTGGTCTGATTTCAGACGAATCTGGGACAGTCTGAGAGCTATGGGGTCACAACCATCTACCTTATTTTTTCTGCCATTGTGAGTCATAAATGGCTTCAATAATTTTAACCCTGATGCAGTGCATTCAGGGGGAATGATCCTATTAACTTTAGTGGAATCACAACATGTTTTGGAAGTTAAAGAAAAAAGTTACCTGTTTCCTTTGACAAATCATAATGTAACTAAAAAAAAATCATTTAAATTTTAGTGTTGTGTGAAAGAGGAAATACAGGAGATTGACCACAATTTTATTTTTCTACTTTTCTTCTTTTTTGTAAACATTTCTGTCACAGAAAAGATGCTGTGTTCCAGGTTCTCTGGAGTCTGAATAACATTTTAAAAGGAACCTAAGTGTTTCAGGAGTACCAGAGTCATGAGAAGTTTAAAAAAACTCTTCTAAATCTCTACAAAAACTCATTAGTGCTTATACAATGTATTTAATGTAGCAACAAAACAATACTATGAACAAAAAAAAAAAAAAAGTGCCCAGATGTGATCATTGTAAAGGGGAAAAATTTAGTATTTCACGATTAGATATTTTAAAAATCTTGTAAGTCTAAATACATGGCTGTTTATAAATGAAAGAAAATGGTTTTGACTTTCAGGTAATCAATTTGTGTCTCTCACAGAAAACACTTTCTCAGGGTCCTCTAAAATATAAAGGACAAAATACTTTTTGTCCTTTAACACATTTGCATTATGAAGTTTATTTAAAGGCAGTCATGAAGAAGTAGAATGATCATTCTATTAATATTTTTATTACCTTGTCTTTACTGGAAATTCTTTAAAATTCATTTTCTCAGATTTTGTACTATTTTCCTTTCTACCACTTCTTCATCTCCATTTTCAGAAGGCTATGTCACTTGAATATTGTCCAAAACCTTTAAGTTCATATTTTTGACTGCTTGTGAAAAACAATGCTTTGAATATTTTACATTGGTTTGGTTATTTCATTATTTTAATTTCAAATATGGCCTCTGACTCATGGCCATAGGTCTAGAAGGATTATCATGCAAATTCTTCTTTCTTTTCCTTGTCAGCAAAACTTAGTTAATTTGTTGTGAGGTGAGTGTCCTCCGCTACAAACTTTGAGAATGTTTCTGATGAGTGCATTGGTAGTTTTGCAGTCTTAATTATTGTACTTACATAGCTCATCTTCGTCATTAAGTACTGTGTAAATATTTACTTATAATTTTATGCCATGTACAGAAAATAATTTAAAAATGGTTGTCTCAAAATAGTATTTAGAGAAGAAAAAAATGTCAAATAAGTTGCTATATCTCTTGCCTCTTCCAGCTTTACACTGGATCCACATTGTAGAAGCAAGGTTCTAGTTTTCCACAGACTTATCTTGCTACAGATACAACACTGTATCAGAACAATAAACTGTTTGTGTTTTATGATAAGATAAAGACCTTTTCCTGAGGTTTTGTTTTGGGGTAAAAATATTTTGTGGAACTGATAACTCAGTGTGAGCCATTTTGTTATTTTCCTTCACCTGAACCCAGCTGTAGTGAGCTATTCAGATTTATTCAAGAACCTAGTTAACTCTCAGCTTCCTTGAAATAGGAAACTTGTTCTTGCACTTGGATCGGTTTCACCAGCCAAGTGTAGGGAAGCAGGAGTTTTCCTGCTTTTAGCCTATGAACCACATTTTTACAAGCCAATCGACATTTGGCATGGAGATTAGGGAGAAAATTGGTAAGATTATTTTCAGACCTGTTAATCCTGTGTGCATGTTGTGATCTATACCGGTGCTGTGCTCAGCAGAGAAGATCAAGAGCACAATGTCATTGTACTATTTTTCTTCTGCATAAAATATATTTCTTCTCCTCTAATGTCCATTAACCTAGACTGTAAAGAGCAAACATTTTTCTGTATGTGGAAGTGCTTCCCTGGATAGGCATGATTTGGGTACTGCTATCCAATACCACTGCACAAAGTCCAGAAACTCTAACTTTGTGATGGTTAGAAATAATTTACATAAAGAAATACTGCTGTAGACACTTAACTTCCAAAACAAAACCAAAACCCCAGGGAAAATTTAGTGGGTTTTTTAAAACTGAAGAACCTATATGCATATGATCCACATTTTTCTTTTTTTTTTCATGCAGCTGTAATATTGTATGAGATTAAATATATTTCTTGAGTATGAAATATCAGAAAAAAATTTCTAACTTGTTACTTTCTGTGCTGGCTGAAAAGCTGCTCAAAGAGGATTTGCTCTGATTTCTCTCCAGTTAAAATAGAATGCAAATAGCTGAGAGATCTTAAACTATGTAAACAACAACAGTAAGGGTACTATTAAAAATATCTGGCTGTAATTTTAGCTTTAAAACTCTGTTTTTAATTTTCCTTTCATGCTACTGGCAAAAATGAAAGCTTTTGTCTTTATAGGAACAAATAAGAATGTAATTAAAATATGAACAGTTATCTCTTTACATATTTTGACTTATATTTTTCACTCAGTTTCCTACTTCAAGACAACTGCTGTCTGATAATCCACCATCTCAGTCCTTGCTTTATGCATTTCATGTAATTGCTTTCTTACTTTAAAACCTAACAAGGAATGAAGCTTATTTAAGCTGCATAACAGTGAAAATATTCTCCTGATGCTCTCCAGATCTCCCTTGGAGAAGGAGGCGAACCCACTCCGCCCCTGCTGACAGCACCTAGGACAGGGAAATCTGTGTCCTGTCTTTAGGAAGCCAGTGACACTTAATGAAGTCTGCTGTGATTGTTTGCCATCTTTTCGGTTCACACCACCATGCTTACCATTGTCTAAAAAAGATGTTCAAAAATTTCACTTTATAAACCTCCAGTTTCACAGCTAAGCTAGGTAAGAAAGAGATTTTGTGAATGGAGTAGTAGAAGGTGAGCATGCATGACTTACCATAAATAGGTTTGTTCTACCAATTCTCAAGCTTATGAAAGAGGTTGTCCTGGTGTTTAGAACTTATTGTACAGTGGAAAATTTGCTTCTGAATTTTGAGCTTTCAGACTCCTTTATTCTTCTGTAAAACAAAAAAGAAAATATTCCCAAGTCCTAAATGATTTCACTTTTGTTAGAAATATTATTAACCCTCTGCAGTCTCAAACCTGCAAAAATGAAGGCTGTTCAGGTCAGTTTTGAGGAAGAAGGAAAGCTAAGATTGCTAGAAGGACAAAATAATCAATTACAAACAGTTTTACTCTGACCTTTTATAGAGGTCTGCAAAAATGTTACAAATTATGAGATAGCAATAGATTCTCTTACTTTGAAAGCCTTACAGTAATTTCTGTATCTAAAGGAACAAGAAGCTTCACAAATTTTAACATTTATTTTGCAATTGGAAACTTAGACCATAGAGACACGCAGAAATAACATCGTCTGTCTGTTTACTAACAACCACACTGTTATTAAGAAATTTTTATTGTTGAACTTCAATATTTTTTCTGTCTAAAGTAGTGGTGTTAGTGATGACTTAAAATTTGTGTAATAGAAAAGAATAAACTTCCCCATCATGGTTGAAAATACTGCTTCCAGCATCAATCTGTGGGCCTGAGTTCTTCTGGGAAAAGATATTAATATTTATTGCTGAAGCAATTTGCTAAATATAACAGTCAAATTTTTTCTCTTTATGTTTTGTGAGGATATGATAGGTAGCAGAGAGACCCAGGTTCTGCAAAAGAGGGAATTCAGATCTCAACCTCTAAATATTTCAAGGCTATGTCTTTTCAGTCACCTGCTGTATACCAACATAGGAAAAGGAGAGATAAAACAGTTTGTGGAATAAGTCTTTTCAATCCTTTCATATTACTTGTAAGTTGTGTGTGTTGTGTACTATGAAGGAAATCTTCAGAATTCAAATATATGTGAGTATGGTTGATACCATTATTTTTCATTGATAGTTTTTAAAATGTGACTCTGGTTACTGACATTGTGAGCAATAATATGCAGTTATTTTTAAGTGTTTTTGCGTAAGCATCAATGAAAAGGAAGAAGTTTTCAAGTTTAGTAAGACAAAAGCAATAAAAGTTAAAAAATAAAGTGTAATTTCTGATATTTTGTGCTCTCTCTTTTGATGCACATGGTATAGTAGAACATTTAACTATAATGCTGACAATGTTCAAAGAAAGTTTTGAAATTTTTTCTATAGATAAGTTTAGATAGATGATCAGTTTAGGCAATCTGTGGCAAGAATAGGAAATGAATTCTTAGAAACCTTCAAGGAAGTTAGTTTCACATCATCCAGACTGATGAGCTCACCAGTCAGTTCAGTAATGCATGCCACTTGAGGGGCACATGATTGTAAATAAAAGCATTCAGTGTTTGAAGAGATTTTTACTGATGATTGGTAAAGTTAAAATCAAGGTTTCTTTTAGTGGTCATTCCACTGTGATCCCTGTTTTTTTTATCTTCCAGGTTGTCTTGTCTTGAAAATAAGTTCCTTGCAGCAGAGCTGCAAACTTTTCATTTTGCTCCAAAGAAAACTTAAAATATGGGTCAAACTACTAATGCCATGGTACATTCTTCTTTCCATGTTCTGGACTGTAATCCCACTCACTGGCCACATGCACCAATTTTGTAAATTCAGTATTATGTTTAAGTCCCAGTGAGATTGCTCAAGCTATGCAAACATAAATCTTTCTAAGACTGGGGCCTAAGGCTGTGTAGTCCCAGGGCAGAAAAAGTTTTTAGCTTTTCTTCTAAAGGGCCAAGCTCACTGTCAGACATAACAAATAAATAATACAGTGGAAATATCATTATCTGAATTGCAAGCCTATTTTTACAAAAGTATCATGTTCCCTGGTGGTTGAAACATTATTCCAAGGCTAGACCAATCTTGAGTTCGTATTTCAACATTACATGTCATAGCATAGACATGTACTATGTAATTCATCCAAGAATCAGGAATCCAGGAATTCTTATTTACCATTGAAACCAGCATAGCTTTTTTATTTTTCAAGTAAACAATTATGATTATATAATTTCCTTCCCATGAATATAGTGAATATAGCATTAAAACAGAAAAGCTCTACTTAATGTCAAATACCTCCTTTCATTTTCATGATATGCTCTGACCTAAAGTTAAAGTTATTGATAATTCCAACTTCACTGTATTCAGTTTTTCATGGTATCTGAAGCTGATTACCATGCATGTCCTTATGCTTACATATGCACAGGTTACCTCCACAGTGACACTTGAGATCAGCCCAGCAGTGACACCCTTTCCAGGTAAGTGAGAACTGAAAAATCCTATAGATCTCAGAGCCTCTTTTAAGTGTTTATCCTCCTGGACTGTAAGAAATTCTGTCAGGGGATTGAAAGAGTATCATGTGTTGTTGAAGAAGACTATTCCTCCCCTGTAAGACAGAAACTGCTGCACTGCTGTCACCAACAGGTTTCTTTGAAACTTATTACGAGAAAAATAGTGGAGACCACTCCACCTCTGTGGAATATACTTCATAATCTTCACCACCAGAGAGTCTTCTTTCATATCTAACCAAACTCTTTCCTTTTTTTTTTTTTAAATGTTAGTAATTATATTCTATTTTCACTCTCTACTTTTTCCCCTTTTCCAGTCATGCCAAGCCTCTGAAATTTTTTACACAGGAACAAGGCTTTAGCAGCTAAGAATAAAGCAGTGAAATGCTAGGTGATTCAGCTCTCTGGAATCTTAAAACTGCATATCAAAAATGTTTTATCTCTCAGTCTTTGATACCCTTTTTAGACAGAACTGAAAATATGGGTATGAGGGTTCAATCTGCTTAATTTCCTCATCACAATAACCACTGGTATTCCTATTTTGTACTTAATTTCTAAATACTTTATTTCCTAATCAAAATATTACTTCAAATCTTTCTTATACAAAATTATTCTGAATTACATTAACTTTTTTGTTCTACTTTGTCTACAGGTATCAGCTGGACAATCCTCTCAAGTATCCTGTTGGTGTTCCTGCTCCCCAGCTACCTGACAATGAGCTCCTTGTTACCAGTCATTTAGTCAAGGAGAAAGGGAACATGGAAAGGAAATGGGTTTTGTGTTGTCACTCTGGAACCACAAACCCAAGTCTTCAGGGATGTGACGTCAAAACCAGAAATAAAACCTCACCCCCACCATTCCTAATTTTGTCAACCCATTCCACTTTCTGAGAAGTGTTACCCAGAGAATCCCCATGTGTTTTCTTTTCCTGTCCTGACAGCACTTCTGCAGATACATCCACAGATCACCTTTCTCTGCTCTCCTTCACCAAACTGAGAGATGGCAGCCCAGAATCTCTTTGTCACACACCATCTGATTTTTCAGCTGGAAGTCACCAGCCCTGTCCAGTCGAGGTGGAGGCCTGAGTTGCCATGAAAGAAAAGACTGGCTCAACATCTGGGTTTCTCAGGTACATACTGTGATTCACCCTCTCTTTCATGACTGGTCTACTCCAGCTGATATTTCTGTCCTGGTTACATTTCTGATGCAAGTATACCTGTCAGTCCTTACCCACTTCCTTCCTTCACAGACTTCTCCCTCTTCACTTTCCATGATGTTTATTCTAGATAGAGACTACTGTTTAATTACTCCTTCTGGGACCTGGTTGCTGTTGATTTTTACCCTGTTTCCTCATGGTTCAAACAATGAAATTAGTGATCAGATGTAAATGGTAACACAGAATGTGTTGTATTCACCACTTGGATGGAAGTGACTGCTCAGGGAGCAGAATGTTGGTGAACTGAGTCCACCAGCCCTTTCTGCTTTCAGATATGTCATGCTTCCTTCCTGTAGAAGTTACCTCCCATTCATTGTGAACTGGTGAAGTTAATGAATTCTGTTTTGAAATAGGCTTGTTAATGGAAACATGATTACTGTCAAAACAGTAAAACAAATACAAAATTCAGCTCTGTGAAACATACAATGAAAAACAAAGAAGGGGAGAGTACAAAACATTCTGAAGTCTTCAGAGCAGTGACTTGCTTAGTCAATAGGCAGAGGCAGCATTACCTAAGACAGCTCTGCCATTAGCAGTTTGAAAACCTCTGCACCCTTTGAACCAGCTTGGAAGGAAAAGTTATACCAAGTCTTGTTTCATGATAGTGTTTTCTGTGAATATGCAATCAACAAGAAAAAATCTAGTTTAGGGATCTAGTGAGACTTAGCAAGCAGGAGGTCTCTTAGCAACAGAACCCCATAAGTAATGTGAAGCAGCTGTGGTAATTTTAGAAAATGGCTCAAACTGTTGAAAAGCCATTAGGAAGCTGATATATAGAGAACAAAAGGAACCACTCAACTTTAAAAAGATTTCCCAATATGGAGTGTTATGTTATTTTATAATGAAATCTTAGTCATCCGAAGTTTACACACCACAAAATTCTATTTATGACCACGTGGCTGGACTTTCTACAAGTAGCTGGAATTCCATCACATATCTGAAATTCCCCCTGAAAAAAGAAATGGCCAATGGCTAAGCACATATTCTCCAGTGGTAAAGGTGCTATCGCTATATTTTAGTGAGACCGATGCCACTTATGGTTTGATTTATTATTTGCGCTTGGAATGGGATCCTAAATAATTGGAATCAATTTCTTTAATCATGTAACTTTCAGTCTCTAGTGGAAATAATGAAAGCCACTTGCTCTTGGTAAAGCTTTGCACATGGCTGATTGTCAGACATTAGCTAACAAGCTTTCTAGCTTATTTGACTGTTTCTTTAATTGGAAATATCCAGTAGCTTGACAAATGACATATTTTAAAAACTGTAACTGGAGCAAAAAATTAGAGGTGTCAGGAATAACAGATTTTATTGGTTTACTCTTCAGGCTGCTGCTGATTGATGAAAAAATAATGATATTTTATTTCTTATATTTATTATTATACTGTGGTCTCATAGCAGCCTAAAACTTCAGGCAGGGAAAAACTGTTCTCAGTCAGTAAGTCAGCTGTCTCCTACTGGATTCAAGTAGGCTGAAGTACTATTTTGGATAAAGGCCAAAGGTTATAAAAGTACAGAATATTAATTAGGCAGTCTTCATGAGAAAGAAAAAGCTATACAAGCTGAGTTGGATGGGCTTTCAGATATTCATCAGTCGTAGATAAAGGTGGAGGAAGCTGCATAATTAATCTGTGTGTGCAATGTGAAAAACTGCTGCATGCAACCTGGGAACATGAGGCTTACAGTTTTTGAGCCAACCCTTGCCATCAGGTCTGACTGCACAACAGGAAAGCAGTGTTCAGTCCCACTCACTTGTGTGAGCTCCCACTTGCTTACACTGAAAATATTTGTACTTGGAGATTTGATCACAGCTAAACCTACTCAAAGGACTGTGGGTAACTTCTATTTGTCAAGCCTTGTCTTCTTCCTAGCAGAGGGATAATTTTTGGAAAAGCTGTCTTAATGGACAGCAGAGGCATGATATATGCTAGTATGCTATGGTATTGAATGATAACTATTAGGAAATCATATATCTAATCAGCTTTATTAAAATAAAGTTTTGAAGGAAATAATTGAGAAATATGATCAGATGATAAAAATAGCATAAACAGAGTTTCCAGCTCTGATATCTACCCAGTCAGGAGCCCAAAGATTAGCATTACTTATAAAAAATGCAAAAGGAAACAGGTTTCACAAGTATATCAATTCTTGAAAACTCAGTAAATTGTTTTAAGTATTCTCCAGCAAAAAACAGGGAAAGCTCCACTTTTGAGTATCATATTCATGTCTGCCTTTTTAGATTTTCTGTTTTATGGCCCCTGATGTTACGTTGAGAATGGACAGGTGTAAAACAAGTGATGAGACACAGAAGAGACCATACAAAATTTTAAAATCTCATGGTTTAAGCCATTTCTAATTGGACTGATTCATACGGTCTCTTTTATCTGTTATATGATAATAAATTTAGTAATGCTAAAAAAAAAGAAATCAAGATTACCAGAAAAATAAACTAAATCAAGCAAAAGTTATGGGATTATAGGGAAACTTTGTATTTAGTGGCTTTGACTCAAAGTTGGAAGGAAATTGATAACACTGGCAAAGCTTCACTTTTGGTTCTAAGCCAGTTTAGAAACCAAAAGAAGTCAAGTAAACTAAAAAGAAAATACTTGTCTAGGAATGTCCATAAAACTCAAGCTATCAGGTTTCACATACCTGATATGAGACATCTTCAACTCTATTTATTAATTAAGTTAATCATGAAAAAAAAGTAGTAAACTTTTTATAACCTGCATATTGAAAAATATGCAGTAAACAATTATCTAAATCACTCTTACATGTCTAAATCACTCTTATAAAAGCTAATTTATTATAAAGTCAACAAATTTTGGATGAAATTTTTCTGCAAATGTAAATTGCATAATTATGTAAATGAAATACAGGGACCATCACCTGAGGTAATGTGATGACCACAGGGAAGAGGTAAAATTCATGTCTAGCTACTCTTTGTTTAAAAGTTGATTAAATTTCCAAATTTACTGTCAAGAAGAACTTGATGATTGCTCTTGAACTCAATCAAAACTCAGTGTTGCTATTTGATGTAGTAGATAAGACTTTATTCAAAGTAAGATCAATTGGTTTGTTTTTAGTGGCCTGCTATACATCTGGCAGTGAATAATGTAAAAATATACTTGTTTATATTGCTACACATACATCTGTATTTGTTTACATTGTTAATAATGTTAAAAATCTACTGCTCACTATCAGGTAACAGTGCAGTCACTTAACAATAAAGCCAGGTAGGCAAAAGCAATCTGTTCCACCATTTAGAAGCTTCCTGAAATATTTACCTTCTCCTACCACTGTCTTTGCTAGGCTGTATCTGTTGCCACCTAATTTCTATTTCTCTCATACAACTACTAATTTCTTTAAAATAATTTATTCTATTTTTTCTGTGTTTTTCTTTAAAATTCACTTTCATTCTACCACCCTTTGCTCTTTCTCCTTCAATACCATACAGATGGAATTCCCAGACTAGAAAAGCAGACTACCTTGGATTTTGCTTGTGTCTTGTGCTTGTGTCAGTTTTATTTTATATTGAGTTTAGTAATCCATCTTTTCTCTTACCAATATAAATAATTATCATGAAGCTACAAAAACTCCTGCATGTGTTAAGGCCAAGTGTGTTAAGCATTCACATTTTTTGAAAAGTCAGGCTCTTTGGAACATATTCAGCAAAACACTTAAAGTTCTCAAGAAGACAATCTGCAAGTGCCTTGAAGCCCACTTCTGTGATATACAATACTAAATCTTAGCAACCATACTTAAACTGATATCCTTTCACAGACAGGAAACCATCACAGGATGAAACTGTCATACTTGGCTGCTAATTAACTAACTTTTGGGGTAGTGTAATTTGAGAGTAATAATAGAATAAGAGGTCTCTTTCAGTACTCCTGAGTGATGTATTGACTTGAAATTGTGCCACTGGCCTAACTGCATGCTTTGGAAATGTATTCAGAACAGTCTTGTTGAGCACCAATACTGTGTTTTCAACATACTAATGAATTATTTATTAATAACAAAGCTACAAGATGCTCAGCTGAGAAACCAGAGTCCACATTCATTAATTCAAACTTCATAGGAGTTTTGTGATAATATCCTTACCATTTATAAGTGATCTTATTCTCTGTGATATGATTCTTTTCTATGTAGTATTTTACATATCAGATATTCTGTCTTTAGATGCCTGATTTAAGAGTCCAGCCTCTCTTGTACTCAGTGGACAAAAGTTATTCTCTTTCCAAATTTAACTATTCATCAATAAATTAGGATTCTGATTTGAATGACTATCTGGGAAAATACTATACCCACCTGTAAATAAAATGGAGGGTTATTAGCCATTTTTAGTTACTGGTATGAATATCAACCTTAATTTTTACTCTGGTCTTATTTGTTATGTATATTATATAAAATATTCAGAAGATTTAAATGGTATTTGCTTTCCATTAATGGGCCTGCAGGACCATACTACAAGCCTCTAGGGATGGGGAGGTTGCGTGTTTTTCCAAATACCAGCAAGGAAATGCCTGGATGAAGGATGGACTGAATCTCCTTTATGCCATCTTAACATTTAAACTGATTTCTTAGTTTTGACTTCTCAGAGTGAGACTTTCAAGATGGCTTTTCTTTAACTAAAATTTCAAAATACATCATGACTAAGAATACTTTAAAGAATTCATCCAGCTGACTTTTAACTCTGTTTTAATATGTTACTGATATGTCTTAATTTGTGAATGAAGAAAATTATGAGATCTATAAATCAAATGGGAGAGAGGATAAGCAGTCCAAACTGACAATTTGATTAATATGAATTAGTACAAGTCTAGTTTAGTACTTCATTAGTTCATGTCAGCAATGATAAAAAACATTAATGATGATAATGGAACGCTAAACTTTTAAAGTTCTAACTCAAGTATTGTGCATGCTACAAAATAGCCCTGCTGACCCTCAGACCTTAGCTGTAGTGGATGTTTAGTTGGGTTGGAGATCTATAAGTCAACTAATGTTTTCAGACACCTTCATGATACTATCATTCTTAGTTTTTAACAAAAAAAAAGATCAGTTTTGTTAAGCTGGTCCCAGGTAGATGTGTTATAATCCTGTCTCTGGGTCTTTGAAAGAGAATGAACTGCTTCAGTGACTGCTGAGGGAATTACTCAGGGGAATGACAGAAAAATTTCAGCATGTGAAAGTCTTGGTCCCAAGTTCATAGTTCTTATCAAGAGAAAATTCTTATCACCAGATCCTGATAGAATCACATTTAGGGGAGAAATATAAGGAGCAATCAATCAAATAATTTCATTTTACATTATGAAGAGGTCTATGTGTCAAGACTAAAATGGATTTGTTGGCACAGTGGCAACAATTACAGAATAGTGTGTAGGAGGTAAGAAGCTTCTTTACTGCTTTCACATAATAAAATACATAGGGTGAAGGTTTGAGGATCCAAGATACTTTGTAAAATAATTCAACTCTATACTGCTAGTCCAGTAGGATGATAAGAGTGTAGAAGACAATGGCAAACTTTGTGCATGAGAGAAATACACGTGAGATTACGATGACAGGAGTTGGATTTCCATGTTGACAATGTGAGTATCCATCATCTTTTCACTGTGACTGTGCTAGGTCTGAATGTTAGAGAGAGTTTCAAATGTAGTCACCAGCCAAAGAGACAGCTCAGGGATTAAATAAGATGAAAAATAAAAAAGTCATTCATAAAAATTGCATTGGAAAGAAGCCAGATTCTTTGGGGGAAGAGAGCCCCCACATATAATGGAATTGTTATAATTTCTTGGTTTCCATCTATTAGGAGCTTTGGGAGGACACCTTGTCAATCTCTTCACAGTCCCACCACTGCCACTGGTGGTCACTGATAAGAATAGCCAAAGGGAGACTTCATTTCCTAAGGAGATAAAACAATGATGATTTGTCCTTTTTTTCCCAGGACCCAGTTCCTGTAAATGGTGCTACATGCAGTGACTACTAGCATCTTGGCAGGGTTCTGCTTGAACTTCAAGTTCTCTGCAGGGCCACAGGGTTGATTCCTGTATGGCTGTCTGGTCAGGGCTGAAGCAGTCCTCCACAAAATATAGGAGTATGTACACACATGCTTGTACCTTTAAATTTGTCTAATATGGAAGCTGAAATCAATGCATTTGAAGGTTTATCTCAAAGTTCTTGAGTAATTTAGTAAATTTTAAAATGTTGTGAATAAAGTGAATGTGAACAGTAGTATGAATTAAGTATAAAAAAAATCTAATCTTGTTGGCATCAAACATGGAATCTCCTGATTTCAGTGGGCTGATCTATAATTCTGATCTGGTTATAAGGTAATTATCATATGTTCATGGAGAAGACTTCAGCTCAAAATCTGAAGAACTAAACCTTAGAGTTTATTGCTTATTTTCCTCCTTGCAGGTTTATTTTATGAGTGAGTTGTTTGCATTTTTTTGAAAAATCCTTTTTTCTTATGTGCTACCGTACTAACTATTTAAAGTAAATCTATCTTATATATGGAGTCACTTCAGTGTTTTGTTGTTAGTGTGGTTTATTTTTTTAATCAGTGCAATATTACATTATTTGATATAACAAAAATAAACTAAAGATTTTTCTTCCAGAAACCAACTTCAGTATGCTTAGAGATATATAAAGGTTTAGCCTTGGGCTTTTATGATGTAGAAGCAAAAATTAATAGCTAAGTGGTATGTTATACTTTGTCTAAAAAGCTCATTTAATTTTATGGCATGGGGTTTGCATCTGTTTTCTTTTTCCCAATGATATTTTACAAAGTTTTGTGCCACAGCTTTCAAAGTCACTTATATAACACAAAAAGCACTTTAAAAACACGTAAAGAGCTATTGTGGCAAAAGAATAAAGAATTTCCTCATGTTCTCTAGTAAGTATCCTGTTAAGTATCCTGTATGTTATTGAGAGTTCCTTCATCATGGAGGGTGGTCCACTGGTAATGTACAAAAAAAGGATAGTGTACAAAAATTAAATTATTATTTGACCCCACATCATTATATGCCACATTACTAATTAAAGCACACTTTAACAATGTACTCTTAATGTGCCGTCTGTTACTTGCATGACTCACTCATCTTTCACAAAGAATAAGTGATTTGTATTAGATGAGAGTTGCGAAGGATGTTTTTGGGGCTAGCAATTGCTGTCATTGCTATGTTAAATCACAGGCCCTAGCCTGGGATAGAAAGAGACAGGCTTATCTTGAGCCAGGAAAACAGCACCACAGGACTGATAGCTCTGACTTAGGGCCTTGTTTAAAAAGTTATGACTCAGTGCAAGCAGCCAAGGATCCTTAGCCTTCCTCAGTTCACTCCAAAGCAGCCATTAAGAGCCCTAATGTTCAGGTTGCGTGCCTCACTCTGATTATTTTTGGGAAGTTGATCACAGCAAGCCCTTTTTTTCCTAATAAGCATTCATCTTCATTTACTGGATGAAGGGAGCTCTTAGTGAAAGCTTTATACATGGTGCAGGATAATGGTAACTTCTGCCAAGCTCTGTAACTGTGTGCATGGATTGTGAGCTTCTCTTTTCTTTCTTTGAATTGTAAAGCAAAAAGCATATATCATAATAGCTCCCCCAGATAAAAGTATAAGCATATTATAGATATGGATAATAATTTGTGAGGGGATGAAGCTTTTTGGTCTAAATTGGCAATTGGTGATGCTAAAGCTATATCATACAAAATGCATAGAATATAAAAGAGTATCTTGTGCAACAGTAGCAAAATTTTAGAAACTGTTGAAAATGAATTCATTTTTTTTTAAAATGGGAACTCTTTTCCTTACCGCTTCATTCTTAGACTTGTTCTGCAGCATGCACGAGGATAATGCAGGGAAAACTTTTGACAGATTGCAAAAGTAACCTTTAATAACTTGTTTATGCTTAAGAACATGATTATTTAAAACTCTAGGAGAGCTAGTAGTCCTTGGGAGTTGTGAGAATGAGGTTTATTTTCCTCAGGAAGTCTTAATTTCCAGTACAATAGTATAGCGAGACATCTGAATTTAATAGCTTTCTAGCCTGGGACTGAATGTTGGCTACCTGAGCATTAAGACAGCATAACTTTGAGATTAAAAACTCATAGATAAGAAGGTAAAATTCAAATTTTCAAGGGCATAAAAGTTTTTCTGAAGTTATTGAATCCCTTCAACGCCAAAGTGATATTTTAACAAACAGATGGTAAATGCAGCAGAGATAGAAGATAAACAAGGTTGGTATACCACTTTGCACATACAATACAAGCTGATGCCTACTTATTTACATGTGAGACTATGTAGCTATTCTAAAGCAAAAGGATTGTCTGGGTGATTATAGTGTAAAACACATAGAAATTTATGAATTCAACACTAAAATTCTTAAACTCTGCCCCTTGAAAGTATGAGCGTCCAAAGGGTTCCTACACTTTTAAATAATGGGATATGATATGTCAGAAAAGATGGTACTGTTTAAAGGGCAGAAATCTGAGGCATTAGGCATAGTAATACATGCAAGTCTCATTGTGAAAATATTAAAATATAAAATATTTAAGCAAAAAATGAAAATACCCAAGGCTACTGAAGCACTGCAGAAGCTACAATTGAAATTAATGTTTCTAGCATGTAATTTACTAGTAAAAATATTTTCTGTTTAATAGAAAGCAAGCTCTCTGAGTACTGTCTTATGGGAATTAAAAATATAATAACATGCAAAAGAATGACAATATAATCTCTTCATTCTCATCACCCACCTGCAAGCAAACACACTCAGTCTAAAAACTTGAGTAGTCCAAACTGGTAAAAATATGAAAACAGTTTTTTCAACATAAGGATAGTAGCTAAAATTTTTAAAGGGAAAAAAAAATCTTTGTTTCATCTCTAAAGACATTTGTTTGGCTAACATTTTTCCCCAACTCAAAAGAAATCTGTCTTCATTTTTCTGCCTTTTATTTTCTTCTTCCTCTTTCCCATTTTCCCCAAAATAATAGGCTCACAAGAGGAAACATAAAAAGGTTCTAATGAAAGAGGAAATTACCACTGTTAAAAGTGATTTTTCACTTCCATGTCTGTTGCATAGTTTATGTATTCTCTTATAAAAATAGAAGAAGGAGATAAGAAGCTTTCACAAGACATCTAATTATTTCCTCTAAAAAAAGAACAACCAGTGAACCAAAGATCCTTGTGAATTTGGACTATCTGGAATACATAAATTCCTGGCTCCGCAGTCAGTATAGACCTCCTTTTGCACATCTTTAATGCATTTATATTTTGCTCTTCTCTTTTGATTTCCATCATAGGTCTTTATCTTTCACTTTTCCCTGGAGGTGTCCATACTGATGTAATAAAGTGGATTAAGGGGGCATTTCAGCATAACTTTCCAGAGACTCTGCAAGGGGTCTCAGAACAGCATGGGCTAGGTTCCTTTCAGGTAAAACAAATTCTGGAAGATGCCCTAGCCTCAAAGAGATAGGCAGAGAAGGACATCAGGCAGAGAAGAACATCAGCTCTGAGCCTCGTAAAGTAATAGGAAATCCTGAAATGCATATATTCTGCATTAAACCCTCAGTAACAACTCTTGTACTCTACAGATTTACTCCAACAGTGCCGTGTTTCTTCCTTAAAAGGGAACAATAACACCTATCTAGGTAGTATGTCCTAAATTCAACTCTCCTTTCTCTGCTCAGCACTATGATTTAAAGTTGTCCTCTGAAGCAGAGAACAGAACTGGTGTTTAAGGCAGTCTTGGTGTTTTTACAGACTTCCCTCCTGCCAGCATATTTCCTTTGGAAAAAAAAAAAAAAGTGGGATGTTTGGCAGGTGTGCAATTTGAAGACAACATGCTTCCTGCTATGTTATCTTAGTATCTTTTACTGTCTATCACATAAGTCCATGTTGGCTCAGTGCAAAACCAGAGAAAAAACCTCAACCCAGTCCTGGTGCTAAGAGAAGTTTCGGCCTGTACCTTGTGCTGTGGTGTGTCAACAGCTGTTGGTATTTTACCTTTTAGCCAGATTGACTCTGCTCTACTGCACTTCCATTTATGCAGTAATGCAGGTGATGGTAGAGGTTATGTTAACAGAAAGTAACCATAATAAGCAAGGAATTCCAAAATGAATTTGTAGCATTTTTACTTGTATGTCTATACATGTGTTTTGTCTCATTTGATTTTTTTTCCACTCTATCTTTCAGAAAGCTATAAGATCAAAAGACCAAACTATTACAAGCTTGTTGGGAAAGAACATAATTTCTGGCCACAAGCCAGAATGTCAACTTCAGCAAAGGCTGCGGGGAGGAGAAGACAAAGAAGAAAGAAAATAGGGCTAGAAGACATTTCCATTAATTTTAGAAAGTCTTCTTTAGGAGGACCCCATGGTGGATAGCAGGAAAAAACATACAGCAATAACACCCAGGGAACAATAACATCTATAGAAGCTATGTGTACTGTAGGGCAAACAGTGACAGAAATGAAACAAAAGCTTCAGGTCAGTGTTCAGTCTGAAATAAGAAGGCAATCATGGTCACTTTTCAGCACGTTCTTCAGCTGGATAATAAGAAGTTTAGATGAATTGGAAGACATGACTTTGGATGATGGAGAGCTAAACTCCTCAGCCCACTGATAACAATGTACAAGTGTCAGACATGCTTGACCCATGCTTGGTACTTTTATTACATTGGACATCGGTCAATTCCAACTCATAAATGCCAGGACAACAGAGCAGATGAAATTCAGTGAAGTAATAAATCATTACAGTGCTGAAATGCAGCTGTGGTGAGGCTGGAAGCAAAGTCTTACATACATTTAGCAACATCAAGTGCCAACAACTCCTCCTGGACTGTGAGCAGCTGAATTGGAGGCAGTTGAAGGGGGCAAGAAGGCAGTTTTCTGAAAAAGGAAAGATGTGAAATGGAATGGTTTGATTTAAAAGTCAATGTTTAGTACTGGTTATACCTGAAAAGAACGACATGGGCAGTATCTACTGCTGAAAACTGAGAGGGGAAAAAAGCAAAAGACAAGCACATATAAATGCAGCCAAGGTAATTTTGAAGCAAGAATCAAGAAATCATTAGATTGGGGTTTATTATACAATATCAAAGTTGTGCCTAATTGAAGGAATTGTCCTCAATGAGAATGACCATCAAAACTACACCCCAAAGACCTGACAGAAGATTAAAAGGTATAACTAATTTAGTAGATAAGTTGATATGTACTTGAACCTCTGTAAGAAGATAATCCTGATTCTTGCTGGTTGTTACTATTTTGGGTAAACTACAAGTACAAAGCATTATAAAAAAGCAGATTCTAGCATTTTTGAGCTGCAGAGGCTTATTTTTTGCAACATTATTCAGTAAGGCACTGACCAGCAGATTCTTCCAGGCTCTTTGGTTCTTGGTTATTATGGAAAAGCATTCTAATGTGGATGTTTTAGACTTCAGCTTGCTACCCTTCCCTCTTGTCTTCCTGAATTTTCTTCATGCCTGGTTTCTTTGTCTGCTTTCCTGGTAGAAGTCATTGTTTACAACAACCACACTATGAACTGCTTGAACAATCTTCCAAATGTGGCAGAACTGGTGTCTTCCAGAGCACAGATCACAGAATAAGCAGGTTCTAGCATCAGATGTTGAGAGAGCTTGCTGCTGAAGTTCTCTGATATAAGGTTGTTCAGTGAAATGAGGTTGTCTTTCACCCCATCAAAAAAGACATGGGTGGGTATATGCAAGTTTTGGGGAACTCCCTGTGGGGTTCTCTTTTAACCTATTCTGATAGTGATGCAGGAAAGAAATGAGCTACATAGTGTATATAACAGATGTTTAATTGCATCTGGGGAAACATTCATTATGAATATCATTCACACCCTACTTTACCTGCTCTTCTGGTGAACACCTGTGTGTTAGTAGTGCATGTGGTGGTAATGTGAGAAACTCCCACTACCAGCCTTTTAAATTTTACTATTCCCTCTTTTTAAAAATGTGCTAAATTAGATACAGAAACAAAGAAACACACCTAAATAAACAAAGGAACATAAGGAACTAGAGCAATACCACACTGCCAGAAAGAGCAGGTGGAAATGTAAGTTTAAGGGCCATTAAAGCACTGTGAAATTTTTCAGTGTGTCACAATTACAGGAACACCTGGGTCAAATAAATTAGGACTAATCCATTGGGGGTGTTCTTTACAGTCTACTCTGGTCTCAGAATGGCTTGACCTTAACCTGTAATTCTCAACCAAAAAAGAAAAAATTACAAGGGAAATCTTGCCAGTTCAGGTGGCTGTTGTCAAGGTAATCCATTAATTTTTAATAGAATACAAAGATGGCAGGGAGAGAGTACAGATAAGGAAAAGTCTCCATGGGCCTTAAAGAGGAAATTCAATATGTATATATGTTTGGCTAGAGTGTAAAGCTTGATAAAGGCCCTACCTCTGATTTCTATCTAATTTCAATCCTAATGAATGCATCACTGATGTAAATCTAAAGAAAAGTTTGTATAGGAGACCTACTTTATGAAAATTACTTTAAAACTAGATTAAGCTTCTTGATTTCCAAAGGCTGAGAAAACATTCTGGTTCGAGAATGTATTTGGCTCCTATGTTCTATAGGAACATCCATTACCTTTGCTCCTTGGAAAGAAAAATGAATCAGTAGATATCAACTCCCCCAGAGGACAGGGAAAGTTGAAGACTTTCTATACTCTGTGTATATGTACTACACATACCTCATACACTGGTCCCACCATCAGGAACATCACAATCTCCAATTTTCTTGCCAAGAACTAAAGGACCATTTTGGGTTCCTTACCTTCATTTTATCCACCATGGCAGAGTAGCAGACTTCCCTTGGACCTAAAAGAGAGTCAGAGAAAGGTCAGAAACTGTTGCCCACTCCTCAAAATTCTGCTGAAGATACTGTTTTCCTCTTTAGAAAAGTGATGATTAGTTAAGAGAACAGACAATCACCTTTGTACATTCTTTTTCCATGTCAAGAGTTTTTGCCAGGAAATCTGTTGTAGGATAATTTTTCAAGGGCACAAAGCTTGATTTAATTGAAGGCTTAAAAATAGAAAAAAAGCAGCCTCAAATCTCACAGCAGCTGTTTATGTATTAAGTGTACTCTAATATCCTATTGCATTAGGTAATAAGAGTTTCAACAACTAGAGAATAAATGCAATAACTACTATTCGAGCATTTTCATACATGAATCTTACCTAAAATGATAATAAAAAAAGTAAAAGCAAACCAGTTTCAAATGTGTGAATTCTGAAAGCAGAAGCATACTAACAGCTAAGCAAGAAATGATGTTTTCTTTGTTCAATGATACAAAATAGTCTCAATAAACAAATAGATGAATGCCTGGAAACATGCTGAGCTTCATTTATAAAGTTTTAATATATCTAAGGAAATTAAAAGAACATAAATTCAACATTTTTAATAACTATGCCAGCACTTAAAACAAAGGACTTTTTAAAACAAGAGTTTCTCCTTTTCTACAAGGGTTCTCCTCCCTGTTAGATTTAGGCAGCAGTATGTCTGATTCTGAAAACAGATCATCTAAAATTTATTATCCTAATCTACATGGAAGGAGTCCTAATAACACAAACTGAATCATAGTACTGCGAGACATTGATAAATGGCAGTTGAAATGAAAGAAAGAGAAGGCTGTACCAAGTGAAACAGTATAATCATGTTCTTTACTTCAAGCTAAAAAACTGAGCAGTTCTCAGCAGGATGTGATTATTATCTCTTTAGAAAGACCAGAAAATCAGTTTCACTAAAATGTGGGCAAGGTCGAAAGATGACCCCTCATTTGAACAGAAGCAGAACCCAAATTCAAATAATCCTCATTTCAAAACAGACTTCTTTGAAGGCTGGTGTTTATGAAGGGATGGACAGCTGAAGATGATCTTAGGGATCACAGACTGAATCCATAAAGGATGCAAATGGTACATCAGGAATCTAAACTCAGCATTTATCTACTGTGAAGCCTTTCAGAAGTTCATATAATTACAGGCAGAAGTCCACCAGTTTTTACTGGAAATCTAAAGAAACATCAAAGTCTTGATCTAAAAAACCACCCATGTTATACCTCCTCCTGTAGCTGTCTTAAATGTGGTGTTGCTAAGCTTTTCTTGCCAGGAGAAATCTATTTTGATTCCTCAAGTATATGCGTCTAGATGATATTTGACATGGTTATGCACCAGTTTAAATTTTTATGCAGTGTTATAACTACAAAAGTTTAGACAAATAACATATTTACCTATGCTCAACACCTACAACAAATTAATCTGAACTAGAATACAAATGCTTGTAGAGTGCACAAGACTATACATTAGCTTTATTAGCTTTACTTCAAGGTTAAAGGAAAATATTTTCACAGCACAGAATTTTCATGTGATCTATATATAGAAGGTATTGTGACATTATAATTTGAAACAATATTAGAATAATGAACTATACATAAAAAGAGAGTTTTACCTAAAATGAGATTCTAGTGCATTGAATATTATGTAATTTTGGAATTTCCACAGAAATGTTCTATTCCCAGGGAAGTGGCCAAAGTGCTAAGAAGCATTCAGACAGCATGCTTCTTAGAAGCATTCTCAGCATGCTCAGGCGCATGGTGTAGTCCTCCGAAGGGCCAGGAGCCGGACTTTGATTATCTTAACAAGTTCTTTGTAACTCAGAAAATGCTTGAATTCTATGATTGTAAATTAGGAAGAATTCACATTTTAACTCTGGTGCATGAATCAATTCACAGGTGCTTTTACACATCCATAATAAATAGGGTTTTTTAGATAGAACCCAAAATTAAGCCAGCCAAAAATACTTGTGAAGTGGGTACATTTAATATAAAGGAATTTCCTCACAAAAATTTGACTTGAAATACTTGGCATGGTGTCTCAGCATATGTTGCAGTCCTGACAGCCACAATACACAGAGTGCCACCATACAAGTTCAGAAGGCTCTAAGGATTCACCCAAACAGAGTAACACCATACCACATCAGAAGGAAGGCTTCAGGCATCTGCCCATACACAGTAACACCATTCCACTTCAGAAAGCTGTAAGCATCTGCCCTTCTTGTCCTGCAGCCCAACCTTTTATACCCTCATGTTCATGCACTGCACCTGTGTGCCCTCTGTTCCCTTTGGTGGTTGGTCAGTGCCCCTGGGCACTCCCTGGCTCACTGCTGTCCATGCTGCTCACCTGCTGCTCACAGCTGCAGCCCCCTGGGGATGAGGCTCGGCCACAGCCCCACTCCCAGTTACCACAAACTGTGTGCCTACAGTGTTCCAGAAAGAAATCCCTAAAGATAAATTAATTTACATTGCTGTTTTTTCTAACAGCTTTCCTTGTAGAGGCTGAATCTAGAAAGAAAAGGAAATTCTGACTAACCTCACTCAGCCATAGGAACATTTTCTACAAGTGCCAGTGTTAATAAATAGCTATCAAGGCCCTCTTGTTCAAAACATGCCTTTTGTTTTAGCTATGGACAGAGATGCTTAGCTATGTGTGAGAGCTCAGGTACATGTAAATTGTTTCCATTAATGGGAAAAGAAACTTAGGGTTCTTGGAAAGACATCAAAGATTAAGCTGCTTAGAGCTGGAATTGTAGAACAAAACATCTTGATGTTCTGTTAACAGACAGCTTTTGGCAATAGCACATCCTTTGGTCTCAGTGTTTCCATTGGGGAGATTTCCACATTGACTGTGGTGGAATGGTCAGATGGCAGAAAAAAGATTAAGGCAAGAACAGAAAAGACACTGCAGGTTTTTATATCCAGTGGATATATTTAATCAGAAAACCATCTTGCAAACTCATGGCCCAACTCTTTAGCTGCTACTGATATCACCTCAGTAAGGCCCTAATACCTCTGGGCAAACCGTGCTGATTTACATTAACTGACAGAACTCACCAGCACTTCTATTTCTGCAAATTGTGCTGATGGAGAAAGTTCATGCTTTTCTTTACTGAGTTCACTGAGTATTTAATTCTTGTGGTGGGATAGGGGAAATTTGGAGAGGTTCTGACAAGGGCCAAACGAAATTTCTTTTTCTGCGCAGAGTTCTATACTTTTTTGGGCTGGCCAGACCAGTTGAGATATCAAATGAAGCAGTCCTCTGTTGGACTCCTTGCTTACAAAAAGTGCAAAGTGTGAAAATACAAGCAAAAGAAGTTCCACATGAAATGTTGGTATAAGTCCCACCAAATTGAAAATCTCAAGGAATATGGACTGAAAGTTTAATATCTGAGTCTAAACAATTTGATCTTTTAATATCTTTTCAGTCATTTCAGCAAAAAGCCCATTATGAAATTGTAGGACACAAATGTCAGGAGCTGTGTGCCCCCCATACATAACTAGAACACTTCTGGTGGATAGGATAAAGGATGAAAATGCAGAAGATGGGAGCTCAGTTTAAGGCCAAAGGGCCAACTTTATCATGAGAATAAGAGACTGAGGAGAGCATGTCAAATAAGATGCTATTCAGTTAGAGGGACAGGAAGAGGAATCAAGGACTGAAAAACAGTTTCTAAGAGAAGAGAGGAAAGGAAGAGTATAAGAAATTTGAAGCCAAGACATGTTAATAAAGGAAATTCACACAGAACCTGAAGAAAACCCAGTTGAAGGAAAGAATCAATGTTAATTTAAATTAGAAAGCCACAATGAGAACATTGTTATGTTCTGTCACAATCACCAAAAACCCAAGAAAACCAACATAACAGCACTGGACAGTGGTATAGGAGTTGGTATAGATTTTGCCTGCATTGAAAAACATTTTTTCTTACCTAACCTACTGTGTTTTTAAAGAAAGCCTTTCTAGGACTATTTTACAGCAAAGCGCAGAGTATTTTCTTTTACTATAATGGTAATGATAGTGCTTGAGAATGGGCCAGAGTTTATTGATTATGAGTTTAAATAATTTGCATTGAAATGCAGACTTATGCAGTTCCTAGTTGTCAAATCAGGTGGCTTCTGTTAAATGCTGTGAAGACAGCTCTGAAGTCTGGCAAGTTATAACTGTTACATGATAAATGCACAGATAGAATATGATTGCTTACCCAATGTTTAATGGATAATAAAAATGTTTGTATTCCCAGAAGCTATTAAAATAATGAAAATGAATGGATATTGGCAGATATTTAAAGATTGTCTAGGAAAAGCAAAATGCTAATTAAACCAGATTCATGCTATGTATGCATATATGTGTGAATTTATTTATTGTTTTGGCTGTTTAGTTTAATATTTGCAAAGGCTGTGGGTTTAGTTTAAATAAGGGCTAAATGTTCCTGCAGCTTTTTTAGCCAGGTCTTTAGGTATGAAGTTATCTACAGGAATAAGTCATTGAAGTAATTGTAACTTTTAACTTCAAAGGGATAGAATGAGCAGGATGAAGAGAACTAAAGGAATGTGTTCTGTCATAAAGGAGATTTTATCTCCCCTCCTGCTCCTCTTCCATTCCACCATGGCCATTCCTAATCTACATTTCCTAAACTGTGCAGTAGCCCCTTGCAGGAAGTTGCAGGCACAAAGGAGCAGGAGTGGAACCATGTTTCACCAAAGGAATGACGCTGTCACTCCTTCTGAATGAAGAGCTGCAAAAAAGAATAATAATTTGCATCCATGCTGGCGGTGGCAAGGGCAAGCAGACCTGAAATTCAGATAGAAAGACTCATTCTCAACCACTAGCTAGTTAGTTTTGAGGAGTTAATCACAAAAAAGAGATTATGCAGGGAAATTTAGGGCATCCCAGCTCTGGAGGGTCTTTAGGTACAAGCCAAACAAACATTTTCAAAAATAGCACAGCTAGAGCTGATCATATCCTGGGGCAAGAAATAGACCAGATGACTTTTCAAGCCGCCTTCCCAGTCTATTTTTCTGTGGCTATAGCTGCTCTAACACCTCTTGTACAGACACTATCTGTTATAGTACTGGCTATTAAGCAGTAATACCCAATATTCCATCACTGAAGAGGCTGATCATTCCTTATTCTGGCCAATGGAACAAGACCAGAAACTATTTTTCTGTTTCACCTCTATACAAGGATGTCACTAACAGCAATAATTTCCAGCAGAATGTCATGTGTCTGCCAAGGGATGGGAGTGTAAGTCTCTACCTATTTCTTACATTGATGTATTTTCACACAGTCTTTTCCCTCCAAACTGAGACAGTAAAAACCCCAATAGCTACAAGTAATAATGTTTGCTCTGAAAGGCAGGCAATAAACCTTTAACAAACAATGTCACTGTAACCCCTAAATAGTAATTGTACTGCCTAAGGCATCTGATAAAGGATTCTAGTGTTCTTGCTATATTGTGTCAGGCAGATACATCAATCAAACTCCATAATGGTCTAAATTGGAAAATAGCGTAGTGGGAATAAACAGTTCCAAAAAGTGGTGAAACTTTGTGACAAGCAGCCTTAACAGACCAATCTTGATTCTAAACATAGAAGCAATTTTAGGGCTTCTCTGGAGGCAGAGGACAATTATTGCCTAAACAAATAAACTAGTGTCTCAGTACCTCCGGCATTCTCTAAAGTTAGTTTGAAAGAGTTTTGAGCTCTGAATAGTAGAGCTTCAGGGACATTGTAGCTTGACTCATTAACTTTCATTGAACTGTATATGGACATCCTTTCAGATAATCCATATACTAAAGTGGAATAGAATGAGAAAACTGGAATGTGTTATGATTTTAGCACCAATTCTTCTGCCAACAAAAATAACTAGATCTGAATGTAGATTAAATATGTATGTCAGGCTCTGAATTTGACTCCAGATGAAGACTGCGCATTTAAGGTTCTTAGGTTCAATAAAAGACCTGGACTTCAGATTCTATTGGGAATGTTTATTTTAATCTGTATGGCAGAAATGGACTTATCTGAGCATTTATATCCTACTGTGCTGAGGGCCTCTTTACCTTGTAGGTGAACATGGAATCCAGAGCCAACAGGCTCATGCTTGCATTCACACTTGCACCATGTATTGAATGGAGTCATACTCCAGGAAAAAGTTTCCCAAGAGTTTTTCTTCCATGGAAGTGGTTATTCAGACTCCTAGAAAAATTTTAAATGTCACAGGGATTTAGGTTTCTCTGAAATAGCTTAGCCTCTGTTACTTGAAGTTGAATTTTTTGTGTGAAGTACTCACACCCTGTTCCAAGACTAACTGAAGAGATTTTCTATAAGGATTAATCAAGATACACAGATTGTCTTCCCTGCTATGTGAACAATATCTAATACTGTACTACCATCTTGTGAAGTATTATTACAGCAGGGCAAAAAAAGCTTCCTCTTTCTTGAAAATGATAGAGCTAAGGAATGTATCCTGGATTTAGAGGTCAATTTTGGTGTGGATTTTGCTAAAGCCATTCCTACATGTAGTGTATGCTGATTCTTCTGATCAGTCAGGTAATTGATCTGGCATGAAGGAGATTAACATTTCCACCCAGTTGTGATCACTCAAACCTTTTAAGCAGCAATGCAGAGCAAGCAGACTGGGAAGCTCCATGGCAAAACCATCCTCAGTTCCAGACTGATAAAACATTTGGCACTTAAGAGTTACTGGGTAATAGTATATAAGTCAAGCACAATATTTTGGCCTAAAGATACTCAATGGGATTAAGTTGCATTAACTTTTTTCTTTTTCAAAAATAACTCTATTTGAGCGATTTTGATGAAGATTAAAAAGAAAAACAAGAACTTTACCTTCAGCATTGTCATGCATATTTATGCTTTATTGCAGATATATACTAGAACTATATGAAGTAATGTTTTTCTATGGTTGAATCCTGTAATTTCTTTTATATGCTCCTGTTCTTGAATATTTTGCAGCGTCTGCTAAATGGAGTGACAAATTACATATATGCACTCATTGTATTTCTCTGAATCTTCTTTGCCTCCCATTTTTCTTTAAATAGCTATTGTAATTTCTGAAACAAGTCCCAACAATTCCTGTTGAGTCCTGAATATAATCAGATTGATATTCTATTCTGGTTTTTGCTTATTTTTAAACTATTTTTCTGCTGATTGGTCTTACACATTTAGTGTGGATCTGTCCATTGTAGGCAATTTATTGTGGATTATTCACTTAGGTGAGCAGAGAACCCCCATTTCACAAAAGAGCTGGCTCATGGTGGACAATTAGAGCCCTGGAAGAGTTGGGAACACCTCCTTTGAGGAAGCACAGACACTTCCCTTCCTCCACTATAATGGCTTGTGCCATGTTCAAGCCCCCTGCCTTCACTGTAAGCAAGAAAACCCCTTGGAACATTAGTAGTACTCCAGCTGAAGAGAGCCCCCCATTCCTGTGGCCTCCCATTCATCTGTGTGCTAAGAAGTCTGAAATTTCTCTTGAACCTTGAGTCAAAAAGGGAGCAGAAAATGCTCTTTTCACTCCTTAAGAGACAGAAGTTCAAGGATGGAGGTGTTAATTGAAGACAGGCAGCATGGGAGGCAGTGCAACCACAAGAAAGCTCTGAAAAAGCTCTGAAGGACTGTGCTCTGGGGTTTGGAAATTGGCTCCTTATTCTGCCTCATCCCAGCTTTCACCATATGATCTTTTCAAGACACCTGACTTGAGTCTCTGAGATTGTCATTGCTGAAGTGGCGAGTGCCCACACATCCCTGAAGCTGACAGGAGTTTGGCCTTGAAGGTACAAGCTTCAGGGAATTTTACTTTTCCTATCTTAGGAAGAGGGAAAAATGTCAGCTAGGCTCATCTTATATGTAGCAGCTCTTTATATACTTCCTAAAATCTGAGAACAAATATATTTCAGTTTAGATAGCCATCCACAATATCTTTAAGGAACATTTTATTATTTTTCAGTTTTCCCCTCCTCGTTCCTCTTTCAATTCTTTCCCCCTTTTTTGTCCACTTCCAAGGGGTGAAATTTCCCACAAGGCTGTGTGCTCTTCCACTCTACAGCCAAGGGCTATATAATAAAGCAACCTCTCCTTCTCTTGTCTTGCTGAGAAAGCCTGTGCTGCAGAGGAAGATGGGAACAGTAAGATTATAGACTACAGCTGCCTGAGGTATTATGGTAGTATTTCATTACTGAAGTATTTTAATTGCGAGCCAAAATATTTCAGATTTTGTTTACTTTTGAAGTTGAAATTTTCCACTGTTTAATTTCCCTAAATAGCTTTAATGTTACACAGTCTGAAAATGGTCCTAGATATCTCACACTGGACATCCAAAATTAATTTAGGTGTTTTTCCTAGTTTTGCCACTTTCCTGGTCTTAACAACAGACATAATAATAGAACATCATCATTAAGAAAACTTAAGTAAAGTGTGGTACTAGAGTAAAAATAGTTTGAATAATTGTTGTAAAACTAGAAATATGTTCAAAAAAGATTGCTGAAGAATCTTAATTCTGGAACCAAAGAGGATTTTGGTTGGAATTTATGTAGGCATTCAATTCAGGAAAATTTTAATTTGTTGCTACAGATATTAGGATTTTGTAATGCTGCAGTAAGAGCATCACAAATAGAAAACAACTACTGCTAGAAAGTACTTTTCTACTAAATAAAAAAGTACTGCTGAAAATGTTTTACAGCATCTTTACTCAGGAGCTGTCTTTTTAGTAAACATAAACAAAATTTTCTACACACTTCTTGTTCAGAATAAAATTGCTCTTCACATATACAGTGCTACAATATTTGCTAACAACTATTGTGATCCTTAGCAAGTTTATATCTGGATTTCACTGTTTCAAAGTTAGTGGTGGGGAGGAATAAGTAATCAGCCAAACCTTTCAGCCTGTTTTTGTGCTGTCAGGTCAAATGTATGAACACACTGCTCTTCCTTAGGATACTGCTTTGCCCATGCTGATGCGCTCTCAGGTTTGGATTGCAGTGACAATGAGGTTTTGGGTAATGTCATACCTACTCACGTACACAAGTGACATAACCCAAGCGAGATACCCCTGGTGACTCAGAAACTTTGGAGTCTGATGATGAAATAACTCTCAGTTTTGTAAACATCATTGTTTTCCACAGTGGCACATGCTTGTCTGTTAGCATGGCATATTAATGATACATATTCTTTGGTCAGGGCTGCTTTTAATGTGTCTGTAAGGGATTTTTACTGTATGTGTTTACAGTGCTTGCTCCTTGTCAATTAGAGGAGACACTGCAGCTTAGTAGGCTCATGCACAGATTGTTATAGGATGTCAGAACAAAATGATTTTTTATTGACGAAAGGTCAAACAAGTTGTGCTTTTTGTTATGTCACACTAAACAATATGAGGAGCATGTTAAAAAAGCTCACTAGAAAGCAAAGACTGGGAGAAATGATTTAAAGCTACATTATCCTGTTTCTAATTCCTTTTCTTTCTTCCTGCGGAAATGTAATTGCAAGAGGCTGGGAGAAAGGATTGGAGCATTGGCTTCTATGTCAGCCTTGAAGAGAGTCATAAAGTCTCTTTTATGGGTTTCTCTCTAGCCTACTTCTACTTTGCCAAATTAGAGGAGACAATATGACAATCTTAGCTAGCTCTGATCTTACATCTTAATTTGAAAACTCAGCAGCAACATCAATGCCCAAATTTAGGGGATATGAGGAAATATTTTTGAATTTAAACAATTTCCCATCGACCTGCAGCAAAGGCCCTTTTTACAATTGTCGGCACATTGCTTTAAAGACTTCCTCTCCCCCAATTTTATAGGTTCTGATAATAAATATTCTGGATATCTAATGTCTGTCTCAGTTAAGCTGTCTGGTAGATCCTAGATATAGGAATCAAATATGCATCTGGAAGTTGTGCTGAAATTTTTCTGAATTGACTACAGCAAACATAAAGGACTAGAAATTATAAATCTGTCATGCAGTTGAAGGGGTTTTTTTTAATCATAATTTGCTGAGGTCTAGCTCTGGCTGTTTTACATATTTTGAATTATTTTCAACTAATATGTATATGTTTTATACCCCAGAAACCTTACAGTACTGTGTATCACCTATTCCTTAGCATTTCCTGGCATCACTTAATAAAATTCCTGTAGCTGCAGCATGCTGCTGGCACTGGTGTACCTTGGTCATGACCTGGAAGGACCACCCACTCCTGTAAGAGAGAGGGTAAGTCTGTCTCTATGCTAATTCGATTTTAGACCTCCTTTGAAGAAAAAGTATGTGTGTCCTTCAGCCAGCTTCAGTCTGGGCTCAGCTGCCTCTGTGGTGCAAGATTAGGTCTTCAGGAGCCATTTATAGCTGCGTGCATAAGGCAGAGGGTATTTTGTGTGTGTAGGTGAGAAGGAGAAGGGAAACATTTATTGGTGCTTTTGTGTCCTTTTTGAGTTGAAGAAACCCTGGATATTTTGCCACATATATTTGAAAAAATATTAAAGAAAAATAAGAGCATTAATATTAGCAAAATGAATTTTTAGTTAATGAGATGTGATTGATCACTATGAAAGGAAAGAAGTAATATCCTGTTACATATAAATCTATGTATGATTTTTAAAGATCTAAATAATTTTATTTGCCACAAAAAAAAGCACTTGCAATTAGGCATGAAAAATGCAATAAGTCAACGAAGAGAAAATAAATTTATTGAAATGACTTTGCAAATCACAGTTAATTGAGCCACAAACAAAGCAGCAAATAAAGGAAATAATGTGGTAATTGGAACCCTTATCCCTTATTGGCATAGATTATGGCTTGCTATCTTTTAGCAGTATTAAATCATTGCATGTGAATGTTGCCAAAAAAACTCTTCATTTCCTTTTAGTGACTTCTTACTGCCCTCAGTTGAAGTTTAATAGAAAAGGAAGGACATGATGTAGTTTTAATGACAGGAAACTCATGGCTTCCAAATGAATAAATTCCATCACTGGCTGCCACAAAGTGTGCTAATTATTTCCTTTGATAAATTAAAAGCCGTAAAAGTCCAAAGTATATAGCATGTGGTTTACAGTTATAGTCTGCCTGTCTGCATTATTGAAAGTTCATATAAACCTCATTATTTTAATTTAATAAACATTATAATTATTTTTTACACCAGTAGGCTATATAGAAAGCACATGTTGAAGACAAACTTGTCCGACAGAAGCATAAATAGCCCACAAACAGAATAAGCAAGGAACTTGATGTGTCATGTGTCATGATAGCTCGGGTTTCTTGTGATACTTTCAAATGAGCAGATACTTACTTTTTTAGCTTTATAAACAAGAGAGTAGTGACTAGCTTTATCCTGTGAATAAGTATCTCATTCTGCAATGTGCGCTCTGATGAACAATACAGTCCTTTACATTTTACAACAGAGTCTGAGAAAACTTGGGAAAAGTCTAGGGAAATGTGGAGAGGGAAATGGAGGTTTTAGAATAAACATTGCAGGGCAAAAAAGAAAAAAAAAAACCCACCAAAACCCACCAAAAACCAAAAACAACCCCCACCCCCCCACCCATTTTATCTAAAAAAATTAAAGATGTCCAACAGTGATGTAAAATAACCAGGGATGGTTTGGTGCTGTTCGGTTTGGTTTTTTCTTTTTTTTTTTTTGTTCAAAAAAAGACCATATCCAATGACAGAATGAGAGCCTGAATATTTTTAATGACTATTGTGCTAATGACATTCAGGCCTGCTCAGTCCCTCATGGGATTAGACTTTTACCTTAATGTAAAAAAACCCAAACCAAAACAAAAACTGAAGAAACTGAAGAATGAGTAACAAGGCCAGTTTTTATAGGTTATGAAAGCTCATTTTGGCTTATTGTTCTAAAACATTTTAAATGGCAAATACTTTACTTTCAGGCTAGTCAGACAACACAGTAAAAGAAATATGCTACAGTGCCAAATATTTTGCTGTGTCCTGATCCAATACACCTGACTGCAGCTGTAAACTGACTCAAATGCACTTTTAAAATAAAAAAAATATTTAGCAGGGCTCCACGCTAATTTTGCTAAGTGTATTCATTTGGTAATGAGACCAGGAGTTTCTGGAGACACAAGACAGAAATGGCATGCCAGAACAGAGGGCATAGGTTCACACAGCAAATATCAGGAACCAGCAGGAGGATGAACAGAACTAGGTCTGACAGGACCAGGAAAAAGCAAAAAACAGGCAAATCATTCTGCCCTCTCAATTTAAAATGCATGTTAAAGAAAGCAACCACAGACACGGATTAAAATGACAGGAACTGGAGCACATATTGTTTTTCCATTATATCTGATAAAACACATTCCAGAGGTGGGTATGCACAGATATCTGTGTCTTGCTGAGGGACAGCTGCAGCTCCTAAATGACTGATCCCTGTCAGTCATGATGCTACAGCTCATAGCAGAGTTCATTTGTGCTGTTTATTGAACTGTGCTGTCCATAAATGTGTAACTGGTATGGCTTGCTTGTGCTGGAAGTAGCTTTCCTGCAAATAGGTAGAGACCTCTGGCTATGCATGTCTTTGACCAATTCAGTAGTTCAGTGCAAAACTAAGAATGTGACTCCCTGATTTGTAGGAGTGTATGCCTAAATTTTCTGAAGCAAATTCAGACTAGCATGTGGTACAGGGAGGAGGTCAGTGGAATTGTATCAAATTGCAGCGATGCTGACTTGGTGCTGTAATAATTTGATATTTCAGCTAGAAATCATCCATTTAAAAATGATTGACACTTTGTCATGTTATGGGGACAGATGTAAATGTCTGTGAGAAAAAGAAAACAAAAGTACCTGACTTTATGAGAAAGTGCTCAAGTCAATTTCTGAGAAATGTTATTTTGCCTTTTGGTGAACTGACATGGAAATATCTTCAATTTTTTGTTTGATGTGTTTGCAGTTTTCTGTCATTTCATTATTTCATGGTAACATGAAAAATGATTTTGAGGAAATGGAGTAAGAAGTTTTCAGAATCTTTTAGCTGAAAGGGAGGTTTTCTAATATTCTTGCAAAAGTATTTGGCGTTGCAAGGAAGTGTAGGAGGGTGAGTTCTTCCACACTGCAATATAATGCAGCCTCAGAAGTACTTAATTGTGCCATGCATTATACTTGAGGTATGCTTAATTGCAAAGAGATAAAAAAAGTACATTGGAAATACCAAATTTATAATAACACTTGCAAGAATATCACCTTGAAGTGGGGCACACTCCCTTTACATCTGGATGTCACTATGTGATAACAAATCTATTGAAATAGAATAAAGAGCTATGAACAGCATAGTAAGGTCAAATCAAATGTAAAATAAAAATATAATAGTAAACTGTGACAAGATTGTAGTGTACAAATTATTGCTGACTAACAATTAAAGGACCTGTCATAGACTTGCTCTGTCTGTGGTACAAAATTTAGGAGACACATAGCAGTACTTTTTTGGTTTTGATTATAAAGACATATTAGTGCCTACTTGAAAAATGCAAACACATGTTGACCAGGTAAAGGACTTCTATGCCTTTTTCTTTTTTTTTTTATTACTGGGAAGAAGAAAAGATTACTGCTTTTTGGAGATTATTTTCTTCATTGATTTTTCCTTCTGTAGTCATAATAAATCTGCTTATAACTGAAAATGACTCTCATAACAGATAACTGCATATTTTCATGGTGTCTTGCTGGAAGAATAATTAACTTTTTTAGAAATGCCATTGTGAAACTATCTATAGAGACCAAAATACATTGTAAAAGTTTTCCTTAAAAATACTATAGGTACTGAAACATCTGATTAGTATTAGCAGTATGGAGCAGAAATATTTTGTTTTAAAGAGTTTCATTGTCTCTTTAGTATTTCTTCTTGTAGTTGTTCTTCAGTTAATGATGTGTATTTTGTGTCCTACATTTTATAGGATTTTTCTCTTTGATAACATATTTTTACATGTACAGCTATGTGAACTGTGTTTGTACCTTGCAGAAAAACCGTTGTCTGTAAGCTGTGTTGAAATTTAAGAAAAATAAAGGCTTCTGTATAGTCTTGGAATTCAAAGGCAACAGTGATGGACATAATATTAAAGGAGTTACATGGAGAAAGGCAAGGTTGCTGTGAAAATCCTTCTGTTTTACAATTTATCAGAGTTTAAAGGGCCTAAGAGAGCTGGACAGGACTATGATCAAATGAATATGTATCCTGTCACTTCCTGGCTTCTCAGTCAAAAGCATACAGCAGTTACCTCTCTGTGAAAATTTACTGCATTTGACTATGAGAAACAGGGGGAGGAGGGGCTGTGGTTTCTTTATATACCTGCAGGAGGTCAATGTAAGCCACAGTGATGAAATTCTCTCCTTGAATTTTCAGGGCTGTTTACAGCTCGTGTGGTACAGCACCACAGCATGTGTGGCTGAGAATATGACTCAAGACCTCTCTGATGTTCTGGGGTAATATAAAAGCATGTTCAAATGTTTTATTTTGCCCAGGCACTAGGAGAGTTCTTGATTTAGGACAATAAATCAAATGCTCCTCTATACTCTAAGCATGTCATTGGAATAACCTGGAGAGTCAGTTGTGGCTTCTTGCTTTCAGGTTGGAAGAAGCAGTAATTTTTTTGGGGCAGTGTGATAACTTCTGCTCTATCCAAAGGGCACAGAGCAGGGAGGTGGCAAGACTGGTGTGTTTTGTGACACAGGTTCCCTGTCAAAGGAGAGGTGATTAAAGTTGATCTTGATACTGCTGATATTGCTGCTTGGCAGACTATGATAGAAAACTACTTTCTCATTGCTAGGTGCAATGGCCAACATAGGCCAGTGTAAAGCTGTAGATGCAGTTACCACCAGAAAAATGTTAAATAGCTGATTTTGTTAAATCATGGTGTTTCTTATTGTCACAATGTTTTATTGGTTTTTATTGAATTTCTCTTTCTTTCAAGTGAATGAGGCAGCTAAATAATATTGTTATCCTACATAACGTTTCCATTGCCATGAGGTGGGAAAGCACAAGGGTTAAATATCAAATGAGCTGCTTGCAGCTCTAATTTGAAATCCCATCAGGGTCACTTGTTTACTAGCACTAATAGTTAACTAGTGCACAGCCCTTAAATTACTGCTTATTACAGAGGTGCTGTTCACACCACTGTGCTTAAGGACCTGTCAGCATTTCCAGTGGAAATCTCTGTTAACAAAGGCTTATGACTTTGTCATGAATATTTGCTCTGAAACATGCCAAATGTCATCTCAGGTTAGAAGCAGATTATTTCCTTTATTGGAGACTGCTTGGCTGGAGTGGGGAATAAATTAGTTTTCAAATTATTTTGAACTCCAGAAGAACTGCCTGTAATGTTTCCCCACAACCATACTTTACTGTATTGAAAAGAATGCAAGTGAGGAGGAGTCTGGGACACTGGGGTAAGGAAAATGTAATGCAGTGAAAAAAATGAACATACAAGTTGTTTTGTTGTAGCTTTGCAGTGGATTCTGTGCTGGTAACAAGGCACATTGACAAATTTTTCTAGCTTTTGCAAATGTTGTTGAAGCTTTGGCTGTTAGAATTTTGGTGCTTTGATGTTTCAGTTTACTTATTTATATTGACTTTTTAAATCTCATTTATTTAACCTAGCAACTGTGGTGACTTGGGTTTGATTCTTAGCTGTGCATCAATATTTCTGTACCCTCAGACCTGAAATATAGACAAACTTGTGTCTCATTGTCCCATCAGAAATGGTTTCCCTCAGCTGCCTACCAATCCCTAGGGTCTGGTCAGATGCTGAGGATGTGAGAGCTGTTCCAAGACCTCAGCTTTAGTGCTGTAGATGACACCCAGAATTCTCTGACTGAAGCACAGTTATTTTGGGGGAATTTCCTCTTACTTTTCAGAAAACAGCCGATTTCTTATGCTTTTCTTTGCTACTGATCTATATTCAAGGAATACATGATTTCTCCAGAACACAACTCAGAGCTTTTAACAGTGGACTGTTTTATGAAAGAATGACTTTCAATTTATTGTTGATACACTGGAGGATGTTTCTTTCCTTTAGTTTTGCTATTCTTTTTTCATTTTCCTTGAACAATAAATGTACCTAAACTCCTGCATTTTAAACTCTGTTAAATTTTGTTGGCTTTTCTCAGTTGGAGTTACCTGAATACTTCATGAATCAAATTAGTGTCTTTCTTGATGCCATATTGTACTAAAACTGGGCAGATAACAGCTTTGAACTTTCAAAGGTCTTTTGTTCTTTTTCTTTTTCTTTTTCTTTTTCTTTTTCTACTGCTTTTATATTTTCAGAAGTCACTTTGTGCTCAAGCACATATAAAAAGATTACTGTTTTGGAGATTTCAATGCACATTTTTGAGAAATCTGAAAATCTGCGTTTTGAGAAATAGTTGAGTATGCTGCAGTTCCATATGGTTATCTTCAGCTCCATAGTTTGTGATGCAATTTTTTTTTGCTGGAACATATTCAGGTTTTGAGGTACAATATTTCCACAGCACTATTATTCATGCTTTCTTGTTCACAGCTACACTGTGTCTTATTCAGCAGCCTTATGTCTTTTGCTGTCTGCTTGTAGGTGTTAGCCAGGAAAAAAAGATGCACATGCTAATAGATTTATTTTCCTGGAGGAAAATATACAAGCAGAAATTTCACCAAATTATCTTTTATTTATGGAGGGGGAGCGTCTATTGCATGTAAACATGATTTTATCTCTGTATTTTGCCAAGGACTGGAAGAAGTTAATGGAATAAATACGCATGCAAATTCACTAAAAAATCATTTAGAAATCTGAATCTGAGTGAAACGTCAGTGTGAAAACAAGGTCTAAAGGAAAGTAAATAGGACAGGTTTAAAATTAGTTTTCCATCTGATAGTAATAGATATGTAAGCTGGGGAAAGGCAAGGTCATATTCAAAACTAGGGAGTAAAAAAAGTCTGAACTAACAGGCCTCTGGACTTGCATATGTTGGGGATTTTTGAGATTAGAAACATTACAGGGTCGGGAAGACAAAAAAGAAAATTTCAAGTTTTTTTTATTATTTTTTATGTAATAAGATATGCAAGAAATAGAAAGTAAGTAATAATTGGAAAAGCACAATTATTCCTCCACGTTATGCATCCGTTAAACTGAACAGGAATGCTGGCTTGTAATAAACCAAGTTGATTGTTGATCAGATGGAGATTATTGAAGCTGAAAAGCAGAATAAAACTGAACTGTAGGATGTTGCAGTGGAGGCTTAAAAGGAGATGAAACACCAGTCTAAGGTAAAGATGCTCTGAAGCGTCAGGGTTATTGGTGAAGAACCTCATTGTTCATCAATATCATAATCTACGATTTGGGGAATATTATTTTAACCCCTTGCCTTCACCATGCACATCTGTGTAGAATTCTTTCACTGGGTTTCTGAACACATCATGCACACTCCTGTTGCCCTCAATGTGAGTGCAAAGCTAACAATGTTGATTCATTATTGTGCTGATGATGCTCAATTCAGAAAAAAAAATTAACCTCGAAAACCAGTAAATTTATTTTCCTTCGAAATCTTAGTACCACATGCAGATGTTAATTATTTCCTATACTATTTCTGTCATTTGGGTGAAGAATCCATGTGTGCCTTCCATGACCCCAAGTAGTTGTTAGCTGCAACAGAGAAACAGGACTTCAGAGGGAGTTGCTAACCTTCACTGACTGGCCTGTCAGCCCGAGAATGATACAGAGCACCTTCAAAAGGTCCCCTAAGTAATGAGCACTAAGGAGGGTTATAATGGGCCCATCATTAGCTCCAGCTAATATTTTGACCTAATGCCCACATATGCTACAGGTGTCATGCAGGGCCACCATAGGATTAATCTGCAGGATACTTTGTGGCTATATGATGACAACACATTTCTTCAGCATGTTCCTTGACTTGTAAACCCTTATATATGTATTTTATAAAATGCAAGTAAATTATGACCTCTTGAATATATTTTTTAAGTTTTTCCTCAATCTCAGTTGCCTATAGTGACCAACAAAACCAAGTGAACAGCCATATGAAAGAGAAAATCAATGGCAAGGTGTTAAAAGCTTACTCTCTAACAACGATGTAACAAAATAGATATACAGCTACTAAAAAGCTCACCCTTTCTCTTACTTTGTCTTCTTCCTTTAAATTGTTTGTTTGTTTTGACTTTTTGTGTGTATGTGTTTTCATTTCCACCCCCCCCCCCCCAAATTCTGTTGCTACTTAAAATTTTGAAGAAGATGAGGCTTGTGCAATTATTGTGCACTTCTTGAGACTTGTGCACTTCTGCAAGTATTTTTGTGAGTCTCTTGTACACTTATTCCCTGCCTTCCATGGAGAGTTTATTTCATGATAAATAACTTCTTTTGCACCTTTCTCTAATGTGTTTGTCTATTATTTCACTAAACTTATTCACTTGCTCCTTCAAAGTGTTGGACATTCTTGCCTTCTCACCTGATAGTTAAAGATCCTACTCATTGTGTTTGCTAAGGAACTACCTTCTCAGAAGTTACAGCTCCTCTTCCTTTTGTTTTGATAGTATCTTTACATCACTCCCCAAGGAATAGCAGTCACTTTGTGAGATGAACTGAGCAAAATTTATATTATTTTATTCTCAACCAGATTTAGGCACAAATTCATCTCTTTGCCTGCACTCCTATCAACATGGCAAAGACAGTTAAATTTTAAGACATTTTTGCTTTGTTAACCTGTGCAGTTGAGCTGCTGAGTGAATTTCATGTGATTATAATTTGAAAGTCATATTGTAGAACACATCAAATACAAAGACAATTTTTACAGTTTTTGCCCAATACTACCAAAGAGACATTGACACTCTATGATCAGCTCATTAAGTAATTGGATATTTAATTAAGGACAATATTTGACTGATAAGTACTTACTTTTAAATTCCTTGCACAGATGCATCCCCCCCCTCCCTCCCACCATCCACAGCTCTGTGGTTTTGTATTCTTGTATCACTTATATCAAAAACGCTTGCATCCAAAATCTTGGGTGTTGTTTAATCTTACAAAGATGAAGGAACAAAGACTGTGCATTCATGCTGAAACATCAGAAATGTCTAATAAGATGGTAAAAACCAGAAGTTATTTAAAAATGACACGAATTGAGTTAAAATTTCAGCTTAGCCTGAAAAACCTAATTCTTAGATTCACTGAAATACAGAGTGCAGGCTATATATTTGTGTGTGTGCTCACACAGATTTTTTTTTTTTTTAAATTATGTAACTGTAGATGAACATAGGTTGGTTTTTTCTTAGGGCAGGAACTTGTTAAGAGACAGCAGAGACTAAAGAAGGAAATGTTAAGATGTTGGTTTAAAATTGAAGAATTAAATCTTACTGTATGACTATCTTTATAATAATTTAAGCTAACTATGCACATTTGATGCTGAAATATTGCTAGAAATGGATTTTACATCACTATGCCAATTTAGACAACTTATTAAAGGCGCTATTATTTTGGGAAATTGGATAATGTTAAACCCCAAAAGGCCATTGCAAATAATTTCATTCATTGAGAAACAGCACTTAACAGAAAAGAGAAGAGAAAAGAAAGTATTTTGGATGACATTTAACTTGACTTCATTTGGGCAAGAGACCTTGAAATTCTCATATGGGCTTACTGAATACAAATCAATGTTTTGTTTGGGTTTTATTTATTTTTTTCTTCCTTTCTCAGTGGGTTATTTTCAGGGACATTCAAGCAATCTCAGCACAGCCTTTTTTTTTAAGAAAAAAAATGAAAACTTTTCTTGAGACAAAGATATTCAGTCCTTAAAATGATAAAGTCTGGTCAATCCATGTTTGTTGTTTCTTTCTCCATTGCTACTAAAAATAAATCCTTCAGAAGAACATTTCTTTAGGTCACTTTTTCATTATTTCCAGAGGCAAAAGCTGGCAAGGCAATTTATAATTCAATTTTTGCTAAATCCACAACACCTAATATATATGTCAGGCATTTCAACGGCAGGGTACTTTGGGGATAGGTGATAAATTGTGCTGATTATAAGTGCAAGCTGTTCTTCTAAAATATCATATCCAAAAGAAGGCAAGTATTATTAGGAAAACAAAATGTATCTTTAGAATGTCCAGAAACATAAGAGATAATCACTTCACGTGAATGTATTTTCCCTTGAGTTTTACAGCTCAATATTAAGGTTTTACCATGATTTTGATAGCACTCATCTGAATGGAGGGACCATTATAAGTTGGTAGTCTTTCAGCAGCCACAGAGCTCTTAGGCCTGCAATAATTCATTTCTCTGAAAAAGAGCTTTACTATGAAACCTGAAACATGGTCATAATAATTTTCTAGTTATGCTGGGGAATGTGAAAAGTCAAAATATTATTCTGTAGTATAATCTGTGCTGATCTTTTAAACAACTTTTCAATATTTCCATGTATTTTCCTGTGGGGTACACATGGCTAATTGTTTATCAATACTGCTGAGCAAAACCAAAATCACTCTTCATAATAATCTTGGTTGTTAAAATAATCTGAAAATGAGGAAAAAGATACTATGTCCTGGGAACTTTCCTGTCAGTTTCGACATTTTTAAAGCAAAAATCTGTTAGTACTACAAAGATGAGATCAACCTATCAGCTACAAACAGAACCAAAAAGTAGGCAAATGTAAATGGGTGGCTGAGATTTGAGGAGTGATGGAAACCTTTTTAATTTTATGTTGTTGGTCTGAATCTAGCTTGGCTGATTTAGACTTAGCTGCTCAACAGATGCTCCTTGTTTGTCTTGCCAACCATAATTTGTATCCTAATCAGACTCTCTGAGGAGCAGACTGATTTTGTGACTTTTTGGTTTTAATCATTTTATTACTCATCTTATATTATCATCCTGTTTTAGGCTTCTTTTCCTTCTTTTTAACTTTTCAGGAAATTGTTTCTTGCTTTAAAGGCAGGCACTCATTATTTTTTCTGAAACAGGAAAAATTCACTTTAAAGGAAAGAAAATAAAAGTACAAATTTCATATGTAACTAAGAATAAATAAAGTGTCAGTAATAAAACCAGTAAGGCTCTGAGTAGAAAATGACAGCTTGAAAAGCTCCTGTTCTTTCGAGTTTCTATTTGTCTGCTACTTTTATTTCTCAGTTTCTTTCAAATTGTGTCCTAAATCTTCTCTAGAGGTTCTCCTTATTTTATATAGTATCAGCAACCTTTTGTGGACTCAAGTGCTTCAGTCCTCCTTGCCCTCAAACCCTCAGTTTTTGTATCATCTAAACTCAATTAATGAAGAAGATGAACAAAATTTGAAAACAAATGATTACTCATGAACCAGACCAGCTTAGTGTGCACACTTGTCTGAAAGACTGATGAGATAATACCTGCAAAAGAATGGTCTGCTCTGACAGGAAAAGGAGAACCAATGTATCCAGAACACCCAATAGCTCATCTGGCAGTAAATGAGAGGTCAAAATGTCACTCTTCCAGTCCTGCCCCTTGTGGTGTTAGAAACCTACGAAAGAAGTCCCAATATCTGCTCAACAGTATTATAGGCATTCCTTTAGAATGGGTGGGAAATTAAAAGTGGGTGGAATTATGGATAGAAAAGATATATTCTCAAAGGAAAAATGAAACAACTTTGGAGAAAGATTGAAAAATACACTGCAAGGAAGTCAGTGAGAAACAGATACTCTTTAGCAAGAGGCAGGGAGACATACTTCAAGAAATTTGAAGAAATAGAAAAGAATAAAATGGGGAAGAATCATGAAAGTGTTCACCCTCTTATTTTAGTTTTTACCTTTGAGATTCAAAAATAATTCCTTAAAAAGGGGGATGAGAGAATTGTAGTTGAGAATGGCTTGCTCATGACTGATGATACAAGGCAGGCATGCTTTCTGTTTGGCTACTTTTCTTGGGCAGAGAAGGACACTGTGTTATAATACCCTTCTAGATAAAGACATGCTGAAATTTGTAAGGCTGTTAGTTGAACCTAATCTCACACTGGTAAAAGCTGTTACTACAGCAAGTCAGATTGGATCAGCTATTAATAATGCAAAGATGTCATTACTTCCCAAAAGATTCTTAGCACAGCTTGTAGGAGAGAATAATATTTTTCATGTTATTAGAAGCAGACGTAGAAGGGGACACTGTCTACTGTATGAGTAGCAAGGTTTTGTTTTTTTTTCTGAAGAGAGTTTTAAAGAGCAGGGAAAAGACACAGACTAGAGAAGCTAAATAATTCATTTTTTTCTCCTAATTTTCCATTAGATAAAATTTGGACTTCCATTAATACAAAATTCCTATTATGGATACATCCTTGGTCTTGAAGAGCATGGCAGAGAAGAAAGTAGTTTTTTCAGAGGTAATGTTTATTTTTGAACATATTTTTCTATGCCCTGATGACACATGAAAGGACTTGTTAGAGTCCTTATGACTTTATTGGGACAGAATTGAGGCTGGCCTGTAAATATCCTCAAGCATAGTAAAAGCATGAAGTGTAAAAAGCATAATTTTCAGCCTTCTGGAATAAGAGCAGACCTTTGGTGTAGATGCAGTTCTTGGGCTTTTTTTGGTGGTTTTTGTGAGTTTTTTCCTTTTCCTTTTTTTTGTTGGCAGAGAAGAACTTATTAATTAGTTGGTGGATTTTGGGGACTCTTTATCCTATCTTCTATTCTTGTGTATGAATTTCTATGCAAAAATTTAGAATTTGAATCACTGATGCAGTATTTCTAAAACCTTTCCTGCTGAGAGGGCTGAAGAACATAGGAATGTTGTATGCTCATGTGAGTCTCAGGGACCCTGAATACAGGCAAAGCATATATTTTGATATTGAAATACAGATAACTATTTTCAAAATAAATACAAATACAAGTCCTCTTGAATATTATACTTATTAAGTGGACTGCTAAAATTGTTACTAATTGAGATTATGTGAGATTAAGAAAGACAACTTCAGATTTCACAGAGAGGCCAGCCTTCAGCCAATCCCCTAATGACAAGAGTCTGTTTCTATACACTCCCTAAAATAAGAATAATTGAATAAAGATCCAGGTCTTTTCTCTCTTTTTCACAGCAATCAAAAGAGTTTAGTTTGACTTTCAAAGCATTTTGCAGAAGCATCCTGTTGGGTGCATGTGCTCTTAAAGAGGTGGTAATGCAGTATAGAAAGCAATGGGTGAAGAAGACAAGTCCAGGATCTGAGCAGCATGATAGGAATGCCAAGGTGCCATTAAAGTAATCCATTGGCCTTTACATACTTTTCTGGTAGAAAGAATGGACACAGACTCTGGATTAACCTTGTGTTCTCTAAATCTGGGCAGATGTAAATCTCATCTCAAAAACCGAGAGAAGATTTTTAATGAAAGAAAGCTTTTCAGGTGATGTCATAGGCCTGAAAATATATGGTAGGATCAAAAAAGTACAATTAAGGTTTTCTTAAATTACTTCAAAGTAAATGTGATTTGTTTTTTTAATTAGTTCAAAGGCTTCTGTGAGAGATATTCCTCCTGGCTTTCCCATTACCACCTAAAGTTGAAGAAAAAAACAGGAATTGTATCCATCTGAACATGGAAATTCAGGAACTTCCATAGAATATGCTATCCCTGTTTTGCTGCAAAAAACATGTATTTAGGGTTGAGATTTTTGCAAGAAACATATCAGAGTCTGCTGTCATTAAGAGGGTGAAATGAGGAAAAGATACCAAGACCTTAATTAATTTTATAATGCCGAGGAAATGCTAGCAAAGTTAAAATAAATAGAGACCTTGGGCAAATGGAAATCAAACTTTCAATTACTCTAAAATGGATTCTGGCTCATTGGATCTAGCTGACACTTTGATGTGTTTAAATCCTTGCAGACGCTATGCAAGAACTGAACCCAGGCCAAATGCACCCCCCTGCCCTTGCGAATGCAGAAGCGGCGGGATCTCAATGGTAGGAGAAGCAGCTCATTCAAGAAGGAAATTTGTAGATATAACATGAGCAGCAGCTGTCATTAAAAGTCAAATGACTACTTTTAGATGTTGGTGAAGGTTATCAGAAGGCAAATATAGCTCGTTAGATTACACAACCTACTTTCAGGATTTTCCTGTGTTTTCCTGTCTAAAACAAAATCCATGTTGTGAAAGAAGTAAAAAGGCAATGAACATAGTATTTATTTTACTGTACTTCAACAGTAATTTCATAGTCAGATGTCTCTTTAAAAGTATAAACATTTCCCATTCCTACAGTTGATATCCTAAAACTGCTGAACATACATACATCCATAACAGTACTCTTGCAATAAACAACAAAACAAATTGTTTGTGTATCAAGGTATTTACAAGATACCAGTAACAATAAAGTTTGTGCTCTGAAAAATTTTTTTAGACACAAAAAAGTCAGGAAACATGAGGAAACCCTAAGACAGTATAATTCTAGCACTTGGTTTTAATTAAAAACTTTTTCTAGACCTTAAGCCACATGTTACTTGTATATACTATCAGGATACAGGAAAGAAGAGAAATTTCGCTGAGGCTTGTTAACCCAATATTCAAGGCAGTTCAGTTAAGAAAAAGAAACCAAACAATAAATGGGGAGGGCTGTGAAATGCAGGTGAAGTTCTTTCAGTGAAATCAGAATGATGGCACTTTGTAGCATGGGAGTCTGAAAAGGAGAAATATATCCTTTTTTCATTTTCATGACATATTCTCAAAAGGGTCTGAAACATCTGAAACAGCCACTTATTAGATCTAAGAAGTGATCAAATTCAAATTCAATTTTTCTTGAAGAAATAAAGGCAACTCTTTTCCAAATGCAGGCCCTATGTAATGTGAGTTTTTTTAGCTTTTTGTTTCTATGCAGTCAGTGAAGTTCAGTGTTAGTATCCCAGCTGAATTTTCTGATTGGAAAGAAAGTAAAAAATTATTTAGAATTCATTCAGAATCCAGAATATCTGAATGTCATGACACTGTGACTTATTCTATAAATATTCAATATACAATGCAGGACTGTAGCCAAATAAAGCACTCTCTGACAGATTTGGAAGTACATAGGAAGGTGGATCAGCTGAAAAAAATTGTTATCTGAAAAAAGATTGACTTCCAATGCTGCTTGTGAAATAGCTTTAGAAATGAAATATGTGCTAGAACAAGAAAGGAAAACCACCAGATGACAAAATGGGATGGATAAAGTGCATGACACAACAAAACAAAAAGCCTTCCTTAAAACTCCATTGTCATAACATATTCCTCCACTGGGTCCATGAACAAAACACTTCCCAGGAAGTGCAGTGCAAGAGCAGGAGGTCGATGAAAGTTATAGATGGGGAAGCAAATGCAGCTGAGAGGTTCAGAACGGGGTATTTAGCCTGGAGCTGTGAGCCAGAGCAGCTCTGAGCACTGTGCTGAGCCCAGGACGGGAAAGTGCACAGGAACAAGCACATTCTGGGACTGAGCCGAGTGCATACAGCTGAAGTGCTCTTGCAGACAAGCTACTTTAAGAAAAAAAATGATGTCACTCTTTTTACATTGCAAAAATGTAGGCTAGCATACCCTCCTGATGGGGAGTGCAGATACAGTGATAGGGCCAGGAGAGCTATGCTTGAGGTTAACTGAATGCCTAACATGTGTGTCCAAGTGGGAGGAAACTGTGGTGAGACAAGAAATGAGAGAAATAATTCATTTAGTGTCTGGCATGATGACTGTGAATTTCTTTAAAGACAATTTCTTTATATTGTGTAGGTTTGTGGGCTTTTGTGTCTTTATTGGTGCTGGGAAGAAGTACATCTCCTTGCTAGGACTAAATTATGATCACTTCAGTTTTGTGACTATTAATCAAGGGAAGGCATTTGCAAGCCTTTCCCAGCCACATATCCTTTGAGGGTTTTGAAAGCTATAGAATGCAGTTTGTTATCTGTCACTGCGAGGCTGTGCCAAGTTCCATGATGCAGTGAAAGCACAGTCATATGCTGCAGCTGACACTTTCCCACTGACCTCAGCTCATTGCACTGCATAAACAGAAGCTATTACGAGTCAATATGGTTCTTGGAGTGGGGCTATGCTGAAAGGAGTGCAAGAAAGCTTTCCACGTTTCTGCAAGGTTCAAAGTGAACAATGTGCTTTTCCTGTCACATCAGCAGACGAGGCTGTCATATCCTCAGTTCACCTCATAAATAATAGGCATAGTGGACAGTTGTATAAGGCTGCAGTTCAAAAGGGTTCTAATCTGACAGCAGACACTGCCTTTCCTTGACATGCTCACCTTTAGCCATGCTTAATGGTTGGTGTGTTTCAATTTAATACTGCCTGCTTGGTGAATCAACACCCAGGCTTGTAGGGAAAGCCTTGCAAGGAGAAGCCACTGGGCAAAGGACAAAAAAAACCCCAAACAGGTAAAGCCTAGCAGCACTATGGCAGCTTCTGTGAGAACACACAAATTTGGGAGTGGGTCACCAGGCTTGGGGACCTGCCACATACCTTTTCTAGTTTGGTGGCAGATGTCAGGGAAGGAGATTGAAAGGAATCAGCTGTGGCCTCTGGGAAGCCACCACCAATCAGGAGGTGGTGGTGGGCAGAGGGGTTGTTTTCTTTCCTGCCCCATCCCCGGAGGTAAATGTGAAGGATTGGAGAAATAAAGCAGGGATTTATTGGGAGGGAGCAGATTTACTAGGAACTGGTGGGCAGGGAAGCATTAACCTTCTGCTCCCTCTCTGAGCTGATCTACTGGTGGTGGGGCGCACAGCTCCTGTCCCTGCCTGTCTTTCTCTTGGGGTCCTCAAAACAGGCCATGAGGCCATGGCACCCTGTATGGGGGCATTTCATTTCCTCCCTTTCCCCCGTGATCCGCCAACGTAAACAACTGCCTACTTTCACCTAAACTGAAAACCAGATCTGCCTCTAATCATGTTGGGTGACTGTTGACATGTGTAGAGTTTGATATTTTGATAATATTATATGTCTGTGATAATACTTCATTACAGTTATGTCCTTGGCAATAATTCTTTCAACACAGTCACTTTTGTCCTGCCCTTTGAGTTACAGGAAAGCATTGTAAGGCCACATTTTGCTCTGATGGTCACATTACAATTCAGATGATTTAGAATCAATCAGCATTTGATATACCTCTGAGAAAGAGCAAGCAATGCATTTATTTCTCTTGTTTTTTTTCTTCTAAAGGAAATTGTGCATGTGTTTGGGAGAAAGGGGAGAAGACTTTTTTCCCCCTGCTCAGATTTGCTTGTAATTTGAAACCATTACTGGTGTGTTGTCATATAATATTATACTCCTCCATTTTACAGACTCTTTACAGTTAGTTCCTGATTGCTTGCCTGCACAGAGGACATAATTAGCATGCTGATCAGCAGCTTATACAATGAATCTGTGGGAGTTTGTTCTTTTCGTATAGCAAGAAGGGTATGTTAGATTGTGCTTTTAGATCAATCTCTCCTAAGTAATATGTCTTGTGATTTGAACACCAGAAACTTGTTTCTATGTTTTGAGTAAGGTAAACCTTTGTTTACCACTTCTTTCACAGATGGTAAATTCTCTATGTATGTTTTATCAATAGTCTGAAATCCCATAAATGCTCTAGTGGAGATAATATAATATTTAAGCATCTGCCAAAATGAAAGTTTAGGCATTGTTTGAAAATGAATTTAGTGACTTGCAAAATCTTGAAGAATATTTCTGATACTTCCCTGAAGTAAAATTTTCCTTTGGATTGATAAAGTAAAACATTTCCTTTAGACGAACATGAAATGTATTGTGTTGCTATTAACCAGTTTTTATTAATCATATAAAGTAAGATTAGATTGGCTCTAGAAGTAGAGCAATCTGTCACTTGAAAGTAGTTCCACTATCTTTGAGAATAAATAATCATATTTGCAAAGTTGCTCTATGCTTTCTAGAAATTTGTTCTGAAGATCATGGGGACAGACCGCTAATTGCCTTTGTTTTGTTTCCTAAAACCAGCAAATTAGACCAATAAAAACATATTTCTGCAAGGAAGGTAGGAATAGACTAAAAGGGCATTTTTTTGCAGTTGGATATAATTTCTATAAAGTTTTCAGGAAGAAGTGCCTGACATATCTCTAGCATGCACAATGTTGAAGAGATTTATATTTTGAGTCTGCTAAAGCACACACCTGGTGCATCTTCCTGCCTGTAATCCTGAGCCCATAAGATTCTGGACAATGTGAATATGCCTCTCTTCCTGTTCCTGATAATGGAAGATAGAGATGAACAAACCTATGCAGGAGCAATTGGAAATGTGCTGACTTAATCCTTAATGAGAACCGTAAGAATGTTTTTCTTGTGCAACCCTTTTTTACTGTCATCAGTATTCAAGAGAACAATACAATCCTGTTAGAGGTAGTCAAGATTATGGCTTTTCTTGGTTCATTTAGATTCACTTCACTACAGATGTTTGGCCTGAAGGCAGGGTTATTTTGATGCCTCCAGATGGCACAGTGTCTGCCAACCTGCAGAATATGCAAGTTCAAGTATCTTTTTGGGCATGGAGTTCAGCTTGACTCTTCAGCATGCAAAGAGGATGACTCCATATAATAGTTTTGTGATTCACTTTTCCAGCAGAAAGGTGGGAGCTGTTCCCTGACCACATGCAAATATGTCTCTGGTGCAGGTCTGCATCTGTGTTCCCACTGTGGTTGATATGAAGGCATTAATCTCAGATATAAAGAAGGTCTGAAGATGCATGCCCAAACATTACCCACAGCTCCACAGTATCTCTATGAGACCTCTGTAAACCCCTAAATTCAGATGAGAGGTGTGACTCCTCCCCTACAGCATTTACAATTTTCACTGTGAGAAAGTACCTGTAGGTTTGTGATAAGACTGAAGGCCTCTTATTTCTTATAATAACCTGCTTTATTTCACCTTTTTATTTTAATTTCTAGTTGTTTTTTGTGTAGTAGGAAAGTTATAAAGACAGGTACTGACTCTGCAGATGTAGGAGCAAGAATGAATATTTTGGACGTGAAAGACATGAGGACTGAGAGTGAAACATGAGAAAAACTACTGTTATTCTTCTTGCTGGCCTAGTTGTGTTTAACCAGAGGGGAAAAGAACTGATATAAGAAACAGCCAGGAACTAGCTCCAGCTGCTGTCTGTCTTTCCCATGAATACCCAAAACTCCTGAGCTTTTTGTGGAAGTCTCCCTCACATTTTTATTTAGTCCAGCATGATTTTTTTTCCCAACAGATGTTAAAACCAACCTTTTGCTTGCAAGAAGTTTTGCTTTGATGATTCATTATAGTCTGAAAAAAATATCAGCTGTTAGACAAGAAAAGAGTAAAGCAGTGTTCAGAGAATATAAGTGACAGAATAGTAACCTGGCTGATTACAAGGTTAGGTGCTGGTGTCCAACCTATAGATGTATCTTTTCTTTCTCAATGAACTTTTCATCCTTTTACTGACATTAGTTCTTCTTTTTATTCAATTAGCCCAGAAAGAAAGCTTCTAGCAGGGCGAGTCAGCTGTTGTCTGCTGAAAAGAGACATACAAATCTTGTCACATAGCTTTTATTTCCATGGTCAGGAACCCTCAGGCCTGTTATTAAGGCAACTTAGGCTTGTGTGGAACTTTGCTGTCTCCTGCACACTCTGAAATAAGATTACATGATGGAGAAGATCAATTTACTGAGAACATTTAAGCTCAGAATATTAAGCTTTTTGTGCAATCATATCTCCTCTCTAGCTGTGTGGCAGAAAAGCTAGCCACAAGATCCTTGACAAATTAGATATTACCACATCTAACTGTGTATATTTAAGCTTATCAAACTGAATCGTTGCATTGTGACTGTGCTCTTACATAGACAAGGACTCCATTTAATAAATGCAGTGCCATTTAATAGTAATTAATCACCCAACTAAAATGTCACATTAAGGTCAGAGAGACCAGGAGACAAAAAAGAAGAGAACATTAAATTCAGCTGACAAACATAGGAAAAGAGAATATAGAGCCAAAGAAAGTTCTGGGACATTGGCACTGGTAAAACATTTAATCCAAACTTCTTTACTTTCCGTTCAGTTCAGAAATAATCACATTCACTTGGTTCAAAGCAAGGTCATTTTTGTAACTTTTAAATGAAATTTCCTCATAGCGTGTACAGTGACAGTCCATTGCAAGCTTGGAATTGTTGGTGCATTTTACAGATGTTGTGTTCTCAGTATTTGCTGTTTCCTCCCTCCCTGTTTCTCTCTTTTTTCCTTTGCTATTGTGACATTCTTCATTTGTGTGGAATTTTCCTTAATATGTCCTGCATGCAAGCACTCTAGAAAGTCTCAAGTTTTTGGAGCTTACAATGCAGAATTCCATTTCACATTACTACTGTGTAGTGCTTTAGCTTTTGTCGTGGTTTAATCATTCAACAGCAACAAAACCAAAAAGAAGTCATTCAATTAAATAAGAGGATTATTTGTGTTCCGTGTTTCTATAAACAGAAACTCTAGCTGTTTCAGAGGAAGCATGTTTGCCATCGGCAGAAGCAAATATATATGGAATTCCTTATTCTAAAAAGTTGTATATTGCAGAAAAGGAGAAACTCCATTGTCAATTCCACTTCTTCAGAATTGTGTTAATCAATTTCAATGTAAGTGTATGAACAGGTTTATACATGTGGTTGTATGTGAATATGCTTACATTATTTCTCAGTGCCTTTTTTCTTTTCCTTTGTTTTATAGAATTTAGAAGCGAGCAATCACTATCGACTTTTAAAACACGTATTTTCAGAGGCTAAATATACTGATTTCTGTCCATGAAGAAATGAACTTGTAAAATACAGTCAAGGATGAAAATATGGTTTTGTCAGCGGACGTTACAAAATTCAGACAAATGGCTTCTAAATAGACTTGTTTTTCAAAGCATCTATCATTTCCCCTTCCTGTTCCAGAGTTCTCAGTTTTATGTCCAAGGATTTTTGTATTAGCATTGTGAAAAAGAGTAATTCTTCAAAAGTTACTCTACATTTGGCAAGATCTGTCCTTATAACTTCTGCGTCAGTCCAAAGAATTTTGGCCTTTCCAAAGGTTAAATATTATCTTTCAAAATTGTGTAATTCTGGGTTTGTCAGGAAATGTCTCCATTTTCTACAATAACCTTTTTTTTCCTTACCTTTAATGTCAAAAAGTTCACATATGCATGCTCAAACTCATGATATTGAAATATTTGTCACTAATTTCTCATACTTAGATGCATGGTAAATATTAACTTGGTACTGGTCCTGTCTCTGGCACATCTGGAGAGACATTTTCCCGTGTGAAGTGAAATCATAGTTTGCGGTGCTGGTTATCATGCATTGATGCACATTTTAGTTTTTAATGAAGGTTTTGATGATGCAAAATTCCAGAGTTCTGATGGTAACATCTGAACTACCTTTGCAGGCTTTGTAGATGAAAAATTACCATTCTCTATCAGTTGTCTACATTTGTGCTGATTTCTGGAAGAACAGAGTTCACTGTATTTCCACGAGCTTCTGGGACAATCCTACAGACATGACCCCATTTCTTACACAGCCCTGACAGTTCTTCAAGACAAGCATGTTTGACAGTGTAGGTTGAAATATTATCTCGTTTATTTCATAAGCCAGTGGTTTCCAAACTGTGGTCTGCATTCCAACCTAGTGGGCTGTCTTTAGTAGAGCTTGGCTGGTCTGTGGTCTGCAGCAGATCCTGTGGTTAGCTGGGCTTCCATTAGGAAGAAAATTTTCTGGCTAGTAGCACAGCCTCTTCCAAAATGTGTGATCCATAACTCCTGGAACACAACAGGATCCTACATTAGACTTTTGAAATCACAGGCAGATTTTTTTTTCCAAACCTAATTTGTGCTGTGTTGGAACAAAATAACAGTTGGCCACACAGCAATTGGTAGCTGTAGTAGTAGGTGATTTGCCTTTTTAAGGCTATTTTCAGCAGCTAGAGGAAAGCCAGTCATTTTTGTAAGCAATTTTGTAATAGAGCTCATGGCAGAGGTAGTTTGGAAACTTTTAACTAAAGTAGAACATTCACCAACATTTTGAACTTTCTGTTCTGGTTCAGTTGTTTCCTTTTCTTTCATTGGCATCCCTATAATGGCACTTCACCTCCACTTGTGTCTTGCATTCATCCTTTCATACACTCTGGCTTTGGCCCTTCTCTTTTTCTTTGACTTCAACATTGGTTTCTGCCTTCAGTTCCCTTCTCACCGTCCTTCCTGCCCTCTCTCAACTTTGCAACTCCTATAAAATTGCTGCATTTTCAAATATGCCTGCTACTTCTCTGGCTGTGCAGGCCACTACTTTTACTCCGTTGCCTCTCTGCCTGGAGCGCACAGAGAGTGAAAGGGCTTTGGTCTCAACTCTTTCCTTTCCAGAGACTGCTCTCTTGCTATCTGTTGCTTCAAAAAACTCCTTGTTCAGCTCCTTGTACCTCTAGATTGAAACATGCTCTTCTGACAGACTTCTTGGGGGCAAACTAATTCTTGTATGTACACTCTGAGCATGAGCAGTGTGAGATTTTGAGAAGACTTTTGGCTAAATATAGGTGCAAGTATGTCACTGTTGCTTTGGTAACCTTGTCAAAATACACTGCTAAACAAACAAGTACACAAAGAATATCTTTCTTTATATCCCAGGTATTTGAAACACAATTAGAAAATGTTTCTCTGTGAAAAAAGAATCAGTAAGCAAAGCTTTCATTATAAAAAGTACATTTTTTTTGCCAGAAGGTTTGGCTCCAATGTATGTAACATTGTTCAGTGTGTACATTTGCACTTTTTTGCACAATGGTATGGGTGCAACACTGTGTCTTTGCTTTCCACCTGTGATTTGCTTGTGTTCAGCACATTATTTTCCATAGAGTTGCTGCCAGAAGATAGGGCTTTCAAAATCTAAGGAAATATGGAGTACTTTGCTGTCTACATGAAATGCTGTAGCTTGACTCACTATAGCTAAAGGACGGGGGAAAATGAATGCTTTTAAAGTAAATTAAATTTTAGTTACAAAAAACCTCCACAAGTCTTGTGCTAGTGTCTGTCAAAAATACCTGCATTTGACACTTTCAATTGTGACACAAACCCACCATTGCAGTTGCCTCACTTTAAACTCCTAAGAAATTATTTGGTGCAGTAGATCTCAAGGGAGAAATAAATCACTGATCTAAATGCTAATTTCATCTTCACCAAATGTTTGCATGAGGGTGATTATGTCAGTGTAGTCCCATAACTAGCAAAAACTGAGGGCTTTCCTGTCCAAACTCATAACCTCTACGCGAGCAAGGCCCAGTTTAAATGGGTTTTGTTTTACAAGCTGAACTTAGTGCAAATATAACTGTGACACAATGAATTGTGACAAATACTTTTAGAATCCTTACACATGCAGCAACCTATGTATAACACAAGGAAAGAAGTCTCCTGGCTTGCAAGGGGAGGGGGATGAGTATGCCCTCAATACTGTCCTCTCCTGAGCCTTGGGGGATACTGGTGCCTTTGAAAGGATTGCTCCCTGGATGAGGCTCACGGGGAGTCAAAGCAAACACTGCATTATGTATATACATATGTGTAAAGGCTGTACGTTCTGGTCACAAAATGAGGAAGCAGGCTGTGCTGATGAAGTCCCTTTTCTTCCAAAATACTTGCCTGCCTCCTGAGCAATGCCATAAGGACCTTACCTTGCTGAGGATCCCTCACCCCCTCCAGGGGACAGCATTCCCCAGCCTGTGCCTGCGCTGCAACATGCTGGGTGTCTTTTATTTGTTTTCTATCCTGGCGACACCACCCCTCTTGGGGCAGACGCTTTAGTGAGATGGATCGCACTCAGGTAACTGGCAGTTCAAGGAAGTCCTTCCCTGGGTTGTTTACACCAAGGCGTTTTAGAGCAGCCATTTAGCTTCCACCCTGTCCCACCCCGCTGACCAGCTGTAAGTGTAAAGGCCGCCAGTGGGCCTGCAGGTCGCTGATAAACTAAACCCCCATTTGGCAGGCAAGGAAGCCAGAATGATAAGGATGTTGATTTATGTTTTATCTGTCACTACATTTTCAGTAAAGTTGGGCAGTGAGCCTTAACGAAGCGAGGGCTGTTATCACCTCTCCTTAGCCCTTTAAGTGCAGCAGGCTCTTTGGTGTCTCTCGCTGAATGTTGCTTTGTTAATTGCGACGGTAAACAGGACACAGCGCTGACCATCGCACTTACCACAGAACCGCTGGGTTTAGTAAAGGAACCTGGGTCCAGGGGGAGTCACACATGAAGAAGGGTTCGTAGAAGTACTCAGCATTTCCTGGACTTGCTTCTATCATTTAAAATGTATTGCATACCTTGAAGTGAATGTAATGGCTGGCTTAATTGGAGATAACTTCACTGAAGTGGCCGTGGTTACCATTTATGTCAGCGGTGAATGTGCCCTTTAATGCTGTGCCCCTCAGGTATGGCTGTTCAACGTAGGAAAAACCTGACAACACTCATTACCAGTGAAATAAATGTTGTGAATTATATGTATGATTAGGTACCATTTTCCCCTCATTTTGGATATGTGAGCGTTATTTTTCTGAAAGCATCGTAAGATTTTACACATTATATTTAATGGCAAACACATTTTTAGTTTTGTGAAGCACCACATGCTTTTTGGGGCCAGTAGAAGTGCCCACGGAGAAGAGGGTGGAAAGAGCTAGGAAAGAAATGCAAGCAATAAAATACTAAAATATTCTGACAAAACCAGAACACGGAAAATCTGAAAAAATCCACCCTAAGCAATTCTTGTTACATCCTATGCAGAATGGTAAAAATACACATTTTTATTTTCCTTTGTCCCCTTTAGATTTCTTTTCCTTTTTTCTTCTTTCTCTCCCTCTCCCCAAATATTTCACCTTACCTTTCAAGTCTGTCATTATATTTCTTTCTAAACAAATCTAGAAAGAGAAAAAGGAGCTAGTTCCTGCTTGGGGTCAGTGGGAACTTTGCCATTGACTTTAAATAGGTCCAGAAGTGGGCTCAACAGAGCATTTTATAGCTTCCTTTATTTATCTTAGGTTTTATTTTGAGCAATGTGTCTTTTGTATGACTGCATTATTTCCACAGTGAACACCATAATGATGGACTCATATACATTATTATATACACACGTATTGAACAAAGCATTATTGATAGTTATGCTCTTTTAAACAAGAGTAAAAGACAGCTATGAAACTACAGCACAAGGATGCTTTTATGGTGCAGATTCAGTACAGCATTAGTGTTCTCCAAAAGTCTGTGCAAGGTGCTACTCCACACCTATTGTCAAGAAATCTGTTGATTACTGAGAAACAGGTGATTAAAAAGAAGTAATTAATGCTTTAGTCTAAGAAGCCAGGCCTGCAGTTCATTAGGTTTTGTAAATGATGCCCATAGTTGATCTGTTCTTCCTGAGAGAAATGCATAATGAATCACTGTTCTCCAACTGGAATAAAGCAGGAACTGTACTGAAATGTTTGAGCTTAATATCTCTAGGCTAATGGGCCAAGGATAACAATAAAAGCTTGGCAGAAATCTGGCTGATAACTGGGGATATCAGCTATGGAGTGTGGTGGCCATTTGTTACACAAGATTCAGATGAACAAATGATGGAAGGGACTATTTCTGTTTTTTGTTGATGACAGTTATGAACCTTGGGTTCTTTGCAAAGCTGTCTCCGAGGAATCCCCAAAGGGCCATCTCATGCATTGAGATAATTTTTCACAATTACAAATGCACTGTACTAAAACCGTACCAACAATGTAAATACAAGAAAAAAATGAAGATGGTTTGTTGTAAATGTGGCTGCTGTCATGACTTAGGACCACTAGCCTCTCTCTGTCTTGTCAAAAATAAGGTAGACTCCCAGCTGGATAAAATCTTCAGCTTAAAGAGATCTGGCAATGAGGATGGATCAAAGGCATGTTTTTCTCTCACAGTCATTATGAGAGATCCTCTGCATCAACTGTGCTTAGGACAGACTAGCATGAAAGTGCAGCACCTCTTTCACCCAAGTGAAAAGGGCCAGCTGAGCTGTGCAGGTGTGTTGCAGGAACCAGAAAATGTCATTGCTGCGTCCATTCCCTTCTGCTAGCTGAAGTAAAAAATCAATTTTCCTTCCAGTTAATGTAGTTATGTTACTTGTAAGACAGCCTTGATGTTGCTGGGTTTGTATTCCACAATATATTACAGCAGCTGTCTGGAGAATATATAACCTATTTACTTCTGGTTGTCACGGAAAGAGATCTACTACTAGGCAAAACAGAAGCATTTATGGAAACCCATGGGCGAGGAGAGGGCGCAGAGCTTCCAGCAACTGAAGTCCTGCCCTCTGAACAGAGGCACACAGACAGTGCCTGGCACGCAGGGTGAAATACCAGCTCATGGCAACACACACAGTGGGATTGGTGCTTGCACCCAGAAAACATTTCTGAGAATGAAAGAAACCTGTAGTCATTAGTTACCACAAAAATATACTGTTGGCAACCAATTGTCACTCTAGCAACCCCAAGAGAAGAAACAACTGCTTGCTGAATGAGCAGCCCTGGCTGCAGCATAACAGTCTAGTATACTTGTTAGACTGGAGCTGAGTAAGAAATTTTATAAATATAATCTATTTCTTTAATTGATAAATTTCCCACAAGCCAACATGGCTAATCTACGGTATATTTGCTTTCCCAGGTATTTGCTGAAAGCTTCCTGCAAACATATCTTTAGTGCTCATAATAAATTTTCCTGCGTGCATAGTTTTCCAGTGTTTTTATTATTTATTTGTGGCAGAAAAAATAAATCTCTAAGGATTTGGATCATATAATAATATATATAATGTGGAAATGTAGATGTTCTTGCACCAGCTCTGGTGTCTGTTATTTCAAGCTTTCCTACAATTAAACTGAATATTCATGGAAAATAGATTGAGAAAGGGTGTCAATAACACTGTAATAAATCCAGTATTTTATTCAACTGATTATCCAGGAACAGTTTTGGGCCACTTTCCCAATTCTTATTAAAAATAATATAAAAAAGAGAGAAAGAAGTCCTCTCATCTGTTTATGAGTTATGCCACTTTAAAAGTTGCTATATTCCATTACACAGTCCCCCACCCACTTGTTTGCCCAAAGAGACTTTGCTACTAGATGGATCCAGAGCAGCTGCCTTGCCCCAGAACAGCTGCTGGTGCTCTATATTTGCAGCTTCCTCTTGCTCTCTGATACTCTATAAAACTGTTTATATTCCCTGTAAAAGTATTTTCACTCTGTTTGCTTAGTGACCATGCACCACAAATATTCTCCTTACCACTAACAATTATGAAATGAAAATGTTTACAAAACTTTATTTAGTGCCAGTACCTAATAAACTATAGAAATGCTGTGAAGTGAATGTGTGTATGCAATGTGTATATGCACGTATGAATGAAGTATTTACCTAATTTTTCTGTGCAGCAGAGAGGTGGTGATGTATTTTTACTAGCACTACCCCAAGATTGCATGCATTTGGTGTCTACTGACTGGTTTTATAACTCTTTGAAGCTTATTTATGGTCTGTGGAAGAACTGACATGTGAACTAAGTTAACTATTTTTGCAGCTTTTTTTGGAGCCTTGGCCATATCTATTCTAGATCATGTGTTTATGCCACATCAGTGCAAACTTGTTGTTTTTCCTACCTCAGATCAGGTATTTGAGCTAGTTTGTCCTGCATTGCTTTGATACTACCCATCATAAACCATTTGCACTTTTGTTCCTGTATTGCTGTAACCTGATGTGTTCTGAAAGAGGAATTGTCCCACAGCTTTTATTAAGGCCACACATTGGAAAAGATTTGATTCAATATTAGGAGGGCAATTGTTTGCCTTCGAAGGATCTCTGCTCTGTGAGAGGGAATCACAGCACATTTCAGTTGATTGAGTTAATTGCTGCTGCCCCAAGAGTCTGAGGCAGGCTTGTTTGTTCTTGTTTGCAGCTGGCTTGTCTTTCTCAGATGATACACAGGGTGGCTGAGCAACACTTGGTAGCTTTCATCCATTCCTTTGCTACTTTCATTTGGTATCTCACACACAGCATGTATCTCCAATGCCAAATCCTCTTTATCAAGCTCACAAAAACAGGCTGTGATGTGTTGCCAGCAGGAACAAAGTGCAATGGGGTAAAGTCTTGGAAGAGAAAGCTTTGCTTCTGCACAGAAAGTGTTCAAACCCAACAGCAGCAGGATTTGCCCTCTAGCTGATCTGCTTTCAAAGCAGGGCAGGGTTTAGGCAGAACCACCGCAGTACCCATCTCTCTGAACTTCAGGGACTGAGAAATGAATACTTTACCTATTGTTTTGGGTATTTTTAAAACATGCAGTTTGGCTTAGAATATTTATTGCTTTTCTTGTGATCCTGAAATCCGTGACTACTGTCAGCACAGTACCTGTATTTATTTTATGCCTAAACTTTGTTCCCAGGGGGTGTGTGTTACAGAGATTCTTTAGTTCAGTGCTTTTTACTAACATATAAGTGAATAATAATATGATGGATTCTATATTCTTATACATTCTGATAATCTTGTAAAAAGGATTTTTTCTATTTGATTTTTTTCTGCTTAATAATTTGTTTTACACTGCAAACTGAGGGTGTAACACAGAAGCCTTCAGTTGGGTGTTGTGTTTCAGTTCCTTTCCTGCCCTCATCAAGTGCAGGAATCAGCACTTGGATTGGGAACTGGGAAAATTTTATTTCAAAAATACATCTCTCTTTCCTCCAGCAAACATTTAGAGACCTTTACCTTTCACAGCATTTATGGGTCAGTCTACAGAGGAACCAAAAATGTTGCTTGCCACCACTAACAGCCCTGCCAGAAGCACTGCCAGAACTTATGCTCACTTAACTGAATATCACAACACAGTTAATATATAAACTCAGGTAACAATAAACTATATTCTGACAGATGACTTTGGGCTACAAGAGCTTGCAACAAGACAGCACACAATATACTTGTTTTCCCTTGGGTCTCTGTAGCTGACCTATTCTGAAAATTGAGTTTTGTGGTGTGGAGACTTTTGAGCCTTCAAAACAAAATTTTTCAAAATGTTCATGAAACTTGCCTCTATATATCTTTGTCTGATGATAAATACCTTCCATGTAAAACAATATTTGATCTCAGTATCTTTTGACAGTGAAGAGGTTCTTTTTCTTTGGAGGATTAAAGACATGGCACTTGCTCCTTTTCCTCTTTTTATAGTGCATAAACAGATAATATGTAATACTTTTACCTGGTATTCTTCCACAACATTCATGTTACGACAGGTACTTCTATAATTCAATTAAGATACCACAGATTGGCTTCTGTGCACCGAGGAGCAGGGTTTGTGTTTCTGTGAGTTCCTCTTTGTCTTTGGGAAAGTAGCCAGAGCTACCTCATGTACCCTAAATTTAGAGGGGCCTTTGTTTGTCCAAAGCAGTTCAGAATATCTAATACTATAAAATGTGTGGGAGAGATGGTTTTATCTCTTAAGCATCCTTATCCATAGCTTCAGGAATAACTAACTTTTCCTTTAAATCCGTAGACTGCATATGTTTTAGATTAGTTTCATTTGTGTTTTTGTAGGTTTTATGAGCTTTTTTAAAATAATTTTCCTGTTTTCTGAGTAAATTATATGAAACATCTGCCCTAAATTTAATCTATCAAGCTCATAAAGGGAAAAGGCAGACGTTTTATGAGTGATATTATAAAATTTAGATAATTATCTTGTTTGTTTTAGCAGTTTCTATTTTGGTCTCTGTACAGTATTCTTCCATTAAAAGACAATTTTTATATGGTGTACTGGTCAAGGAGAACAGCTAGTGATCCCATAAAAAGTACATTTAATAGTGGTCCTGTTAATCAGCAGTATTCTGTGTATTTTTAATGGAACTATATTCATTGTGTAAGCATAAACCTAATCTCATACCTGTTACATGGTTCTCAGATTAAAAAAGGAAGCAAAGTCTTTGTGTAGACAGCATATAATTCCTGCAGCCTTCACTAGCTGTGCAACTTATGCAAGTTCAAGTAGGATATATCAAGTATGTCTGGAGCAATAAATGCGAGATGGACTTATGGTACCCTTTTTCTCTGCCATCTGCATCAGTTCAGTGAAGTTTTGCCATCCTGTATCCACCATATGTACAAATCATTTTAATGGAAGGTGGAAAATCATTCTGGGGGGACATCATCATGTGCGTATTCGTTCTTATCTCCTGTACTTGGCATCTGCCACTGTCTGCTGTCAAAGACAGTATCCTGTGCTAGTGTAAACCTCTGGTTTGCCCTGATGTGGTTATCCTTGCTGCTCATATGCTTATTCCTGCCCTTTTTTTTGGTTTTTTTTTGCTGGTTTTTTGCTTTGTTTTATTCCAAAGCAGCTACTTCCACTAACTTTGCAGGATAGAACCAAACAGAGGATCAAAACTGGATGACGGAAGTAATTCATTTAAGAGAAAATGCTGATGGTTTAGCTTCAAAAAAAAAAAAAAAAAAAAAGACACCCCCCCGCCCCCCCCCAAAAAAACAAAAAAGCCACTGCAGCTCTCTTCCTTGTAGTTCTCCATGAGAATACTCACCAAACACAAACAAACCTTATTGGAGCTGTAAGTGATCTTCCTTCTCTCAGAACTGGACCACAACCTTCCAAAGCTCATATGGATTTACAAGAGCGTTTTGACTATGTTGGTGAGACCTCACCTCTTCTGGGCAGTTTTTGGATGACACTTGCTTCATCTCATGCTTTTTTTATACTCTTCTAGTTCACATATTTTCTTTCCTGATTTCCACAGTACTTTCCTCAGTCAATGCATGCTCAGCTTGCCTCTGGGGACTTCGTGCAGCCCAGGAGGTCCAACATGACTACTTAGAGTAATATCTGTGCTGGCCTAGTGGGAAAGGCTGATCCTTTCTGGTTTCAAAAATTTTTGCTGTAATGTTCTGTAAAAAATAAAAGTAATTGAAAATAAAATGCCCCATAGAAATGTAACAATTCTTTGGTTCCTTGTTTTTTGGTTAGCAATGTGAAATCAGTGTATCTTTCTGAGGGCTATTTATGTTCCAGAGGAGCTGAGAGGGGAAGGTAAGAGAAGCATGCATGTTATTTTTCAGTGCAGAGAGTCTGCATTTTTCTCCCCCCACTATATATCAGTGGATAGAGAATTCATTCATTTGGAACTTACTAAGTGGTGCCAGAAGGCAACAGAAAATAGTAGCAGTGCTAAAGGCTTAGCTGTATGAATGATATGCAGTTTGTGCCCAGAATCTATTATAGATTGTTGGAACTTCAGGGTTTAAAAGACAGATTTTTCAGAATTGCTGTTAATCCAAAGTCTATGCCAACAAGGCTCCAGGGTCACTAGTTAAAATTCAAATTTTCTCTTATGGCAGAATATACTATAGCATGCATTTGCAGTCCCTGTCCTCATACAAGAAGGTAGGAATGACTTAGTTACTCACTGAAAATATCTGAATATTTTTTTCTTTCTTTCTGTTTGAGGATTCTTTATTTCCACACATTCTTCCATAATAGAGCTTTACTGAATTTTTTTTTCAAATTTTTCTGACCACTCATTACCCTGAATTGGGTTTTGTTAACTTCTTTTTGTTGTCTTTGCTGTTATTCCTGCTCCCCGGTTGGTTAAACACAAAAATTTCCCTTCCTGATCAGTAGTTTAAATGGAATAAGCGCTGCAGACCAAACAGAGAGATCTATGACCCCATGTGGATTTCAGGCTCTCACTGCAGGCCAGTACCACAGCTTCAGGGGGAATTTAAACCAGGATGCCCATGAGAGGCACTGCAGCTCTCCCTGCTCTCCACAGAGGCAGAGGCCTTGGGCTGAGTAACACTAACAGGAAAATGTAGCTGCCTGCCCAAGGATGTGGCCACTTGCAATTTTAATTGCAATAATTTCTGGTAGCTGGATTTGAGATTTATCTTCTCTAAGCAAGTGTCTATGACCAGCCATTTAAACTTTAATTTTTAACCAAGCTGTACTGTTGTGTTGATGTGGCCTGCTTCCAAGAATGTCAGAATTCCTGAGAAATCAGTGGGCTTTCCAGTTCTTCCCAATGAAAAAGTTGTGCTTGCCTGTAATCCCATGTTGGGAGTAAGAGCACTAACTGAAATGCATATGAGAAATAGCAAGGGGCATTTTTACCTCAGAAGCCAGGGAAGGAAAGAGAGTTTAAGTGACAGGAGACTTTGGGGCTTCTGTTTTGTTGCAGTGTGAGTGGAGCCAGAGGGCAAATTCTTCCCTCCTGCTCAGTCTCATTATTCTGCCCTCTGTATATCCCACCAGCCCACTGATATCCAGAGCAGAGAAGGGAAAAACACACTTCTGGGACCTAGCAGGAGAGCTGACTGTGTCTCCCTATTCTGCTGTATGTGTGAATCTGGTAGATGCCAAATCAAAGTGAAAAATTAAAGTATATTCTCCATTATATATTTTCCATAATACCATTTCTTTGAGGATTCAAAATGCCAGAAGGGATTGCCAATGTTTCATCTGGTTAGCTCACATGCTGATTGATGACTTTGATAATATGTGTAGTTTAATGATATTTACACTGTTTGTCCAGTTAGGTATATTAAAAGAATGTTGAGAAAACAGTAGACGTGCTAAAATCCTATGGTAACAGCTCATACATTAGTGGTGTTTTGTTGTGAACAAAGTCATTTTTCAGCTGAGTCATAAAGTAGCCTAAAAACAAGTGTGGCACTGTTTGCTTCAAATGAGGCTGTTGCCATGTGACCACCATTCATCTGACATCATTACTGACATAGCTTTCCTTAGTATGATATCTGATTAAGGCTCCCAGCCCTGGTGGAGCCAGGCTAAGTAGTCTGAGTGAGGTGGCTGAGGAAAGTTAATGTGTCAATGTTACTACTGGGCGAGAGCCTCTGCTCAAAGTTTCCTTTGGAGAATGAGGAAACAAATGGCTGACGATTGTTCTAACGGGAACCTTCTGAAAATATTTGAAGATCTGGTAGTAATTAAAGATGTGCTGAGCTCCAAAGGGAGATGTAATCAGTTCAGCAAAACATAAAGATACCCTTTCTGTGTGAGGAAATGCAAACATGGAGAAGAATTAAAAAAAAAATAAAATATGCTAAGAAATGAAATTAATCAGACATTTGCAGAAACCAACTAATTAAATATCTGTGTAACATGGGAATATATTTCTGGTTTGTACATGTAAATAAACAATCTGCCTTTTTTTAGATCTGAATTTCTCTTTTATTAAAAAAAATAAGGCTTGAGATATCTTGTTACTTTAAGAAAAGACAGTGAAACAGGTACAGTGAAAAATAATTTGCAATGTCCATCTGAGATGGGATAAATTCCACTATTTCTGTTTTGGCTTTTGAAATCCACAGAGATTACCACTGTATCTAGTAATTTGGAAAACATACTGACTAGCCTCCTGTTTTTTGAAAGCATGTGGACTAGCCTGAAAAAATATAGTCATTTTCTTTACGATGGAATGAATGGAATGATGAAATAATTTTTTTGGTAATTCCATGTCTTAAGTCTGTTGTTAATCTGTGCTCCAATTTTGGTTTTCAATAAGGGACTTCTGCTAATATTCTTCAATTTTTCCTTTTAAAATTAGAATATGGTAGGTTTTTTTCCTTGCACAGATTCCTTAATGCTTGATTTATTATTATACTTTGAAGTGCTGTGGGACTAAGACCCATCTGAGGCTGTTATGGGACTCAGATCTGCAACTAAGATCTCCAGATTGCTTGAAGTATTACCTTCTCATATCTGATGCTCGAGTGATTTGGGAACATTTACATTGTGAGGGATGACAGGGAAGCATAAACCAAATAAGTTTTAGTGGGAAGTATGATTCCCAGGGCATAGGTTGTCTTGGGAAAGGATTTAGGCCAAAAAGAGAATTAGGGGTTTGATATTGGAAAGAAGCAACACTCCTCAAAGAGTAGGTTACATATAGTTTTGACAAGCACTTTTAGGTCACGGAAATTTTAATTCTGATGCTAAATGACAGTCTGACCCAGAGTATCTGGGCACTGACTCTGTTTAGATGACCAAAATTCAGCAGTTCAGGAGATGTACTACATTTGCATGACACTTTTTCTTAAAAGCACAGTTGTTGGCACCATCAGGTGATACAGGCCATTACAAATTCAAAAAGGGAAAAAAAATCAAAGGATATGGCTTCCTGTGAAATTTTTCAGATGAGTCTTGTTTTTTCTTGTACAAATACACTTGAAGAAAAATAGAGCCTGTTTCTAAGAAATACTGAAATATTCTTGGTATGGGTTACTCACCCACATTCAAAACCTTTAATAGTCTAAATTCTGTATCATTTGGCTTGTGGCCAGCCAATGGGAAATGCTAAGATTTCATGGGGGATTAAACGGGTGCAATCTGAACATTAATTCTCCAATAAAACCAGTGAAATTAATGGACAGACTTACAGTTTATTTTTGCAAGAAAATGTAGTAGAGTCTGCCCTATCTTCATATAGTTTGCAAAAAATGAATAAAAGATATTTGTTTCTACTCAAAGGAATAATGATAAAATCACTTTGAAATTGTTAGAAAAATGCTGGCTATTAATCTATGACAGCCTTTTAAATCACTGGTCACATACATTTAATCTTTTTTTCCTTTAATTAGAAAAGGTTGTAATGTGATAGATCCATTTGACATTAGACTCAGTAACACATTACTTAGATGAAATCACACTTAAGAGCACTGCAGACTGGATCTGAGTAGCTCAGCTGATAAGGCACTGGTTTGTCATCTACGAGACAACAGTTCAAGACTTCTCTGATTTCTTAAGTCAAATTAATTTAGTTATGTCAGCTATGCTGCCATAAGATGATAATCCAAGCTGCAGGGATGCCAGGCATACTATTACCTTCTTTGGCTAGATTGAAACTGTGTCAGAAACACTGAGGGTAGCTAGAATTCATTGCAGGTGTGGTGAGAAAAATGGAACACATGAATTTCACTAATTCTAAAATAACTGCCAATATACAATTGCTCCTTTGATTCAACTGGACTATATTTTTTTTATTTCCTGTAAGTTCCAGAGTGAAACACGTCAAACACACCTGAACTTTGGTTGGACCTAGGATCTATCTATTAAGTTTACTTAAAGTAAACCCTCAACAATCTCACTGGAATGCCCACGTTGCTGTCTTCTCTATGCAGGGCTCTAGCATGCATTATTATCATGACTCAGCAGAGGAATTGGTAACTCTGTGTGTTTCTATGCTCAACCAACATGCTGCAAAACATTTCTCTGAAGTCACACAGTCTCCACTGAAAAACCCTCTCTTCTAGGGAGCCTATTTCCTCCATGAATTTCCACTTGACAGTAAATCTTTACAGGAGAGATAGGAGGATAACAGAGCCTAATGCTTACAGAGAAAACACAAACATTCTTGGGCAAAAGTGACTCACTCAGTGAGAGATAAAGGGGCTGGAATTTTCCTAAGGAAATGTCTTATTAACTTATGTTTTATGTCTGTATCTCTGTCAGAAAAAACCTGTCATTCCCTCTTACTTCTTCGATAACTTCCATTTCAGCCAAAATTTTGTAGAGGGAGAAAAGATGAAAATACCCCCCCAGTTTTGTCAAAATATGTGGCTGGGTAGGGAGACAAAGTATTTTATCAGTTCCACTGACAAAAAAACGCCAACCCAGCATGAACCTTCAGAATAACCACTTAGGAAACTATTGCTATGAAGATTCTGCAACATATATACCCACTGTACTTCTAGCACTATGCATAGATTTCCATCCCAAAGTAAATGTCTATGAGAGAGCATGTTGACAGCATAAAAGAAAAATGAAATAATTCTGATACTGCAATACTGCCCAAATTTATGTAATATTACAGAAATCTGGAAACACTGACACCATTCAGTAATCTTAAATCTGAAACTAGTCATGCTAAAATAACATCCCTCTCTATTTTAATGCCAAGAGAAGGTATTTAAACTTTTTGCAAAAGATTAGGATATCAGAGACAGAAAGAGAGGTGCAAATAAAAGTTTGGAAGTAGTGTTGACTGTAGAAATTCTATCAGTTTAGTGTAATTCAAGCAAGGCAACTGATAGCTCAGCTTGAAGATAACAGATCTCCTGAAAGTGTGCCACTGTCATGCTATTTCCAGGAGACCTTGTTTGCTGTGGAGGTATGTAATTGAATTTCTAATTCACTACTAATAAATATCCTTTACATTAGTCTCCTCATGCAACTTCTATGTCCATATCTCAATTATAGGATTACTGAGCTGGTAGCATATCTTCAACTTTTGCAACAGCTTCAGTGATGATCAAATTTCTCAGGAATGATTGTCCACAATCCTTCAGAGCTTGTAAAACTTTTACATTTATCATAGAGAAAATAATCTGGTAAGAAGCCAAGCCTTCATTTTCCATCAAAGAATACTAAAAAGAATCCAATTCCTGGAATCTGATGCAAATGTTTTCCGTGAACTGCTGTGTATCCATGCACAGTTTAGAATACTACATCAGAGAAGTCATTTAATGAGTAAAATATTGTTGTTTCTCCCCCTCCCTCCACTAGAATTCTACATATCAAGTTTTCCAAGACACATATGCTCTTTTTAATGACTGGAAATACTTTCCTAGTGATTAAATTCTGCTTGGCTCTAGTAGACTCTTCCAGGACTTTTATAAGCCAACATAATGTATGCATCTGATGATAGGCTATAAACATTCACTTTTAGGTCACTAAAAGCAATGCTTGAAAAACTGAGTTGTCCATAACTGGCTTTGCTTAACAGCTTGTGTGATAATCATTCCTAAAATAATATCTTGTGACTCGGTAAAGACATTTGGCAGTGCAGAAATGCTGTCCAGTTGTCCAAGATGTCCAGCTACTTGGAACTGTGATGTCTAAATTTTTCAGTTGCATTTCCACAATACTTCTGAGTCATGAAGGGTATTTTTGGCCCTGAAGTTCAGTAGGTTGCTTGAACTCAAGATGCAACTTGAAGATTTGAAAAGCAAAAATCAACTATGTAATGTGAAGGTAATGTTTTCACGGTGGTGGGGATTTTTGGTTTCTATACTTTTCAGTAACTTCCAGACAGAAAAAATGGGTAATATTTTAGTGTGAAGCAGAAGGCAAGTGTCTGGCACTTCACATCTCAGAAGCTTCAGGAGATAACTGGTATCTGTACATGCAGGTGATTGGATAAAGATCAGCTTGGCCAAAGACAAAAAATGATGGGGACGAGGTACCATCTCCAGTGCAACTTCTGTGGTGAGGCAATCTGATTTATTTTCTCAATCACACAATTGTTCATTAGGGTGTGAAGTTATCAGCTCTGCTCCATGCAGGACATGGAATGTGGTGCTGTTCCTGTCAGCATCTTCTTGTTCTTCTGTCTCTCACTTCACAGTAAGTACTGAAAAGTTGGTTGCTGCTGCAAAATTAGGCATCTACCCTTCATACACAGACTGGCAGAGGTTCAACCTTCCTAAGTCATCTTCCCACAACTGCTGACAGGGAACACAAATTTGTATGTTGTGTGAGACTTTCTTTCCTGGTCCCCCACATGATTACTTAACAAGCTGAAGCATTTGCTATAAAGTCGCCTTATTGTTGGCATAGTTTCCAAATGTTCCTAATGTCAAGACGACATGACACAGAGCAGTGAAGGGCATCTTAGCATGGAGATCATTGGGCTCTGTGTCACCTTCCATCCGTCCCAAAACAATTTACGTATTCATCTCTGTAGGGATTAGGAGAACCTTTCAGGACTCCATGAGACAGGGATGGCACAGGAGCTGTGCATTTATTCTGCAGCCTGAGAAGCCAACCTTGCCCAGGTTCCCTGCCATTCATTAGCACTCACATCTCTGTGCTTGGTGTGTGCCCTTCACCAGCTCTTCCTTTCAGTAACTCCTGCATGTATACCAAGAATCCTGTGGATCAATGACAGCCCAGTTTCCATCTTTTACAGAAGTAGGATGTTCATCTCCCCCATTTTTTATTCTGGTGGCCAAGTTGCTAGCTCTTCTGGCATCTTGACTCTGGATCCCTTTACTTATAAAATTTTTCCTGTTTTCCATTGAGTCTTCCTGCTCTGTTCTCTGGGTTCTTGCATTTTTTCCATGTTTCCAAATCCAGTTTTTCATTGCTTCCTCTTTACTCCACATCCGCTGTTGCTTTGTTGCCTGCTGTTTCTGTCTTCCTGTATTGAAGCTTTTGTTTCTTCCCACAGGCTGCTCTGGAAAACTCCTTTTATTTTTTTGGTAGACTCTCAGCCATTATCTGCTCACACATAAGATTAACTTGCTGCCTTTGGGGCATGCAGGCAGTAGAAAGTAGCAATAGTAGAATTAAGCAGTCTGGAGAGCATGGCTATTCCCCAAGCAAGTTTTTCTTGTGTTTTAAATTGCATGAAAATCAAAGCATCCATGTCTGTGTGCTTCTGGAACACTTTGGCACTTATCAGCCGAGCCACTCCCTGACTGTCATCTTATAAAAAGAGCAGCTTGGGCTGGTGTTGGATTTTGCTTTACCATGCCACTCAGAAGGCATGATCAGGGAGAGAGAGAAAAAATATTTAACTGCTACGGAAGTTTTGTGGAAGTTTCTTGAATGTTGTATAATTTTCATAAATGATCAATGGAGGGGGTTTTTGCAGTCTTTTACTGATATGCACAGACTCCTTTAAAATATGTAGTTTCTCGAACTCCAAATCAGAATGGCTCATAATCACTTACTGGAATTTCAAAGTTCTTTAAATTTGGTGCTTGAAACCTCCAAAGGAAGGAACCATGCAAGTAAAGGTTTAAAAAAACCCGGCAACAAAGTCCAAAGTGAAAACCTGGAGTTAACTTTTGGTTTTCAACATTACTACTTGTAGTTCTTTGGAATATCTTGACATTGTATTATGGTTTTCCCATATTTCAGATTCTGCACAGATCATCTCAACCTCTACTTCATTGTACAACAGTTTAAGTCCGGCTGACACCTTGAATCTCAAAACCAAATAAAGTAGATCTGGACAATATTCAGAGAAGCGGGGACAGGATTGTATCAGAGCAAAGAAAGACCTGCTTTGAAAAAAAAAAGCATTTGGGGAAAGAAAGAGAATGGGGAGATCAGGGAATCAGAACATGAAAGAGACAAATAAACGAGACTAGCATGAGAAGTTAAAAAGATATTAATTGTTTGTTATTTCTCTGAATATTGCAACTAAGGATTATCAAAGCAATCAGAGAAGAGTTTCTTAGTGCAGATGGATAGATCAGTTGAGAACTGATCTATCCATCTGCATGTAACAAACAAGAATGTAACAAATGACAAAAAAGTTTGTGGTTTGTGGAGAAGTTTGACATATAAATGAAGCAACTATTTGGTGTGACTATACATATAGAAATAATTTCTTAGCTAATCCCTAAATTAAAAAAAATTAGCAGATTCTGAATTTATCTTCATTTTCAGAGGATTTTAAGCTGTCCTACTCTTGGGAGCCAAGTGTCCTATATGGACTATAAATAGTGTATGTAGTACTATTTTCTTGCAATTGCTCACTTCACAGAATTGTCTGACAGGTGATTTTTACTTGTTCTAACAACCATATATCTACTTACCAATTAAAAAAAATATTTTATTGCAAATTTTGTAATGTGGAAGCTGAAGGCAAGAAAAAAAAGGGGAACAAGAGCATTACAGTTTGTACAGATTTATTATTATGCTTGAATTGATGCTTCAAAAGATCTTGTTTTCTACTGGCTGTCCTTTCTTGGCTGTCATATTTTAACAGCCTAGTTGAAACTTTATTTTCCATTTTATTTGCTCTTTTGAATGACAGATATTTAACATCCATTGCCAAAGTGATGTATTTGAGAACTTTTTGAATAGAAGCAAAAATGTGACCATGCCCCAGAAATGCAGAATACTGTTTGTGAGTAAAAGCCCAAGTTGAGAAATCTACAGATACAGCTGCTGGGAGGGTATTTCCTGTTCTAGTTCTCAAGACAGATTTGGCAAGACACAACAGTGGTAAGGAAAATAGATTGCAGGCTTTTAATCTCTGCAAGCTCTCGAAGAACTCAATCACTCAGAAAAATTGGCCCTAGAACTCAGTGTGTACTTATTATCTATTTTACTGCTCTGTTCCATTTTGTTTTTAATGAGTCCTGTTAGATAACATGAAGTCTGGTAGCAATGTTGGATTTCTTTTGAAGTAAGTTTAATTTTCATCTTGATCTTTTACATTTTGCCTGCTCTTGGCTTTAGAATATTTAGCCAAAATCTTTTTTTTCTGTGTCCACTTTCTTAACAGTTTTTTTTAAGATATGAAGAAAATTGAGAAGAAAGCTACTGCAAAAAGAAATTAACAGAGCATAATACAGAAAGATATACTGGCATCAAGGGAGATACCTTTCCTAACCTATCACATTTAATACTCATATAGGTAACAAACCCAACTGTACTAATTTTTTGTTTACTAAAAGACATGTATGTACAGGTATTTAACCAATTAGCCATTCTTAATTTGGGTTTTTAATAGCAAGCTAACAGAGAACAAAAAAACCAAATGAGCTCAATACAGCTTTATTTCTTGCAATGCTTTTCCTTATACCTGGGGAAGACCAAAAAAAAAAAAAAAATAGGCTGCGTGTCCTTTCCTCTCTTGCAACCTATTTTGAATTTTTTGAATTTGGATCAACATGGGCTTGGAATTTGGGTGCCAGCTCAAAGTTTCGTTAACTGTAGACCCGGTTACTAATCTGTCCTGTGTAATTTGTCACAATCCTGAACTAGGCCTGTGTGTAGATTAGAAAAATGAAGCTGGCAGAAATTTAGGTCAAGGGATGGCAAGAAGCACTTGTAATTGTCTCCAGTGATCACAATTAATGCTCAGAACAGCACGGAGGAGAAAGTTGCAGTGGCAAGGCCAGCAGGCCCTCACGGGATGAACAAAGTCTCAAAATGCCTGTAAGTTTTGGGAGGCAAAGGTCGTAGGAACAATATTGGGCCACTCCAAGCCTATGTCATAAACTGTCAATAAAGAGCTCTTGTGCAGGGCAGGCCTCATGTTTTCTCTGCCTATGTTTGTTTTTCCCCAGCACTCCATCAATTCACAGTGCAGGGTTAATAAAAATCCACACAAGTCTCAAGGTGTTTCCTTTAAACTTCTTTGGAGGTTGTGTGGATAGACAATAACACACATCTGACTTCATGCTCAGACCTCTAGTGGTCCATGCTCTTTTTGCAGTGCTTTTTAGCACACATTGCACATATCTGGCAAAGATTAAACTGTAGGGCTGCATTTTTTGATTAAGTTTATCTGGACCAAAAGTTTGCATGTAACATAAATCATAGGAATCTGTCACAAGAAGAAGACCTCAATCATCTTGGCCACACTGCCAGCATATCTAATCAAATTTATCACTGCATGACACAGACTCAACCCCACGTCTGGCAAAAGAGGAGATGGAGGTCTTCTCTCTGGTCTTCCTGGACCTCAATTCATTTTTATTCAAATTTTTAAAAAGATATCTATGACCTATAATCTCATTTTGTCTTCTTAAACATCTTCTGTCTGTCTTCAGATTCCATAACGTTTCACAAAATTATGTTTGGGTTGAAAATTCATATTAATAGCAAGGTTGAAAGAAGAAAAGACTAATACCTTGGAATCACAGCAGCTATTAATCAAGTTTAATTGCCATCAGGTCTCCCTAAAAGATAGCTGATTTACTTACACTGCATTGCACAGTGAAGGAGTATCATATGGAGAGCACCAGAAAGAGACAATTATTTTAGCAGGTGCACACTGATTTGTGGTTGAGCTAATTTCCAACATAATGGGATAAGTTCCCATGTTTTGTTTGGTTTTTTCTCATAACAGTCTGGAAAAAGATACTCTTTTACAGGTCAGTTTTACCATGAATTTCTGTGACTATAAAAAAAATTTTACATAAATGACAGAAAGCCAGATTGATGCTGTTCAAATGTGGCTGGATTTTGCAACCACTGCTTTAAGATACAGATAGAGCAACTGAAAATTATTTGATCAGTTGTCTGTCATCTCCAAAGGCTCTGTGATGTTTTATCTCCAGTTCTAGTAATTTAAAAGGTCAAATGATTATTTTAAAGAAAAAGCAGCTAAAGCAGAGTGTCAGGAAGTGAGATAAAGAAAATCCTTTTATGTTTGGAAATATAGCCTTATCTTAAAATTCACTTTTCATGTAAAAATAAGGCCAGCTCTGAAAAGAACAAACAATATTTTATTTTTTAAAGGAAGCAAATACAATTGGTGAATTTTTTCCAGTAGAATACAAGCATGCTTTTTTCTGCAACTGTCAGTCCTGCGCCTATCATAACAACTATGGGTTTATATATATATATTTTCTTTTTAATTTAATTATTTTTCCCTATTGAACATAATCCCAAACCTCACATCCTGACTAATCAGGAATTACCACAGTAGCACAAAGATTGACTGAAATAACCAACAAGTCATTTTGATACGTTCATGGTCTGGAATTTACCATAAATTTGAAATACACACCTGGTCAACTGAAAAGTTAAATATATATTTACAAATTTTTTATCTTATATTTATTGTAATTAAGCTATCTTAAAGCCTCTCTTAAAGTAATTTAGTTTACTATATTAAAAAAATCTTATAGAATATTTTTTTTCAGGGTATTTATTGGCTGCAGAGCTGTTCTTAGATGTTCCTGCGTACTACTTGCTGAAACCTCCTCTTCACCTTCTTATGCTCTTCATTTCACAGAACTTCTGCAAGAGAGGAATTGGAGTCCTGGCAGAGTGACCAGAAGTGTGACATTCAGGAAAGAAAAGGTATTTCCATTAACCTCGTGCAAGAGGTGATTAATAGTAATCACCTTTAAAAAGCTTGAGGAGATCTACCTAGGCTGCTTCACAGAAGTCTGCTTTTAGTATAAACAATACATGAAAAATGTAAGCCAGTTAACTTGCAAACAGAACCCCTAAAAACACCTTGCTAGATGAAGACTGACCAATAGGACTCATCTCTGATGTATCTCAAGACAACATGGCACCTTACCTGCTTTTTAACATATATCCTCATCTGAAAGCAAGGTGGTTCTTGGAATTTTAATGTCTATTCTAACAGCCCTTCAGTCTTTTCTTTTTTAGCCTCATATATCCAGTCACAACAACCCCATGCAGCAGTGCAGATGGGAAGTGTAGCTGGAAAGGTCCCCTGTGGAAGGGGACTTGGGGTGCTGATTAACAGCAGTTGAACTTGAGCCAGCGTGTGCCACTGGTGAGGCCACACCTCGAATCCTGCGTCCAGCTCTGGGCCCCTCACTGCAAGAAAGACATTGAGGGGCTGGAGTGAGTCCAGAGAAGGGCAGTGGAGCTGGTGAAGGGTCTTATGAGCAGCAGCTGAGGGAGCTGGGGTTGTTCAGCCTGAGAAAAGCAGGCTCTGAGGAGCCTTGTAACTCTCTACAATCACCTGAAAGGATGACAGGATATAGCCTCAAGCTGCACCAGAGGAGGTTCAGGTTGGACATCAGGTAGAATTTCTTCATGGAAAGGGTTGTTAAACATTGGAACAAGCTTTTCGGGGAGGTGGTAGAGGCACCATCCCTGGAAAAGTTCAAGAAATGACTGAAAATTACACTGAGTGCCATGGTCTAGTTAACAGCATGGTGATCAGTCAGAAGCTGGACACAATGATCTTGGAGGTCTTTTTCAACCTGTATAATTCTGTTATTCCATCATATTTCACACTTTTTTCAGCATTTATGCACTGAATAATAAAATATATAATATAGTAAATCTGTCAGATGAGAAGAGTTTGCAGAGTCCTTGTTCATCTATCTGTACACAGTCTGAAAGGTGGTAGCATTGAGAACTTTGAGAACTTGTGTAGCAAAATAAAGGTTTTCCAACAATGTGTGTTCATGTCCTAAGATATGAGTGTAGTCAATTCCTATTTGCACATTTATGTTGCTTACAGATTGTTTTCTTCTAATGACTTTATACCAGTAGAAATCATGGTATTTTTACATATCCCAATCAAACCAATGATTCGATGGTTGCAGTTTAATTGCTCTATTCTACAAAAATATTTTGGAAATATTTGGTTGCATATCACAATAAGTAATTCTGTGAATTAGAATGTTTTTATGTGAAATTCTCACATATTTTTAACAAATATATCTTCCATCAGACAGATGTTTCTTTATTTATACACAAAAAATATTTCACAGGAAAAATGCTGGACTTTTAAAAGAAGTTACTGAATGACTAACGATGAAGCAATATTATCAGACATTATTACCACAGAATTATAAATAATCAATAAATGGAGAGAATTATTTTGAGTAATTTCATTGACTTGAGAAGAATTTTTGCCCCTCTGGAGGAATATTTTTAGATGAAGAAATAAGCCATACCTCTTTAATAAATTGTCCATTACTAATTATTCCCTCAAATCCAGTCATCAAGTCAAACTCTTATTATTGCCTGTCAAGATCTTTAAAATGCTTAACATGTGAAGGGGAACAATTGTGTTTATTAGCATCCAGCCTTTCAAACTGCCCAAGTCTATCAAATACATGTTTCTTCACATTTTAGGCTAGTTAGTTTTCTACAGCAGAAAAGCGAGGAATTTTATTAAATTCCCCCAAATTACAAATATAATGCTCTCTGACCATGAAATGAAAAAGTGACTTTTGAACCTCTGGTATTGGTAACAATATCCTATTTCTCCCATCAAAACATAAAAGGCAAGTTAAAGCCTTACTTCTATACAGAGTTTCTGCTTTTTGCATTGGATATACTTTGTAAGATACATAGCTAAAACTTTCCTTTTTTTATTCAAAAGAGTGGGAAATTTTCCACCTAGGTTAAATGGAATGCAATATGGTTCACAAGGTTTTAAACTAGGGACAAGGAAAACAATTTGGCTAAAGTCATCATGGCAGGGAAATAATACAATTTTTGTCTATTCTATAAGACCTATACTCTTATTTTGGGGATCTTGATTTGGTTCAGATAATCATCCAGGTTTTTAGATGTTAATTGAACTTCTAAACTTTTTGAGTTTGCCCATCTCCAATTTAAAAATCCTCTCTGGGAAAGTTATCCAGATGTAAATTCTACAAAAGCACACCTGGCAAAACAACATCTGCCTGACAATGACTTAGTGAGCCTCAGTAAAGGCTGACATATGTGCACATGCAATTGGACCTTATACCAACAAAGTGTTTTACATATTAGTGTACACTAGGGAGTCCTGAATCCTGACAGAAAAATATGATGGCTTTTACACTTTAAATTACAGTGAAGCTGTATCCACAGATGGTGCAGGTACAACATGTGCTCTTATACAGCTGGCAGGTAAGGGGAAGTCATTTCCCTAACAGCCTCTTCCTGATTTCTAGTGTTTGCTACGACGCAGTTGCAATTTGAGATCAGCATTCTGAGTGGAGTTAGCTCCAGCTGCTGATATAGTGCTGACTGCAGGCTCCAGTACCAATGAAGAGGCTTCCGTTGATGCCTACAGATGACAAAATATCATTCCCTCTCCTTTATTTCAGAGATCTCCCATCTCTTTCATGAGGTATGTGGGGCGCAGTTTGTTGTGGTTTGGTCAGACACAGGCCTTAAGTAAGTTAGCAGAGCTTCTTTGAGATTAGTCAGCTGGAGAACTCACAGAGCCATTCCTATGTGCCAAATGGCCATGCTTTGAAGATAGGGAAAAGTAAATCTTACGCGGTCAGGTTCTTGCAAACTAACAAAGGAGCTTTAATTCTGAAGGAAAAAGGACTGATACGTAGTCCGCTCTCTTATGCTGACCTTTGTCTTAAAACTATAACAAAAGTTCCAGTAAATATTTATACTTGGCCAAATTCTGAGAATAGGACATGGCCCAGCTGACCGCCAGCATCTGAGTGTGGAACAGAAGGACACTTATGTTCACCAGACAGAGCAGCAGTGCTGCACTTTTTGCTTCAGAGCTGCAGAAACCCTCGAAGGCAGGATTTATTAATTTTTTTCCAATGAAAGATGCAGGGGATTCCTCTGGATACCCAGGCTGACTCATAGTCCTTCTCCTTCTCAACCTGCCCAAGACCTTTATGCTTTTGTGAGAGTTGTGCATTATAGAGTTCAGTCTTAAAAGACCAGACCAGTACTGCTTTCAGAAGGGTGGGCCTGAACTTTTCTCAATATCTTCAGAGGATAAATGGGCTGAGATAAAAGTTGTCTATGGGAGCTAGGAAAATCCTCTGCCCACTTCTAGTAGGCCTAACCTAAGCCCAGAATGCACTCATCCATTTTTAAAGTAACCCTTTCCTTGTTTTGGCATCTGCAGCTCATGGAAATGTTCTTTCATTTCCAGACAGCAAGGAGTGGCTGTACCATAGCATAGGATTAACCAGGAATAGTTCCACAAACATAGTTGTACTATAGTGACTAGGAAAAAATGCCCCAGAAGTATAAGTTTGCAGAATCTACAGTAGAAGGACACTAGGTTCTGCCGGAAAAATATGATGAAAATCATTCCCCTGGTCCAAGCTGGTTGTTTATATGTTTTCTTTAATCTCTTTTACTTGGGCATTAATCTGTTCATGTTCAAAGCCTACACTATACAGCTGCCTCTTCCAAACCATTTCCAACCATTTCCTTGTGTCTCAGCACCATACTACCTCTCAGCTAGCTTCTGTACTATAGACTTTTCCAAAAGCTTGTGTTGGTCAAGTGTATGATAACATGTGACTCACATTTGGGCAATGGTGTCAGCAGACATAAGGGTTGTCAAGGTGTAAAGCTGTCTCCTTAACAAAGGCACTGCTCCTAATAGTGCGCATCACATTCATCCCTCTCTTTGCTATATTCACGGATGCATTCTTTTTAGATGTTGAAAATTCTGAAATCAGATTTCTTTTCCTGGAAAGGGGTATATGTAGTGAGTAGATGCAGGTTAGACTACATCTGCATCTGGAATCAAATAGCCTCTTGGGACCTGACCTCAGAGACCAAGGCCAAATCTTTTAATGAGAACTTCGGCAGTGTCTTATAGCAACACAATTGACTTGTTGGGAGGTTTGCATAACACCTACCAAAGTAAATTTCTATCAAGTTGTGGCATTTATACACTTCAGCAGCACACCTTTTATACTTTTTTTCTTTGAATGGGTAATTAATTCTTTTTTTTTTTTTTACTAATAGAACAAAAGTTCTGTAAATAATTAGATTTTTATAGGTATTAGAAATAACTGAATAACTTCAGAATAATATCCCAATGTCAAAGATCAAATATAAATTTGACACAAGCCTAGACAAAGGACCCAGCCAAAAGTAAAGCTTCTCCATTTTAGCAGAAACCTCCAAATCTGACTGAATAGACTGAATATAGACTGAAACATTAGTCTCTTGTTCCATGAATAATGAAGATTTCAATGATTGTCAACACAGTTTCTGAGAAAATCTAATAATTGTCAAATCACCAGCTTAAGTGAGATAATGAAAAGCAGTAAATATTGAGGAGAAGGTAAGGCTAATAAAATGAGATTGATCATGTAATTCACTGGCTTTGTCTTAAATTTGTTCAACCCAGAGAAAGAAAAAGTAGAGAGTGAGAATTTCAGATGTAGACTAGAAATCCTGAGTTTCTATACTGCAGCAGGGCAGGACAGTGTGGCCTAAGCTGGCTGAAAAGCACCGGGAAGTTGGATAGAGCGATTGCGGAACACAGGGTAAAAGGTTACCAAAGACCTCAGTAAAGGACATTTGCCCAGCAGGAAATACCTCAGTATTTTGGGCACCTGAGTTAATTATAGTAAGGACAGCATGCTTACAAATATAGGTGGACAGAGTTATTAGTTCCTTTCTCACCTATGACTGTAGCAGAAGCCTCTGCTGAACAAGGCTGAAAGCAGTATCTTGTAGCACTGATACTGCTGGGGCTACAGAGGCTTGGTCCCACTGGTCATTGGCACAGCTATTGGAACATGGGCTGAAATACTGCTGGCTCTGGTGATCTCAGCACTTTTTGTTGAATGGGATCAGAAGAATTTGTAAAGGACTGAGAAACTGCTGTGTTTTTTCCAAGCTTGGAGGAAGCCAGATGATGCATGCTGTGATTGCCCATGAGACTGGAGAATGAGAAACCAGAATTGGGTGGACAGGACGATGTCAATTAAGCATATGGGAATGTATTCATTGTGCTCAATTATGCCTTTAAATTTAAATACTTGAACATCAGTACAACATTTTGAAGAATGGATACTAGTAAATCTAGTCTCCAGAATGTTCTAATTAAACTTATTTTAAATAGGACTTGCAAAGTTTATATTTGAAAATGTTTCCTGTGTTGACTGCAAGATCTTTTTTCAGAGATTTCTTTATGGTAAACTTGAGATTTAATCCCATATTTTACCTTTTGAAAAATTGTAAAACAATGGTTCCCCAGTCTCTGTTTCATCAAGAAATTAAACGAGGTGCAGAAAAAAAGAGCTGTAATAATTGTGCATAATATAATCTCATGACTCCTCCACCGTTTCTGTCATACCAAAGATATTTCCGGATACTGTCACAGCATCTGAGGAACCATATTCCAGCTGTTCTCAGACTTTCCCATTCCTGGAAGCCTGCCCCTCCTTCAGCTCCAACCACAAATGTCCACACAATAGAAATCCAGTCATTCTCCAAGAGGTCAGTCAAAGACTAACTAAAGATTACCCCAGAATGTCTCTGCTATTTTTTCACTCCCATCTAAGGACCTTTAGAATCACAAACTCAGGCATGAACTCATTATCTCAAAGCAACACACCAACACTTTTGTGAATTTGCCCTGATAGAATTGTGTGTAAAGGTCTTTCCCAAAGTTACTAAGGTCTTTAGCTCAGGCATGTCCAAACTGAAAAGCAGGATGTCAAAATATGCAAAAAAAAAAAAAATTAATAAGTCACAAACCCCCAAAAATAAAGGAATTAACAGGTTTTCTGTTCTCTTTAAAATTTAGGCAACTTGCTTGATGACAATCACCAGTCTTGTCACTTTCAGATGTCACCAGCTATCTTTTGCTGCTGCTTCACTTCAGATTTGAAGTTCCATCTGCTCTTTGCTCTTTTTTGTTTGAAAAAACCCTTCCCACCATGATGTCTAAATACTTGGGAAAGCATTTTCAAAAGACCCAAAAATGTATGTGGGATGCTTCAGATTTTGTTTAAAAAGAAAGAAAAAGGAATAAACCTTCAGAGTCCTGTTGAAAATTTGTATATCTGTATATATTTGATTCCTCATGTCTTTAACCTCAACACTAGTATATAGAACTCCACTGGATCCTAATTTCCAATAACTTTTAGTAAGTTAATATCCTAGTTCAGTTTTACAATATTACATGTTAAGCTTACCTTTATGTTGATCACTAGAACACGTGCTATGTTGCTCAAATATGTACATGTAGAATGCTTGTGTGTGTACCCACAAATTAAAAAAAAAAACAAGATAAAAAATTAAACTGCTAAACCCAAACTGCATTCAAATAAATAACTTACTCTACTTCCTAGTCTACCCTAGTCTATTTTTCTTCAGTTGATTTTCAATGGTAAGAAATCTGCTTTTGCTACAAGGTTTTTAAAAATTTTGCTACAGAATTTAGCTAATTAATACAAAATATAAAAAAACCCTAGTGCAACCCAAACCAAAACCCAAAACCCCCAAACTGGTTCCTGGAAACATTAATGTGCACTTGTTACACAAAAGAATTTAGACTTGTCTGCAGCAGGGAGCATTTTAGCTTGTATATCTCACATCTGGACTATGCCTTTGAAGAAACAGTCTACATTTTCTTGTTTTAAACTTTTGGTTCAAGCAGTTTTGATTCTTATCCATGTAAATTGTTTTTCTGTTTCTGTTCAGAAGGATGACTATCATCCATCTGAAAAGAAAATATTTTATAAACTGGTAAGCTCATCATTATATGCTATTGGATAAAATAGAGGGATTGTCACAAGGGTTTAAAGCAAATTATTATAATTATCATTGTTATATAAAGATAAAAGCTAGGTAGATTTCATTATGGAAGGCACAGCAAATCAACCCATTTCTCCATTATCATGTTACTGAGAAGCATACTAAATGCAGCTTATTAGGAAGTGTTATTCTCATCCTTAAACCAAAAAGACAAGAATAGAACCAAAAGGGGATACTGATAAAGGGAATTATTTTCCTATGCAATTAACAGTGTTATTCCGTTTTGCAAGATGACTCTGTAGCCAGGAGTTCATGAAGAGTTTTTTTCCCTAAGAGATTTTTTGGCCACAGAAAACATCCTGTGTAGTTAGGGCTAAAATAACAAGAGATTCGCAGCTCTTTGACTGCTGATCTTTAACTCACTTCTGAAAATAAGGTAGATTTAAAAATCCCTTTTCTTCTAGATGCCTTTCTCTAAAGCAGGCTTTTTATATCAGTTTTTTTTCCTCTTTCTTCCAAAGATGAATGCTGACCTTTAAAAGGAAAGTATTTCTAAACTAGCTAATCTATGGGAGAGAGGTTCAACATGACAAGCTCCTTACAATACGATCAATAGCTTGGTGTAGAAAGAGGGAACACTACATAAGCAAAGTGTAGGATAAGGAGTAATATTACTGGGAGGATTACTAAAATTGTAATGATATTTAGAGATTTCATTTTGCTGCTTTTTGGGCCAAAAATTAATCTTTGTCCAAAGAGCTTGACAAATGATACTGGGGTGATGAACAGACAAGCAGATATGTGAGTAATTATGGTTGCTTGCAGAAGATGCTTTGATTTTTTATTTGCTGGGGCAGTGTTTTTCTTTGTTTCCATGACAACAAAAAAGAAGACAGTCTCTAAAAAATTGCTTTAAAATGGTTTCATTGTTTTTCCTTAACTTGTACTAAATAGGCAATGAAGGAGAATAATGGTTATTTTCCACATGGATAATCCAGGATTAGAAAAGGTATAGGAATACTGGCCTATAGTTCATTCATTTCAAATAAATTAACCTTTTTGTATAATTCCTTATTTATTGTCATGTCTCAACTGTTTGTTACATTTAACTGCTAAAATGAAATCAGTACAGGGTGGTTGTGACAAAGTGCATTTGGCAATGTCTCAATAATACCTATCTAGAGAGGGATGAACACAGGTTCAGTTTGATTAGGTTCATGCCTGAGTTGCAGAAAGGATGAGCTGAATCATACAGCACTAATAGGGAAAGAACTCTCTTAATATTAAGTCTGGGAAAGCAGTGCCTAATTTATATAAAAATAAGTGGAAGTGGGATATTGGTGATAGTGAGCTGTGTTAAAATCTCTCCTCACAAATCCTTATCACCTTGGTAGCATGTAAGCCAGCCCATTTGCTCCAGTCCACACTGAAGTCTTTGGAGTATGAGAGCTTCCTGATTTGTCTCCCAGGTTAGCCCTTATAAAAGGCAGCTCCTGTGAGGTCATAACATCCTTGGGATGTGGGGCTTTAAAACCATTGCCAAAGTTATGTTTGGGTGAGTCAAAATAAGGAAACTGCTCCAAGCCCACTCTTGTGGAGTGGGAAAATTGCCACACTGCTGATGGTAGGTGGACTGTCTTGAAAGAAGAGGACATAGAACGCAGAATCATGTGTTGCTTTCATCAGCAAGCAACCTTTGATGCATATTTCTCCTACATCCAGCCCTTAGGTAACAGATAATTGTAGAATGTATTTAATTTTGGACACATTCCATATTTACTTGCAATAACTGCCCTGTGAGACTCATTAATGCTTTAAAGCTTCCTATTAAATAGAAACCTCACAGTACTTTCTTTCTAATAAAATAAACTGAAAGGTGAAAATATTTTCTGTTTGTTTTTAAATAATGAATGTGTGTCTCAAAAAATTACTCTTAATTTGTTGGATTATTTTAGTTTTATGTCCTTTCAGAGGCATGTAGATGAATAATGAAAGAAAGTGCAATAAAAGCAAACAATAATTATTCATGCTGACCTGAGGCATTTAAAGAAATAAAAGAAAGTCTAAGGAAACAGATTTCCTATAGTGCTACTTTCTTAAGTGTACCAAGGTAATTAGCTTTAAGAGGAGATAATTTCAGTTCACTGAGGGTGCTCTTTTAAGTCTTTCTGGGAAATTTGGATTTTCCATTGATAGTAGTTTTAGCATGTCACACTGGAGCCAGAGCGAATTAAAGTGAAGAGCTACACAGTCTAAACAAATAGCCCTTCCCATGATCAGAAGCCTGACAATATAACAGCATAAATTATGTCACATGCCCACAAGTAATGCAGGAACAATTAAAAAAATAATTGCAAAACCTCACTGCAATCCATAAACAATATTTGATGTCCTTTATTGAGCTAACATTTTAAGCAGTCTAATTTTCCTATTTATCATGTTGCATTCTTATCGGTCTTAGGGAAATAAACAACAAACGTTGCCTGTTCTGTGATCTCTTATTTGCTCTGATTAAATGGTGACATAGCAATTCTCCATGAAAATAACTGGCTAAATCTTCAAAAACATCAATGAAAAACAGAAGTTCAGTTCTTTACTCACTTTGAAGCAGAGTTAGAATAGGTACAATATATTTGTTTGTGGGTAGGAATATTTTAGCAACTTATTTTACGTACTGAAAATTTCTATTTCAATCTCATTTATGCCTCCTCTGCATCTCTCCTCTACAACCATTTTTAAATTTCTTTTCATGACACTTTCTAACTGAATAAGAAATTAAAGTCTCTTATTTCTGCTTGCTGTAAGGATTTCTCTCTCTTCGACGTGGATAGTCTCATGATTGAATGTCCTAGATATGGGCAGCTTAAGAGAATTAAGGCACAAACTGGCTGAGGGCTCTGACTCTGCAAACAAATAATCTGACAGTGTTTTAGAGGTTGCTAGCTCCCTCACTACACAGGTGTTTGCTGCTATCCTTCTGTGAGACCCCTGTGCTCCACTAGAAAGGTTACATTTGACTGCTTTTAGTTCAAAGTCTTCCGTGGAGCCCTGAGATAATATCTGGAAGGTGAGGCTGAGGTGCAGGCACTATGTGGCAGCACACCCCAGCTGATATCCCTGCAAGCAGATGCCATTCCTCCCACTGTGCATTTGTTAGCTCACCAGCAGCGACTTCTACTCAACATCTGCTGCAACAGGAATGGAAAAAAGACTTCACCAATCGTAAAGTTGATGGCAGTGCCTCTCATCTTCTGTCCCGTTCCTTGTACCTACAGATAATGACAGTACCTTGATGGCTGCCAAACTGCATGGTAAGATGAAGGATATGTTTTCCCCTACCTGAGTAGAATTTAAGGATTACTGTTTAGCACTCATGCTTCTCAACATGAAATCCTCCAACTGGATGATGCAGATAAGAAAGGGTATTAGATCATTTCACATATTACTCTGTCCTTTCCCAACCTTAGTTTTCAGATACTGTTTTCATAGATATGAATTGTTGATCACATATTCATGGTCAACTACAGCTCTGGAAAATACTTTGAGAATTTTGACCAAAGGCTGCAGAGCTGCAGAAGCATCATTAGAAACTACAAAAAGAAAGAGAAATCACAGCATATGAATTTATTGTTGAGGATGTAGATACTGTCCCCAAAATTGCCTGGCCTGGTACACAGCCGAAAACTTTGGTACTCAGGTTTTCCAAAGTACCAGTACTACAGTGGCAAAGTTTAGAGCCTTCTTTAATCTGGTTTTTGTCATAATATTTAATATATAAATGTTAAGGATGTATTTCACTGTTTTTCTGACTCAAACTCTTATTTTTCTGATTAAACTGCAAGAAATTATTATTAATCTCTTCTAATAAAAATTGCATATGGAAAGGATAAATGAGAGGTGAAGATCCTTAGAATAATAAAGAAAGAGTAAGCTCTTCAGTAGGTCTGTGTTGTTTTCCCTCTCTACAGAAATCATTGTGAGCAACATTAGGTAATAAGTTAGTTGTATGTTTGTATGGCTCCATACCAATCATGGCAGGCATTTTTCAAAGAGAAAACTAAAATATTAAAAGTCTAAGTGAATTAGGTGCCCATCCCATTTTAGAATGACCTGAGCATTAGGAGCAAACATTTTACCCGGATTCCTAATATCAAGACCAGATGCCTTTCTAAACACTATGCTGTAATTCAACCATATTTTTATTGGACACAGTACAGGAACTACAGGGTGAAATTCCATGGGTTCTGTTATGTAAGAAGTCAGACTACATGATGGCATGATCCCTTATGTCACTAAAATCTCTGAATAACTGAAGATGAAATCACATCTGATTTGATCAAATTTCACTTCCTGGGTTCTTGCATTGTCATAATTTCATTCAATCTCCAGCCACTGAAGCAAGCTTTGGGGTAAACAGTGTAGGCAAGGTTTGTATTTTTAATAGAACAAACAAGGAAAACCCTCAAAACTTTGGGAAAACCTTCCTGTGAAATTTCCACCATCTTTAATCTGCTTATTCCACTTCAGGATTGATCTGAAGGGAATACATGTCTGTGTTTTTGCATTCACACTAATGCTGTTATCACCAGCAAATAAATCAGAGAATTTATGCTGGGTTCGTATATCAAGCATCAGCTTTATCAGCAAAATCAAAATGCTGATAAAAAGAAATAGAATCTATTTCTGGAATAGGACTTCTGTGAATCTACAAATTATAATGCCTACCAAAAAACAGAGGCCTTTCTGTTATTCTCAGGTTCAGTTATGATGGAATTCACAAATTTTCTTTTGAGTGTGGAAAATACATTCTTATTTTCAGCACTCTAGAAGCCAAGTATTTAAAAGGATCCAAGTGCGTTAAAGCTTTTGAAAGAGCTCCACTGTCAAGAAAGCCTCTGCATGTTATACCATGCTCAACTATAAAATGAATTCTAAATGTCTTTTCTGTTAGGCGGGGTCACTTGAATGAAAGAAAACTGGAGATCAGTCCTGTCTAATGTAAGATTCAAGAACCAAAAAACTCCCACCACTTTATCAAAAACTAACCCAGAGTAATCAGCTTCGGTGGGAAATGGAAGGAAACAATAGGTATGCTTTGACCTCAGCATTGTTTTTTCCTTCGGGTCTGTGAAGTCATTAGAAAACTCTGGTACCCTCTGCTGGCCAAGCAATAAATCTGTAGCCCCGGAGCCAAGATGACATTCCCACGGATGCTGACATGCAAACACGTGAGCAGCTCGGAAGCAAGAGCCACGTTAGCTTGAATCCTCTTAAAAACCAAAACAAAAAACCGATGGAAGAACATATGAGAAAGTGTTAGTCAGGAAAAAGTTTCAGGCTACCAAGAGAGAGCTATAAAAAAAGGACCTAACTAAGATATTTAACACTAAGTTTTTATTAAAGCGTTTAAAAATATTAAGCCTCTACCTAAGGATGCTTGTCAGATTTCCAGAGTATATTGCAGCAGTGCAATGACTGCAAGCAGGCTTGTGTTGTGTTCCTCTTGTCTTTCAGATCCTGACTCACATGCCAAGGAGCGCATCTAGTACTGTGCTTAAACATCTAAAATGTGCATGTGCATATACATATTTCTTTGAAATAGAGTGATACCCTCTGTTACATGAGGTCACCTCTAAGCAGATATCAGTGAAGTTAGAACTTTGTTTTATCCAGTTAAAATAATGTGTATTTGGTGCCTTACAGTTCAGGAGGTTAAAAAGGTAAATGGTTTCATGTATACCATAGGCCTCTGCTAAAAAGAGGCAATAATGATGAGCCAGACACTTTTTCAGAGGTGGAAAGTAACTAGTTAGAATAGTTAATCTTTTGAGATGCATCCCTGGCATTAAGTGGATTCTTCTCATTCAGCTGAAGGCGCAACAGCTGGATTCTGTCATCCCTGACTGGGGCGGGCTTGTTAGTGTAGGATGACCTCTGGAGCACTAACACAGATAATACTGGCACCTCTCTCCACTCTAATCAACTACCAGTCTGAGCAATTCTACAGGAGATGGGGGCATTAAGGCCATATTATTCTAAACAAAATTCATTGATGGTAGCAGAGTATTGTGACAGCAAAAGACAGATTTTACCTTTCTCACCAAAGGTTTTTAGGGCTAAATTTGTGGAATGGTCTGTAAAAACAGCACAGCTCCATATTTTCTCCCTTCTCTTAAAGTCATATTTTTGCAAAACTAGACTGTTTGTGTCAAGTATGTCTAAGCTAAGACTCTCACAATTTTACTGCCATATATAAAACTGTTCATTGCAACCACACATAGTTAGTGTGCTCTCTCTTAGTCTCTTTCCACATAGATTAGAGCTGGCAGGAAATTTTTGGGCATTTAGCTGGAATGTGAAAGGCTCAGGTTCAAATTACTGTTCTGTCCTGCCCTGTTTCAGAGCAAGGCATTGAAAAAGGATCTTCTAGATCTGAACTGACTACTCTTGTGGCTGAACCAGTGCTGTTTTAGTGACAGAGCTCTTGTATTTTGACCATTCTTAAAGAAACTTCATTAAAAACTGACCTCTTCTCATGACGTACATTAACTTTCACTGAAAATATTTCCTGCTGTGAAGTTTTCAGTCATAGGTCATAGCTAATACAGCTAGCTATGCATGAAAAAAAAAAAAAAGAAAGGCAACAAGACTATCAGTAGTTATGAAAAAGGAAAATGAAGCTACTTAGCTTTGTTGAAAGGGATTCATTTGCTATGCAGGCATTTGGTATCACACTACTTGCAGAGCACAGGCATGCTGTAGGTAAAAATGCACTGGTGAACCACATGCAAAGTACAATATGTTGATTTTAGAGGCAGCAACAATTCTGCTTGTCCTTAGCATTCATTGGAAAATTACCAATATCTGCACTGTCAACTAAGTTGAGCCTTCTATTGCACTTGTACTTTTATAGTAATAACATCTGCCCTCTGAATCCTTGGGATAATGGAATGCTGGTGTCTTGTGCCTGGGTAATATAGAGGTGTTGGAATTGCTTGTGTTTGAGAGTGGCTTCAGTTGTGTTTGGGAGTGTTCACCTCTGAAATTCAGATCCCACTGCCAAAAGCACAACAGAAACGAATGCCTGTATCTGAATTAAGAGTGTTTACATTTACTTTACTGTCAGTGGAGATAAATAGGGTGTCATTTACCCCCCAAAATAAATATTAATTAATTGACAAATGCTGCCTTTGATTTTTCCTGTCAAAAAAGAAAAGAACAGTGATCAGCTGTGAACAATTTGAGGTGCTTATTGCCCACAGTCCTTCATGTCAAAGATGGGAATAAGACCCAAATCTCCAGAGTAGATTTGCTTAATTGGAGTAAACATTGTGTTGCACTCTCTGTTGACAATTTTATTACAACAACACCAGGCTTTATCTGTCGTACAGATGCAGCTCTCTGTTGGGAGACAAATGAATTACTTAGTGTTTCAGACAGGAGTACAAAGCGTCCATGCAATTGACGACTGTGCCATGACAAATGCAGCCATGGAGGTCAAATGCAGTGGTTCTTTGGTGTGGGTGGAATGCTGTAGGAGAAGTGGTTGTATAGTTGTATAATTTCTTAAGCTTTTAAAAGATCGTGGGAAATGAAAGCCTGATCCTTTAGAAATTCATCAATACTGCTGAACTTCTTTAACAATATACCATAGTCCTTCAGCTATTGAACTAATGATAGCAGATGAAGGGGAGGTGTCATCCTGTTGGTGAATCACTAAAGAAGGCTTCTTAAAGTTTTAATTTTCATAGGTTTTCATAGAAATTAAAAGAATTTTAAAGTTCCAGTACTCATAGAGTACTTGGAGTTCACTTAGAGTGAAACTTTTTTGGGAGGTGGGAGGGGAGTCAAGAGATGAAGAGAACATGATTTTGACAAAACTTTCATCAGAGAACACAAATGCTAACAGAATCTGAGAGTTTTTTTAATCAATTTAAAAATAAAAAAAAGGAAGAAAATATAATCGTAATGGAAATTATCACTAACTTGGTCCTTAGGACACTTATCAGGACCTCAGTTTCAGTCCCTTATCTGCCTGATGCATACCTGGCCTGTAATCCTGATGTCCCATATCACATATGAATTTTTCTGCTGTAAAGAAATTCTTGCTCTTCTTGTAAATTCTTTCAAACCCATCTCAGCTTTTGCAACCTTCCTACTCTGCTAGGAAGATCAGGTTTCGACTGCAGATTGCTCAGATCATGTAGGTGATTTGGTGATTTTGTATCTTCTGCCCAAAGAACGTTTTACTCCTTTCCTTTGTGTCTGATTTTTCCCATCTCCTTCTCTCTGTGATTTCCTCTACTGTTGGTATTTCTTATATTAACCCCATCCAAGGGGTTTGTTCTTCCCATTGTTCCCTGAATCCCTTGCAATGCATCTTCCTGATTGAATGCTGTCAGCAGGGGGAGTATCAACAGCACAGGAGACTTCTACCAGGGCTACTGGGTCTTCATGGAGGAATGGAGACTTGCAGAATCTTAAAGACATAAGTTTGGCCATCATCATGTACATCAATGGAAGGTCCATGACTGGAAATGTTGACTTATATGTAAAGGATAATGAGCTCTTTATAATGAAATGCAAAGAAAAAGTGCCCACCTACATACATGTCAGAGTTGCCTAAAAAAATAAAAAAATGGGACAACATAGGAAAAATAAGATTGTGCTTGAGATCTTTCTCCAATTCTTTTTTTTTTTTTTTTAGATATTTACTTTTTTGTTGCATTCCTTGTCCAGTATCTCTCTAGAGAATGAGTTAGTTCTTTGCTGGTGAATTTCAAGGCTAATAAATTATGTTGATACTGACCAAATGAAAAATAAACCAATTTTGATTACACTGGCACTGAAAGAAAACCACTTGGGCAATCTCTACCGTCTGGACATGCTGTACACTTGGCTGATTCTTTCCTTTAGTGAGTCATTGTTTTCTGGTAAATGCTGATTACCACTCCATGTGCATTTGTGAAAATCTCATCAGGCTAGGCTGCTGTAATCAGTGCAAATATCAATATGCTATCAACATATGCTAAAATAATGGTGCATTCTAGATTCTATATTAAGAATTGAGAGTCAATGTATATAACACAATGTATGAATATTCCTACAAAATTATCATAAAATATTTTAACACAAAAAATTACAGTAGCTAGAGAGTTAGATAATTCACTGTAAGGATGTTACAAGGATATATAAGTTTGAACATCTTATGTACACTGAGAGTGGAATGAAAAAGTAAGTTTTAAAACTAAGTAAACTTTGACTATTCACTAAACAAAATACAAAAGTAAACTTTTAAGACTCTCTAACCACAGCGGAGTAGAGAAACCTCAAGTTTTCTGGAGTGATGTTACTTGGTGTATAAGACTGTGGTAGGATTTGCCCCTCTGTTGTCTGAAGTGTGCAGCTGGTCTTTCACTTCATGCTTACAGCTACTTGTGAACTATTTATGGGCAACCCAAATGTCCCTGTGACTGAATTCTCTGGGGAGCCTGATGAGGAAGGTATCTTTTGAATTTATTTAACTCATGCCAGTTATACTGCATTCAACCACAGCAAATTTTTTTCAAGGTAGATATAGTGCTGGCATATATGATTATGGTGTTGGTGTACATTTTTTTATTATTGCCTTGTTGGTAGAGTATTCTTCTACATTTAATTTCTCCCTAAACTTGTGGGACTTTCAGTTTATCACCCCCCAGAAGAGGGCCTGTCCTGGCTAAGGAAACTCAGTGATTCTCTTTTCTCAGACCAACAGTGAATGTTCAGGGCCAAGACCAGGGGCAGATAAGAAGAGACCTGGGGTTAGGTCTTACAGCTGGTGCCAGCCCTATTGCTCCTCAGAGGAGATGGAAGGATCCCTTTCTCCTCACCACAATTATTTTCTGATCCCCAAAGCTAGAACTACCCAAGGCTTCCAGAGCTTTGGCATTGGCAAAGGAGATTGTGGGACTGTGATTTATTTGGTACCAGAAGAAGATGTAGGTAGATACCAGATGACTGATGTAAGTAGAGACCTTCTTTGCCTATGTTTGGGTCCCACCCCAAGTGCTTCTTGTTGCACAACATTAGAACATGCCACAGTTTTTAAACTTTTATTTGGTTTATATGCACAGTACTGCTCTATCCTACAGAAGAACAGAAGCAGATAAATTTATATGATCACATAGGAAGACTCCAGTATTGCAAAGTCTTGAATTTTTGTCTTCTGAGTCCTAAGGCCCACCCTAAACAAATAGATCATCTTTCTGCTCTGCATGTGCTTGATGCTTTGCTAGCAAACATTGTAAAGTTGTGATTTTCATTTCTCCTGGGCTGTTTTTCTTCAACATATGTATGTCTTTAGTTATGCAAGTTAAGTAGGTACAGTATTTCATGCAGTAAACCAATTGGTATATATAGTATTCCTATGTTTAAAATGCCTTTGAAGACTCATCCAAAACTCACTGAAGCCAATGACATCTTTGTTTAATTTCAATGGAATATGAATCAGGATGTGGATTGAAAAAGAAAATGTGGTCCTGCTTCTGCACTGAGAATTAATGCAGGCATCCTTTAAAGTATAGGATGTTACTTGGCTGTAGAAATAATGAGATCACATGGGATCATGGACTTAACAGAAATGGCTGTTTCATACTTTCTGAAGTGTGCACTATAGTCTGAAGCAGTACCTGTCTGAATAAAACTTCAGTATACATATATCTTCTCTGAGAAAAGAGATTTTTTTTCACCAAATTTCCTTCTATTTTGAATTCAGCAAAACTGAAGAGAAAATATATATCTCTATTTAAATAGATTTAGAAGAATATATTAATCTACAAAAGTATTTTAAATCAAAATAACAGCCTGAGTTTGCTTAACATAGCAATATTTTCATTTGTCCAAGAGCTGTTATGCATGGACTCATAGGATAATTTGGGCTGAAAGACACATTTCAAGATCTTCTAATCCAACCCCCCTGCAATAAGCAGGGACATTTTCAACCAGATCAGGCTGCTCACAGCCCCATCCAACCTGACCTTGAATATTTGCAAGGATGGAGGATCCACCACCTCTCTGGACCACATGTTCCAGTGTTTAATCACTCACTTTCAAAAATTAGTTCAATTTTTTTTTGTCTGAATTTACCCTCTTTTAATTTAAAACCATTATCCCCAGTCCTATTTCAATAGACCTTGCTAAAAGGTTTTTTAATTACTGAAAAGCTGTAATAAGGTATCCCTTGAGCCTTCTCTTCTCCAGGCTAGGAAGTCCTTATTCTGTTACCCTGCCTTCAGAGGAGAGGTGCTCCCTTGATTATGTTTGTGACCTCTGGATTTGCTCCAATAGGTCCATATTCTTCTAATGTTCGATCCCAGAGACCTGAAAGCATGCTTCAGGTGGGATCTCATGAGAGTGGAGTAGAGGGGCAGAATCATCTCCCTCACCCTGCTGGTCACGCTGCTTTGGATGCAGCCCAGTTGTGTTTCTGGGCTGTGAGTGCACATGGCCAGCCTTTCATCCAGCAGCATTCCCCAGCCCTTCTTGGCAGGGCTGCCCTCAATCCCCAGCCTGTGTTGATACCAGGGGTTGCCCTGACCCTTAGTTTTGCACTTAGCTTTGTTGAGCCTTGCATTGAGGTGCACTCCCCAAGATGAGCTCAGTCAATTGATTGGAGCCAATAATGTCAGTGTTGTGGGTTTGATCCCCACAGGGGACACTCACTTAAGAGCTGGACTCAGTGATCCGTGTGAATCACTTCCAGCTCAGAATATTTTGTAATCCTCAAGTTTGTCCAGGTCCCTCCAAGTGGTATCACATCAATTTTTAAGAATTGTTTTCAAGTTTAACAAAGCTACAGCAAACGGAAAATTCTGTTGAGCACACACATTCAAAACCATTTGGAAGTCTCCTGGACAGATTTGCAACTAATTGTAGCAGCACTGTGCCCTCTTAATTAAACAGAATGATTCAACAATAAGAAAGTTTTCATGGGTCTATTTCTGGACTGATTTTAGAACAAAAATGGATGAAAACTCCATGTGCTTTAAAATAATAGAGGCATAAAAAATCTCCACAATTTGTCAATGCATTGTTATTATTAACAGCATTGTTTATTTTTTTTAAACAAAACACCTTTCACAGGTGGTTAGTTCCTTATTTTTTTTAATCTGTTAAAACGGGTTGTTTTTGAAAAAGAATTTTTAAGTGAAAAGAAAAATTACAGCTTCCATTTCAACTTCATCAAAATCTTTGAGATTTAAACTTAAAATATCTGTTTTTTTCAAAATTTATTTACTGTAAACTGTAATACAGGAAATCAAATTTGACACAAATTGTTTCGTTTTGACCTTAAACAATTTTTCTAGAGAAGAGAAGAAAATATTCACCACTCTGGAGAGTGAATACACGATGGGCTACATTGAAGTGGACTCACTAAAACCACAAAGCTTTCAGCTGCTGGCAGCAGTTCTCTCCTGATAAATACAAGATGAGTCCATTGCACTGTGAGTGCAATAGTGCTGTGAGACTGAAGAGCCAATTTTGAATTGAAAAACACTTGAATGTAAGTGCTGGTCAGATGGGATCAGACAGCACAAAAATTGCTACAAACAGAAAGAAAATGTATTTCTGGTAAACTATAACCTTCTCTCAAACACTTCCTGTTGTCTTCAGAGCAAACCCAAAATTTCATCAATTTTCTTGACCATTAAGTCTTTTGAGTATTTTTCAGCTTTCTCAATTACCCATCTATCTCAGCAATCAGCCTATTGTTGCTGAGGAAATACCCTTCAAGAAGCATATTAGGGACATCATTTCAGTGACTATTTTCTATGGAATAATGACCATTTTGTTTCATTAATGTCTTTCTGGTTCTAATCAGACATTTATTTTTCCCATTCCCCAAACAAGGTTGCCCGGCATATGTTAAGGGAGCTGTGTGTGTACCATATGGCTAGAATAATAAATGCTGTATAAAATGGGGAGAGTAATGTAATAGAATAGATAATGAATTCAGCTACATTATATGATTTTAGCATTGTGAGGTTGCAAAGATGAAGGAGCACACATGGACTTCAAACCCCAGCAATTTTCACTTTCAGTATTCTAAACTGAAATTTCTTTTGCCTCATCTTGATCAGATGTCTCTGTAGTCATGAAATGACAAAGAAGGAAGGCTTAATTCTTGTATAGAAGTGTACTGTTTAACTCCAGTTTCAAGAGAGGTAAAGCACACTAAGTCCAAATATGTGGAAATGGAATCACCCTGGAGACAGGCCTGTGATGTGTGGGCATTGGGGTACATTTTCTGTATTTCAAAACAGCATTCTGGTAGTTTCTAAGTAGCAAGACCATGTACTCTGGTTTATGCTAAAAAAAATTCACGTTCCTTTTAGAACTTGGCTGGACTTCAGGAAGTGAATTTTCACATTGCTCTAATCATCTGCTATTGACATTTGAAGTCTGTAAGAATCATCAGTTCAAATCACTACAATGAAGAGTCAAAATAAAAATGTTTTGATTTCCTAACCAATACCCACTATTTTTAAAATGTGTTCTGGAAAATAAAATGCTTGTTGAATGATAGCATGAGATGTAAAAGGGACATTTCAAGCTATAATTTGACACAAATTGTTATCTGATATTAGATCTATTATTTAGAGATTGGCCAGTTCTGTGATCAAAATCCCACATAATACTGAAGTTTTCAGACTACATATTAATAGTGAAGTGTGCATGTGGCTGGGCAGCTCTCTGACTTGCTATCAAATAGAAATCAGAACAAATTATCTGAATGAAAGCTGGCTCTGAGCTAACTACTTTGATCCACACACAGCCTTATCCTAATAGTGCCACGTTTCATAGGTGTGTTAATGTTGAAAGTTAAACACACAGAATGCTCACCTGCTCATTCTGCTTCTGGCACATGTATTATAGTCAGGGCTGCACGTCATATACTGTCTGTAACCTTGCTTACAAGGATTATAACTTGTGACTGTTACAGCTGCAAGTTATTTAATACCAATACCTAAAAGCTGTGCTCATTAGGCTCCTAACCCATGTCTCTCCCTGAAAAGCATATTATCATAGTTGGCAATATCTATAATTTTACTCAAAGTAAGTAATACAGCCCTGCCTCGATTTAATGATTTAAAGGTAGTTACTGAGAACACTTGAGTTTTTAACATATAATTTAGGATCAGCTAAATGTACACAAGACCTTACTTATTGGAGAATCAGAGGTGTATATACACATATTCATTTTTCTTTCCAACTTTTGTTTCAAGTGTACCTGGTAGATTTATGGCTTGACTGTGCTTTGGTAGTCTGACTCCCTGTGGTGATTTCCAAAGGTCTGCAGGCAGGAATATACCCTTACTGTTGCAAAAGATTATGACATCATGGATGTTAAAAAGAGAATGAATGATGTGGTTAGTCATGCATTCAATATATTACTAGAGAAGGGGTTATATAGAAACATGGCCTTTCTGTCAGGTAGAATAAATGACATATATAATGTGTTTTGTCCTTCTCTTAAAAGAACAAGGGAAAGGAGATAATCTGTCTTAATAAGGCCATGCTTAGAGTATCAACCAACAAGAAAGTAATATATTCTTAAACATCCATATGTGATCCCCTTATTAAATTAGGATGTTGAGCTAAATTTAAAGTATCAATGTATAAATCAGTCAGTCAGTTAAATTAGCCAGTTTTATACTGATAAATGGGAGTTAATAAAGCAATTACTTCTTTCTGAACCATAAGGCTCTGGTTTCCAAATCAGTTGTATGAGTTATGGATTACTGACATAATTTACAAGTTTTCATTTACCTGACTTATACCCTTGATTTCTGAGGAATTAGTCCTTTATTGTATTAAAGGCACAACAAAACAGCATTTGCGTAACATTACGGTTGGAGCAAAGCAACAAAACTCTCTGACTTCTCAATTTATGGTGACAGTGTCCCTTAGTCTAGCTGCTGTTGTTCATAACATATAGAGAGTTAAGGACAGAATTGTTGCCTTAATATTGAAGGTCATGACTTCTCAATGTGTGTGTCATGACCTGTGTTCTATACTTGTTGAGTTTTGCTTTTTCTTTCCCTCAATTCTGTGAGTACACACCACTAGCAGGCAGTTCTGCACCTATGCTGGCCATTTGCTATGAAAGAGGTGGCATTAAAACCTGTCAGTGTATTGCCACATAACCTTCATGTTTTCTGTTTTTATGAGGCTCAGCTTTGTATAGGTTGACATCATTGAAGGATTGGAAATTATTACAATGTGAACAAGGTCAGGCTTATATAAGGTGTGCCTTAAATAAATTTTCATTTTAATTTTTCACACGTTTTTCTGCTTTTAATGCTTACTGCCTGGTATTTATCTTATTATTCCATTCAGATAGAAGTAGCCTATCTCTTGGGCCACACAAGTCTTGAAGAGTTGCACAAACTAGCCAAATTTTGCTAGAATTTTGCTGGAGTCCAATCAGTTCTTTAAACAGCAGTTCTAAAATTCAAGAAAGGTAATGGTTTGCAGATTAAACCATTTACTATCCTCTACCATGTAACTCATTGAGAGTACAGTAACTGCAATGGCAATAGCTGTTATGAGAGAGAGAAATAAGAAGATTTAAGGAAGACTTCATGATGCATGCTGATGGTGTCTGTGTAGCTCAGTTCATTCAGTGTTTCAAAAAGAATCCCCAAAAACCAGCCAGCCAACTGAAAAAAAACCAAATCCAAAAAATCCCTAACCAAGCCCTAAATCATAAAATATAATATCCCTAATATCATAAAATCATATTCTGATGGAAAATATAATTTTTCTCATGAAAAATTTGGTGGTGATGGAACAAGCTGAGAAATCAAAAGTGGGTAGGTAGTCCCTGAGACATCCCAGATGAAAGTGAGGAATGAATAAGAAGGTAGACAAAAAAGTCAGGTAGAAACAAAGGAACCAATAGCCCACTGTAGCAGAATTCTCAGAAGAAAAAAAGCCCTGAACAATAGAAGAATTATATGGCTAAGAGTAGGATTGCCCTGAGACCTGGCCTAAATGGCAGACTCCTTTTTAAAGACTAGCACCATTGACAAGGGTCTGGTGAAAGAGTAACTCTAGTCTTCTTATTTACTTTGTTATATTTACCTTGCAGGCAATCCAGAAACTGGACTAAGTGTGGGATGAACAACTTAAGAGATTGTCTCTCATCTCCACAGTGTATCTCCATTCAAATATCAACAGTTAATAGATAGGCAAGGCTCACAACTTCTGTCTTTCTTAATGGTATGATCAGTGCTGCTGTGTCATGTGGAGCCAATAAACTTGGTCACTTACTATAAAGGAACTATTTTAATTAATAGAAGGAATCTTCCTATGACAAGAATTTTATTTTCTCCTCACTGAAATGTATTGAAACACATAAAAATTTACTCCCATAATTATTATTGACCAGTATCTGCCCAGTGCACCATGCACAGTCTGAGCTCCAAACACTAATGATCCAAACAATAACTCATGACAGAGGCAGTCAGGTGGTCATCTCCCTGGTATGTGTTGGAGAGTAAGTATTTTTTCAGATGTCAGACTGTATAAAAATGCTTCTGAGGAGATATCATAATGGGTTTCTTTAATTTTACCAGCATTTACCCTCAAGCCTTATGTAATTGGCTAATACCTGTTACGTTAAACAGCTTCGACCAGAGCAATTTGGCCTGCACTGCTGGCATTAATATTATTGCAAGGCATCAATAGGTCTTCCAGTTATAGGCAGATAGGTGTTACCTATTACATGCCTGGATAACAGAGAAATAAATGGATTTACTCTCAAATAAGATATATTCATAATAAAATATCAAAGCATCTTAATAAACTTAATTAAAAATGCCTATTTTTGATAGACCCAACAGAAACTGGTTAGATTGACTAAACTAATCCACAGTTAACTCAGGAGCAGCCAAACTGCTTCCAGTTATACACCTTTCTTTTTGGCCTCAATGAAAATGAAAGTTATTTAATTATTTAAAAGAAGTGGCATTTTGGCAGAACTTCACATTTCCCTTCAGTCATCTATAAATTTATGAGATTTTAGATAACAGAACTTCCCTTAATGTACCTTCCAGGATGTTAAAGAAATGCTATTTGTTTACAGTATACGGAGCGATGCCAGATCTGGCTAGTCTGGAGGCAAGATTTTTCAAGCTTTTGATCTGCAGGCTCTGGTTTCCAGAATGTTGAGATCCATGTTAAAAAGGAATCTGGTGTACAGAGTCTGTTCATTGCATTCCCACAATTATAAACCAGAACCAGATAAAAAGACTGATAAGGGTGGATTAAAAGTATGGAACGATGACTGCAAGAACAGTGACCAAAAAGACAGTGGTCTATATAGAGGAGGTATTACAAAATCAAGAAATATGTGGAAGAGGTGAATATAAGATCTTTATTTTCTTTTCTTTTACACAAGAATTCAGCACATGAAAACAGTGTCAAGAGAAGGCCTTTTTTCTCTCCCCACATAAGTAAATGGTGGTCACAGAGTACTGTGGTACAGAGTTTTAGCCACAGGATGTTAATGGAAAGCAAAATAAAAAGTATTTGGAATCAAACAGTACTAAACTAATTTCTGGAAGATGGATCCATCGGTGACTCTTCAACATGTAGGAAACTGCTCCATGATTGCTAAAAGTGGAGAGATTGTATCAGATTGTTCTGTACATCTTTCTCATTTCCCTACATGACCACTGTTGGAGGTGGAATGCTGGGCTACAAACCATTGAGTCCATGACACTTTTGCAATGCATAATTTCCAAGGATTTAAGGAAAGGAAAATTCTCCTTGGTTATTATTGATTATTACCTTATCTCCCTAAGCTGTCGTCCAGACCAGCTCTCCTTCTTACTCTTCTGGGCTTCCTTTCTTTTCTCCATCTTCTTCTTGTCACATGCACTCCTTTTAGCATTCTTATTAGGAGGACATTGCAGATGGAAAGAACCTAATTCATGTATTGAATATTGATATTCTGTACAGCCATGTTTGGACTCCAAAGACAGTAATTTTTCCTTCTGCATAAGGAAGGAAACTATTAAACATGTTGTGTCCATTTTGTTGACTAGATAAGAATTAGATTTTTCACACCTGGTTGTTCTGAGCCAGATTAATTATTTATACGTAACTTTTGGTTACGTAAGTTATAAATTTGCATGTAACTTTTGGTTCTGTTTAGTATAGAGGATAATGGTTCTAAATAACCACATGACCGTGACATTTATTGTAAGCAAAAACCAAAACACTTTTGGTTTTGAAAAACAGAGAAAGGCAGATGAAATTCAGTCTGCATGTACTTAATATTCTCCAAAATGTTGCAGGTTGAACAGAAGGCTGATTTGAATAAATGATTGCAGCTCTGAAGCCGTGATGCAATATTTGTAAATTCCTTTGAGATTATTAGACTGGCAGTTTAGCATCTATCATTCAAGACAGACTAACATAATAATGATGACAAATAACTCATCACATTTCACTGCTTTAGCTCTTTGTACAGTATGGTTCATATTGCTATTATTCAGCTCCTACAGGTGAATTTGATGAAGTAAATCTCAGGGAATAAGTACTTAATTCTCTCTTATATGTGTTAAAGAAAACAGTCCGGATGGGTTTTATTTTTGTTGGGTGATTTTAGTTTGTACTTCTCCCTCTGCCTCTGAGGTTGTATTCTTAGACCTTGTGCATGAAACTGGAGAAACTACAGAAAAACTTCCTAGGCTGCAAAGATGTAATGGAAAACAAGTTTGTATGCTCATCCTTCGTTTGGATTATCATGAGACATTATGTCATGGCACAACCAATGTAATCCATTTTGGATGATTCAGCCACCTGGACTAGTGCAAGCCACCCCTGCCCATGGCAGAAGGGATGGACCTAGATGATCTTCAAGGTCTATTCCAACCCAAGACATTTTAATATTCTATTATTCACTTCCATTTCCCTGGAGAAGTTTGGTTGCCTTTCTTTTTGGCCGTGCTGCATTTTTCCCTCTGTGGGGAAAGGCAGACACACTTCCCTCTGGAGGTAGCACTTCTTGGCATGGCTGTACAGGCCATGCAGGTGCCAGGAAGGTGCAAGATCCCAGAGGGGTTTTCCTTCTACATGCCTATAGTGGACCCTCAGGTCCCATTCTAGTCACCTTTGCTGAATCTCTGCTTTCCATGGAAGATTTATATTCTTCTGACATTGAAGAGTTAAACAAGGGGAAAAAAAAGACTTTTATGCTGCCCTGTAAAAGTCATGTTTTGCTGGCAAACAGCAGCAAACTTGCTAGGCTTTCTTCATTAGAGCCTTGCCATTTAAGCCATCAGCGTCATTTTGTGAGGACATCAAACATGTGTACACCAGATGCCGGCAACTCAGAGCAGCTCTAAGGACCTGACTCAACTTAACAATAATCTGCGGACAGCGGGTGTGAACCTGAGCTGGGCCAACACCTCATCAGACTGCATGGCTAATTGATTTCAAAATTAGAGTTGGTATTTCTGAACAATAATCTTAAAAGGCAGCAATAAAATACATCAGAATCCTTTGAGCTAGCCAAGCTTTCATCCAAATGGCTTATTACAAAGAGCTGGCACACCTGAACTTTGGCATAGACAAATAAATCCCAAAACAGTAAATGGAAACCACATTTGGCACTGGAGGTTTGTCAAGAGAAGTTTGTAGTCATCAGGAAACAAGATTTTGGGTTTTTTTCCTTGGTGGCAGGAAGTAATTCACTGGATGTATTTTATTCCAACTGCTGTGATTTATGCAATGAAAATATAGGTAGTGTTGAGGAGAATGCTCTTTTTTATTTTTTTTTCCTAAATTTCACAGTCTTCAGGATTCCAGAAGCTCTAAAAGCAGAGGAAGGGTTACAGTTATCCCAACAGTGATAACTTAATTGCATCTGTCGGCCTCCCTCTTTGAACTTTGAACTGCTGTTTTGTGGCATCATGATCCAAAAGGATTTAGATCTGACTTTTGTGTGGCTACAATAAATTATACCCAAGTATCTGAGCAATGCCTGGAATCTTATCTTCAAGGCAGGATGAGGCATCTCACTTAAGGGATGGTATAAATTTGGAATACAAATCTCTTTGGGTATTAGCATTTCAGATCAGGTAGAAAAGATTGCTTTTTCCTTTGCAATAGATTGAATTATAAGAAAATCAAGGGTATATAAATAAAAACATTAATTTCCCTAAACATTTCCTGGAAAAATGGCTCCTCAGAACTGCTTCAAAATAGGACTAAACCAACCTTTGCAGTCAGAGGCTGATCTGTGCAGTACCTGAAACCATTTGCATTCAACATCTCCACTGCTGATAAACAATTTTATACATTTGAATTCGATGACTAACAATGTAGCAGTCTAGAGGCATTTTCAGCTTTCATCATTAATTGGTCTAGGTGAAATGTTACTTACCGCTTGATTACTAGCTTTGTTTTTAACTGCTAGTGGTTAAGTTTTGCCGTTCTGACAGTCTCGGGTTGAGTTCGTGATAACTGAGATAGTTCTCATTGCGGTTTTGAGTAATTCTGTTCTGTACCATTAATATTAATGTTAGCATGGTCTCAAACTTAGCTCAAAATGTGAGTCATGATGGTATGGATAACATCTTCATAAACAGTCTTAAAACAAGTGCAACTACAGAGTTATTATGCATTGCTATGCCAAGGGATGTAAGCAGTCATTTCGCTGTGCATCTGACAGATGTAGCAAGCTCAGCTTAGTCGACTCAAAAGATTGTCTTTTCTTTTGGTTTATGTTGAATTACAGTTTTCAGTGATGGCCTGATTCTCGTCTCACTTACAATGTGGGTTTCCAGATGTATCCCTGGATTTCCACAGGGTTATTCATAACGAAAAAATTGGTCTGTGATATGCCAACTTTCTGATTATCCAGGGCCCAATTCAGTTATACATGTTTAAAACAAGCCTAATTCTATTAGCTGCCAATCTGTAGTGCTGTGAGAGGATAATCAGACCTTGTAGATTCATCTTACCCTTATGAAAAATTTTGCTATGCACATTATTTTCAATCTTGTCAATATATAATTGTGCCTCCCATGGGCCAGGCATGTGAGAACACCTTTTAGTCATGTACTATACTTTAGCCATGTTTAATTTTAGAAACCTTTTCAGTTGTACAGGTTTGGGGTATGTGGGGCAATTCATATTTTTTACCCATTAATTGACTGCAAAAGTTATTCTTCTCCCTATTTCAGTCTAGTAAAGTGAGCTGAAAGAATAGAATTTTTAAAATAAAATACCTCATTTTATATTATGGGCATCTTGGCCTTCTAACATCCATACACATATTGACTTAGCATCCAATTACTTAACCATTAATGCTCATTTACTTGTTTGGTGTTAAAAGAAAATATAAATTAAACTAAGTTTCTTACATGCAAATAAATACTAACGGGAGTGATTCAGACCGCTCTTACTTCTGCTCAAAGAGCCTTACTTCAGCAAGAGTTGCAGAGGTGCAAATGAGGACAGATATACCTCTAAATTCTTGCATTGCTCGTAATGCCACTTCCCTTAGCATGTGCAGCATAAAATCAAGGACTCGTTTTTGTGAAGTCGAAGAAGGGATTGGCATTTGTAACCTAATCGAGCACATGGCTCTTCATGTTTTCCTCCTACGTCTACAAGCATTCATATGTAAAGCAAAAGAATACATCAAAGTGACACAAACAGCATAACAAGAGTCTGTCTACAAAGTCCTGCGCCAGCTGGGACTCTTACATGGTTTAGATTAGAGTCCAGAGAGCACTAAGGCTGGACCACCGCAGGAGAAAGAGCTAGGGGACACTGCAAGTGTTCCCATGCACAGCAATAGACAAACACCTGGGTCAAATTAATCTAGGTTTATCCACTGTGAAAATTCACAGGGTTTAATGGCTTTCCTTACCTGTGAAGGGGTGGTCTACTTATAGGACTTCTGTACAGGGTCTGATGCAGAGGGGCAGATTGCAGATTTTTGTGTGTTAAAGGTCAAAATCTATAGCAAGAGGCAAACAGGTGGGAGTTACCACACAACAAACAGAAAAATACAGCCAATATATGAATTCCTTAGTTTTCTTTTTTTTTTTTTTTAGTTTTGAAAAGCAACTGCGATGCTATTAGATCGAGTTCCAAGAGAAAACTATATTTATTTGTTATGAGGAAAAATAGTAAATTGCATTCCTGCTGTATGCTTCAGGATTATTTTATTCTAGAGAAAGATAATGGAACACGTGTGATGTTTGTATTTCTGTGGAATTACTTTATGGAATTCCTTTAAAGACTTTTTCCCTGTTTATCTCTTAGGCTACTCTCTGCAGACACTTCATTATAAGAAATTTTTCTATTTTCTCAAAGTTTGCTCACTCTCTATCTTCCTTTCATGTCAAAATATGGAACAGGATTTTGCTGTACTTAAATCTTCTTCAATTAGGTGACAAGAGAACCAACAGAGAGGGGATATGGACCCACTCATTTGCAAAAAGAAGCTTGGTTGTATTGCACATTTTTAAGAATATGCTTCAAATATATCATTAGTCCCAATAGCTGTCATGCATAACAAGAGATAATCAGTAGGTTTCCTAGCTCTAATGCTGCAGTAAAAATAGCTTTGGATTAGGGTTTGTTTGTTTGCTTTATCCATGCATTACTCTTTGATAACAATGCTGCAAACACAATGGTGCTTGTCTTCTATATGGAGATGGATGAACTGGCTTTCTCCGAAACAAGGCCAGGAATTCAACAAGATAACGAGTGAAATCAGAAAGTAACTGGAATTTTTACAGGGCTTCTTCTACCCTGTTAGTATCTCCTAAGTTTTTTTGTACTGCTAGCTGGAGCAGCTTCCTGGCTTGGTATGCTTACATTGCTGAAAGACCAGGGGGTATCCCTGGCTCAGCTGGCTCTCCCAACAATATAAAAGGTTTTAATGTGGCCCACCACAACTAACAGAAAGCTGTGTTGTTGTGTAGTGTTATTGCTTTATCTGTAGTGATAAAGCCACAGTCTTGTTGCTGTAAGAAGCCAGCTACTTTATCATTATAGGTAAAGGAAAAGCCTTTCCAGAAAGTTTTAATGCCTATTAAATATTATATTTAATCTGACATTTGAAAACCTGCTTCTCTGTGAGTAATTAAGACATAAGATTTGCTTCTTGTTTTTTGTTTTAAACAAGCCCATCAATCTATCAGTACAAAAAGTAGAAATGAGGCAAAGAGACAGAGCAGTTCTAAAAAAAAGTAATTCCACTGTCAAGCTAGAGGAGAGGCAGAAATGGCTAAACAAATGTGTTATCCTTTTGAAGAATAAATATTTGTGGATTGTAAAATATTATAACTTAATAAAAACCAAACCCCAACTTGAAGATTTAAATCTTTAATTGCATATAGAAACACATAATGATTTATGAATGTATATTGGTCCAAAAAGTGACTTAAGGAGAGCACCAAAGGACCATGATGCCATTGCTGGTGTATAGGAAATTTGTGAGGAAGGACAGTTTCACGATTCTTAGTCAGGGGAGAAGAGAACACTTAGAAAGTCCCACAACCTGACAAGCCCTGCAGACCAATATTAACTACTTGCACCATGGCAGTCAGTTGAGGTGATGTGCTGGCCCTCTGGGAAGAGAATGGAAGGGCTCTGCAGATGTATAGCTAAAAACATCAGTATGTTGGTTTTTTGCTTGATTTCTAGGCCTTGAACCTTACAAAGTTACAAATAAAAATCCCAAAAGAATAGGATGAAGCAGACATGACAACAGCTGTGGAGAAAATAATTTGTAATACTCGAAATAACATTAAGGAATATGATATATGGGTACACCACATGAATAAAACATTACATTGGCCTGGAGTCCTTTCCTTTTTTTTAACCAGATGTTGCTTTGCTAAATCATATGGGTATTTTCAGAATGCATAATAGACAAGGCACAGACTGTTAATGGCAATGCTGATATAACATTAATCCTTCTAGTGCTTCTCCAGTGTGTCTGTTTGGCTCTACTTGCCTTGAGTTCACGCTGATGGGAGCCTAAGAGACATTGAGGGAAGTGAAAGCTGCATCTGTCCCCATCAAAAACTACCTGTGACACAGTGTGCCCTGACCTCTCAAAACAAGGTCAGCAAGCTGCTGCTCCAAAGGAAAGCATCTCGCAGAAAGACAGTGCATTAACAAGCGTGCTAATGACTTTTTCCTCAGATCAGAAGGGCAAAATTGTGATTTAGATATCTACAAATTAATTGTTTATGTTCTGCCAACTATTTCTAGCTACAGTAAAATGTCTGTGTTAATTTAAGACATCTGAAGACCCTGATGGCAGGGATGAAACAGGACAAAGAAAGATATTATAGTTTGAAGGTGTAGTAATATAGAAAGACACAATAATAAGGACACCATGTTATCTGATGTGCAGTATGAGGAAAATAACATCAAGAATAAACATGCTGATTAATATGCCTTATTCTAAGCATATTATTTTCAGAATTGATTTAACTTTTCTCATTACCACTTTATCTCTCTTGCTGTGGAGATCAATCTATGCCATTTTTCTCCTTTTATAGCTTTATTTTTCCTTCTTTGTCCAGCATTATCAAACTATGACACAAATTCAATTATGATGTTGTGATGCCAAACCTGTGGTCCTGGCAAAGTGTATCATGCAGCATATCTAGGTAAGTGAATTAAAAAAGCATCTGAGCAGGTATCTGGTGTGTGTCACTGCTCATTCTTCCGTAATAAACTATGTTCTTCTTCTCATTCATTTGTCAATCACAGTAACTAAAGATTATTATATGCTGTATGTACGTGACACCAGCAATTTGCAAAGTCTGTTGGCAAGAAAATCAGGTTAGAATGACAGAGTGAGAAATTAAGCAGAAGTCTGATGTAATTAGCTATAACAATCAGTGCTCTAATTTCTGATTTATTGTTTCCTGTTTTCCTGCTGTTTTCAGTCCATGCATACTGTATGTGCTTCATATAGGTCAAACAATTGTCTTATCAGTCCTGGCAAACCAAGAGGTCAGAGTTGACAATATTTATTTAAACATGCAGGATGCTTCCCACTGCAATTAGGAAATAACTATTACTAATAGATCTTTGGTGCTATATCCTCATTTATAAGACTTTGTAAAGACATAAAAACAATAGGGAATTCAGATTCAGGCTTCTTCATAAATATTTCTTGCAGATAGATTTACTTGATGAGTAGCATTTTGGTTTGTTAAACTGACCACACTGAATTCCACCAGATGACAATCTGTTAACAAAATATCAGTATGAAACATTTGCACATACACATATCTATTCAATAACAATGGGCATGTGGCATTATGTAACACCAGATCTTAAAAAAAAAAGGCTATCCAATTCTCAGTCCCTCTGAAATCAATGAGAGCTTTGCTGCAGACTGTGATGGGATTATGGCTTGGCCCCATAAATTTGTTCTGGCTGCCTTTTTCACATTGTACAGAATTCAAGGTCTTTGGAGGAGCAATCCCTTTTCATAATCCAGGACTGAGCATAATTTACTCTTACACAGTTCTTGCAATTCCAGTGGGAATTCACATGACTGCTTGTTTTGATTGCAAATATGCATAGTAAATTGTGCATCTCACATATTTACTACATGTGTTGAACTCTTTAGTTAATAGACACATTTTCATAAATAGTGAGTGTAGGAGAGATGCTTAAAGGTCATGTAGTCTGGTCTCCAAAGTATTTATAAAAATAAACTAGAACTAAAACATTTATGACAGAAGCTGACCTAGTCTATTCTTTAAAAATTCCAGAAACAGAGATCCCACAACCTCCTTATGTAATCTATTCCACTATCCACTCCAGTACTCTTTCAGAGATATAATAGCAGGAAAGTTCTAAACTAAATACTCTTGCTGATGCAAAATAATACAATTATTTTTCTTTCTATAGTAGACATAGGGAATAATTTATTCTTTGTAGTAACTTTCTATGCAATTATGTCATATTTCTTCTTAGTGGTTTTTTTTCCTCTAAAATTATTATCTTTTAGCTCTTGTTACTTGAAATTCACATTTACTTGATGTCTAATCATCAGTTTTGTTCTGTGCTGACCCTTGTCCAGTTTTGACAGCACAATTGCAAAACTTGGTGCTGTATGTACAGCTCTTGTGTTTCTACTTCCCATTGTGGTGCTTTCATTATTGAAGTGTTAAGACACCTGTGACTCATGTGACGCACTATAATATCCAGATCCTTTTCTGTAGGACTGCTATCTGGGCAAGACATTTCTCAGAGAGTATTTGTGAAGCTGATTGTTCCTACTTAAATATTTTATTTGCCTTGATTGAATTGCTTTCTATTTATTATAGCTTCTTTCTGCCATTTGTCTTCCTTATTTTGAATTCTAACCTTGTCCTCAAAAATGCTTACATTCCTTCCAGCTGGTTATCATATAAGAATTTAATAAACTTATTGCCTGTTGTACTGCCCAGAGCATTAATGAAATGACTGCACAGTATCAGACTCCAGACAGATTTCAGTAGAACTCTTGTTGATACAGCCTTTCAACATACTGTTTTCCAGTCTCTTCTGCATCCTTGTTACAGAGGTGTAAGGAAAGAAGTTATTTTTCTGTTTGGTTGGGGTTTTTTTCCAATGAAGTTAATATTTATGCAAAGCAGCATAGACTGTTTAATAAATGAAGATGCAGTACTTTATTTTTGGCTGTTACTTTTCAGCGGTTAATTTTTGAGTACTTAGAAATAGATGCTTTGTTAGTTTTTCCAACTGTCTGAAGTCATGACATGGTTCCTTGGCTGTACTTTTCCCCACTTATAGAAATAAGCAGTATATTTTTCTCTTTTTTTTTTTTTTTTATGTGCTCCAGAGCCTTGACCTCTGCAGATTCTCTAATTTCTAATGATTCCAATGATTTCTAATTATTCTAAGTTTGGTTCCCTTTTAGATATCTTTGTGAAGTCCTATGTAACTCACTGAAGACTGTGAAGACTGGAGTTTAACCTTGTTGCTTTCAATGCCAGTCCCACAATTTGTAATGATCTCAGATCTTTTTTTTTTTTTTTTTTTTTTTTTTTTGTGAGCCATGAATCAAAAGAGTACTGAATATTTTGTCCATCTTGGCATTATCTGGCACTGTTAACGGTACTGCTGGCTTTTCCTCCCTGTTGATTGCCAGGACAATTTATTGCTTAGAAAATTTATTTGTGAGGAGAGGATCCACCTGTTCAGAACTTCTGGGCAACATACATCAGTGAGATCCAGTTCTGAAGTCATCTGTCCAAGGCCCAGGGCAGTGCTGGAAAAGAGTCATGACTGCAGCATATAACAGCAGCAAATTTAGGATATGGGTAATATCAAGGAATTAGATTCTATGAGGTTCTGTAGGATTTGGTGAAATCTTCTGCCTATAGAGCTGTGTGACATTACTGAAGGGTGCATGAGAATGGAGAGGAAAGGAGGAATGAAGGTGAACAACATAAATGTGAAAAACATCAGCTATTTAGATCGCTTATATTATTCTCAAGAAATGTTGCAAAATTCCTTTCCCATTTCCCATCCTCCTGAAAATTAAGAGAAGTGTGGAGTTTTTCTCAAGAAACCTTTGCTTTCAGGATGGATACCTGTCCATGGAGCAGCTGTGTTTGGGTAGATTGCTGCCCATGTTCATGAGATTTCAATAGATACTTTGAATGATGGGGTCTGGAAGTCCATCCCCACCCCTGGGCTGAGATATGAGCTCTGGCAATGGCCTGAACCTCAGACTGTTCAGGACACCCACACCAGGAAAGAGGGAACTGTTGTGCCTTCCAGTCTGTACAGTGAAGGGAGTAAGGGTCCAAAGCACAAGAGACTCACACTTTAGACAGACATATAATGACAAACTAAAGCAGAGCTTTAGCTTCAGCTTCTTTTTTTTTGCCTATTCTAATGGACACTGTCTTCAAGTATTTTTGTTTGCTTCTGAAGTTTCCACTTGTTTCTGATTTACTGTTACTTAGAAATATTATGATTTTGGAAACTTTACTTGTTATTATTACTTATTTTTCTTGCATATCAAGGCACTTCATAAACAGGAAGAGCCTAATTAATTGCTATTCACATGTCAAAGTTTGGATAGAAAGCAACAGTACAACTGGAATTTAGTTCTCAAATGTGTGTGTCTGTGTGAAGGTGTGTGTAGGACAATATCACTCTGCTGGCTATCATTTAAAGATACAGGAAAATATCTTCAAAGTTCTTGGGATCACAAAAAAACCCCACTGTAAGAGCCAATTTACCACTGAAGAATTTGTATTTCTTGTATTTGCAAATTAACATCCTCGCCAAATATTCAGCTAGGATCAACCATTATAGTTTCCCACAAGCCAATTTATACCACCTTACAGTAGGTGAAGGTATCTTTAGGATATAATAAAAACAAAAGCCCTACAGATTAAAAGTTTGTGCCTGATAATCATTGCCCAAATCACTAATGCTAAATATTAGTTCAATTTTTTACAATTTCAGGAAAAGATGAACCCAATAGCATTATAGTCTGCAACCATCCTAGTATTTATATCCACCAAATTTCAGTTTTTCTAATTTTTTCCCCTCAAAGTAATTCATCTTACTTATTTGCTTCCAGATATTGATGCTAATTTTCTTTGTCAGTTAATTTGAGGGCAGAAAATACAGCTTGGGCTCAGTCTCCCTTGTTTGATAATTTAATACCAATATTATTTAGGTTATTAGTTTTACTGGTAAATCAAGAAGCAAGTTGCCGGAATACAGCTGTGACCCCAGGGCAGGAACTTTCTGCCGGCTGTCACCTTCTGACAGTTTGGGCTGTTAATTACCTCCACCAGTTGGAGCACAAGCACCTCTGTGTCTGCCAGCTGGCAGCCTCTGCCTCACACTGGCAGCCTGAGATTTAAAACCTGTAACAAAAAGCTGTTATGTAAACAGTTTATTGTATAATACACAATGGCAGCAGTAGACCCACACTGGGAATCAAAGGTACTCTGCATTCACAAGTAGCTAGGGCTGGAATGGGTGCAAGGTCCTGCTTGCCTCTTTCCACCAGTCAGTAGACAAAGCACAAAGTCCAAAGTGAAACAGCCTGAGCTGAGGCTTCTCAGACTCTGCATACTGGGATCTAAGTGTCTGAATTGTTGTGGTACTGTTGAACTATACAAATTACTTTAACATGTGAGAATAAAAGACTTTAATTGCCTGGTGACACACCAGTCACCAGCCCAGAGAAACTGCAAAAATCATCTCTGAGGTTTCCTTCTCAGAAAACAAATGCAGACTTCAAAAGTGCATTCTCAGGTCCTCTCATTTAAGGACTCATTCCCTGAAGTGGCACAGATGTCCTCTGCAGCTTTAGCTGGTCTGTATCTGGGAAAGAGCTCATGGTTACACTTCTGAGGGAGCAGTGTCACCATGCTGTATATAAAATTTGGGCTGCTCAGAAGTGTGAGAAGCAGGTTCTTTATTCCAAATTCATGAAAGGATCTCTTTATAGTCATAATGGCTCAAAGTCTGCAGCTAAAGCAGTGCTGGAGCCACCCAATGGGACATCCCCAAAATGTGGCTTGCAATTCTGCTTCCAGAAGTTATTGCATATCTTTACTTGTCAGTTGTTCAAGTTTAGAACAGAACCACCCTAAGCAAGAGGAAGGTACCCAAACCCCCTTGTTAGCTTCAGCTGAGATGTTAGAGCACTTACAGAGGGGCAGAACTGGGTTGTCATCTCTCCCAGACCTGAGAAGATTCAAGCCCCCATCTCATTTGTCTGCAGAGCAGCCTGATAATTTTCGGGTTAGCTATGGCCACCAGAGATGTAGAATAGCAGAGCTGATGAAATCAAACAAGAGCAAGAAGGAGCCCAGCTATGGACCATGATGAGGTGTTCTGGATCATACTTATTAACTTATTCTCTGTACTGTTCAAGTATTTTATTTGCTGGCTGCTTGGTGCAATAAGCACAGTGTTTCTGTAACAGAAATTTGTGAAATTTTAAAGACATGGGATGACAACAAAATCATGAATTATCTCTCAATTTCCAATTGGGTGCATATAAATTTGAATTCAGTAAATGGAAGGAATGTAAGGAATATTCCCTACTATTAGGTTTGTATATCCAGTATAAGGGTGTTCAGACATCTGCTACCACTCTATCATGCTTAGGTAAAAGTCATTAATGCTGATGGTAAGCAAAATCTTCTTGGGGCCTTTAAATGGTATCACCAGAACAGAAAAAAAAAAAAAATAAGGATCAAGTGGAGCAGTAAGCTTGGTTTTCAGGATTTGAAAAAAGTGAAAAAGAGACTTGTAACAAAATTATTTCAGTGGAATTTTTTTAGGTGATCATTATAAAGCATTCTTTTTCTCTCTTTCTTACTAGGTTTTACACAGAGTCAAAATAAATCAATCATATATTGATTTAAATGTTATTTCATACATGGAAATTAAATTTCACATCAGTGGCTCACTTTCCATAGATGTCAAAATGTTGTTTATTAGATTTATTCTAAGAAATATTGTACTTTATGTCCTTTGAGAGGACATAACTCCTAGAGAGAAGGAACAACTTTTTTTCTTGGAGAAAAACCAGAAATTTTTACAATAGAAGCAAGCCTTGGTTCCCTTATGTAGATACAGTTCTCAGAATTTTCAAGTATTTCACCTACCTCATCTTTTAGATAGACTTGAGCACAGAATTTGCTGTTCAAAATATTTCAGATCAGGCATGGAAGCACTCTACTTCCTTCAATCCCTTGCAGATGAAGGAAAGTTGGAACCAGCACAAAGCTGTTTAGTAAAAGAGGAGGATAATTATCGGTTTATAAAAAATTAACAATAGCAGCCCAAATACCACCCATCTGGTCTGCTGACATCCAGGTAAGTCTAAGCGTCCAGGACAGAGGTGTCCACATAATATTAAGAAAGGAAACATCTGGGAATGGCTTTTATATCAATATGGAACATGCAATTTCATTCCTATACTTGCAATTTGTGTCTTCCTGACAGTTATTTCAAAGCTACAAGCTTTATGAGGTTTAATCTCACAATATCTGTTTAGAGCAAATGGCTGAGGTAGAATGTAGCAAACTGTAGTTTTGACTACGATGGAACTTCCCAGTATTCACACCAGTATGAAGAGAGGCAAAGTTTGATCCAGTGACTTCACACAGGCATAACACATAATTTTAGGAGGATTCCATAACATAATTTTAGAAGGATTCCTAAAATATGTATGTGTTCTGAAATTTGAAAATTAATGTAAAAGAAAAAGTAATTTAAAATCAGTTTTTGCATTATTTATACAGATGAAATATTGCTTATAAATTCTCTTTACATTGCTATTGAAGGATGCTTTAAAAAAATGCACAGAAATGAAACCAATTGCCAGTGTAAAGAAAGCCTGCTTTCAACACTGGCAGGGCTAAAGAAACCTCCATTTCTTTGCATTCTCCTCTGTGAAGTAGTGGGAAACCTTTGAACAGTTCCCATTCCTGCAGGCAATTCCCCCCTCACAGTTAACTGCTTCACTGCTGGCCCAGCAGTCACATATGCCCTGAGTTGCCATTATCACATTGGTGCTCCCTTGAAGCTGGGGAATTGCCAGCAAGGGATACCTGGTATCTATCACCAGCAGTCAAGCTATCAGACTGACTGGAGCAAAGCCATTTTAAAGTTCTATTACAAAAATTTTCTGTGATTTTCACAGATCTGAAGCACCCTGCAAGTATTGCATCTTTTTTTTTTAATTTAAATAGACTTTCATTTTATTTAGCAGTAAGAATAGAAAATATAAAAAATGTCAGCATGACTTTTCTTTTTATATTTGAAAATATTATTTAAAATGTTTTCTAGAAAGTATATTTTTCAGTAAGTCTGTCATCTTCTATCACTTATATTTGTAATAATCATTTAAATATAACTTCTTTTGCCTAAAGATTTTTGTATTCCCCTATCCTTTCCAAGGTATGTCTGACTTAATTTCTGCTAGAAGGTTTACATGAGAAAACTTTTACTATTACTTAGGCTGTTTCATATGAAAAAATCAGAGTATTTTATAATTCTTTTTTTTTCCTTAAATAACCAGATATCACAGTCTATTTCATAGATACAGACCTGAGTTTTTAAGTTGTTCTGATATATGAGCTCTTTCAATTGCTTAAAATGTCAAATTTCCCATTTTCATTCGTATAATGTATTTTGCTTTGTGGATTGTTTGTCTTACTGCTGGCACACACCACCTTTTTACCCAGTGTTCCTGCCAGGTGGATCTTTGAACAGACATTACACATTTGCTGTATTCCCATTTCACAGTGATCACTGCGTATAGGCAGTTTTCTGCCTGTGAGTGATCCTGCCTGACCCAATGGCTTTGCCCTGCTAATGATGCAGAATTGTGAGTGCAGGAGGCTCCTGTGTTCTTGGGCACCCAGTGTCCAAAACCCAGCGTAACCTGTTGAGTGCCAGCCCTGCAGTGGGCATGAGCCCAGGGGTCTGATCATCCTGCCTGATGAGGACATAAAATTCTATGCTTGAGGTTGGAGGGGATGTAGCCTGCAGGAGAGGGATACCTTATATTGCCCCCTATTTTTTTTATTTTTTAATGTGATTTCCAGTACCATAGAGCAGAGGGAAATGAAGGAGGGAGAAGTTCAGGAGGAAGAGGCATTGCTCAGGCTTTCTTTGATCTGCTCCAGTTGAAGCTTTTCTGACCCAGGCAGACAGATCAAAGAAAGAAGCCAGAATACAGAGCACTTGAGACATTTCATGACTGTAGAAAATACTGCCCCAAAAGTGCTTCTTTTTTAGTTTGAAAATATGCTTGCCTTACATATAAACTGTTGTGGCACTTATTACTAAAACCAGATGATCAGAAATTATTGATTATTTTATATACCTCTGTCAGGAAGGCATTAGCTATATAGTGTCTCAGATAAAAAGCCTGTGACTGGTACATGAAGACTGCAATAAAACTAACAGAAACAAATGATAACAAATTACATATCTATTTTATTTCTTAATATATCTTTGCTTAAAGAGATTCCAATTTTGAATGTTCAGTAATCCAGTTATTGGTAGAAGACTTTCTTTGAATATTGGTAAATCTTAGTCTCAATAATTTAGTGAGAGGCAGCAAACAACTGCTGTATTGCCATCTTCAATCTGTGGTACTGAGCAGCCTTTACAGAGTAGAGAGGTATCACTGAATAAGGACTAAATCCTGGTTTCAGTATAAGCTATGTGCTGCATGCTTTATAGTCATAATTAAACCCCATTTTGCCCCAGAGATGCCTCAAACAAGGGCTGATCCATGTGATTAACTTCCATGCTGTGAGCAGTCATGCTGATTGATCTCCACTGACTCTTCCCGGGCCTTGTTGGGATTTCTCACTGGGCTTGAACATCAAGTGCAGGACATGGCTTTGGCACCAGCCCCAGCAACAATCCCTTCTGCTGAAAAGTCAGAATAGCCTTGTTTATGTGGCTGTCTGTCTTTTTTTCCTTGTGGGAGCTGATGGGCAGCAGCAGCAGAGAGGCTGAGTGCAGATTCCTTCTCTGAGGCAGAGAAGGGTGCCATCTACTGAGGCACTCACATCCCCTCCTGCATCCCACAGGCTGTTCACGGAAGCCTCTCCGCCTTGTGCCAAACTGGAAAGCTCATAAGACCAAAGTAAATCCATGCATTTGATGAAACTCATTAAAAGACATTTTAGGAAGAGCTGCATTTGTTCAAATTACTATGTTATTCCATTTGCTGTGTCCTAAGTGAGAGTGAGCAGCTTTGTGATGAGCAGGGACATGATGCAAAAGATCATTTTGGCACAAACATTTTAAAATAACAGATTTCATCATGAAAACTGGCTATTTACACTGTTAGAGGATGGGATGAAATGAATAGTTATTGTGTAGTCATTTTGGTTGTTAACTCTGAATTTAAACTGTGTATTTTTATGGAATTGGAGTTTCTATTTAGCCTTTGTTAAAATCTGCTTCATGCCGATAGTTATACAGCTATTACCATTTTATGGCATGCGTGGGACTTTAAAACTATTATCTGAAAAGAGATTACAGAATTATTTCTGCTAATACTTTTATCTGATACTACAAAATCCATCACTGTGATATTTCATGTAGCAATGGTCACAAATAAACAGCATATTTTTCTCTTGCAGGATCATCTTTGAAAATTGTCTTCTAGCACGGTCAGTATGTTTGTTTCAAAAGCCAGATCTGTATTTTGCAGAACAGACTCGTTTCATTATCTGTTGGTATCTGTCTTCTTTAATGAGAAAAGGGCACTAAAGACACGGGAGAGACAGAGCAAATACCTTCATATGTGACTGTGAGTAAATCACCATCTGTGTGTAAGCCCAACACATGCTTTCTGTTCATAATCCACAGGGGAGTGTACTAATCATGCATTTTTACTGCAGCTCTATGTATCCAAACATTTGACCAGGTAAAATTATTGGAGATGTCAGGGAAAAAGATATATTTGGTGTTTTTGCTTTCACCTCATCTTAGAACATAAGCCCTTGTAAATAAAAGCTAATCTTGGCAAATCATGTAGAAAAAGTCAAAATCAAGTTGTCAAAGCAATAAACAGTCCAATACAGCTGACAGGTCTCTTTGTTACAAAATAATACACACGTCAGCTGTAAAAAAGATAGGCTGAGACCTGAATGTACTGGTTTTGAAACAAGTATGAAAAGTTCTTGGTTTTGGGAACCTATACCACTGAACCATGATAAAGTACGAAAGGAATTTATTTGGTTTTTCCCCCCCTAAACATTTTTCATCAGCCTACCTTGATCTAAGAATTTATTGCAGTCTGATAGTGAAAGAAGAGAGGAGCACTGGCAATTACTTGTACTGGCTTTGGGGGATTTTTAAAATTTTATCAGTGATTGAAATGGCTTCATTCTGGTGCTCTTTGTGCCTTTTTCATTCTTATCACCAGATTATGAAATAATTGTAAATTTTCAAGTGCAGATGTTAATGCCATGAATGTTTGGCATCAAGAAGAATTTATGGCATATCAAATTGTTCTCCTATGTTTTTTGGGTTGGTTTTACAATCAACAGGTAAAGTTAACAAGAACTGTGAACTATTTCTGAAAGGTATTTATAAACAACAGTCAAATTTATGCGTTCAGGAAGATACTGAGAAGTTTGAATAACACTGTCACCGTGCCTACAGTCTTCCTCCTCCCACTTACTACTTACTGGTAGGATTCTATTTTCAAGATAGATAAATCTCTAACCAGGTAAATAAGCAATTTTGATTTAAGCTTCCAAATAAAACAGAGCATTACATCTGTTATCCAAAGGCCACACACTGGTAAAAGTACTTTTCTTTTTAAGTTTCTGAGCTTCCTTAAGTACTGTAATTTCTTTAATGCAGCTAAACAAGGTTCAACATATTTAAAGCCAAGTTCATGTTCCTGAATTTAATTTAGAAGCAGTATAGCTTAAGTGTTTCTTGGTGTTTGATATCATTACCTGTGATTTTGCCACAGGTGATTGAATACTGTATTCAGAAAAAGCACTGAAGAAATAGGAGTTGAGCATACCCATTAAAAATGTAGGTGGGTGCTTTTTATTTTTCATGCTTACTTTTCTATTATTGTAATTTACAGAGTTTCTGAGCTCACAGAAGTGGTGTTGGGGCAGTCACTGAAGAGATACACAACAAAAGGCAGTACCAATTCAATGCACCTTGTAATGATTTATTGCCTTTTTTTATTTTTTTAATGCTCCCTGCCCCAAAACTGTGAATAATCATCACAGCTTTAATTTGGTCTATCTAGGCTACTTTGAAAAAAAGATGCCAAAATGCAATAGTCTGACCATTACCAAATGATATTTTTAATAGGTTGCTATAAATCTGTTGATAAGCAGAAAATAATCAAGAAAATATTGCCTTCAAATTTCCTAGATAAATGTGAGCAATATGCATGTGAACTTTGAAACCTATTGCATGCATGTGTGCTATGAATCATGAGCTCCAGTATTTTAACTGCAGATTTTATATTCAGTCATTGTTTGGCTTGAACACAGAGTTGAGGCACTCCATACTTTAGTTTTTGTATATTTAAGAAAAGGGAGAGATGGCAAGAGTGTATTTACCCACCTCCCCTTTTAAGGGATGATCAGTTAATGCTGCTATAACACTTTAAAGATAGGCTTTCCAGAACTTAAATATGATTAGACATTTATACAGATAATAAAACATTCATACTTACCTAGGATAAGATAGAAGGGATTTAAAATATTCATGCCTCCTGGCATAACTAGCTGCTTGACATTAAAAGGGAAACTTTTTTCCTACAGGCTGGCTATTACTTTTGGTGGTTGTGGGGTGGTTTGCATGTTACTTTGAAGTATCACACACTGTGTTGTTTGGAACAAGGTACTAGTTTAAACAAGCTGCTGGCCTCAATGAGGATGGCAGATCTTACTCTTGTGTGTTGCTAGATCCCCAGTACCTGGTGGAGATGAACCCTTTAGCTTCTGCATACATCTTACTGATGCACAACACATCTGTCTAGGGCTACATTGCATGGCTAAGGCATGTCCCACCTTGCCAAGCCCTTAGGTACTTCAGTTTTTCATATTTTTGGGTGAAATTTAAAAGCTTGTGGTTCTGATTTGGTTCAGTGGACATAATTCCAATAAGAAAAACCTTACTAGCTAAAAACTCCCCAAGCCAGCCAAGTTGCTTTGACAGAATCAGAAAGTAATTAAATAACAAGTCTGGTGACAGACTTGGGGTGGGGTCATCTCCACTGACGGAACAAGAATAGCACACGCGAGTATCATACTGGTACAGCTCAACTCTCCTCTTAACATTGCCCATCCATTTTAGCTAGCCAAATATATATGGGCTTACTAAGAAATAAGAACATTCCTGTTTGAGAAAATGCCATTTATAGCACTATGACTTTTTAATTCTTTTTTTTTTTAATTTTACATCTTTTTGGCAGCAAAATTACATTTTAAATACACACAAAGTTACATTTTTAAATACATGCAACTACATGCAGTACGTGTGTGGTATGTGTTCATGTGTTTGGGCAATAACTAGCTTAAATTCACACATGATTAATTTTTTTAAACTTGCTTATCAGACAGCATGTCACATTTAATTTTTATTCAGTTCATAGTTTCTGTTTTACTGCCTCATTATATTCTTCACGTTTACTGGATATTTCTCTCTCAACCCTTTTCTTCCCTTTTGTTGTATATTTCTTATATATAAATACACACATACATGCACAGAGAGAGAAAAATAATTGCTCTGGGGAAATCATGAAACCCTTTTCCTTTCCTAAACAGCAACAAGGGATTTACATTTATAAATAGGGAGCCAGGAGCCAGCAGGCAGAACGCTAACACACCACATCAGTGAAGTCACACAGATAAATTTTTCAGTTCTTTTATCTAGTAAACATCCTAATGATCAACATCAAAGGCTGAAGTAAGAAGCCGTTCTCTTTTGTGCCAGATTGAGAAAGAGTGGGCTCTTTTACATCTCATTTGGGAGATATGAGGAGCCTTTGAATGGATCATTGCTTTTTATGGGTAGTAATGAGGTGAGAAGTATTCTAGTGTGTGGCACAGGCCTTCATTAAAAGCGTGAAACAGAATGGCTTATGGTTAAAAGGAGTAATTTGTTCTAACATACTTGCTAAATTGTGCTGTAACCATGCCAGGTCACCGGACTACATTTTCCATAGGATTTCCGAATGCATTTGTGTGTAATTATTCTGCCTATACAGAGTTGAGGGATTTTTCCAATGACTTGTGCTAACTAGCTGACAACACTCATTCCTTTACTGGAAAGTTCTCTAAATGCTATATTTTAAGAGGTGTGGAAGAGCCAGATTCTTTTGCTCAAGCCTATATTTCCTGAAAAAATTAAGAACCAGCACAACTACATAAAATAAGTGTAACTGATCCAAAGGCCTTATTAACAAGACAAAAAACCAGGGAACCATCCCCACGGTCTTCACCTTCAGTCTGACAAGATTTTATCAGAGAGCTCCATGCAAACCAAAGGCAGCCAAGCTGCTGTATATCATTGTCTCTTAAGCAGCACATTTGAGCAGGCTGTTTTCCCCAAGAACTATTTAGACACTTCTCTCGTCGCAGTGGACATGTGGCGATGGTCTCCACTTTGGGAAGTCAGCCACCCCTACTGAGCTGCTGCTCAGAAACATGCTGGTAATTGTGCAGGAGCACGGATACCACAATGTGCTTTTCCAAGTTCTCCTTCCTGTCATGCTTGAAAACACAGGATACTTCTACCTGGAGAACAATTTTCTGCCCAGGTAATTTTTTCAGGGGATAGAAAGGTATAACCCCTGGGAACTACGCTCCTGAACTGTGAAGGACTGTAATGCAGTACTCTGGCAAAGGACAATAGGAATCCTTTTTTCAGCTAAACACTGGTAGCGTCCAGAGCTATCCTTTAGGCATGAAACCCACACAATCTGATGAAGACTGTGCATCCAGTTGGCAGCAGGATATGGAAGAGGATGGAGACTACAGCCTTGTCCCCTCCAGTCACCACATAGCACCACTTCCCTGCTGTCTCCATCGTCCCAGCACCGACGGAGAAACAGCTTTAATCCTTGCCATGCAAAAAATGACAGCTCTGAGTTTTGATATAACATAGGAGTAACAGCTGACCAGAGGATTTTCTACTAAGCTCATTTAGCAGGAAGCACTAAGGTATTAAAAAAAAAAATCCACAGAAACGATTTGGTTCAGTTTGTGTCTTTTATAACAAACAAAGAAGCAAAACCTCTGGGAAAAATCAATATGTCATCTCTCTCTCTTCTTTTTTTTCCTGTCCCACTATTGGACAAATATCAGTATCTAGAAATAATAATAATCCTATGAAATTAGTATTTTCATTAACTCAAGCCAAGTTTTTGTTTTAAATGCACATTGAAGAAAAAAATTTGACATTTCAACTTTTTGCTCTGAGTCAGGCAAGGAAAGTGTTTGAAATCTCGAAACAATCTCCTTCCTAACTTTGAACTAAGGGGAAGGGACAGGACTGTGCCTGTATGTGTGTGTGCATGTGTGTTTGGCAGCAATTAAAATATGAGAGCTGTGCTTAGAGCTATATGCTTCCTCAGAAACTGATAAAAGTTGCATGTGTATGTAACTGATGGAGAATTTGCACCATAATGTTAAGACAGCTCAGTACAGTGGCTTCTTAAATCAGCACACTATTTCTTCCTGTGCAAGTCAAGAAAGGCTAGTCCACTTTAACCTATTCATATGAATGAAAAAATAGAGGAGTTTGGTGAAGAATACATGAAATCAAGTTCTACAACAATTTGTCTTCTGAGCATCAGACACTGAGAAAACTGAGAAACCTATAAATTATTTTGTCCACATATTTTCTAGCCATATTGTGAAACATAGAAGGCGTCAATATTTAATGTTCATCAGTAAGTGCTGGGGTCCTTCCTCATAATCCTATTCACAACATTTTGTTTAAATTTGTTAGTGACTGATTTAAATTGCTTATTTTAATGTTGTGAAAAAAAAACTAGAACAAAGCAGAGAAGTACAGTCTGCTTTAGTTAAACAGCCATTCTCATGAAAGTAATATATCTATATGATTGTGTGTATGTATATATGCAATTATAATGTATATATGTATTATTATATATGTCTATATATTATTATATAATATATATACATTACACTGTTTGAACAAACAAGAAAATACAATCTTAGATTTTGCTATATGTTTCATTGTTTTTCCTGGCTTTTTAAGGCAGAGAGATTAAATGTCAAGAAAAAAAATTGGGTAGTATGTCAATAGACATCTGGAAATTGTAAGAGTTCAGGCAGTGACTATGTTTTCTCCCTGACTGCAAGTGAGGAAACTCATCTGGTTTCTCACAACAATGAGACCAGCTCAGGTTGTTGTGAAAGTTTTTAAAGGATGCCTGAGACAAATGTCAGCTACTTGGTTATTGGGAAGGTCTGAATGTCCCTGCATTGAAAGACCTTTGTGTCAGATTGATCATGAATGTGATTTTTACACATGCTGAAGTCAAGGTATCAACAGAGATTGTCAATTGTCTGGTGTTGTGAATCACATGTTTTAACATATATTTTGGCACTGATGGCTTCTCTATGGGTTTAAATAGTGTTTAAAATTAGACCTCTGTTTTGTACTGACATCTTGGAATTTAGGTCTGCAAAGCCAATGTTGGCCACCTGCAAACACCACGGAGTTTGTGCTGCAACTACAAATTAAATGCACTTAAAACCAAAACTGACTTGGGTATAATGTTACTTGGCTGCCAGTGTTGTCTGATCTTCCCCTTTATCCAGCTTCATCTCCAGACTGGCTTTGACACCACTTGTTCGAAGGAGTTTGCTCTGTGAATAATAGCTGAATTGATAACTGCTTAAAAGGAGAAGAAAATAAAGATGAACAAAATGAAATCACTTGAGGCTATCTAGGAAACAGAAAAATTAACAACTCCATCGATACGACTACTAGAAGGTAGAATCCACATGGTAGAAACCACAGTTTGAAGCCCTGGAGTCAGGTTTACTCATGGAAAATATGAAGATCTAGAAAATGTTGGTCTCAACCCTGCCTGGATCTTTCAGATAATATTACAATTTTTTTTTGCTGCACAGAAACAAAGGTTTTTAAGTTTGTAAAGGACTCACGGATTCTGATAACAGGACTGTGAATGCTGCTATTAATGACTTCTTTATTACCAATCATTAAAAAAGCAGGATTAAAAGCATTGTAACAAGAGTAAGTCCTGCCCTATGCCTCCGTTTCTCTTTACAGCATGGAAATCAGCAGATATCTATGTCTGAGCTTCACAGAGTTCTAATGGCTTGCTGTTGTTCAAACCCTTTATTAAGAGACAGACTCTGAAAGGGATATGGTTGTGTCTATAGACAGTTGTTTTGTGCAATTGTGTCACAAATTACTCCAAACCTCTCTTAATTAATCTTGAGTCAAATTATTTTCAATCGTTTGTTGAGATATTTCTTGCTTTGTGAAACCTAGCAGCAATGATAAAAAAAACCCAAACACATTGTCAAAAAGGAAAAGTTTTACAGTGAGAGTTGTCTCCATGCTATTTTTAGGAATTGGTGTCAAGGTCCCATTATTCATAAAGCATCACACAGAGGAGGAACATATATGTGTACAATGTTTTTCTCAGACAGTCCCATTACAACCAAAGTCCTGCTGTTTTCCTCCTGTTGTATACTCCTGTTCACAATCTGGAATCAACCTATCATTCAGGAAGAAACTATGGAAGTAGTTTCTTCCTCATTGTTCTAATTTTATACAGGACTGGATTTCTAAATTATGTTATTTTTTTTGCCCAGTAGAAGCTCCTCTAGAAGACAGTTACATTTTTTTTAAAGTGGCTGATCACATACTTTGGTTGAAAATTTTATTTGCCTTCTTCCCATGTCTCCTGCATTCAGACACAGGGCAAATCTTCAGCTGGCAGACTAGGCTTTATTCAGGCTGTCCAGGGCTCCTTTTTGGGTTTTGGACCCCAGTGCTGTGACATGACTCCTTCATGTGTTGAGTAAATTTCCATGAGCTACCAGAATCTTTGATTTCCTTGCCCACCTCTGAAAGGCCTGAATATGCGCTGAAAAGTTCATTTTGCCAGTATAACTATTTACAAATACAATCAATTTAGTAAGTTTTGGATGAGAAGTTGCATTTCTTTCCCTCGTCCACCATGCTGGTGTGTGGGGCAGATCATCCCCAAGCTAAGAGGCGTGCAGGTGTGGAGTTGCATTCACTCCATCTGTCCCCTGTTGCCACATGATGTGCATTTATGATCCTTAATGACCTGCTGAGATGATGGGGAAAAAGGATAAGGGAATCACAACCAGAATGAGCAATCAGTGGTTTTAACCATTCAAAGGTTTTCCCTATCCTAGTACTAAACTTTTCTTTTTGGAAACTATAAAGTCTTGTCAGGCATAAATAAATTCCATTCATCCCTTCTGAAAAAGAGGAAAATCTGTCCTGTAAATAGGATGTTTCTCTATTAAGTTTAGGTTTAAATCTAAGCCTGTTGCTGAGAGCTCAGAGGTGCCAGAGGCTGGAGCTGGGCAGACAAATGACCTGACCACAGCAAATTCCCTCCCTAGCCTGCCTCAGGGTGAGATCTCAGCTGTTTGAATGGAAGCTGTGGGTCAGGAAGTCTCTCTCAATTGTCTGTGCCTAAAAATACATCTAAAGCAAACAAACCTTGGTGACTTTGCGTATAGATAGTGCTGAAATTTCACTAGTGTTTTATTCCTCCCATTAGAATCCCCAAATAGTGGCGTGCAATGAGAAAAATAAGGCATAGCACTAACTAAAAATGTGAAATGGAAACATAGCTACAAGAAAAGAAAATAATTTGAAAATTATTCCAAAATGGTTGTTCAGTTACCAAATACCAAAAAAAAAAAAAAAAAAAGTGGAAGTCAGATAAAGGGGAAATTATTATGGCTTTTTTACCTTTCTTTTTTCTAGGTCTTTCATATCATTTTATACCAGTGCACTGATATGACAGAGAACAGAGCCATATAAACAGTTACATTGGCACAGCTGGGCAGGCAATAAATTGGAACTGGGGTTGAGAGAGTAAGTAGATGAAACCAGGAAGAGCATGAACATCTTTTTCACATTTTGCTGTTGAATTAATTAATTGAGTCCAAATCTGTGCTTTACAGGGGCTTAACTTCCTATTCTAGATTTATGCAGATTTCAAAGCACCAATGCTAGGGAAGATATCCTGGTAATGGCACTTGGACTGACTGCACCCTATGTAATAGTGAGGGACAGTGGACGATAGTACAGAATACTGAAGAAAATATGAAGAAAATCTGTGAAGTGCCATAAAACATGTTGATCTAATGGAACACATGGGCTGCTGCTTAAATTGCTATTTCACATAAAGGCAGCACAACTCTAATGTGTTTGCTACTATTTTTTCTTTTTAAATGCCTAGAGGAAATTAATTTTTATAAAAATGACAGCTAGGCCTGACCCTCCATCTTTGAGCTCCTACTTGAGCCTTAGAGATCCAGTACATATGGTACAGTATGTTACAACCAGCTGCTAATTGGACTCCCTGTAAACATGACTATTGAGGTCAACTGAATCAAATAAGGACAGCTCAAGCTTTAAATCCAAGGGATATATGCCCTTCTGCTGATTGCACACAGCTCCCTTTGCTACTGGTGAGAATAAAACGGATTTATCCAGAAACAATAGGCTCCTGGCCAGCTTTGATGTTATTTATAATATTTCTAATATTGTTATCCACTTATAAGTGCATTTGGAGTTATACATTAGAAAGTGCAAGATCCACTCAGACATTTCAATAGAAAACTATATGTTCTTGGATTGTATATCATATAATACATACTACATTTGTTCTTTAATTTTGGATTGTATATCATATAATACATACTATATTTGTTCTTTAATTTCTGTCCCACTTCCTTTTAGTATGTGTAGATAAAAACTGAGAGTAAAATTAGAAATTGGAACATTTTAAAATGTAATAGAATATCAAAAATGCTAGCCCTTCTGTATTGTGAGAGCATATTTCAAGCAGTACTGCAGTACTGTGTTGATCTTGCTGGCTATATCACAAAGTGAGAGAGTACTACTTTTAGCAAGCTTAGTGGAGGCAAGAAAAAGCTTAGGAGAATCCTACAGGGCTGTCTAATAACAAAAGTCTTCTAATGTATGTGAAATCTTGACAGTGGCCAAATAGTGTGTTTGTGTTTCAGCCTGTTACTTTGTGAACATCCTGCCAACAAAGCGTGAACCTCGCGTATATCTCAAGCTCGACTATCAAAGTCAACAGACAACCTCCTGTTGCTCCCAAATATCTGTATTAATAAACTGTGTAAACAAAACTTTGGTGGATACCTCACTGGGTCTGAAGTCTTAGGGACCTGTTGCTGATTAAGGAGTCTCTTTACTTAACATTTGTCTTTCACATTTATTTTTCAAAGTATTTCCGTAACAGGCCAATGTGACTGAAGTTTCCTGACCCTCTGCCAATCACAATATAACCTTCAAAGGAAAGAGATAACCTCCCACTGAAATAAGATAGGAAGAAATGTTCTTCAGAAGAAAGTCCAGTAAAATTCAAATAGGGAGTGCAAAACTGGAACTGGTTTAGAGAATTATAATACTGAGATTGATTTAACTCTTTAACTAGTTAGTCCTGTAGCAAAGGGGCTGATTTAAATCAGAGTTCCACCTCCCCAGCCATGCTGTAGGGGGCAAAAGCAGGGAGAGATAAGCCCTTCTGTGGCAGACACTTAGAAAGGCAGTGAGAAGAAAGGATCTTTCAGCTAGGATTGCTTGATGTTTGTCAAAAGGGAAGAACTGAGATAAACAGGACCTGAGTCCTTGTTTGCATTGTAACTGAGTGAGCAGTGAAGCTTTGGTCCCTTGAGGTATTCTGATACACTGATATTTATTTCCATCCCAGATCATAAAGAAGTTTGGAACTTCATGTTTTGTGGTTTGTTGGGAGTTTTTGTCTTTTTGTTTTTGAATGAACAATTCCTAACAAACATGATTTTAAGAGTGGATTATTTTGACTCCATTTGCTTATCAGGCTACATCGCCTCTTGAGCAGTGACCCATATGCCTTGTGCCCAAATTCTTCTCATGTCCAGGTTTTTCAGTGGGATGACTTTTCTTTTCAAACCCTGATATACTGTACTTAGATAAAGAGGTAAGAGAATATTAGAAGGTGTAGCAAGAAGTGCTACTCCTGTGAGAGCACCTATGACAATGACACATCTCCAATAATAACCTCCAGAGAAAGATGGTAACCTCCCCTGATGTGAGCGACCAAATCAGTGTTCTTTAGAAGGAAATTCATTTAGCAGACAATAAAAATATTTTTTATTCTTTACATAATTTTCACTGAAAGGCTGATTTCCACTAAGTACATTTTCTTTTATCTATGTTTCCCCTCCCTAGACAAATAGCAAACTGATGCAGTTAAAATGATGAGAGACTCAGCTAGCTTCCAGGGCTATAGTCCTGTTACCAAAACATTGTTATGGGCTTTATCTATTCTCAGCATTCATTTTACCTCTTTGTTTGTTTGGTTGTTTTTGTGAATGACATTTACAAAACTCCCTAGAAACTTGACCTTTTGGACTGAAAGTTGATATTCTGATGGTCAATGTTTTTTGGTTTTTTTCTTTGTTCTGAAGGGAAACAGCTCAGAATCAGACTGTGGATGGTCCTTGCACAAAACATTGACAATGACATATTTTCTGGTTCTCAGTAACCTCCAGGAGCATGTGTGTTCATTTAGAATACGTGTCTGCAAATATGGCTCCCGACCTCACTATCTTTGCGTAGAAGAAGATTAATTAGTCATCCCTGTTAAATGCCACAATAACCTATCACTGTTTTAACCAGCATCGGCCTTGATTTACAGATGTGAAACCAAAGAAGAAACTGCTGCCTTTCTTGCCTAATATTTGGTCTAAGTGTCTAAACATAATGCCGTGTTCCTTTTCACAAATCAAAGACACTTTATTTATGTGAGTCCAGTGCTTGCTGAAGTCTGGAGGAGGAAAAATGGAGAGAGACTGCACAATAAATGATAGTTCAGAAGTTAGCTGATTATGATCACAGAATAATTATCATATGAATAGGTTTTTTTTTTTTCCACTGGTAATCACATTTTTCTTTCCACATTCTTCAATGATTAAATTTACCAACTTTGTAGTAAGAAGCTCATCTTACTCTCTAACAGAAGATAACACAAATCTATGTGAGGCAACAAATACGCTGTTATGACAAATGTTTAAAATTAATTGTTGTCCTTGAATTTTTATTCCTTGCCCAGCTTTCAAGAAGGCCACTTAATATTCAGTTTTGATAAACACAAGGGTATATGTAAGGAGAAGAGAGGAAGAAATTCCAGCTTGTATATTTAAAGCACTGGAATGGTGTAAATTATTACAGTGGTTTCACATTTTCATGGGATCAAGGCAACAACAGTAAGCTCATAAAACAGATACCACTAATTATGCAGAGGAGAAGTCATTAAGTCACTGATGGAAGTATGTTTTATATTCATGAACACATCATTAAAATTTTAAGACACACTATCAAATTCTACATTTTAATACTACACCCAACAGCATTAAACCCTCCCAACAAGAAAATCAGATTGTTTAATGATTGTGTTTGTCACACAGGTTTCATATGTCTGCTGTTGAAGCAGATGTAGTCTTTTCTGTTGCTGGATGGCTTTTTCACTGGACAATTAAAAAATATTTTTTATGCAGTTTGTAGAAAAACTAGTTACAAAAAAAGGAAACAAAATCACCAATAGTTAGGAATGTTTAATTGCAGAAATATTTAAATTTAGCCAGTCACATAAAATTTTTTATAGTGTTGCCAATTTGTTTTTACTTCTGTATTTTCTTTTAATGAGAAAGATGTTTTCAAATAATAGGATGGTGATTCAGGCAGGCAGCAGCCCAGCACACAAATGTTAGGTATTTCAAAGGAATTTTTAAAGTAAACTTGTCTTTACTGTAGTCATTTAAGTCAAGGGCAAATTATAATAGGAAATATTTCAGGATTGCCTGTTTGGCTGAAACTCTTGGAAGATTAAGGAGCGTCCTGTATGACTTTCATTACTGTCATGAAGAGACTGAGGCCACTGTGAAAATGTACCTAAGAATAAGGCCCCAAATTCTCTGATGTTGGAAGAGGTGCAACAGACAGCAAAGAGATGTATCCTTGTCAAGACATCGATGGCATGAGTGACACTGTCAAAGATGGTTCTGGTGATCTACCAGAAAGGGTGCTGGTTTTGGCTTTGGACTAGGAGATGCAAATAGCTGTGCAGATGCACATTCACACATGGTGTCCCTGCCCTACCCCTGGTGTGGATGCACTGTCTCACTGCTCTGTTCCCCTTCACAGTGAACTGTGCTGCTTCTTACATCTGGGACCTCCAGAAATAACTACGTCTCTAGAAAGGCTGGGCACAGTCAAGGAAATTAACAGGCAGTCTTATTCGCCAGCATTAGTAACTAAAAACTCAAATACCTCATCCTGCATTTAAAGGACATTTTTTAAAATGTCTAACAACAGATTAAACTAGACCCTAAACTGGTCTAGCTCTAGTTAATTACCAGATGATATTCAAATTCCAGCTAATACCGTAGTTAAACATTTATCTGAGAAAAATGCAAGACAGAGCTTCATTTATTAACAGAAATTTCTTGAAGTGAGTTTTCATAGGACTCAGTGAAGGCTTCTGCCTAAAAAACTCCATGGCTAAATGTGATCTAATATTAGGTCTCCTCTAAACCTTTCTTCCTCTGAAGCCAATATTTGGCCTACACTATCTGCCAGCATCTTTTTAATGAGAAGCACACATCTAAAAGCTCTCACAGCTCTCAAAATTTAGGAGTAAATATTTTAAAATTAAAACCTTATGCTAAGCAGGGCAGATTTGCTGGTGCAGATGTTATTTTTGGCTCATTTTTTTTAACTGGTTCGTAACCAACGTACTTCAGCCTATTTTTCCAGATTTATTAGTAGTATTCTGAATACCACAGATATAGTGAAATAAGTTAATAGAATAATATCTCAAGATATTTTATGTGGTTTTCTACTTAGCAGCAAAGTCATGACTGAAATTCTGTTAATAAGATGTATTGTTGGGACACTATAAATAGCAAAAGGGAGAAAAAGAGAAAATTGAGATAAAAATCACTTAGAGAATGGGACAAGGACCATCCTGCATGAAATTCTACACTCCACCTTTCTCAGGAGAACTCACACAATCATCTAGCATTTAATTTGTGATTGCATTATGTAGTTTCTGCAAGTCAGATTACAGTCATGTACTCTGTAGAATCATGCATGCTTTTGGGTTTTTTGTTGATGGTGGTCCCACATTCATTCTAATTAATTAGGATTCATAACATTTTCTATTTATGCTGTTTACATTCATGCCTGATATCCTCAGTGTCATTCTCCCCTGAAAGAGACTGAAGTCTCTGGTGAAGGTCATAGAATTTTCCACACTCTACTAATTCTTAATTAATTCAGTATTAGTTGATTCTCTGGTTATGAGGGACCCTGTTGTCAGCCTTATTATGTTGGCCAATAATTTACTAAAGAACAGATCACATATTTTTTCCAGAAGTAGATCTAATTAATTTTATTCCTTCAAATATTTGTTACTGAGACCTTAGAACCATACTATTTAGAAAAGCAATTTTCTCTTTCAGTTGTTCATGGAAAAACATCATATTTTTAGGATTGCAAAAATTAGATCAACTCAGTTTAACATCAGAGGAAACAGTGCAGTAACAGAAGGCTTAAAGCACAGAGCTGTCATTCATGCCATTTATGATGATCTGTTCAGGTATTTTTCTTAGAGACCAAAGTTGCCAATTCTTCATTCAAGCGTGAATAAATCTTCTTTTTAAGCTGTATTTAAATAAGATAAATGTGTTTTTACTCTGTATGATTATGCTGTTCTTACTGTTGTGAGAGTCTACTCTGTAAATAAGTATTTTTAATTTGCATACCATATAGGTTTAATATGGGACTAATTTTTAGCCCAAAACTTACTTAGACAATTAAAATACTAAACAACTGTGACACATAAAAAAAGAATTTTTTTAAACAAGCTGAGAAATGTGAAATTTGAGGAGGAATAGCTCCTCAGCCACAGACATGAAAATAATAGACTAGAATCAATTAATTATACCTAAGAGTTACAAAGGGAGTCTGAACACAGGTTTAGAAAAATGTCTGGGCACTAAGGTCCATTCCACTAAATATCTAAGAATTGTGTATACTACTTTGATAAGTAGTCCCACCACTGCTGGAGAACTGATCAAGGCAGTAAATGGCAAAAGCAGTTTTTGCAGAGTCAGGGCTTTTGGCAGAACTGCACAGGGTTTGAAGGTTTCCCATTTTTATGTCTTGAAACATTTTTGTTTGAGGTCTTTCTGTTAAGTTTTGCCAGTTATACCTTAGACCTACATAAGATACTTTACTACGATGGTGAAACAATAACTTCACAGATTTTCAAATGTCTTTAATTACTAGAAACCTGTCAAGTAGAAAAGCTAAGTTGTTATGGGGTTCTTACATATTTTAATTTTTTTTTTCCAAAATTGTGGATGTTTTGCAGAGTGTCACTTTTTTTTGAAAAGAAACAAACCTCAAACCTGCAGGTCATTCATTTTTATTGCCCTCTGGAACAAAACAGAAACATGCAAGCAATGGAAAATGTCAAACCCAACATTCTCACTGAATTGTTAAAGAAGTCCTGATATTTTGGTGAGAAAAGATTCAGGAAAAAAAAACACTTTTGACTGGCATGTTTACAGACTGTCATTTCATAACCAGAAGGATCTGTATTTAAACCAGATAATTCCCTTTACTAAATCTAATAATGGCACCTTGGCTAGAGACACTGGCTAATCAGTCAGCAACTAAATCTAGGCCTAATTTATCAGACAAACTTCATTAAATAAATTTTATATTGTACACTCACTGCACAAAACCAAACTCAATAATTGGGATTAATTGCCACCTTCATCAGTCTTAGCAAGGTCAAGGATTATGCAGGCCTGCAGAATGATCTGACCTCTCATTGCAATTCTGCTTCCACTGAAATTTTTAGTTGTCAAATTCACAATTGTAGGTTTTACAGAAGATTGTCACAAAAGAGATTTTGATGTGGTATTATCCATGTCTCACTTTACCCAGCCACGGAGTAGCCAGACATTAACAAAATTGTTGCTGTGAATGGCAATGTGAAAATAATATTCAAGTGCAAGTTTTTCCAGGTTTTGATGTTTTTTGCTACAGATTAGGAACTAAAGATGAAAAATCAATCACATTAAAAAGAGAAGATATAAAACAAGCTTAAATTTTATGTCTATAGATTTTGCAGAAAAGTTTTGAATAAAATATGGATAGCTGAAAATTTCCTATAAAATATTTTTCTATGGTTTATCTTTTTAACTTTTCATGAAAATGCCCTTAAACCAAATATTTTCAGCCAAAAAACTTGTCTGGTTTTGGTTATTTGGGAGGGAGGAGGTTGAGGAAGAATTAAGATTTTACAATATGGGTCTAGAAGTGCTCTTCTGCACTTGGTTATGTATATTTAAGACATATCTCCCTCCTGGCATGATTTGCAACACAATAATGGAGCAATGTTGAGAAACCCATGCTATTGCCCTCAACTTAAATTCCCAGAATTGTCAATCTGGCAGCTGTCACAGTAAAGCATTTACATAATTTTTAAATTACAGACAATTATACAAAACTTTTCTCCATCAAAGGATTGGTTTCCTTCCCCACCCTTCCCCTGAAGTCAATAGCAAAATGTCCTTTCTAGGCAGTAGGAAAAAAGTGCCTTGTTTATGCTTATAGAAGAGCACAGTGTGCTTGAAATCATATTTTTGCTTTTACCTAGTACCATGATATTTGAGAAAGAATGTTAGTAATGGGGATGCTATAAATAGTGGCTATGAAGTCTTTGATGGTAAGCACAGTTCAGGCAGAGCATACAGGATGCCTATTTATGGAATGCTAAGAAATAAACAGTCAAGGATGGCTTTCTGGTTTTGTAAAACTCTAGACTCCCATGATTTGGAGTTAATTATTAATCCTTTTTCCCCTTGGTTTTTTTGTTTGTTTTTTGTTTGTTTGGTTGGGTTTTTTTGGTTTTGTTTTTTTTTAATGAGAAAAAAATCTGCATTTTTCTAAATGATTGAATATTGTAATTGTCAGTCAAGGAAACAGTTCCTCTCTTGTCTCTTTTTTCTCGCCATCATCCCTTCAGCTATATGAGAATTACATTTTTTACAGCTGTAAGAATGAAACAACACAGGATTACTCTTATCTGTCCCTGGTGCTGTGAATTTTTTAGCCAAATCACAGACAGATGGATAGATGAATACGATGCAAGCATGAATGACCTGCCAGTGGTTTCATTTCAAATGGCAAGGTAAGCCTGAGTGTGTATGTGTATATGATGTACAATGTTTGTGTGTAGGCCCATGTACTCACATGTGCTGTGACTGGTGTTTGGCCAGCAATGTGAGACAAAGAAGTGAGAGAGACAGAACCTGAGTGCTTTTTGTATGTTTTTTACAATTATTCACAAAAGCGTTTAGCCGTAAAAAGCTAAATCCAAATGTTTTTTCTTTTGCTAAAGCAGCTGTTCATGTGGGGAAAAAAAAATTAAAAAAAGAAAAACAGACAAACCCAGAGGTTTTCTTTGATTTTCCTGCAGGATCCATGCTCGGCTGCTCTTCTGGTGATGCCCACAGTGCCGCGGAGCAGTGGACTTTGCCCCTTTTTGTAGTTAACTGGTGAAAAAGACTGCATCTGCTTATTCTCAGGCATTAATACAGCTAAAGGAATAAGACATCAGAGGCCTGCAAATGAGAAGGTCTTTTTAAATTTACAAAGCATTTGCTCCTGAATCCACCTCAGTCAGTTTGGGGAAAGCGCTTTTGGCACCAAGTCACCCTTCAGGGAAAGACTGATAATGATCACTAGAGACATACTACGGGCTCCTGCCTCACTCACTTCAAAGGCCTTCTCTCTTAATCAACATTAAATCATCATTTTGCCTTGGATATAGGGACAGCTGTACACAATCTATTTGTTTTAAAACAGATTAGGAATGGGTTCTCTGCCAGAGTATAAGCTGCATGATAAATGTACTTTAAAGCCATAACTAGGAAAAAACATTGCTCCCTTCGTTAGTTGGATTCCAGTACTAGCTGAGAACTCACATTGCCCCAGGACTGGACCTTTTGGTTGTTTGACTGTCCCCAAGAGCACTCAATATGGCAATTTAGAAATATGACAATTTCAAAAAAATCCAGTGTCTGCTGATCTTAATTGTGTCTTCTGGTGAATTTTCCATGAAAAGCAATAGTCACAGGAGTAATATAAGATTGTCTAGGTCTGCTTTCTTCTTCCTTTTTTTAAATCTTGAGTTAAAACCCTTATTTCATCCACTGACAGTCTCACAAGGTGACAACAAAGGCCTTTTATTACCCAATTAAAAGTTGATGGCCAGATAGTTGTTAAATAATTAACTAAAGACCCTAAATTACAGGGGAAAAAAAAATCCCTTCTCTTGATCCATGCTGGAGATATTTTTGTATGGTTGCCAAATAATTCTCTATAAGCTGCTTTTCTTGCACAATACAAATACACTGGAATATGCAAAATTTAAAAGAAAAGTCTAGCAGCTAGCTATATTTCCAGAATAGGACATTATGTACTGAAAAGCAGTGGTTCCCAAAAAAGGTTTGGGAGTCAAAATGAGTACACAAAAGAATATTCTGAGAACATTGTAATGAAATGAACTGAACAATTTTTTCGTGAGTGGAGACAATATTGATTACGGAAGACTGAAATGCATCCTAATTTCCACTTAAAAAAAAATATTGAAAATGAAAATATAAAAGTATTACAAAGAATATGTCTCACAATGAGAAACTTATAATGTTCAATCTGTATTATAAAAAAAACAAACAACAAAAACATTGGCAGGCAAAGTGATTGTATGACACTAGCTCCTTCACAGTGAGAAAATAGTGCTTTTAATACTTCACTTATTAGAGAAATGCAAAATTAATTTAAGAAAGTTTAAACAAAAGTGAGGCAAACCCAAATTAAAAATGAGGCCCCACTTCTAAAAGGGACCAGCAGAAAAATCTATCAAATGAACTAGTACCTTCTGCACTTGTTTATTTTCTTGCTGTGCTTAAGCCAAAACCAGTCAACTTTTTGGGAGGCTGTATCCCAATTAAAAGCATTAGCTGCTTTAATTCAAATTGCACTCCACCCAGAAGAAGCTGAGTGAAATGCAGTGCCTTCCAAAATAGGAGTGATACAGTTGGACAGGATGAGCTAACATCTCATCTTGAGCTCTAGCTTTTCTTACATGTCCTTGGTTCAAGTACACTTGGTGACACTGCATGGCATTTTCAAGCAGCTGCCTTAACCGAACATGAATCATTGGCCTGTGCATGTCAATTTCTGTGCCAGTGGATGTCACCAGTTACACAGAGAACACATGCAAGGGATTGGGACTGTTGTGTCTACTCAGAATGACAATAATTCCTATCTATTTGTTTGGACACTTTTCTCAAGCCAAGAAAATAAATTACGAAAAACAAAAATTCAGATAATTTACATTTTTGTGATAAATCACAATTTTGCCTTAAGTGTCATTCTCTCTTTAAATACTCAAGACACAGAATGAATGTTTGTTCTTGATACTCTTATGACCAAATTCAGAATATTCTACTCTAAAGAAGTCTGATTGCTATTTCTCTTTTATTTATATATATATATATATATATATATATAAATGTTCTATTTCATGATAAAGATAATTGAAGATAAGGAAATTTACCAGAAAATTGGAACCCAACTGTAGCAAGGCAGATTTCGTCACTGACTTGTTTCCACACTGTGTTTATCACATGGCAAACAGGAAGTAAATGAGAAATGCATCCTAGCTTCTTCATGTAGGTGCTGTCATAAAGAATATTAGACTTCCAAGAAGCTACAGCCAGGCATGGGAATAAAGGGAGAAGGAAAGTCAACCAGATTAAATTTTAGCTAGCAAGCAGTAGAGGGAATCAGCTAAGCAAAGGGAGATGGGGATATTAATTCAGTAAAAACTGGGCAAATTTTTGACAAAAAAAAAAAAATTAAAGATTAAGAGTGGAAAATTCTAGTCACGTGGAGCAGAAGAAAACACACCATGTGTGGAAAAACTGCCTCCTATCTAGAGAAGGGCTTCACTCAGTAGAGCAGAGCAGGAGTATTATATTGAATAAAGAGGGGCCTGATACTGTCCTGCCAGAGAACCTATTTTTCAGTGGATGAGAATGCACCAGATCATCAAGCTAGCGAGCAGGATGCAAGGAAGGAAAAGCCATATAAAATGAATCTCATGCATTTGAAAAACAACAGAATGCAAATCAAGGCAACATAAATTATACAGAGGGAGTGAAAGTTACTCCAGGGGTTTTATCCCCTGCCCCCACAGGATACAAGCTATTTCCTTAGAGTTTGCAATAGTAATTTCAAAATGCTACTCCTGGCACAGTCTGAGCCACATGTATTTTCAGCACTTGGCAAGAAGACATTTAGAAGATAGAGGTTGTTCCTTTACTTGGGAAAGGGAATTGAACTTCTTGCACTGTGACAAGTAAATAATGTGCTTCTCCACCGAGGTCACCACTGCACAGAAAACAGTAAATTTGGCCTTTCCTAATTTTTTGCTCCTTGACTTTACTACCTAAATAGCTTTTTCTCTTCACTGAGTAGTTGTCCACATGGAGTCCATTTTTACTGTGTGTGTGCTCATGGCTTGCTCAGGCACAGGGAGCACGTACAGTCCAAGAATGGACTACATGTGCAGAACACATTTCAAAGAAGTACAGTTCCTGAGAGGTAAATAACTCCTTACCAGTGGAAAGATTGACTAAATTAAGAGGGGATTGTCTGACAATTGCCAATGTAAATTACTAATCTTTCATAATGTATACTAGATAGACAGGGTTCTGATTTCTCAACAAATGTTCACAACTGAGTAATTCTACAAAGTAATTTGAGACAATTAGTAATTTGACAGGACTGAAGAGTTATGTCCCTTTGTAAAGCACATCAGACTGACTAAATATTCCAAAATTAATTTCCAACAATTTCCACCAGTATGTTATAGGTCTCACATAACTTTATTGTATTTTATATAAAAATGCTAAATGGTGTTCATAATTAACAGTCATGATGAGGGAAAGGCTATGGTTTTCATTTATGAAGGCAGTTATAGGACATAGGAATAGCCATTCCGGATTAGATGTAGGCCTGTGCCTGTAACAATGACCAGTAGCAGATGTTACAGGAATAAAAGAAAGTCGTGGCAACCCCTCCTTTCCTGTGCAATCAGACACTGTAAGTCTATACCACCAGGCTTTCCTGTGAAAGGGCACATATGCAAGAAGGTAGCAACAGGCCCATATTTACCTGCTTATTTACAGAATTCTGTTTTCCAGAATTCTTTTTGATGCTGTGAAAGACTGCAGCCTCTTGCCAGAAGACAAAAGGAGTTTTTATATATCACTGATATTTTCTGAGCAAATAATACCACCCTCTTCAGAGAAGCTATGGCAAGCTGAATGCCAAGATCAAGTAAAATACCCAAGGTGTAAATCTGTATTTATTCCTATTATATCTAGTGAAACTGCTGAGATTGCTGTGCTCAGTGTCAAGGGTATAAAACTCACTGACCCACCTTGATAACCGATTCTTATTGAACCGGCGAATTGCAACTTTGATTTTCAGTTTAATCTAGTATTAAAGGTAAAAGTAAAACTGAATTTGAGAAGGACAAACCACTTCAATTTTGTGTATTTTTAATCACTGAGTAAATTAATTTCTTTCTTGTGGGAAGAGACACTTATGTTAGCTATAGTTGGACATAAGAAATATGATTTTAGTAGTTTATGTATTTCCGGTCCTGCTTTGTCAGTAGCTATAATTTTGAAAAATTGGAAAACTTAAAAGAATTCAGATTGATAGTTTCACTTTCAAGTAGTGACCAACATACACCAACGTGCAGCATCACATAGTTTGGAAACTCAAATATATACCTGACAGATACAAATAAGAAAAAGGGAGGAATCTAAATCATAGTTAAACTGTATCTGGTTTGGATCTTGTTGCTCTTTTAAAGATCTGATTAAGAGACTCTGAGCAGGCAGGTTTACTTATAAGAAGCTATTCTGCAAATTATAATGGAGAGGTCAGAGTCTCAAACTTTCATGAAGTTGCTTGAATTCATCGTTGTATCTGGGCACCAGCTTAGAGACAATGTCAGGACATGCGTGGAAGTAAAGTGAATTGATGGTGCTGTCTTTCAGCTTACGTACCTCCCTAGATGAGAAAGGGTTAAGCATGAGTTAGGGATGGATGTGAAAATATATGGGTGAAGTAGGAAAAAAAAATTCTCTTCTAGCTTGAGCCACTCCATCTGTTCCCTTAATTCAGTGGCAGACCTTGATCGGACCCTGGGATCCGCTAGTCCCACACTTCATACGGCTTCTCTCTGTAAATTAAGTTGTTGGCCTATGTTACTGAGGGTTTAGGAAGGTGAGTGATGACCTTGGTTTGAGTATGTTTGTATAGAAACATGTCACTGTAGGGTGATGTCTTTCCTCCAGGGACATAGGGTCCAATACTAATCATTTGTTAAGAAAATACCAAAGCTAAACATATCCAGTGTATGAAAGGATCCAACACCCTTGCCAAGTGTAACTTACACTCATCTTTGAAACATCAATGTACACAGTATTTTAAAGGTTATTTTTAGCACTTGTCTTTTAAACTGCTTCCCATCTGATGTTAACATCTTGCAACTTTCAAACTAATATGAGTTATTTTTATTATTAAAATGGGAAATGTCTTTAATATAGTGTATTACGACAATATGTTTAAGATATATTTTTAAAAGGAGATATAAAATAGTATTTATTCTCAAGAATCGGGACACATAATTCCAGAGAAGTATCACAATGCTTTCAAGTTCTGTGTTTCTTTATGTAGCTAAGATTAAAAGTAAAACTTTAATGACAATATTGTTCTCCTTTATTCCCGCTCCCCTGCAGTATTTTCCCAGCAGTGATCTACATTCCTAAGTCTGGCGCGTGCCTGTTGTTGTTTGGAGAATCAGTTGTGGTTATTCAATTTTCTGAGAAAGTCCTGTTGAATCATGTGAGTTCTCTTACAGCATTTATTTTGAAATAGTAACGTAAGGAGTTCAGTCAAATCAGTAATTTTCTTTAGCTAATGAAGTACACCGGAAAACGTGAAGACAGAAATTCAGATTAGAACCACAGTTTTCAAGCCAGGTAGTTTTAAACCCAGATTCCTAAATGTTGTTTTAGACTTGAACTTTAGGCATCTAAGCCTGAAAGTGTTGGCCTTGTTTCATATTCCTATTCAGGATTGATTAATGTACACTCAGGATGCTTTTCCATACAGCCTGCCTATAAACATTACCTTTCTAAAGTTCAGCCCATACTTACTTGGTATATCTTTAAATAATTCACCTTCCATCCCCACACTTTTTAAATATTTCAGACTATTTCAGTCTGTGAAACTGTTGTGAAACTGATGATCTGGTGCTAAAGCTTCTCCAGGGTATGAGGGGTAGCTGGAGCAGGGGACAACCTTTGTTTAAACAGAAAAGAATGAAATTTTAGCCCCATCAGAGTCAGTGGAAGCTTTGCTGCTGGCTTCCACATGGCCTGGATTTTACCCAGGTATCCACCTTTGGTCTCAAGTGATGTAAATCAGGCATGACTGCACCAAAGACTGTGAGGATGCAAAATGCAAGACTCATATGTGATGGGATATCAGGCCAAAACCAGTCAGAAGAACTATGAAAATCTGGACAAAAGAAAGTGTCTGTATTAGACAAGGGTGTACTTTAACATTTTCTCCCCTGCAAAAATTTTGTCCAAAAGTATTTTTCAGGAAATACAGTCTACCACCATGTGAAACCATTCTTAATGGATATATCATCAAAAGTAAATTATATGAATGCTGTATATGTGGGATTTTAGCTTTTCCACAATAGCTAAAGTAGTTACCTAAAACTGATGATTAACTATTTCTAAATGTCTCCTTTCCTCCACAGGTAAACAACCTTTTTTGTCTTATCCGAACTTCCATAAATTCCCAAGTCTTGCTCACTCCAAAATAAACAGAAAACCAAAAACATCTTTTAGTTGTTCTTCTATTGCAACTGTGCCATTCTATTTAAAGAACTGTATTAGATAGGAATGACAATGTAAAGAATGCACTCAAGCTCTTTAGCTGAAAATAATCTTTATTTACAATAGGTTTTGGATAATTTTTTTGTAAGCTGTCATTCCATTACTTTTCACATGAATCGAAGCAGAAAAGAAATGTGTTTGAGTAGAAGTGGGAACTAAAGGTCATATCATTCAAGAAAAGGCATATGCTTTATTTGGGCCAGCCCTGAAGAACAAAATGAATGTTTGAACAGATATTTGGAGAAATGTTCTGAATGTTTTCTGGGTGAGAAATAAAGTAATAAATTAATAAACTTTAAAATAGAATAAAATGTTAAGTGCATTTTGTTTTTTGCTGAGTGCAAAGAAGAAAATAACAAACCCTTCTAAGAGCAGCCAGGATATTATTCCAAGACTAACTTCAAGAGATGCAAAAGCAGGGTTGGAGGGTATTAAGCAAAATGCTCTGCAGGAGCTGGGGGAAAACCAGCTCTACACCCCTCCTTCCAGAACACATCTCCCTTTTATGACACCTTTCAGACTCTAATGGAAAGAAACCAAAACCTTTAAAACCCTCTTAGCAGCAAAGAAATCTCTAAATTGAATTTTTTGTGTCAGAAAGAGAAGGGCACAGCAGGGGATCCTGTGAAACCCATAGTGCTGTCAGCCAAACTCCAGAGGTGTGTGCTGGAGCTTGCTAACAGCCTGATCTTAGCTGATTTTAATTGACATGTTGGGCTGTGAGTTGCAGCAGTGGAGAAGGTGGGGTCTGCTGAGGCAGGTTTGCTTCTAAAGAAGCAGAGAAGCAGGTGGGTAGGTGAGGCAGTCACCTCTGAAACTCCTCAGCTTGTGGTATCAAAACCGACAGACTGGGGATCTTGCTCTACTGAGCTGGTCAGAGCTCAGATTTCAGTATCCTTCTCTAGCCTATCTCCTGTGAGCTAGTTCACTTTAGCAAAAGGCTTTGTTAGCTTTTCTTTATCAGCAAGAAAACATATACAGAAGTCTCCCACAAATTAGAAAGCTCCTCACCATTTGGATGAGGAGAAAATTCCATAACCCAGCTAAAAATTGAAAATATTGGATGTTGGAAGATGTGCTAGATCTGCAAACACTATGACAAACCTTCTTCTCACAAGGGGCTACTCAAGTACCCATTCACCATCCCTACCTGCAGAAGGAAGATGCTTCCTCACCTGAGATCATCCAATTGTCACAGAGATGGAACATCTTTGCATGATGGTTGGAGAACAGCTGCTCCTTCTGCTTCTTTCTTTCTTGCTCTGTTTCCTGCCATTGCTTTGTGCCTGTCAGGTCTGAGGAAGAATTAATTCCTACTGGGATAGTGATTAAATATAAGACAATGAAGAACTACTTGAATTTATTTCTCCCTACACCAATTTCTCCAAGAGCTCTGGTAGAGAACAACGTGAATGCAGCAAATGAGATAATAGGCTCTACATTTTGAAGCATTTTGAAAAGAGATGCTACTATAAAAAAATTGAAGCATTTTGAAAAGAGATGCTCCTCTTTTTTCTTTCTTTGAGTGGTTTGGGCATAATTATAAGATATTTTTAACAATATGTTAGCTGATCTCAGTTTAAGAACCAGAAGCTTCCTTTCCTTAGGGTCAGTTTCTTTGTGCTCCCAGACAGAGGAGAGGATCAGGGGCTGAACAAAGGCTGTTTATAGGTGACACTTCACGTGAATTTACAAGCTTGTTTGAAGACTTCAATGAATTCTTGTCTACAAGAGCTCCTTGTGTGGCTTGTCATCCACTTGTCAGATATGTGTATTTTTAAGCTGATTGATGCAAATCTAAGAAAATATTGGTTTCATGGGGTTTTGCTACTCTTTGTCTTGATAACCTATCAGTAATGCAACATTTCTAGCATTGAATTTATTATTATATTCATCACTTGTATGGTAACTTTGATGAATAATTTTTTGCCTTGGTTAGAACCAGATCCCTAGGTGTTGTATATTTCCATAACCACAAGTTCTGAGCAACCAGGGGGACTAAACAAAAATAGAAGTGGCAGGAAGGATATGTAAAAGATCTTCTTGCATTGTGTTTATTAATGCTAAATGTAGAGAGTTACACCCTGAACACTTCAGACTTTATTTAAATATTTGGAAACAAAAATGATAGACCTATGTTTACTGCATCCTTTTACCTATTTTTGTTAGGTCAGTAAAGTATGACTCAGTTATGTCACCTTCAGGTCCTCTCTAGAATTAACTGTTCTGGTAAAGAATAAAAAGTGTATGCCTGTACCACTTGAAGGCAGGAAAATAATGGTTTCAAATTTTAAACCAGATTTTCTTCAAATGCCTTTTTAGTCATATTTTTAAGGGAAAGTCTGCAGATGTCAGGCAGTGTTCATGTGCAGATCTATGAATATATTTCTATTTTGCTAAGAGTTTAATTTTGCTTCTTAGTATTCCAAAGCTGTAGGAATAATAAAAAAGATGTATTTCTATGGAAAATAAATGGCATTGTAAACAGAACACAGGCTGAGCTTTCAAAATCCAGATTTGGACTCAATTTTTTCAATAGTTGATAATTTATTTTCCTTTATCCCCTTTAAAGATTAATTTAGTGTGTGAAATTTTGGCACAATTGACACCTGAGCTTGTCACATCATTTTCCCTGACTGGGGTGTTTGGATTTGTGCTCTGATGAACTTGTTCTGTAAGAAATTATAAGAATGTTTCCTGGCAGGCTGAGTTTTTCCACAGTGCATTTATTTTCTTGGAGATAATTTGTTGTGTCTGTTAGGACTCATTTAAGAAAACCCTCCAGCAGCAGAGTACCTAAAGAGCAGTTACTTTTCAGCTCTTTTCCTTTAGAATTTAATTCAAGCTGAATTTTAGTTTTATTACCCTTTCCCTCCCTGTATGGCAATCCTCTGGAGAAATCCAGGGATGTTAACAAACAGCATAACCCCAAGGTCCCCCCGCTGAAAAGTGAAGGGAGACGCAGCAGAGGGGAAAGAGTGAGAGCTGGGGAGCAGAGGGGCTTGGAGGGGCAGAAATCGAATCAGTCCCCTCTAAATTTCTTTCTATGTCTTGTGCCACTACACACACAGATTGCCCCCCTCCTCCTTGAAACAGGGAGGAGGAAAAAGGAGCTAAATCAAGAGCACCGGTGGCCACCATCAAAGAGAAAGCAGCACTGGTCCTGCCCCTGCAGCCCTGGCACTTTGGGGTATCAGTTTCAGTGCTCAGTTGAACCACTGTGATAATGGCAAGGAGGAGTTCACTGCAGGAGGTTTTGTTGTCCATACAGAAACAAATCTTAAAAATTATATACAAGAGCAACATTGAAGAGATGCTAAAATTGAAAAATCTAGGCTTCTAACACCAAAAATCTAACGCCAAATTCATGGACATATTTTTTGCAGTCTTAGGACTTTTGCAGTCTTTAGGACTCTGCAGTCCTAATTCTGTTATAGTGTGCATAAGCATTAAGATGTGACTTTTAGTTTTGCTAACTCACAAGTTTTGAAAATTACTAATGTGACATTTTTAGTATGGTAGTGAGGTCCACATATACAAACAAGGAACTTTCCAGCACAGACACACTTGTGCTGAATTTGAAACAATGATGTCTTAATTTAAGATGCTTTTTGAAATGTAACTTCAGAACTCATTTGAAGGATAATTTTCTTCTTAATTCCCCTGTAAGGATCACCAAGATTTTAGAGCTAGAGGAAAAAGAGTATGTGATACAATCCAAAGTTTAAGCCCGTTAATGTTTTTCAAATTGAGAAAATAGTAATTTCAGCCATCTGACTTCTATAGTGATGGCAGAGTGAAAAATTTATTAAGCACAACTGAAATTATCACAAACTTTTCAATAATGCTGAAATCATAATTGAAAACATTTCTTTTACTGCATGACATGTTCAATAATGATCTTGGGAGAAAATATGAAAAAAAGTAGGAGAAATTAACATAATACAGGGATAAATCACTTTATTTCCTACTAATCCCACAGAAAATTGTACTGAAATCGTAGGGGGTTTAATGATCAGTAGGAAATTTTCTTTGCTTCTTTTCGAGTCAACACTTTCTTAGCTGCAATTATCAGCTCTTGGAGAGCACAAAAACTGCGAGGAGGAGTAATTTATTTGAGGGGTTTCTATTGCCACCTAGTGGCTCCCGCGCCCTTCCCCTGCCCTTGTGCCCTATCCCGGCTCCCGAGAGCTTCTCAGCTGTCAGGAGCAAATGCTTTCGTTAGCTGACAGGAGAGAGAGGTGCAGTTCTTTAAACTTTATAGGCATAACAAAAAGGAAAGCTTGAATTTAAATTTCCTCATTATATGGACAAAAAAAGAAAAAAAAAGAAATAAAAAAAGAAATTCTTCGAGTAACTAAGACATACCCCAGCTGACATAAATTAAGAACGATACAGTAACTCAGTAATGAACACTACTTTGAAAAAGAGAAGTTTATACAAGTTTGCTTTTTGTTGTTGCTGTTGTTTGAAACAGATTATATAGATTTGATTTGATTCTGTCTTGCCTGAGTTTTAGTCTCCCGAAGGTCTCACTGATTTCTGTTTAATTGATACATTTTTATCTCTGGAGCAAAACCTACCTATACTCTTCTATAAAGAAATAGAACTCCGTGTTTGTCGTGACAGGGAACATTGAGATAAACTGTAAGAAATATAAAGTCTTCAGTTTTCTTTACTTTTTGTTGATAACGGTAAATATAAAAAAATTTATGGGCTTTCACCCCTGGAAATGCTGACATCTGAGACTTAAAATAGAAATGAGTAAGAGTCTTAATACCTCATACTTATGCCACCATAAAGTCTGTGGTTTCCCTGAAACCAGTGGAGGCACTCATGTCTGTGGAGGTAAGACTTGCTGTAAATTAAATTAGATTGAAACCCACAAACCTGAATAAAGTCCAGAAGCTTTTCATTGTACCTGGTCTCATGTGGATAGTACAGTACTGTAATGTAGATTATAATACATAACACCTGTATGTAAGAGCTCCTTGTATCAGAGTTTCACTTCTCCATGAAACAGTTTTTCAAAATATACTTCCTCTCTTATTAAAAACTTTCCTCCATAAAAATTTGCAATTTTTTTTTATTTCAGTATAGACTAAAAAATGTGATTTTATTTCTTGAAAGTTCTATTTTAATGACAAATAAAAATCGTAGGGATTAATTTTTCCTTCACTGCTTCAACAGAAATAGTGTGTTCTGAGTGATAACCACTCCTCCTTTTAAAATAAACCACACACTTTTGCCTTGGCAGACACTCAGCTCTAGAAGACTTATCTGCATGTAAAGTTTTCCTTTGCATACGTGGTAACTCAGTTTAAACACATTTTAAAAGTATGGAGCAAACTACAGAATGGAAAAATGTGTGAAGGCTTTGATATATATTCTATTTTTACTCTGTAAATATGCAGCTAACTCTCTCTTTTCTGGTGAATGATTCACCCCCTGGACTTGGTATGTCTTTCAGTCACAAGAACTGCCCATCTCAAACTTTGACTTCCTACAAATGGAGCCTTTTCTGAATACTTTTAATGCAGAAATTGGCTGGGAACAGGACTGCTAGGAGCCTGACATGGAACTTTGAGACACACATTAATTTTCACACTCGGGCACAGCCTTCCTCTGTAACCTTGACCAGTTCACTTAGGCTCAGATTTTCAACACCTTTAAAGCACTTTAAGAGGTACTTTTAAAATGCTCTTCTGCCTCAGTTGCCCACCTATAAAACAGCCTGCTCCATTGTGGCACCTGCATTCCCTGACTTGCGCTTGTTTGTGGAGGGTATTTAGGAAGAGCAAAGCACTTACCTGGCCTTTGTCTCTGCAAATCCCTCTGAAAGACTGAAACTTCTTGGAGGTTGAGCATGTCCTCCCACAAGAAGATCTACCTCAGTTAAGCTGAGGAGGCCCCGTGCTGGGTTTAGGCTTTGAGTCACTGCCACGTTTCAAGCTGTAAAATAGAACAGGAAACCAATGTGAGTGGTCATTCTTCAAACTGAGTATGGCTTATTCACACTGAAACTTCTAACTGCAGAATGAGCAATTGCAATGATTCTACCCTAAAAAATGAGCACAGCTGATGGAAGAGACAGTACACTTCAGGGACTATTGCAGGACTATCTGCCAATTCTGCACCCATGCTTGCTTGGCAGCTGCAGGACAGGAGCTAAGCTGGTGTCCCTGGGCACAGTAGCAACTCCAGCAATTCCTCAGGGAAAGTAGAGCCAGTAAGTCATCAGTGGTTTGCAATTCCAGGTTTCTTACTTCAATGCAATTGATCTATCTACCAAGATATATGCATATTTACATAAACATTTAAATCAGGAAAAGATTGTCAAAATTCAGAGGGAAAATTTTCAGCATTCTTTTGCATTATTTCTTCAAGTGTTTCAAAGTTCATCACTCCAATAAAATTTAGTAAGAAAATACATTTAATATCAGGTTTTTGCCTATTGCTCCCTTTTTTTTTATTCACTCTAGAGGCATTTTTTTCTCCTGAATGTCCTGCTTATGCTAATGCAATAACCATCTTTGAAGTAGACCCTAAGTGGTTTGTTTGTATCATATTTCAGTTAGTTTTCTGAGTAAATTTAAACTGGGGTTTTTTGTTTGGTTTGTTGCCTGTTTTTGGGGAGGGTTTCTGATTGTTTTCTTTTTTAATGGGAAACAGGTTCCAAACGCTAGGGTATTTTTTCTTGATTAACACAAGAAAAAGCCTTTTTCAAGACTTTTAACTCATCTGTTGTGCTTCAATATAGTGAAAAGTAAAAATACCTTAGTTTTAGGAGTGGTGGCAGCCAACTGAACAATTTCCCTGCTTAAAGACAGGAATCAATGGAAATGTGAAGTTATTGATACAGCTCAGTCATGTGTTATGTCTCCCAAGTGCTCTGTGCTGCCAGATTAAACTGTTTTACAGGGTTAGGCCCTTGTGCCAGGTAACTGGTATCCTGCTCCCACAGAGCAGTCACACTCCAGACAAATGTAAACTTTCCATGTGCAAGCATTGGAATGGCTCTGTTTAAACCACAGAAGCCTAAGAAAAATTTCTGTGAGGACATAACCTAGAAAAGCTCGACAGCTCCCTGATGGGGTGAGAAGGTCACAGGGAAACTCTGGTCACTTGGATGCCTGAGATTGTAAATATCTTTCTGAAACATTAGGATGCTTTGTGTGTCTGCAGCGAGTGAGCAAAAAGGAGAATGAGGCATGTGGGAAAAGATTGAAAAGTCTGAGATACTGAGAAGTAAGTGCTTCTAGCTGCTCTCCAACAGGCTCAGTGATTGATGATGGGTTTCTGTGAGTCTCTGGATTGCAGTGGGTATAGATACTCTGCACCACAGCACTCTGGGGTTAGCTCAGGCAAGTTCGGGAGTTGTGCCTCTCTGCACAGCAACATGACTGGGTCCTCTGCAGGTCCTCACCAGACACCCCTTCTACAGTAACCATACCGTGTTGTGTGCAGCAAATATTTTCTTAATGGTTGAGGATACTCTAGAAAATGAGAAAGACAATTTAAATTAACAAAAATAGACATGATAATAGAATTTTACTTCTCTTCCATCATTTTAGAAGTTAAAATTAATACTCCAGCAGCTTCTATGATGCATGTGCTACCAAATGGCAGTGTGTAGTTTATCTCCTAGGTAGCTCTGGGGAGCACAGTCCTTCTGCAGTTCATTTGGGTTATGCCTGGGATAGCCCCTGCTCAAAAGAGATATCAAGATGAAGATGAAGAGGAGGATCTGCTGCCTCACCATCATGAGATCTGCTTATTGTCCTCACCATGACCCAGGGAATGGACAAATAATTGTTATCAGTCTTCAGGCCTCCACCATCACACCTTCTCTGGGTACTGATGTAAAAGGACATGTTGTCTCCCATCAGTGAAGTGCATAATCTAAGTGAGTAGGCAGGTGAGTAACCCCCTTCCTCCTTAGTGAGGCAAAGCATGTGTTTAAATCCTATGAAAGCCTGTTGGACTTAAACACATACTTAAAATTTGGTGAAGTTGAAACACAGAGGTGGAGCTGAAATGCAGGAGTGGAAAATGAAACTGAAGAAATGCAACTCTGCCTGCTGGTTTAACAAAAGGCTGGCTGTACACTCTGTGTGTGTGTGGATTCTAGCTGCAGTATTTTACTTACATAAATGTCCTGATACAGACAATAATATCTGTAAGAGGATTGCCGTGCTTCGCAAGTAGATTAGGATTTAGTTAGATCCTAATTGCCTTCATTACCCAGGTGATTTGCCAAAGTTGCATGCTAGGCACTAGAATGTGTTTTTGCTTCTACGAATTTTGGGCCCCCTACAAGTATTTGACAGAGAGATAGAAATGTTGGTCTATTCTGAAGATAGTTTGTATTGGGAATACATATTTTCTGAAAACTCATCTCCAGGTAAGTAAACTTTGCTAAAAAAGCTCTCAAGCACAAAGTTTTAGAAGGAAAGTGAAGTGAAATCCCACACTGAGTGAAGAGATGTGTTATGGATTTTTTAAAAATTATATTTTCTTAGGTGAAAAAAATGTCTCTTATCAAAACGCCCCAAATCCAACACCACCACTGATTTTTCACTAGTTGATGATTCTGAAACCTGCTCTGGGAACAGCAAGTCAAGCTGCTGAAGTGGGGGGAAAAAAAGCACCACTGCTATCAGGCCCCCTGGGTTCTGTACTGCTTTGCTCTCTGATGACACACAGTTCATTTCCTGACCTCTGGAGAGATGACGGGGATAAAAAAAGAAAGGAAGAAAGCAACTCTTAATGCTAAGGAACGAACATGGAGTTCAACTTGAAATATAGGGAAGAGAGTCTTTCAAAAGTTGTAGCTGTATTTAGCATCAGAGTTCATGAGATCCACATGTCCCATCTTCTTTTTCTACAAATCCCAGAGGGGAAAAAAACCCATTTATTCTGATAGCCTGGAAGGAAAAAAAAATGTCTGTTCATCAATTTCCCCTTTTTTTAAGAGATAACCACTGACTCTACCCGTATGTTATCTTTATCCTGAGGCAGCAAATTTATCATAATTTATTCTGGTATATTCTAAATTTACCATGTTGATTACCACTGTATAAACAATGTCTGGCATTTGCCTCAGCCAAAGAATTGAGGCTGGCGCTGATTTGGAGTAGAGATCTGTGGAAGAGCTTCAATTTACTGAAGTGGCTGTAATATCAGTACAAACACCAGAGATAGATAGCTAAGGATATGGTGGTTTTAAAAGGAAAAAAAAGTAAGGATTCTTCTCCTGTGTGATGCTAATGAGCCACTTACTGAAATGAATCTGTTTGGAGAGGGAAGTCTGAATGACACAAGGTTAAAAAACATTAGAAAGTGGTCTGCAGGAACAGCTGACTGGAATCCTCATGGAAAAGCTGCTCTTAATTCTTCTTAGGTATCAGTGGGTAAGGGTTGAGAAAATCTTTATGTAATTACTGCATACAAATATGAGCAACATGAAAGGATTCTCAGAAGATTGGACTGAAACCAGTCCTAATCTCTGGGGACTAAAAAAAGAACTTGAAGGAGGACCCAAAAAAAGGGGAGAGACTGTCTCAACTAGAGATAAGTTTCTGTTTACAGTAAAAAAAAAAAAAAAGAATTATTTGATCAATTGGCCAAATTGCATATTTACCAAAAAATACCTGAAACGCCCCCATGCAAGCAAGAAGATGAAGCAAATTTTATGTCTTTTTCCTCATAGAATTACAATGTATTTCCTTCAAAACTCTTCAATTATAATTCTAATTCCCATAGTAAATTCTGATATTAAAATCATTTTATGAACCAAACTTTTAAATAACATGATGAGCTCTTTCATAAAATAGCAAATTCAGGATTTAATTTCTATTTACATCCTTGAAATCACATTTTTCTGTCGTCCTGTGCATCATACTTATTCTAGAACACCACTTTGGCATTAAGATCTTGGGTGAACTGCACCTGACTTTAATGAGGCTGAAAAAGCCTTATTTATCTCCCTGGCCCACTCTTTCTTGTGGTCTTCTTTTCTTCATGTGAGAAATACTTAGTCAAGTGATATGTCTTCTTTTCTTACAAAAAACCCAAAAAATCCCAAAAACAAAACAAAAACAAACTCAAACCTCAACAACAACAAAGAAAACAACCAAAAAATACCCACCCAAAAACAAACAAAAAAAACCAACTGAAAATCCCACATGAACTTGTCATTTTGGAGTTCTATCTTGTGTGTTGGCTGATTAAAATGAAAAATTACCTCCCGTTATGTGTGGAGTGTGCACTGTCATGATCTGTGTAAACATGAGAGCTTTTAGGCAAGTGTGTGTATGAGCTTAGCAAATGCTTCTTTGGAAGCATCTTAGAAAGTCTGTCTCTAATATTCTGTGGTTTTGTTTGGAATTCTTTATCTTTGCTTAATACTGTTAAGAAAATTCAGACTTAAACAATGTTTCTGATTTTCTGAGTTAAGCTAGAAAGATAATTTCAAATTGTTTTCCTCCAAATTGGCACTTTCTACTTTTTCTGCTGTACTCTGCTCTCTTCCCTTAAAGAGTTTGCTTAAAATCAGTATCAAATAGGATTCATTGCTAAGGAACAGCAAAGAGAATGGCTGAGATTATTTACAGCAACAATAATAAATGTACTTTCCTCTGTTTTCAAAGACACATTGTATCTCAAGGGGAAAGGAGAAAATAAATGTGACTTCTACACAAGGGACGTTGTATCAGAAGATTCCATTTCTCCTTAGACCACAATTGCCCTGAGCTCACATGTAACTTCAATCACTTCTTTAACTCATGACATTGGTTGCTTTGTGGATGAAACTGGATGGGACAAAATCTTGCAGGACTAAATATTAGAATGCATTTTTCATGCATTTTTCAGCACTCAGTTGTGTCTTTTCGGCCTCCATTTGGCATCTTTGCTTTATGCCATGCACACAGAAGCAACAGAGGTGTATCTTGTAAATAAGAACAGCAGGAAAATATGGAGATCATATCTAAATAAAAATAAAATTCACCACAATTCTGAAGTCTCTTTTGTGCCAGTTATCACATGAGTAGCAAACTCAAAGGTTGACACAAGTAAGTGCACGAGCATGCACTGACCTTTCAGCATGTCACCAGACCTGTAACATTACATGCTTGTAGGTAGACACTCTATTTCAACATTTTGCTTTTTTGGGATCTATAAAGTATGGTGGCTTTCCACACTGAATCCAAAGAAAGTTGCTATTTTTGATCTTTGCTCTTTACAGGATCGTATTCTGATATGGAGCATTCTGCATGACACAGCAGTAGTATGGAATCTAATTTTTGGGGATTTTTTCAGTACCTGTCAACCAGGAAATGTGATTATTATAAGAGCAGCTGAAATTGGTGGTGTGCTAAAAGAAAGCCCTAAAACCCTATGTTGCAGGCCAATTCAGCCTCTGACCCCTATGCCTATACAAGGTAGGAAAGAAAACAAAAATTTTAGGACTCCACATAAGCACTGGGTGACTCCTTAGCCCCCTCTAGCACAGATTTAAACATTTGCAGCAGGACAGAAGCCATTTGGGACAGCCAAAGGCAGCTGTGGGGTATGTTTGTTAATCGGTCTGTGCAATTTTCTTGGGCAGTTTTACCAAACTCTGTACATGAACAGTATGACTGTGATTTTTGATCTGTGTGTTTGAAACATGAACAAAAATGAGGGCACATCTCTTCAAAGATAGTTGCTTTATCCAGTCAAATAAAAATTAAATAATTTTTGCTTTAAGGTGACAACACCCAGCACCCAGCAAGTATTGCAATGTTTGTTATTCCACCATATACTGTGATTCTTTTGCCCTTCTTTATTCCTGACTCTTCAGCTTGGTTTTCTGTAAAGTCAGCAGATGTTGTATAGACTTCTTCTGTCAGTCCTTTTCTGTGTTCTGATCAGAATGTTTTTTCCATACTTATAAATCTAAGTACATTTTTATAGGAATTGACTTTATGGAGCATTTTAAAATGTTAAATTTCTCTTATTGCCATCATGATTTCCTCTGACTTGAAGACGGAGACATTTGCTCCTGCTTGATACCTTTTGAATAACACTCTCCCTAAATACTGTATTAACCAAGGGAAAATACAGTAACTTCTTAATGGCTTGAAGGGCTTTTTGGCTGGAAGACAGAGATTGAGTCTTTGCTAATGTATTCTTAAGAGTGCAGTACTGTGAAATAAAATATTTTGTTGATAGCAGAGAACTCACTTTAGCAGGAAAAGAAAGCTGTGCTAGTCTATTCTGTGGTACTGGAGTTTCTTCTAGTTCTTCTGGTGGTTTTAGCAGCTAAGCCATGTTATTCATAGATCTGTTTGGAAAGCAGTTTGAGATCATTCAGAATATTATGGTTTAAAAAAAAGGGTAAAATAATTGCATGTATTTACATTCCATTCATGTACAGCCATGTGTCTAGTAATGACGTTAAGAAAAATGTCAAGTTCTTTCACAACATATAATATGGCCTAAAAATAAATATAATGTTGTCTTGTAGTTTAGCAATTATTATAAAAAAGTGTTATCTCTCCACAAAAGAATGCAGTTTCTTTCTCCTCACAGACTGCTCGCTAGGACACAGGCTAACAAGCAGAGAAGAGGAGTGCGGTGTCCAATTTAAGCCATAGAATAGAAACAGTCTCACTGCTTAGGATAAGGCTGCAAAATACCATGGTAAGGGACACAGAGACCAGGCAGGAGCCTTTGCTTGCCTCAGGCACTCATGATGCTGGGTGGGATGCAAGTGGTGAGCATTGCTGTGGGGCAGAGCACAGCTGTTCTGTAGGGCTGAGCACAGCTGTCCTGTGGGGCCTTGGGCAGCACTGCTCCTGCTCCTCCCTGTGCAGTGCCCTGGGAGTCTGGGAGAGCTCCTCTGGCCCAGCTTTCCATGCAGACTCACCTCTGAGGGACGGCACTGCCTCCTCCCAGGAGTGCACTGGCCAACCTCTCAGCTGTGTGACAATGGCTGAGGAAGGAGAGCAATCATCCTGCAGAGCGGTTGTGGGTTTATTTCACTATTGTGTTGGGATTTTTTTCCTAGGGCGGATGGGAAGATTTAGAAGCTGAATAGAGGAGCTCTTTGAGAATAACTAAAGCCACAGCTTGATGAAAAGTATTGAGGAATGTCTGCCAGCCCATATGTTGAATGAAATATACTGCAGAACATGATATTACACTAAGAACTCCTCAACACATTTTTTAACTTGGGAGCAAAATGGATGTTCAAAGAATGGCTTGCTTTCTTCACACAGCGTACAAGCCACCATGCTCTGATGCCATGTAGTGAAAATGGTGGAGGTGCTAATACCAGCATTTTCGGGAAGAAATTGTTACTGGAGCCAAGGAACATTGTCTCTGTAACTAGAACTATGAGATCAAGAGCTGAGGGAAATGTCACAGCTGTCTCCTAGGAGACTGCTTTACAACATTCCAAAAAGACATGGAGTTGATTTGGGCAACCAAGCACTAATCTTGGTACTTTTAGTATGAATGGAATAGGGAGAAACCTGCAGATGCCATAAATAGAATTGGCAGTCAAACAGCCTACATTTCCTGTGAAAATTGCTCTTTATGTGAATGTTGGTTTCCCCACACCTGTTTTGCATTGATGACATTTTTTTGGAAGTTTTTCTTTAAATTTGGTTGCTGAAGTTTAATCAGCTGAACTTCTCAACTGACTCAGCAGGGTGGGCACAGGATCTTGAAGGTAAGAGTTTGTTTTCCCAGAATAATATCACTGTGTCTGTTTAGTTTTATCCATATATTGGAAGCTGTTTCCACTATCATGAGTCTAACCAAAAAAAGAAAAGAGAAAAAATTATCTGTTTATATTTTCAGCATTTAATTTAAACAAGGTATTATGATGTCCTTGAATCTAAAGGAAATTTTTGCTGCTTTGACACTGCAAAATGTGATGCTGTAAAATAACTGGATCTTTTCCAGCTCTACCTTGTGTGCCTGGGTTGGCCTAGAACCAGATTTTAATGTTACTATTGGGAGTACATTTTCAAAGTAATAAACAATTAAACAGTAGCAATGTGGTGGTGAGTAAATTTCTTTACTGTTAAACTTCAGTTGGCTCAGGTTTCTGTTTCCAGTGATTTTACAAGCAAACACTAAATTCCATCTTTATTCTTTCCTTGGATGACTTACAACCAAAACAGAGCAGGAAAAGTTTAGTATCATAATTTTATAAAATAAAGTAGATTTTATTAATTATTTAATTCTGTGATTCTCTGACAATTACCCAGAACCAGACTTTTTCAATCAACGGTCTCTCTACTACTATTTTTATCATTGAATTATAGGACCAAGGCTACATAGTATACTGAAGTGTAAGTTATATTAGTTTGATTGCTATGGACTGCAAGAGTCATGAAGCAAATAATATAATAGTGAATGAGAAGAAACCTTTGAGGGAATTTTTTTAAGGACTATTCAGTACTGACTTTCATACTCTAGTAGATGTGGAATAGGAAAAAGTATGTGAAAACCTATCCCCATCCTATAGTTTTGTGCATTCATAGAGACTTATTTTCAAGAGTGTTAGACACATTCAACGCAGATTTTCTCTGTCCTGGAATTCAAATGGAATGCTCTATGCTTTCCAACATATTAAAATTAAAATAGTGGGGTTCTGTGTGGGTGCTCCATGGTGCCTGTGCTCAAAGAATAATATCTGAATGTCAGTCATGTGGTGTGCTAAGTTTAATGATAACTTAATATCCAGTCAGAATAATGGATGGACTTGTTAGTGGAGAGAACCCACCCTTTAGCTAAAATACTCAAAGGACAAACATACTAGCAGAAAGACAGAAAAGAGCCAGAAAACCAAATTTTATTGGGAGGAAAAAGGAAAAACCAAACTCAAAAGTTTCACCCTGCACTTTGGATGCATTGTTTATTATCAGTGGAAATACTAGATAGTAATGGAGGGGATGCTGGAAATCCTGGGAAGCAGTGACTTTTCTTTGGTTGCTAATTTCTTTGATCTCCACCGGTTCCAGCAGCATGGGCCTCCTGACACATGCAGCATGCCAGGGGTGCTCCCAGACCTGTGGTGCATGGATTGCTGCCCTGAGCTGCAGAATGGGCTGAGGCTGTGCTTCTACCTCACTAGAGGTCACAGACTTTGAGGTGTCCTTCCCTGGTTGCAGTGCTCATGTGAATATTACCCAAGGTATTTTATTTCCTGCTCTGGCCCTTTCTTCCACTTGACCCAGTGCCACGAAGTTTTAGAATGCTTCATTCTTGCACAGATGGAATAAAGCAATGCATGTCCTTGTAAGCTGAGATCAAGACTGTCCCACAGGTAAAAATGGTGCAAGATAATCCAGGAAGCCCTTTCCCTCCCCACTTCTAAGCAGGCTTTTTTTGTGGTGCTGCTTTCCCAGACATTTTTTCAAAGCATTTGACTGTAGTGTCACATTTTAAATCCTCATGCAGTTGATGTTCCTTCCACTGACTTTAAAGAGCTTTGGATCAGGCCCTAAGTAAATAATGAGAATTTCTTCCACCTTAATTTATGTTTAATTTCTAAACTAAGCAGTTATGTCTTTCATCTTTATTCTTTATATTTTCTCATGACTCTGCTTGTTATTTTAAGGAAGTAGTAATATATACAGCATCTATATACACAGACTGCAATATATGTATACTGCCTGAAGTACAGTGGATTGTCTTGATGAAGGGATGAATACATAACTGTAAGGAACCCTTTAGAGTTCATCCAGAATACATAGTTACTTATTACCTTGTAGCCTGGATTCAGTCAAAGGTGTATTCAATAGTAATGTAAGATTTTTCTTTTTAAGCAGAGCAAATTATGATAAATGTTTTGGAAAAGATGCATATTCCAGGAGGATAAAAAGCACTCTTAGTATTGAGCTTACTGCTTAAGACTGCAAAAATCAGGAAATGTTATTAGATGTTCAATAACAAAGAATAAAGACAATTATCTCATCTACCAACCAATGGAAAGTGGTTCCCAACTGTACATTTTCTAGTGTTCAGTCCCCAAACTAAGTGCTTTCAATTCCATTCCTGTGCACGTGTACATTTATGTGAGGGCTTTTCAGTACAAAATCACATCACACTAGAGATATTGGCTTCTCCCTTCCACTTTCCAAATTAACTGTTGTCCATGAATGATATCATCATTGGCATGCTGGCTTTAAGCTTTTTTTGCTATAACATGAAATGCTTTGCATCATACCGTACATTTTGTCACACACCAGCTTTCATTTTCATTTCTGAGTAGAAGGATAAATATTGCCTTTGCAAAGAGTGGCAGCAGAGGAAAGAGAGAGATGGGAGATTGCTGTGGTTGCTATGCTTCAGCAAAGCATCCTGGGAGATGTGGCCTGCGGGCACCCCACCACCCCAGAAGGATGGAAATTAACTCTTTCATTTGAAGTAACCTGAGCTGAGACAATGTTACCTTCACCTTACCTCACTTTTGTTGCCTTTTAACTGCACAACTGACAGAAAGGCTTCTCCAGAGGGGAATTTGTATTCCAGGCGCCTCTCCTCACTGCTGGTGGAGAGGGTAATGGATACACCTCTGTGCCTGTGGTTAGTTGGTGTTTTGGCAAGGTGGGGTTCATTGAAATTTTATGATGCTGTGAGGAGCAACAAACATTTCAGAAAAAAAAATGTATCTAGACATAGGGGACACACAATTTTTGGGTGTTTTCACTTCTGTAGATGAGGGAAACAGCAAAGCATACAAATGCTAGTACTCTCATTCAGATATTTACTTTATTTTCATAATTTCCTATTTTAACTAATATGAAAGACCTGTAGCCAGTTTTCCAGGGGTATTGAGCCTTCAATACTACTGCTGAAACTGTTCAGTGCTGACATTGACAACCTATGTACAAAGTCAAACTTTTCACACTATTATGTATGTGAAGATTGTCTTTCAAATTTATGACTTCTGATGAATTTTTTGTTTCTCTATGAGAATTAAAAAGTTCAATCATTCCTTGGTTCTTAATAGAAAGGTAGCATGAAAATAAATCTGCAATGTACTCTGTTAAGTTAGGTGTGAGGGAGGAAGGTGGAAGTGGGTGTATCTACATGAAGTTCATTGCTTTGTATTTAAAGCAAGGCTGGATAACGTGCTTCTGTGCAATGGTTAAAGATAGTGCATTTTTTTATGTTCTCTGCATTTATTCTATCATGATTTCACCAAATAACACAGGAATCCTCTTGAAAATCTAATGCAGGATCATAGAATTAAAGCTGGGTAAAAGTGAACTTGCATGAAGAGGCAACTGATGTGGGTAGATCACATTAATTTAGGCAGTATTATTGTGGCATTTCTAAAATTAAGACACCAGCCTTCATATTTTCTAAGTATCCTCTGGAGCAAGAAAGTTATAAAAGGTTTTCCCATTTTGCTCAAAATGTTAGGAAGAGTTTGCTTTGCTCTTACCCATAATACTTTGGAAGTTTTGACTCTGAAAAGTAAGGGTGATTTTGAGTAGAAGCTGATACACTTAGTAAGAACCCAACCATTCCTTGGCATCCTTTGGTTATAATTAAACATTTTTCAGTTCTGTCATGGATTCTCTTCATCAAAATGCATGCAATCTTTATTAATGTTGAAATGCATTATACTATTATAAACACTCTCAGAAAAACATGTATAGACCCTTGAAATATTTAACTATCCCTGTATTGTAGTATTTAAAGAATTCAGAACACGCTGTTTTGGTGTTTGAAATTCCCCTTTTGCACAGACAAGGTGCTGAATCTGAGATTTGATGCTAATAGGAAATAAATAGCAAAGCCTGTGACAGGAAAGCAACTGAGTTTCTCTGAAAATCAACTCCAACCACACCCTAGTTCCTTTTGAAAGAGGGATTCTCCCAGTTCTTCCTCCTTCTGTGACCTAGGGAGAGAAAACTTTAACAGAAGTTTATTAAGTTCTTTATTTGTATTCTTGTACTGCCTTTAAGTCTCAGTATTGGTCATGAGGTAAAGGTGTTTCTTTGCCTAGAGACACTGACAAAAAAAAGGATGCTGTGTGAAACTACAGCACTTAAGCCAATAAATATAGTATGAGCTTGGAAATTATGCAGTTTCTTTAAGTTTGCATGTTTGAGTGCGATGCCTAAGTTGTTCACAGTAGGAAATGCAGCAATTTATTTTGTTACTTTAGAAATACCCTATCTGTGTAGAGAAAAGATTGAATTACTCTGAAATGTGCATGGAGTGCTTTCCTGAGTGTGGTTTTGGCACATGATATAGGAAGAAAGTATAACACTACTGTTCTCCTGATCCCATGTCCTGGTGAATAAATATAAAGCTTTTATAGGTATAAAGTGCCTCAGGAGTTTACAAAATAATCAGAGTTTATAAAATCAAGCTTCAGGAGGTTAAACATATGTACTTACAAATATAGTTTAGAGAATTGTGGATAGTAGTATCTGTGTAAAATAGACTTTTTCACCTCTTTCAGTTTCATTTCCATGCACAGTGTACACAACCAAGCATAGCTGATAACTTGATAGTTGCATACATAGTGGCCTGTTAAATTTGCTGGTATCATTTAACTTTCTCATAAACATGAGGGTTTTTGTGAAAGTAATTAATGAAAGGGAGATTACATTTCAGAATCTTAGCTGGTGAAGAGATAAGAAAAAAGCTGCAAGATAAATATGTCAATATCATTCCTGAAGCAGAGTAAAAAATCTCAACTCTAGCAATGTCAACAAAAACATGTTTCTCTTCAGATTTAATTTCCATGAGAAACTATGTTAAATTAAAACCTTCCAGTGCAGTGTCCTTCCATTTTTTTGCATTTTTACTACCTAGAGATCAAACAGTTTGACACAGCAAAAATTCTAGTGAGTTAAGAAGAAATGCTGATTGGTTTGTTGGCTGGTGGCCGGGGGAATGTTATGACCAAGTAATTATGTGTTCTGGACAGATGTATTAACCAGGCTTCGGGCTGGAGCCACTGCATATTATTTTAGTCATAAGACTAGGGGAACTGAATCATTTTCAAAGAGCTGGCTGGCTGACACTGCCTTAGTGATGCCTGTTCCAATGATTCTTTGGCAACAACTTCCAACGCTGCACTTATGACACAGTAAACAAAAACTACATTAAAGGTTTGTTTTTTAATCATAGAGAAGTTGAACATTTCCACTGAGCTATTTTGCTATTTATCAAGAAGCACTGAAGGTTATTGTACAGCTTCCATCCTTGTTTCCCTTACCAAAGAAGGGGAGCTGTTTAGCAAAATTGTTTTAGATCTGGTGATAGTAAAAATACTACAGAATTCAAAGTTTTTATCAATTCATTGAGTTCTTATCTCTAAACCTGCTGTGTCATGTTTGTTTATTCACTCACTTTTTGAGGTAAGAATTTTTTTTTTAATTGGACTGACAAGTAAAATGAAGGGGGCTTTCATTGTCAGCCTCAAGTTAAGAGATGGTGAGATTTCTTCTGTTCTGGTAAGTAACAACATTGTTTTGCAAGATTCTGAAATATTATATTGAGAGGCGAAGCAATAATTTGGAAGGGAAAAGAAATTTGGATAAAATGCAGTCCTTGCTAAAAAATGTAATTTTTACATAAAAACCAGCATAATGTGTGCATACATTAATATTTAGAATCTTCTAAAAGTGATACTTGAGCTATTTCAGTAAGATTTGTCACCCAATAAGCATTAAGGGGCCTTTAAGTTTTGAGGAAAAGTTGCTTTATTAATTTTTCAGCGACTTGATTTTTGCAACTACTTTGTAAATGCACATTGCCTGTGCATGTACAGGTGTAGTTGGTATAGTTAATTTGCAAATGCCCATTGTACAAGGGTTATTTTTTGGGGGTGGAGTTGTTCTGTGTTTTTCATAGTTCTAACCCAACTGGTTCTTTCCCAAGGACACAACATAGAACAAGAGCAGCCCTTCATAATGAAGCGGGAAAGAGTCTGTTGTTTTGATTTCCCTCTGCAGTGATGGATTATGAATGTAAACTGTTATGTAAGGTCATTTTGAACATTGCCCTGGAGGCAGTATGTCAAGGGAAGCATAGCAAACAAGTCAAAGATTCTCTTTCTTGGAATTGCAATGGATTTAAATGAGAAAGGCTCTTTGCTGCCCTCTGATTCTAAGGGCACACTCTGTGACTGGAAAAATATAGATCTGCACCTAGAGCCCAGGCAGCTGGTTACAGCAGGCTTGAGAGGAAGCTTTATTTTTAGGTCTCTTACTTGCTGGTTTGACTGTGGTAAATGGCAGACTCTGTGCTCCAGGTTCACCTTCTGTAAAGCACAGGTGATAAAGTGGTGGGGCTAACGACAGCTACTGTAGTGCTGAATGTCGGAGGCTTGTGGGTTTTTTGGTTTGGAGGATGCTGCGAATAAATGAATAGTAAAATACACAAGGGAAAGAGTGTGTTATGGTAAAATGTAAAAGTCATTCAAAACTCTCCTTTCAGAATTGTGCAGGGGTAAATTATCCTTGTCGCTGGTGATTCATGGTGTCTTTTGATGTGCATGTTGGAGTCCCTTCTAATTTGTACGCCCCAGTCAATTATGAAGGACCAATTTGGCCTGCAAATTTTTCTTCCACCCAACTCCTGTTGGCAAAAGAGGGGTTTGTCTGCAAACTTCCTTTCCATATACCTCAGCTGCCAAAACTCCAGGGTCAGTTTGCTAAGACAGTGAACAAGGGAAAAGTGAGATCCTGTTAAGGTATTTGTTCTCTCTTTCACCAGGGTAGCACAGTGTTTCAGAAAAGCATAATGTGTTTTTCTGAAAGAGGAAAAGAAAGGGAAAGATAGAGTAATTTGGCACCTGTACAAACACATATTTTATTGTTTCATTGTTTTGAAATATTTTTGATAAACTGTAAATTGTTGCTAGTGAAACATTGAGTATTGCCAATTTCTATGTATTCTTTTGGCTTGATAGAAACTTGGTGAACAGAAGACAAAGATGCTTCTCTAACATGGACCTACTGAAGGGAGACTCAAAGGATGCCTTCTGTTTCATTGTCAGATCAGTAATGAACTTGGTCACTGCTCTGATTTGGATCTTTCAAGAATCTTTTTTGTCCTGGGAAGCTTTGAAAGATAGTAGATATTTTTTCCTTTTCAGAATCATGACACGGAATCAGAAAAGCAAATGCTTAATTCTCTACATAAGTCTTCACACTCTTCATGTTTTTGTGTGTATCCATGTGTGTGCATGTGCCTGGGTGTGTGCATAAATGGTTCAGATTATAACCTGAAAGCCATTCAGTGGAAGGCTAACAGACAAAAATTAAAGCCTCAAGTGGCATCTATAAATTTGTTCCAAACTCCCAGGGTATCTGAGCCTGTCCAAGAGCAAGTCTGAAAATGTCTTCAAGACCTGTTTTCTTCAACAGGCCAAACCCAAAACACCCCAATCTGATGGGAGACCCTCCTTTTGCATTTGACTGGTTTGGAATGGGCCCAATGGATCCAACAAGTTGATGTAGTGAGAAGCTAAGGGATTGCATGTGCATAAATAAAACCCTGCCGTCAAAATTATGTTAATTTAAATCCCCAGAATGTATATGAGTGCTCAGCAGTTATTTATTAATTCCTTATCCACCAGGATGAGCTTAAATTGTGAGCTGAGTCCCTGGCAGATTTATGCAAGTGTCTTCTTTTCCTTAGTTGGAAAAATTTGTTGTGGGAATTTTTTGTTGTTGATGGTGTTTCTGTGGATTCTTTTTGTGTGTTTGACTTTTTTGTTTGGCTGGTTTTGATTTTGTTTTTTTAAGAGTGAAAATAAACCAAATCCTTCTGGTTTAACAATGATTTATTTTCTTGTAGTTACATCCGAGATGTTAATACTAAAATGTACAGCCCAGACCCTGGAGTCTCATGAGGCAAATATGTTAATGGCTTATAGATTAAAATAGCTATTATCTCATTTACTCTGGGAACAAGCTATGAGAGCTAAAAAATTAACAATATAATGAATAAATGTACTCTAAACAAGACCAAAAGTTGTTTTCTAAAGATGAAAAGTGGAAGATCACGAGACTTCAGGCTGGCACTTTTTAATAAATTGTGCTGACAATTTTGTCAGGCTGCTATAATCCTTAGACTACATTATACATACTCCTACAAATTTCTGTAAATGGAAATAAACAATGGTCCTCACGGGACTGGCTTAGCTTACAAAAAGCAAAGTAACTCACTGACAGTACAAATGAAGACCATCTTTTTTCCTTCAGTTAATTTCTTCAAAGTGTGTGTATACTACCAAATCTATGAAAAAAATTGAAATGTAGTCTCCATTGGATATATGGGTATGTACAGAGAAAGGGATGGATAAATGCCTTCAAGCATTAGGACCAGAAATTCATGCTTTCTTGTGATTTTGAATGGTAAATGATCAATTGGTATAATCCTAGGAGATGAGAACCAATAGTGTGTTTAGTGAGCATTTACCAAGAAGTGACATTTCATTGCTTCTTTGGTATTTGGAAGCCAAAGGAAGGCAGGGACTGCTACCTTGAAAAAAGCCAAATCCTGCTCATTTGCCAGTTGGTGACATATTTCCTCCTTCAGTCACAGCAGCTCTTGAATCCTGGTTAGCATATAAATTTAGTTTAAAAATTTTATTAATGCAACATTCACCAGTGCCCTTAAAAGTCAAAGCATTTTCGTCTCATGCACAGCATGGAACTGATGGCAAGTTCCACTTCTGCTTTCCCCACTGTGTTCCCCAGCTGTAGCACCCAGCTTAGCCCAGTGCTGGGCTGCTACCTTGCTTTTCAGTGATTAGATTGAATGTGGGATTTAGAGGCCGATTTGCTTGGTCCTGTTATCTTACAAGCTACTTTTTTTTTTTTTTTTTTTTTTTTTTTTTTTTTGTACTGGCAAGGCTCCTGATGTAGATATGTTATGGATACAAAGGAAAGCAGAGTATGAATGAAGATATTTTCTTTTGATTTTGCAACAAAGAAAAAAATACAAATTCTGGTGCTTACTGGGTTAGGGATGAGGATGTTTACAGGATAATTTGAGTGGGAACTAAAACAAAAAGAACATTTTCATCCTTTCTGATTAATAGGTGTTTGTACAGCACCACAAAGATGAGAGGCATGTTAAGTGTTATTAATTAATATTCTTTCAAGATATTTATAAGATAATTATAATATTTATGTATTTATGACAACAAAAATGTTTCAATATCAAAGCGAATTATCCCAGAAAAAATGCCAAGCTTTTGATCTGCTTATACATCACATCACTGCAAACCTTTTCCTTTCAACCTAGAGTTACATTCAAAAGCAGAAAGATATACAGCTGACGTTTCGAACTGAACGACGCTACGATAAACTAGGGTTTCTCTAGAAGATAAAATACATCATAAATCGGTGTAACACTTACCTCATTTTAAATATTACTGTCTCCTTTTATCAGGTAACACTATATAACCTCCCTTTACCTCCTTTCTTCCCATATTTTATTTGGTGTATTAATTCTGAACAATGATCACAAGCAGAATTTTTTTTAATTAAAATCAAATATATGGCCTTAGAGGCTTAGGTTATCTGATAAAAATATTTTAATTAAAAAGATACCAATTCTTTTGGCTCCCTGATGAATTGATAATAATTGAAATGTACAGTGTTAATTTTAATCTGCAGCCAGTTGTTTAAAAAATAATTCCTACCCTTTTTCAAAGTCAAAAATAAATAAGTAAAAAGAAATTCCTTAAGGGGAAGAGGAACCTCGCCTGATGGGCTTTTTATTGCAGATTGTCAAAGAATCACTCCATATTGGACAGAGCTTATTACATTTACTTATAAAGTTATTTTATTTTATTTTTCTAAGGATAAAGAGATGTTTGTCTGACTAAAGTAACTGAGTTGTTCCTACTTTCATGGCACTCTACCTCTAGAGGGACTTTATATCTCTTACAAATGTACTTTCTTTACAAAATGCTGACTCCGTCATAATAATTGGGAAATGTATTTCACTAAAGCAAGGCTTCACACCTGGATCTTGCCCTGAGGAGTGTGCACAAAACAAGGACAAATTTCAAATGGAGAAAATTGTTTTTATATTGGGAACGTGGCTGTTGTGCAGCAGCCCTGCAATGCCCCATTAGAGAAATGTGGTTTAAGGAGAGGATAGCAAATAGCATTCTCACACTTCAAGAAAAATATCAAGATCATACAAAAAAAAAAGAAAGGAAATATCCACTTCTTATACTTTTATTTATTTATACTCTAAACCACTTATCAGAACAACTTATCTTTTCAGGTTTTTATAAGAATTTCTGGATCAAACTTCTACAAGAAAATCAGAATTTTTTTTTTTTTTAAGATGGACCAGAAGTTTAGGAATGGCTAGTTATTATTTTAAAGGAATATCCAGTGTAACATGAATTTGAAAGCTGATACTGAAGCAAAGTATAGATATTGAGTGACAGTTACCATATAAGAGCTTCTATACAAGAAAAGTTGAAAATGCCAGGTACAGTGCATAAGTCACTAAGAAGTTTTATTTTTTCCTTTAGAGATTGTAGGACTTAATTAGATATTAATTCCAGGTGGGATGTTGCCTGGAATTCTTTCATTTATAATGATTGATTTTTAAGATCTAATCCGTTTTTATAAATCATTGGATGCGTATGGCTTCATTCAAAAGAGTGATTTAATTCTATTGTGACTGTTCTGACCTTAAATAATATGCAAACTTGGGATAGTAAGTAAAATACTTTTTTAAATAAATTAAAAGTGTAATTTTTATCTTCACAGAAATTTGAAGTTCATTTTCCAAGTTTGACAGTGGTTATGCAAAATCAACTAAATACAATCAAAACCCACTACATTCAAATAAACGATTATGTTTTTGTTTGTGATTTTTAATGTATTAACTTAGGTTGATCAAGATGTTAAAATAAAACAAAAATAATAAAATGTTTGGAAGCAGAGCCAATCTGTGTGTGCCATTTAACAACACATAAGAGTAAAAAATATTACTGTGCTACCCACAGAAAAAATAGCATCAACTATGCATGGTAGCAGACCAACTACACTGAAATCATGTGTGCAAATGATAGGATTTGGAGGGCTACGCCCTGCCTTCAATGTGCCCTCTGCCTAACCAAACACCTTAGCTAGGCAGTTCAATAAGTATTGCAGTTTTCAAATGTGCAGGACACTTTCCACTAACAATACTGGGAGCTGTTGGCCAGACTTCAATTGGGGGGCTAAATAAGATCATGAGAGTTCAACCACAGCCATATACATTTAATGATTTTGTTCAGCAGCCTCAACTTTTAAAATTTCTTACTCTATTCACGGGTGATTACTGTCATTCTTTCCAAACATTCCTGTTTCCAAAGATTATTCTTGTGAGTTCTGTAAATAGTGCCTAAAAATTTTCTTGCGTATCACTTTGCACGTTTTGCTGTGATCCTGGAATAGAGAAAGTATTTGTGCATACTATTTCTTATTTTATATGGTATTTCAGTGAAAGTTTCATGAGTTTTTATAAGATTTGTAATTTTTTAATATTTCCTGAACACATAAATGTGTTTAGGGTATGAAAGAGGAGGGAACTTGAGCTGGTAGATTGATGAAATCAGAAACCAGAATTGTAGAAACAGGTAGGTAGCTGATTTAAATTCCTTGGCATTAAACTAATAAATATTGGTGTCTGAAGTGGTGTCACTGTTTTATCATCATTTAATGTCATAACTTGACATTTTTGCCTTTCTTATATCTATCTAATTATAATTATGTAACCATAATAACAGAATTAAGGAGGCAATCAGGATAGATATTTTAAATCAAGACTAATCCTTGGTGAGCAGTAATCTTTCTTTTAGGTAAAATGCATTTGTTATGGATTCTACAAAAAAAGTATATTCTCTTGGTTTTTTAGTATCTTTTAGCTCTGTAGTAGGGAAAAATAAATTGAGATCAGCATAAAAACCTTATCTTCACTAGGTCAGTGGCATGGTTTAGAAACAGGTTAGTGGCAGCCAGATATACAGTGGCTTTTACTTGCCTTTCATATCATGTCTATAGTGTTTACTCCATAAGACAACTTCAACAGACAATATCAAGAGGCTTAGGCTGCTCAAATGTTATGTCAGTCAGTCTGTGCTTTTCTTGAGTATAGCTTAAAACAACGTATTTCTTTTCTCCTCTGTTTGGATTTTTTTTTCCTTTTTGAAGAATCAAAAAGGGAAATTTTATTATCTCCCTTCACAGAAGGGCAACATTTGTTTCTTTATTTTTGTATATGAATTTACTACAACAGATAACAGGATATTGCAGTCTTTGTGATGATTTAGAAGCAAGGGGGGGTTCTTTCTTTTTCCTTTTTTTTACGTGCTGTTTCTTTACCTCCTTTGCTTTTGGTTTTGCTCATGTTGCATTGACCTGCACATGTGCTGTAGGCAGTCTTCTGGCTTGCATGCATACACACACATGTGGTGCCTATACCAAGAGGATCCACCACGAGGTCTGCATGCACTCCTGCAATTAAAACTGCTCTCATTTAAAAATAAGGCTTACTGACACGTGTCACTACAGACAAACAAAAGAAAGGAAAAAAACAACCTCAAATTCAGCATTTCCTGAGAGAGGAATGCTCAAAAGCAATGCTAATATCTGGAGGAGAGGTCTGTTTTTGTGACTGCTTTTCACTTCCCGTTTCTCTACAGGAGGAATCCTAGGACTGTGTGAGGTAGGCTTTCAGCTTTGGAAAACACACAGAGCCTGCAGAGTCTGCACCCCAAATACGTGCTCATTGTGTATTTTGGTTATAATCAATGCGTGTTGTTAAGATCATTTTTGGTTTTCTGATAAAGTAGTAGAAATAATCATACAGATCACAGAAAAACAGAAATTTCTAAAAAACTGCATATTCACCAGTTAAAATGGCAATTGAATAGCCTGCTGAAGGAGAGCATTGAACAGTTTATTCTAAATTTCTGAAAATAATTTTATTGTTTTGAAAAAAAAGTTTTTAAAAATCCAGAAGAAAACCATATGAATTCTTTTGAGATAACATTTATAATTTTGATTATACATAGAGCAAAAATGCAAATTCAGTGAGTTTTGCCTGAGTTCATATCTTGTTCAGAAATTAGTTGTACTAATAAAATAGGTTTTGTCTTAAGAAGGAATAAAGAAAAACCTTTTATTACCACAAAATTTGATACCAAGTTTTGCATTTTGTAAACCGCTATAATTTTTTTCATAATTTTACTTTGTCATCAGAAAAAAAAAAATCCCTTCTAGTTGTGCTTTACTGCTAAAGGTATGAAAATCTGTTAAAAAGGTAAATTTACTGTTAAATGTATTACAGAAGTGAAATGTTAAAACACTGCATTGGTATGTTGGAAGCATTTAATTTTGATAGGCATGATGTATAGCTAGGGAAGTAAATGTACTCAAATTATGCTGTCTTTGAAAGACTAGGTAATTTGAAAGTAGATTATCCAATGAGACCGAAGTAGTAGTTGTCAAATTTTCAGGAAGTAATTAAACAAGCGGAGGGTCTCTCTTTTTTACTGGCTGTTTCTGGGTTGCATAGAGATTATGAAGAGAGACAAGAAAAATGACAGAGCAGGCTAAACAGCACATCAAACTCCCCTTGAAGAAAGCTTTTTTTTCCCCTCTTAGTGGCTTTCTGAATAAGCTAGGTAATGTTTTATGGTATTTTTGTTGCAGGTATCTGGTAAAATGTGCCCTTTGGAAAAGCAAGAGACACCACAGGCAACTTCTTTGTTTTTAATACCTCTTAATGAAATCTGTGTTACTCCAAAATGCTTCTTGCCTATATACGGTTTTGTTTTGTTGTTTTGTTTAAGATTTTTGTTTAGATCTCAGTTCTTCTGGATGACTGCCATCTGGCACTCTGCCTTTTATTTCCAAAAGTAGGTCCACAATTTCTTGTCCAGCTGCTGTTGGTGCTGCCCAAGCTTTCACACAGCTCCACACTCACAGAGCACCTCAGTCCTCCTCTGGCACACACAGCCTCACTTTTGCTCTGCTTTTCCCAGTTTGCATGCTGCAACATGAAGTAGCTGCCCCAGCAGCTACATAACATCAGGAAATGAGCTGGGGTCTCAGTTTGGCTAAGAAATGTCAGTGCCTGCCCCTCAGAGCAGAAAGCAAGTGTCCAGAGTGGGGATGAAGTTAGATGATAGGACACAACCCTCTGGCTAGTGTAAACATGGAGGGCAGGGCTGTGCCTTTTTATTTTGCAAATTCCTATGTAACCGTTTTAGGAATCAGCCCTCAGTATCTAGGTAGTAAGTGCTGTATCAAATCAAGAGGTTTTTCTAACTTCAGGGAGATGAGAACAATAAGTGTCCAGCCATTAAAATGGCTTTCATGATAATTCTCAAATCCCTCTCTCTCTGTGTATTTCAGTAGAGCAGATGCATGAAGGGAAATCACAATGGTACCAACTTAGAAGGTGAGGTAGCAGATCAGATTACCTTGAGAAATCAGCAGTAAAATCCACTCCTGACTTTTCAGGAAGCCTCCTGCAGTGTCCCATGCCCAGATTTGTCATTGCACACACAGAGAAGTAAGGGACCACCTGGGGCCATTGACAGGGACCTAAGGCAAATCTGATTGGCCTCCCAGAAAAGTAGGAGGAAAACATAAGGATTTTGGACAGCCAAACTGACACTACAATCACCTACAAGTAGCCGCTTCTCTCTTGACTTCTTCTTAGGCATAAGATTTCTGCTGCGAATGTTCTGTTGACCTTGCCCTTTTCAGTTGCCCAAAGAGCTAATTCTGACTCACAGCAGCCAGTGCTTCAGCCACTCTCTCACCTAGAGCTAGGACTAGTGTGGAAACTTTCCATATTGACAACAAGGCCTTCTTCACCTCTTCCCCTTCTTTTTCTTGCCCTTTCATATGACAGACTAATGCAAGATTTCTCTCTAAGACATGAGGATTTATATGTGTTTACCTTACCTATTCACTGCTTTAAACTGTGGGATGAAGACTACTGATTAATGTTGCTAACTACTGAAAAACTGCTGCTGTGCTCCCTGGAGAGGACTGGAAGTCACCAAACGGATCTCTTGTAGGCTATAGCTGTCTGTGCATCAAATAGTCTGATAACATTTCCATAACAAAACTGATAAGTTAACTAAAAATTAAATCCATGCTTTAATTTTAAAAGTGGGTACATGAGAAATTGAGTAAGAAGAATATTTTAATCTTTTTTAAACAGTCACCTTAAATATTTTTGGCTCCAGATCTCATGAGAGGGGGGGACATCTATTTTAGTACTAAATTACCTTCTTTAATTACTATCTTCGTATTTCTACATGAAAACTGCATTTTCAAAAGACTATTTCTGGTAGCTGGAAAATTAAGATGATAGGAAATTATGACAGTAGATGAAGGTGATAGTTATTTTTCTGAAGGATTTCTTCAGACACAGTTGTAATATTCTAGAGTAAGCTGAGAGGCCATTGCTTTTCTGCAGTTGCACCATCTGATTAGCAGTGTATGCATGGCTCTAGATAGCACTGATGACACTAAACCCACTTTCAGCCCAGATATGCACCTGCAAATCAAGAATTTTCCACACCAGTTGTGAAAGACACTTCCAGCTGCATCCACAATGTACAAGGGAGGCATCAGAAAAAGCACTGATACTTGTTAGAAAGTTGCGTATGTGTACATTTAGTTTCAGGATCCTTTACCAGACTGGTTTTTTTCTTTACTGAAACAGATGAATGGAACGGGCTGTCTTTGAAGTTACCAGCCTGATGTTTTTTATGGAAATGATGCTGGAAGCAGTGTCCAGGGAGAGGCTGACTTGAGAAGAGGCTGAATTCTTGCTAACAAGTTTGGGACTGGTGGAGAAAGGCTCCCCTTGATACCAGGAAGAGGGGTACCTGAAAGGTCACGTTTGAGAAAAGAAATGTTTGAGAGTTGCTCTGCATGTGGTAGTAACACTGAAAACTGCAAACTACAGGTCATCAGTATATTTTTATGTGGAGATCGTTAAGAAATAGAAAACTGGAGCTGTTAATCACAGTTGTTATTACTGTGGGTGAATGAGGGATTAACAGAAGGAATAAGATTGATTTGCATGTGTTTACACAAAAGCATGTGTCCAGAGCATCCATTGGTATTATGCACTCCCTCAAGTTAAAGAGCTAAATTCTTCAAACAAGTGCACAATTCTAAGGAAAGTGTTTGATGGAATTCATTATCCTCTACATTTGGGGAATTATTGGGCATTGCTTATAAACGCAGGGAGAAAACTTGTGGTGGTAGGTGAGACACCAAAAAGTCTTGATGTTTTTTTTTCAGTCAACTATCATATTTGGTTGACTTGACAAAGTTTCAGCTTTGTCCACAAATAATTAAATATAACTGGTTTTGGAGACCCTGTTTGATCCTTTGGCTTCTATGCAGAGAAGCCAAGGTACCTCATTTAAAAAGAAAAACTCCGAAAGTGCGATATCTTTTCACCAGGTTTGTTTGCACTTTTCCAGTTCTGTTGCCCGTCTGCCCCTGGTGCTGCAGGAGAGTCCCTCTCCCGCTCCTCCCCAGCGGCACGGCGGAGTCTGACTGCCTCCCCGCAGCGGGACAGCTCTCCGCGCCGCTCAGCCCTTCGCCCCAGCCCCTGGGCTTCTCCCGACACCTTTTTCCTCTTTCTGTCTGTCTCTGGATGGGGGAGACGGCCGGGCGCAGGAAAATCTCCCGCGGGCAGGACCAAGGGGAGCCGCTGAGCTCCCCCCGCTTTCCCCGTGCTCTGGCTTTCCTCTCCCTGAAGCCCTGTGTACACAAAGGGCTCGCTTCTGCCTTTCAATTAAGTAACCGAGATTTATTTACTTTTACTCTTTCTCCCATCCCTACACGTATTTGGTGTCCGTAGCTCCTGTCAGTTTTGGGATTGGGTGTTCTTTTGATTTTTTTTTCCCTCCCTTCCTCTCTATGAAGTTATTTTTTTGCATTTCCCCGGAGGCAGATTTAAATCAAACGTCCGTGTAAGGGAGGGCTCCATCCAGCCTGACTCCTACACCCAGCGGACAGACGCGCCTCGGCCGCCCCGCCGCTCCGGCCGAGAGCCCGGCCCTGGCTGGGCAGTGCGGGGGTGCCCGAGGAGCCCCCGCGGGCTGGGAGCGGCTGGCGGAGCTCAGCCTCGGTACATACCCCGGGGAGGGGGGGAAGAGCCACCAACAAAAAAACCCCAACAACAGAAAGCACACCAAACCCACCGGGGCTGGAGAAGGAGGGCTCCCCCGTGCTTAAGGAGCTGAGGCGGGGTTGGGTACACGAAGTGTCGGGGACAGCGCTTGGCACCGGCGGGTCCTGCGGGGCTCTCCCGGAGCGCCTTATATGGCGGGGGCGGGGGGCCCGGCTGCAGGCTGGGCCCAGCCCGGGGAGCGGGCGCGGGGCCGCCGCGGGGTGCAGGCTTCGTGTCCTTCTAGGGGACACACGGAGCGGACGAGACGGGGATCTCCGAGGAGACCCCATCCCGCCAGAAGGAAAGACCGTAGCAACCTTCCCGGCCACGAAAGGTAAATGAGATTTGGTCTCTGTTGGGGTTGTGTTGTTGTTGTTGTTGTTGGAACTTTTTGTTTGGACTGGTGGTTTGTTTTGTTGCGGGAGTTTTTCTGTGTACGTGATTTAAAACAAAACAAGTATATTTTTTCATTCTCTCTCTTTTTCCCTCCTCTCGTGGTTTCCTGAACGGCGTGGACCTGGCGTGGGGAGGCGGCCACCGGCATCCCGGGGAGTGCCGGCGCCCTGTCCCCGCCAGCTGTGTGTGCCCGCCGGCTGTGTGTGCCCGCCGGCTGTGTGTCCCCGCCGGCTGTGTGTGCCCGCCGGCTGTGTGTGCCCGCCGGCTGTGTGTGTCCCCGCCGGCTGTGTGCCCGCGGGGTCGCGCCCCGCCGGCGGGGGCACAGCTCGGGGGACGCAGAGCGCCCGAGGGCCCGGCGCTGCTCGCTCCCGCCGGCGGCCCCTCCGCCTCCCGTCCTCCTTCTCCGCCGGCCCCGCGCTCCTTTGCTGCCGGCCACCGCGGGCACTCCGCGTCCGCTCCGAGGCTCCATGCATGACTTCGGGAAGAAATGAAGGGGAGAAAGTCGAGGAATTTTCTGTTCGGCATTGAAGTGGGAGAAAGAAAAACCGCGAGTTCGATCACCTGCCCTGCGCCCTGACCGCAGGAGAGCCCGGCCCGGCCGGGGCTGTGGAGCTTTTATTGCCCATGTATAAATAGTGTCGGGGGAGCGGCCGGTAATGCGATCAGGAAGGGAGGCATTAGGCAGAGCGGCGCTCAGGCACCGGGCGCCCACAAGCGCGTTCTCTAAAGACGCTTCGAGGCGAGTGGCAGTAAAGGTTTTATGGGTAACTGAGAAGCGCCTCGCAGCCGCAGGTTTGGCATTAATGAGCGCTTCGGAGGGTAGGAATTACACTGCCGGGCTGGCGGCAAGACCTAGCGGGAAAAGGGCGCTGCGCGGTAGGAACAAGTATTTACTAAAGGAGTTAGTACCAAATGAATGCCGGATTTCAGCCTTCGATCTCACGGATAATTTTTTTAGTAACTATGAAAGCAGGCTAATAACGTTTATAGAGGAAAGAAAAATATTTGAAGTTACAAACTTCTCTAATAGTTGAAAATTAACTTTTGACAACAAGCGGGATTTCTCCTCTTCGTTGATTCAAAGAAACGTCTATACTTAAATTTTACCCTAAAAGATCTACTATTTTAAAAATAACAGCACCCCGCAGGGCAATTTTCCAGATGTAGAGGAACCTTTAAAACCAAACCGCAGCGTTGCCTGTTGGCAGACGTGTTTAATGCCGGTGAGAGCAGAGCATCCACAATATTTATGTTAGGATTTTCGGGAGTGCAAGAAGCACAGGAATGTTATTCTCTCCTGCAGATCCTGAAGTCTTTCCTACAAGATTTTCTTTTTGATCTGCTTGTTGTCAAGTAATTAGTAAAAGGAATTACCCACTCCGGCGCTGTGCCCTCAGGTACCAGAGGCAATAGGGCTGTAAACTTCGCATTTTCTGCATATCTCCGGCTCGCCTTCCTCCTCCATCAGCAGCGCTCCTTTCAGGAGCGTTAAATTTTAATTTAGTTCCTTGTAAGCTGTGAAGGGATGTGTTATATCGCCGTCTCTGCCCATTTGAAGTTAATAGACTGGTCGCAGTGACTTTTTTGCCTCTCCGGGCAAAGGCAGAGGGGGTTTTGTGGCGGGGCAGCGCTGCCGGCAGTCCCGGTCCTGCCCCCGGCCAGCCCCGCGGCAGGGCTGGCAAGCACCGAGGCACCGCTGGCAACATCGGATGGCGCGACCATCAGAGCAACTTCCACTGTCCTCGGGAAGATCTCCTTCTGTCTTTGAAAATATCTCACGCGAATTTCCCCAGGTGGACAACTGTATTTTAATATACTCTGGAATATTAATGTTACCTTGGGGGCAGAGGGAATAGAAAAAGAGAAGAAAGCGAAGGCACTTGTAATTAATTATCTTTGAATTTTTGCCTTTTCTCGTACACGGATTTAATATCTAAATTTTATCCGTGCAAATGAAAACAGTAAATACTGAGGTACGGATTTATAGATACTTAAATGAGCACAAAGTGTGATTGTGTGCATATGAATATAAGCAGTTTTGTTAGAGCACTTTCATTGAAAAAGAAGAGAAGCTGATGAAACGCTTATCCCTTTATCAGATTAAAAGCCGTCTGTTATTTTTAAATGCTTAAATCCTTTCATCAGGAATATGGATGTATTCCAAATGATGAAATAGAGGAATTTCACTTGTAACAGGGAAAAAACTCAAACAAACAACAATGAAATAAACTACTCCACCCCCAAAATATTTTTTCACCTTCCTATCTCCAAAATAACAACAAAACCCCAAAGCGTCCGAGAATTTTTTGTTTTTATTTTGATTTCATTATTCAGTGCTGGGATTTAACAATTACAGGTTGGAAAACCTATCTGAAAACAGTAGGGCCACGTTGCAACAAAGGTCTGGCCAGCATTAATCTGGTGTTTGGAAAACACTTGACAGTTGCGAGGGCTCCCCCCTATTCTTCCGTTCCTTTAAAAGTTATCCCTTTCAAAAGGGAATCACAGCCCCTATCTCTGTTTCTCCAGATAGATTCCCTTCTCTCTCTCTCTCCCTCTCTTTCCCCTTGCATGAAGGGGTGAATTGAAAAATCATTTAATTATTTTCATTCTAATCGCCTTAATCCCCGTTATACTAGGAGCAAATGATGATAATGGGATCCACATGGAAAAGATTCCCGGATGGGGGGGTAGGGCAGGGATCCTCCCGGCCCTGGGCCTGGCAGGTGGAGACGGGCGGGGCGGGGCGGGGCTCTAACATAGATAAAACATTGGACTAAGCCTTCTTTCCCCGCGGGCAACTTACTCGCCATCATTTTATTTTTGCGCCAGGTGACGCGGCTGTGAAGGGACCCGTTCGTCACTCTGGGGGAACAGGGGACCCTCGTAAAACAGGAGAAGGAAAAACAAACCCCATCTCACTCGCCCCCACGCCATCCCCCCGCCTCCTGGGAGCCTAAGCAAGCACAAGCTGATTAATTCTCCCGGGTCGCCCTGTCAATCCCCGGGGGCCGCTCCGCTTTGCCGCCGTCCTGCAAACCCTCCGGCTGCGGGGGCTCGGCTGCAGCCCGAGGCCAGGAGGAGGAGGAGGAGGAGGTGGAGGAAGGGCAGCTCGCCGGCGGCATTAGTTACAAGCACCGCCGTGACAGTACTTCTGTCTGAGGCTGCAGGAACAGAGCCAACAGCGAGATCACCGGGCGCTGGCTTTTCTTGGGGCGTTTGCAGAAATGTACTAATACGGGGCCTGCCGGTTTTCATAAACAACTTTCAGGACACAGTCAATCAATCACGCTGGCAAGCAAGCAGACCAGGAGCCTAGGATATATACAAGGCATAAATATATATGTATAAACCCTGTCAATTCTGGAGTACTTACAATTTTTTTTTTCTATAAGCCTAAGGGAAACCATATCTAGAAAGATTCTGACAAGTCAGGAAATCACAGTGGAAAAGTAGAAGGTATTGTTAGAAAATTATGGTACATTGTATGTTTTAATACCAGCAAGAGAAATACTGGGAAACAGAAAGAAAAAAGTGTCTAAGCAAGTCAGAGATTTATAAAAAACATAAAATATTATGCTTACAGTCAGAGAGGCAATTTCAAAAATATGTGGCTGAAAACATGAAACCTGATCACTTTTAAATACAATGCAATAGATATATCTGTAAAAGACATGAGTTTACCAGATTTTCTAGTCAGCAAAGTATTCTTTATGTTGTAGTCATTTCTAGTCTTAATTTGAAACATATTTTGTATCTAGGGATATGTCCTTGCAAATGCACCGTGTTGTTTTGTTCTGCTTTTTTAAATGATCTTTTGATAATAAGAGCTCTGCACAGCACGGAATTTGTGATCTCTCTTTCTGACACTGAGTCTTTTTCTTGCAAAAGGACATGTGTGAACAAGGAACCCAAAAAATGAGGAGTGCAACAGCTTTGAACATCCCAGTAATGCAGAAAGAATAATTGCACATCAAGGTAGGAGAAAGATAATCCAGTTTCAGGACTTACAAGAGAAGGACATATTCTGTGCTGGTGTGAATTAGGAGTTCCACTGAAATAGAGGACTGGTTGGTACTGCAGAAATTGAGAGCTGTTCTCATGCTGCTGTGATCCAAAACAGTGGCTCCTTCTTCTGCCTAGTGAGCATTGAGGAAAACCTGGGCAATGATGCTCAGAGAGCAGAAACTGTGCTCTAAGAAAAAGCATCCAGAGTTGCTTTTCTCAGCTGGTAAAACCTGGCAAACAAGCTTGTAAAATCGAGGACCAAAGTTCTGATTTTGCTCAGGATAGACATTGTGACTGCAATGCCTCTATGGCACTATTGTCAGGAACAATTTTATTTCTTTGAAATTACTGTATTTGTTGTGTAATATTTTGCATCAAGAATAAACTTGTTATTTGGTCATTTCACTCTGTGGTTGTTATCTGTCAAAACAAATCGTATAAGGAGCCTAAGCCAAAAACTACTCAGGTCAGGAGAGTGAGTTTTGGTGATGACCTTCCAAGCTGACTTTGTTTTGGTGATATAAACAGTTGCAAAATTGTGTGACTGCCTTCTCAGAAACTTAATGTGTTTAAAGATATGCATAGTCAGAAGAATAGGGATTGGGTTTACATCTAAGACCTTCCCCTTTTAAAGACTTGTGTTTAAAATGGATGGGATCATGTACTTGTTTAAAGGCAGTTTCATTTTTATATAATAATTTATGCTAATCACCATATAAGAGAATGCTTCATCAATTACAGCTTTATTCTTGTGGATACAATGCTTAATTTTCATAGCAATATATTATGGAGGCTTTTCTCTGAATCTTGCCTTGATTTGTGTTGTGTAAGACTGACACAATGAGTGATAAATGTATTAACTGACAATCTCCAGTTAAAATACCATATAAAATATAAAAATTAAACTAGTATCTGAAGACTCTGTAAATACTTAATAATTTTATTGTTATTTTAATGTTGTGGAAAAACTGTGAAAACTCACACGCTTTTTTTACCCTCAAAGATTCAGTTTGTTTTGCTGGGGCTTTTTTTGTATTCTGGGTTAAATGATTGTTAAGACTAATATAAACAATCTTGTCTGGAAATGAAGCAAGTGAAAAGGGAAAAAAGGGAGATAGAAATATATATTATGTATGTATTGAAAGTATCAACACCTCACCCCTTCCACACCATAACCTGCTTCCTTCTGCCTTTGAGTATTCCTTCTAAACTTTGTAATATGGCAAGTGACAAATGTCTTTCAAGAAGGTTTTACAATGCTACCTACTGATTCACCAAAGGCTGTTTGTGAGAAGTGCCTGCAACAGCAGACAGGTTACTCATCAGCCTACTAACACAAATTCTCCTGTGCTCCATCATGTGATGCACCTGTGGCCTGGCTACAAAGGGGGTGAAGCCAAATGGCTGCTTTAATCACTGTTTTAGAAAATTATAGTTATTATCTAATATATATAGTTACATACTAAAACTGAGACACCTTTTCCTTTACACCAATATACTGCTGCACCTGTACAGGTGGGACTCTGCTATTTATTTTACGGATCTCCTTTGCATCATGATCATTGAATTTCACTAATTCTCTTTTCTCTGAGGTTAAATGCTTTTTGGCACTACTTGTATGAAGTAATGGTATTATTAGCACTACTTTTAGTAAGCATGAAGCCTCCAAAGTCTCAGCCTGCTTTTGGCTCCTCTTCTTTATTGAGAATACTTTATCCAGGAAGATGTGAGAACACTGCTTTGTTTCAGCTGGTAACACAGTGACATCTGTTACCTTACACAGTGTGTTAACCATGGCTCTGTTAGGAGGTGAGTCATTTAAGATACTTCTAAACCTTTACTTCTTCCAATGCAATGATATCCTGAATCTCCTCCCTTTAGTTACCAATTTGCTTTTGACAGAGGCAGTGTTAGCGTTCAGAAACACATAATCACAAGAGCGATTATATGTAGGTGCTTTTTATTGAAGAGCTCTGGGTGTCAGGCGTATTCAACCCAAATCTGACTCCGATATGCATTCAGGATGAACATGTTTTTATATTCTATCGTTATATAACTTTCATGTTAATCATTAAACTTATATTGTTCTATTGTATACATAGATTTCAGCCAAGCATGGCTCCTCATGGCCCACCTTTAAATTTCTAACATAGTTTCTCATGATTCTTCTTATGATTATACAATAATTATATTTAGTTACTAAACAATCATCACATCTAACAATTATATCATTTATCATACTGCTTATGTGAGTGCAATGATCTGGCAAAACACAAAGCCTAACATTTTCGGTGTCTATCTTTAACATTTTCCAGGGCCCCACTATCATTCTCCCCCCTTTGAAAGCATTTTCACTTCACTATAGGTGTATATGTTTTCACTTGATACAGTCCTTTATTTCTCAATTTATACTTGACACTCTTCAAATCCATGGTTGATGTAAATGTTGTCATGGATGCTATCATGAACTGGAGAACCAGAAGATGGTGGGTGTGGATCTCATGTCAGTGCCTTTATTATTTTCTGGATGTTTTCTTCTGTATCTCTCCCTTTAAGATGCTATAAACTAACCAAATTGCTAAGAATCCAATTAGTAAGATTATCACACTCTCAATGACAGATTTAATCCATGAACTCACATTCCACCCTAACCTAACAGTCTTTCTGGCTCATGGGTTCATCCATGTTCCTATTTTCTCCCAAGTTTCCTTGATTACTTGCCTCGATTCGGGTACCTGCTTGCATGCAATTGTTTTGTTCTTTTGTATTTCAGGTAGTTTTGATGTTATGATTCCCCAATTTACTGGGTTTCCTGCTGCCTTTGGTATTGGCAGACAGGCAGTTATTCTACTGGTGTTTTGCATTTTGGCAAAATCTTTGACTAATCCAATCATTACATTCTCAGCCTGAACTGCATTAGAAACTTTTATCACCTGTGTTTCTGCTTGTACCTCTCTCCTCATTCTAGAATGAAGAGTGGTTAGTTGATCTTTTTGCATTCCACATCCCAAAGACATTAATGACCATAACATTGGCACAATTACTGATAGCATTCTCAAAGTAATTAAACACATCTTATCTGCAGCCTTGTTGGTTCCACAGTTTACACAGTCCGTGATCCAGGATGGATTTTCTTCACTCGGGTATAGTGAACCCAGGGGTCCACGCTGGCTACTTTGACTGCTGTAAAGGTGGTCAGCAGTAGCTGGTGGGGTCCACTCCACTTTTCTTTCAGCAGTTCTTCGTTCCAGTTCTTGATGTACACCTCGTCTCCTGGATGTATGTTATGAACTTGGTTCTCGAGAGTCAGTGGTCTATTCCACACGAGGATGCTCCGGAGCCGAGCTAAAGTTTTCCCAAGAGGCAGAACATAATTATACACTTCCTGCTTTCCTGTGACATGTACATTAGGGTTAGGCTCAGGAGATTCATATGGTTTCCCATACAATATCTCATAAGGACTGACTGACTGACATCCCACTTCTAGGCTTTATCCGAATTCTCAGCAGTGCTATTGGCAAAGCCTGGGGCCACTGCAATTTGGCTTCTTGGCATATTTTACTGATTTGCCTTTTTAGTGTCTGATTCATCCTCTCTACCTGTCCATTTGACTGGGGTCTCCACGATGTGTAGAGGTCCCAAGTTATCTCCAGCAACCTACTTACCTCTCTTACTACTGTAGCTATGAAATGGGGCCCCCTATCTGATGATACCCCTAGGGATACCCTGAACCTGGGAATAATCTCCTGTTGTAACCACTTAACTGTTTCCTTTGCTTGGTTTGTGCGACAGGGAAGGGCTTCTGGCCCCCCAGAGAATGTGTCAACCCCCACCAACAGGTATTTGTGTTCTCGGGTTCTTGGCAATTCTACAAAATCTACCTGCCTATAGTCTCCTGGCTCTATTCCTATCTGAATTCTTCCTAGCTGTGCCTGTCACCTAGCCACTGGGTTGTTTTTCAAGCAGATATCACATTTTGACATTACTGGTTTTGCCATTGTTAACATCCGTACTGAAATTAAACTCTGCTTTAGCAATTTTACCAATGCCTCTGCACCCCAATGACATTTGTTATGTTTAATTTGTAGAACTTCTCTGATTATCAAGGGGGATACCACTATTTGTCCTTGTGCAGTCACATACCATCCTTCTGAATTCTTTTGTGCATTTAGCAAACGTGCCAATCTCTCATCTTCTGAATATTTTGGTTCTGGAGGCAAATTGAATTGGGATACATTAAGCTTTAAAGGTATCAATGCATTGTTGTTTGCACCTCTCGAGCAACCTGTCGGGCTGCCCAGTCTGCCTTTCGATTTCCCTCACAGATTTTGGAGTTTCCTGATTGGTGTGCTTTACAGTGTATAATTGGCACTTGTTCAGGTTTTTGTACTGCTTTCATCAATTACAGGACTGCATCCTGATGTTTAATGTGCGTACCTTGAGAAGACAATAATCCTCTTTCTTTCCACAGTGCTCTGTGTACATGCACCACTCCAAAAGCATATTTTGAGTCAGTCCAGATATTTACCTTTTTCCCTTCACTTAATTCTAGTGCCCTGGTTAAAGCAATCAGTTCTGCCTTCTGGGCAGATGTATTTGGTGGTAATGCCTTTGCCTCCACTGCTGTACTGACTGTTGTTACCGCATATCCAGCGCATCTGGTTCCGTTTTCCACGAAGCTGCTCCCATCTGTAAATAGCTCCCACTCTGGCTGCTCTAGTGGGACGTCTTTCAGATCTTCTCTTGCTGAGTAGGTGTACTCTATTACCTCCACACAGTCATGCTCTAATGGGCCTTCTTCAGTTGTGGTACCTAGGAACAAAGCTGGATTCAAAAGGTTAGTTGCTTTTAATGTGACATCATCCTGCTCAGTCAGGACTACCTGGAACTTTATCATCCTGCTTGGAGATAGCCAATGGCCCCCCTTCTGCTCTAAGACAGTGGTTACCATGTGTGGTACATAGACATCTATGTGCCTTCCCACAGTAAGCTTCCTGGCTTCTTGTATCACCATCACAGTGGCTGCAACTGCCTGCAGACATGAAGGCCGCCTGGCACTTATGTTGTCAAGTTGTTTGGAAAGTAGCCCACCGGCCTTTTCCAGCTTCCCAGATGCTGGGTCAGGACTCCTAGTGCTAGGTGCAGCCTTTCATGTACAAACAGCTGAAAATCTTTAGACAGATCAGGTAACCCTAATGCTGGAGCAGTTGTCAGTGCTTCCTTTAATTTTAGGAAGGCTTCGTTCAGTGGCTTGCCCCAGGTGAATGGCTGCGTCTTCTGAGCTTCATACAGGGGCTTCACAATCAGTCCATAGTCCATGATCCACAGGTGACACCATCCTGCCATCCCGAGGAAGACTCACAGCTCATGTAAATTCTGGGGTTCTGGAATAGCACAAATAGCTTGGATACGGTTAGTACCTAGTTTTTGTTGCCCTTGTGAAATTTCACATCCAAGGTAGATCACAGTCTGTTGGGCAATTTGTGCCTTTTCTTTGGATACTTTGTAATCTCCCATTCCCAGTGAATTTGAAATCTCAATGGTTACCTTTATACAGGTTGCTTTTTCTTCTGTAGCTATTAGTATATCATCAACATACTGCAACAACAGGTATTGGTCTCTTGGTACTTGCCCATTTTTGGTCCAAATCTCCAGCTCCTTTGCCAGTTGGTTTCCGAATAGGGTCAGCAAGTTCTTGTAGCCTTGTGGGAGTCGTGTCCAGGTGAGCTGGGTCTTTCTTCCGTTCCCTGGGTTTTCCTACTCAAAGGCAAACAGTTTCCTACTTTCTTTGTCAAGGGGGATGCAGAAAAAGGCATCTTTTAAATCAATTATAGAAAACCATTTATATATCTCTTTTACAGATGTCAGCAATGTGTAAGGATTTGTTACCACTGAATAAATGTCCTTTGTTATTTTATTTATTGCTCTCAAATCCTGCACTAATCTATACTCACCATTTGGTTTCTTTACTGGAAATATTGGTGTATTAAATTCTGATTCACATTCTTCTAAAATTCGGTATTTCAAGAATTTATCAATAATCTTTCCTATTCCTTGCTGTGCTTCTGGTTTTATGGGATACTGTTTGACTTGTACAGCCCTTGCCCCTTCTTTTAACTCTACATGCGCTGGTTGTGCCAATTTAGATTTCCCTGGTATATCCATTTCCCAAACAGAGGGAATCACTGCATCTTCTACCTCCCTAGGGATAGAGGGAACAGGTTTTTCTTTGATCATTAAAATCTGTCCCATCTTTGATTCAGGTATTTTCATTATAAGCTCCCCATTTTCAAAGGTTATTACCCCATCAAGTTTTGCTAGCAAATCTCTCCCTAAAAGTGGAATTGGACACTCAGGTACATATATAGGAACTCGTGTGTTAAAACCTTGTTCCCAAACCACAAATCTAGGGGTTGCAAGAATGGCTGTTTTTCCTCTTTCCCTGTAGCCCCAACTATTGTTGTTTGCCTGTCCCCAATTTGTCCTTGCAAATCATTTAGTACAGAATATATAGCTCCCATATCTATTAGAAATTTGACCTCCTTATGACCTAACTGTATATTTATGACAGGTTCTTGAACCTGTTTTACAGGTTCCACATCTAGTCAGCTGTTATATTCGCCTAACACCATTGCCTTGGCAACGTTTTCCTGCTGGAACTGATTGTCCTGGTGAAACCAGTTCCTGTTTGGGCCTTCCCTTTTCCACAGTCCCTCCTGTTTGCAATGCGCACCTTGATTTAGGCTTAACCCTTGCATAATTGGTCTTCTACCACGACTACCCCTGCCACATCCCCTGAAATTTGGGTTCTCTTTTCCTTGTATTACTGCCAAAAGATTTTGCTGCTGCCTTTTACTAGCTTCTCTTCTGCAATTATTATATACCTTCCAGGCTACCTCAAGTAGTTCATCCAAATTCCTTAATTCCTCCCCTTCTAATTTTTGCAATTTCCTCCGGATATCGTCCTGTGACTGGCCCAAGAATATGAGAATGAGCTGAACCTTTGCTTGTTCTGTGTCTATTTGGAGATCTGTATATTTCCTTGCTACCTCCTTAAGCCCCTCCAAAAACTCAGTGGGAGATTCTTTCTTTTCCTGTCAGACCTCATATAATTTAGACAAATTCACAGTTTTGGGCACAGCATTCTGAACTCCTATTTGGATCCACTCCTGATATTTCCATAGTCTCCTCATATCCCAAGATAAATTAGGGCCCCATTTTGGATCCTCAATTGGGAAATTTTCATCTAAATTTCCTGTTATGAGCCCATTTCTGATATCCTCCCTTGCCCTTTGGCTGCCTTAAATACCACCTCTTTCTCAGTAGAATCCATCAAAGTATCTAAAATTACTTGTATGTCATCCCAGTCAGGATTCTGAGTTTTTATAACCATTTTTACTACTCATGCCATTTTATCAGGATTTTCTCTATAAGTTCCGGCTGATTGTTTCCAAATAACTAAATCTGCAGGAGAAAAAAGCACTTTTACAAACACTGGCCCTTCCGCTCCTACACCTTGTCGCAAGGGAGCGATCACAGTCCGTTTTTGTCTGCCTATGTCTTTTCTACCCACGACTGGGGCAAGCTCTGACTGACTTCGAGTTCTCTGGGCTACCGGTGTCGCTGATTCATTACTATTGCTACCTTTTTCACTTGCATCCCTCCCCCTCCTTTCTATCATAGTTAGGTTTTGCTCATCTTCCGAGGAAGAGGGATCAGGTGACGGTGGGAGAGGAGGATAAAGAGAGAAAGGTGTACTAGATGAGACAGGTTCAAGGTTAGGGGAGGTAGGGGCAGATGGTGGGATAGGGACAGGTGAAGCAGGTGGGATAGGGCTAAGTTCTTGGTCTTATTGGGGCTACCTGTAAATCAATATCTGTATAATTTGCCCTACTCAGACTTTCTTTCTTTCTCCAAGTATTATCTCATATTCGGTATAAAATTCTTAGTTCAAATTCGTGGTGAACAACTTCTAAAACTGTGAATAGAAGTTGACTAAAGATCATTAATTAGCATGAAATTTATTAGCAGATGGTTTTGGAATGGATTAAAGCAATTGACATAAAAGTGTCCACTTTGCAACATGGGCTTCCTTTTCTATTGCTTTTGTATAATAGAACTGTCTGAACTTAGAAAATACTGATACTGAGTACCTCCTAACTGCTAATTTCTCTTGTCTCTGTTATTTAACCACTGTGAAGAAATTATAGGGAACACTTTATATTTTAAAAATAACAAGATTACATGCTGTTTACTAATTTGGGGGGAAGAGGTATAGATTGCAAAGAAAGACTGCTCTGCTTCCCTGTGGACAACTGTGGAGGGGCGCAGATGTGTTGGGCAGGGCAGGAAAACTGTTATGTTACTGCAGGAAAGAGGGAGGATGAGGTATAAATACGTCTGGGACCTGGTATCCTCTTACAGAGACCACCAATCTCACTTCTTCAAAACTTTTGTCTTGATCGACATTAAAACCAACAAAATTATAGCTTTAATAAAGTCTTACCATAGAAAATTTCCTTAACTTTTTTTTTCGTTTTACTAGTTTGAGTCTTTAGACTCAGGCTATACATCTTGATTAATGACTGACAATTTAACTTAATATTATTAAATATCTCTAATTTAATTTTTAGTACATTTCAGAGTCTTTATGATTTCAAATAAAATCTATCTTACATAGGAAGCCAGAATAATGTCTATGTTCCATTTAGATCTTCAAATTAGCTCTTTAAGTGCTGTGATTTTCAGTATCTGTTATGCAGCACTACACACATTGTGAAGACTTAATAACAAGAAAGGGAGATCATATTTTACTTTTAAAAAGTTGAAAAAGAATTTAACAAAAGCTGATTACTAATCATATGACTTCTGTATTTTATTACATATCTAAATCTTATTTACATGGAAAAAAATTCAAGCATTTCTTATTGTATTTTTGCAGTAATAGATGAATGTTGAGTATTTACTTCATTTTTTTCTGCTATTCCATGGGAAAAACCCAAAAATATCAGCTTTTGCTAGTACAAATCAGAAATGGTACTGTCAGACTTCAGACAGTGTGGAACAGTAATAAATACTTTTATTGATATAAATTCCTAAGTGGAATATAGAAACAAGAAGTTACATTTAATGTGAAAAAATACAGCATCTTGATTACTACTAAGAAGCACGCTGAGACCTGCACTTTTTACCACTTGTAAAGAACTTCTGTGATTTCCTCGTTTGTTTTGTCATTAATCAGCAGGTGATTAATGCTGCAGAAGGCAAGTAAACTCAAGAAGTTCTCCAGCTATAAAAATATATTTCAGTTCAGTTGTGTTACATGAAATTATGACAATTAGCCTGAATTCTGGATATGAAGACAGGGAAACTGCAGTTGAAAATACTTTTTTAACATATGAAAACCAGCTAAGATAAAAGTAATGCAAAGAATACATGTGCCATCACGCCCCTCAAAGGAGCTGCTGGTGCAGCAGAGCAGTACAAACTCTTTTTCACCACCTACATTTCTGTGAAGCCTGCAGGATTTTTTGCCTGCTGAGTTAATGGATAGAACTGGTGTATAAAGTGGTCCACAGGAGTGAATTCAAGGTCAGTTTTTTGATACAGCACTATGTGACTGCAGGAGGACTTGCACAGCACAGGCAGGCATGTTTTTCAGAAGGGGAAGGCTGCTTTTGAAATTGAAATAATCTTTCTGAGTATTTAATGTGTAAGAAAACACAATGCTCGAACTGTCGACCAACAGAACAAACTTCCACAAGGAAAGCAAAGACGACAAATTGTAAATAATTTTCAATGTCAACCTTACATTTCAAAAGAATTACTCATTTGCTTATGTTATGGTCATATATGAGAAGTATTGCAAACTTGTCAGATTTTGGCTCTTGGCATACACACTGATGCATCTGCCTCAAGTCCAACAGAACATTCCTGGCCACTCAGCAAGCTACTGGCATGCATAGTGCGCAAAGGATAAGTTCCTTCTAACAGAATACAGTATTCAGATTGAATAGATGGTCTTTCTCCAGAAAAACTTAGCTAAATAAGCTTTGATGCATATTTTTCCCTTTTAAAGTCTTTCTCTTCTGCATGGATTATAGGATTTTCCACAAGGTTAAAAAAGGGCTATGCTTGCTCTAAAAATTTAGGTTCACACTGGTATCCACTGTCAAAAACAGACTATTGAAATAACAAATGAGGTTCACTTCCTCAGAATGTGCAAATGCCCCAGCTTAGAGTTAAACTTTCAACAGCTGAAAGACAATACCATCGACACGTACCTGGCACTAGTTACTGGGGTTTATTTTTTCCTGGAAAGCAGTTTTGGGCGACAGAGTGGCGTCCGGGCTTCCCAGGTTGTTGTGCTGACAAACTGCAGTGGTGGTAAAGGCAGGGAGTCTGACAAAATCTCATTAATCATTTTAAATTAAATCCAACATTCCACTCCAACACTGCCAAGAAGAAAGCTAACTTTTACAAATGAATACTCTCTCTGAAAATAACTGGTATCCCGACCATACTGCTTTCACAAAAACATGCTTGATTTCTGTTAGGTACACATACACTATTCTTAAGCTTAAAAATGCATTTTTTTTTGATTGCTGAGAATCAGAAAAGTGCTTTTTGCTTGTTTTCTCTATTACGGTCTATGAGTGAACCACACAACTGAAAATTAAGAGCCTCTTTTTTCTTTCAATGAATTGAAGTTTTTTTGCTTTTCTAATATTTTAAGTACAGAAAGTTTGTTTTTCCAAGTAAATTTCACATAGGAAATGGAAGTATTCCATTTAAATATTTTCTCTAAGCATATTTATATGAATAAGAAAGGAAAACTGCAAATTTACTAACATTAATATTAGTAAAAACACTGAGGTTTCACTTTATCACTGAGGTGATAAAGAAGCAATGTGATAGCTTTTAGGTTTTTTACAGACACTCTTCTGTAAATACTCCTAGCTATTTGATTATGATTTAATTACACATGGCAAATCTGAACTTTAAACGTCTCATAAATAATATGAGATTATCACATAAAATTTTATCTTAACTAAAATCACTATTAAATGCAGATTATAAAAGTGTGTATTTCTCTTTCAAGGCAAAATAAAACCATAACATGCTGATGTGAGACACAGGAATCTGTTCTTTGCCCACTTTAACAGTGCTTTTGAGCTTAGAGTGGGAGATTTTGCAATGGCAGAGAACAAGTCATCAGCCTCAGTGTTTATTAGTTTTAATACATCCATGAAATATTTTAAAAGGAAAAAAAAATCCTAATTCAATAGAGGGCGAGTAAATCTGACTTTCCCAAAAACTTATTATAATTTTGACATTTTAACATGATCAAGGAGGTACACCTCAATTTTGTTTAAGTGCTTAAAATAATACCTGTTTTCTAAAAACGGAGCTATAAACAGTATCAGATTGCATAATGACATCCTTACACAGAGAACAAAAGTATTACCACTTCGAAAAAGAGCAATTCCTTGTTGATAAACTTGTTTATGTTAAGAACATTAATAAACTGCAGAATACTGAAGAAATAATAACATTTATTTGCCCAGCTAGTCAGTTTATTTTCTTAAAGCTGTATTTTGAAGCTGTTTACATTTTTTCTTTTTCCAATGTGGGGGGGGGTGAGAGGGAAAGGTTAAAGAGAACAAATTGAATTTTTTTCCTGAACACAAATTTCTCACTTGCTTCAAAATCGACAAACACATCTCAAACTTGTATTTGTTTGGGTTGATATATGTTGCAGCAGCTTTGATTTATTTTAGAGAGCCAAAGCTGTATAAATGTGTTGTTTAGAGTTTGAATGGAAAGTATTCTAGACAGAAATAGTCTGAGAAAACAGATAATATCAGATGCTGTGTATAGTTAAGCTATGTGAATATCTAATATATGCCATATTCCTTGAATAAATGCAATCAGAGCCTCAGACTTTATAATAAAAGCAAACATGAGCTGCATTTGTGTGACACTTTACATGGACACAGGTACACTCATTTTCCCAACACGAACAGAAAAGTTTTCCTTCTGTCACATCTATGTATACTGAAGTTACCAAACTTACAGAAATGGCCATTAAGAAAAATTCTAGTGTCTTTTAGGACAGAACAGTGAGTGTTTGCAGAGGGATGGGCTGCAGGCTCACTTCTTCCTTCAGTGCTGTGTACAGTGCATACAGTTAAGAGTTAAGGCAACACCACATGGCCAAAGTTCAAAGGACACGCAGTGGTGGAATCACAATAGCTTGGGAAACACTTCACAGTTATGAGCATGATCATGCTCATGTAATTCAGTTTGAGATCCTCTGCCTAAGTCTTCTGAAGTGCTTGATCAAGGAGCTATTTCCACATTGCATCATTTAGTGACACATGGATCAATGAAATATCATTATTTTAAAATGTGCATGGAGACACCAAGTGCATTGAAGAAAACACTGCATAACACTTTGTTTTTTAAGAGTTTTTGCAGGACAACCAAGACAATTTTTTTTTTCACTTTTTAAGAGTACTATTACACCCGATTAAGATTTTTTCTCTCCTTTTAAGACAGAAAGTTGTTTAACTTCATGTAAAGTCTAGATTCCTAAAATGCAAAAAATTACTTCTCAGTCACTTTAGAGTTAGACTCAAACTGGTAAAAGAAAAATGACAGCAGAAATGTCTGTATTAATTAGTTACTTTGTGATTGACTCTGAGGGAATTCACACTTGGCATGTTGTGTTTGCTGTATTCTGTTCCACTCTGAGTTAGTAACATAATGTAGAGCATGAATTGGGTGCTAATCCTCTAACACTGTTCAAAATCCTGTTGTGAAGATCAGATGCTGTTATCTGCATGTCATTAGGGTTTTGTTTTCTTTTGCCCTCGCCTTGTCTTATGGAAACTTGAATTGTATCATTCTGTTTCTAATTTATCTTCTTGGCTGCTACACTGGCCTAGAAGTTTTCTAGACCTTGCTAATAGATGTACTCATCTATTCCAGAAAAAACATGTTCTGTCTGCCTGAAAGTTTTGTACTGTATCAGGGTAATGGGAAATTAGGAGAAATCCAGACTAACAACTCATACTTTCTTACTAGTGCAAAATCAAAACCAGTATCACTAATGTCAACCTAAGCATATGCCAGAAGAGAATTAAACCTTGCTCTGCATTTGTGGTTTGAGAAGAAAATATTTTCTAACAAGAAGAGTTCTAATTTCAAAATTCACTGAATTCTTTTTTAAAATGTGTAACCTTTGAGGAGTGTTTCTTAGGAAACTATATTCTGCTATCTCCACTTTAAATCACTTTAAAGAGCCCAGAGACACTCATCCTTTATAACTGGTCTTACAAATTACATTAAAAGCTTTCAATTTTTTTCTGTAGTACAGCAGCAGACATCTGTGCCTTAAACAAGGCTCCCCACTGTACCATACACTCTTAATTTGTGTTTGAGATTAATTGACCACTGCAGAACACATCCTTGGACTTTCTGCAATACATGAAATAACACTGGGTGAGGAGTAGTTATCCTGAGCAAGGCAGGTGATAATGTAAACCTGTCTGGAACATGGCCACAAATACTGCTGGCTCCTGGCTTTGGCTGTGTATGCTACATAAATGCAGTGGCATTTACACTTGATAAAAGGTAGTGCAATAAAAATGTATTTTTTTTGCATGCATTTTGGTTTGTGGAGCAGAGCTATAAACACTTGAAATAGTAATAGCTACATCTTTTTCTTCCCATAATTTATGTAGCCCTTGTATGGACTGTCCTTCTCACATCTTAAACAAAGGTAACACTCTCTATGTGCTAAACAGAAAGCAGCAGCATAGGCAAAGGGCATGGCTGTGAGGGGTCACTCCTGAATGAAATTCTTGGCTCTGCATTAGGCTTTCTATGTAAAACTCAGATTAATTCTGTTTTACAGATTAAGAATACCTTCCCACATCACCTCATGGTACGGTAGGGAAAAAGAAGAAATATACCTGTTACCATGATGTATCCAGACACTACTGATAGCAGAATATTATGTAAACAAACATAATCAGGAATCTTCAACTACATGTTATATCAACTGCTCCTAGAGTTGTCTGAACAAAACCTAGGCAAATCCTTAGTCAACTTCTGCACATGCACAGCAGTTCCACTGCTAATATTCTCCACACTTCAGAAAATGTCAAGACACAACCTGACCAAGTAATTTTTGAAGTTTTTCCACAAATTTAGAGCTGTTTAAAATCTAGCTACATGACCAACTTAGAAAATAATTCAGTATCGAACTCTGCAACAGTTCTCCAATCCTGCACAGTCACTGCTCTAATCTTGCACTGCCAGTTTTTAACAGCTTTAGCAACGAGTCATCTGGTATACATTTGCCAAGGCATTTCCATCATTGACACTTCTAGACTGAGGGAACCAGTTGAAAGCAGCAACATATTACTCACTCCTAACACTTTCCCTGTTCAGATTTTCTTGCTTACTGTGCTGAACAGGTGATTGTAGTTGTCCTGTTTCCCAAAAACCAGTATCTGCAAAATAGGTTGTGTATGTAAACGACGTAAACCTCTCTGTACACTGCATGATCTCCCCTGGATAACCCTTTATGGCATCAGGGTTCATCTAAAATAGAGCCTGTAATCTTTAAAATTGAGTGACTAGCAGTTTGGCAACATGCTAATTCAAGTTAATAAATATAGTATAAAACATCAGCTTAGATATTTTACAAGTGTTCTATCATCTCCTAGAATAAACCTTATTGTAGTATTCAGATCAATGTTCCTCTAACTTAAGTATCTGAGGTAGTTAGCATTGTAAAAAAATGCAAACGAAAAGTCAAACACTAATTTAAGAGATAAAAGGAGAAATTTTAGTTAAAATACTTTACAATAAAATAATTATGATTATAAATCTCTTTAGTTAAATATATACACATTACACGGTATTCTAAAAAGAATGAACTTATTAAAGTTTCAAGCAGATCTAATGCACAAATTCACCACTTTTTCAGCTTAGACTGTAATGTCAGTTTAACATTCATAAATGGCTGTGTCAGACTAATGGCATTGTTTTGTGCAAAACTAAAAAAAATTATGAAAAAAAAGTCCTTCTGTTCCCACAGTTAATAGATAGAAAAGGTAGTTTACACATACACACACTTACACACACAAACTTTGATTGCATACAGAGGTTAGAATGACCAGCACTAAAATAACCCCCATCTCTACAAAATAATTAATATCTTGAATTGATGTAGTTTTTGAAAATTACAAATTTTAAGTGCTAGCAAATTGTGCTTTTAGGCAGCCACGTGGCCAATAAGGTAGATGTTGTCATAAAGGTGCCCTACAAAATCTTCACTAATATTCTGTGCAGCTCGTCGTGTATTTCGGATGAATTCCCTCTTTGACATTTTGTTCTTCACGTGAGGGCTTGTTAGATCAATCGAAAGGAGAATCAAAGAGTAACACAGTACATAAACTGCATCTAGACAAGAGAAAATAAACAAAAAAAGTTTAAAAAAGAAACTGGGATCATTAAAAGCATTTTTCCCTAAGAACCTTATCATCTTTGTCATCTAGGTTCATAACTTTATACATATATACATACACATATACATACAATTACTCAGAAGGGTACCCATAGTAATAAAATTTAATATGGCAACTTTCAAAGTAATAATGTCAGCACACTGCCAAATGAGAATTTACAAATCTCTTAATATTTCTACATAATCCAAAAGCCACTAAGGGCTTTATACATTTTCATTTAAACAGATTCCTGAAGTTTGTATAAACTAAAGCCAACATCCTGCAAAAGCTTATCTTTTAAATATGTAAGCAGTTCCACTGCTAAAAACTGCCTCCTCCAACCACTTAGAAATATTTGTTAACTTGTATGTAGCCCAATATTCCCTTTCATTTCTGTGAGACTATCCACAAGGAAAAATGTTAAGTGTGTAAAACTCTGCAAGAGGAACTTCAGAAAAGAAAAAAGCTCAAAGCACATACAAAAATGGAAGAAAGATACCATGGAAATAAACCAAACAAATTAGCTAAAAAAAGAATCTGTATTTTTTTGGTTTTTTTTTTCAACTGAACAAAATTTTCAACAAAATTTTTCAATTTTGTATTTTCAGATATACACATTTAGGTGCTGACTTTAAAGCTATCAGAAACACTAGCATCATCCAGAAGTATAAAGACTGATCCACTGCTCATTTTTGCTTACCAGGGCTAAGGCCAAGCTCTCTCATCAAATCAGGATTACAAGCACAGAATCTGTGAGAGAACTTTGTTATGAGAGTTTCAAGGTACTCCCCACGCTCCTCAGGAGCATGAATGTGTCTGAAGAACTCTCTCAGTGCATTTGGCAAGAACTGATTTCTGAAGTTGTGCAGTGTCACAAGGTCATCCAAAACATCTCTCCTGGAAGAACAAAAACCCGTATCATTAGAAAAGTTTCTTTTAACTATTTAAATATGAAAATGTGTAGATGTTAAAAATAAAAATTAAAGCTTTAGAATAGTATGAGCTTTTGTTTTTGCTAAAAGGCAAAATTATTACTAACAGCACAAAGATAATATAAACATATGTTCTTTGCCTATTTGTGGCCAAACACTATAAAAGCATACACAAATCAGAACTCAAAGTTTGTATATATATTCAATGAAGGTCTACACAGAGGCTTTGATTCCTTTAATCTGTGACAAAACCACTAAAAAAGACAGTAAAGGGAATAGATTGATGCATGCCACACATTTTGATGTCTAAGTAGAAGCTTTTACAGGATTGTCTTGTTAAAACCAGGCTTCAGCTAGGCAAAATTTGCTCATGGAAGTCCACCAGAATGTGATGTTCTCAAATGCTTTGCACTGAACACAAACATATATAAAAGATTCAGACCACACCTATATTGTCAGATGTGAAAAAGACAGTAGAAAAAAAATTTGGAAGCAAATTTGAAGTGAACCTAAGAACATTTTCCTGAGTTTAACCTGATTTTTACCCTGTGAGTTTCAACATTTAAAAAACGAGTTTTTATTTTTAGTGTCTGATCATACTCTGTTTATGAAGTGAAGATATAGGAGTCACTAACATTAACTTGCAATCTCATCCATTAAATGGTTTGTATTTTTATTATTGTTTAAAAGATTTATAAATCTCAAGTTTTACTGCACAGGACTGCCAGTGGTGATAACATTACAGACTCTTTTTATTCCTTTAGTAGCACAGGCTGAAGAGGATGAGAAGCAGGAGAGGATTCCTGTTGAAGCACTGTTGGCCCTTTGTTATTCCTATTCAGGTGCAGTAACTATTCTCCTTCATGATACTGCCCTCCCCCAACCTGATGGCACGAGAAAGCACAGTGGAGACAGAACACCAGGCTACAGCAGGGACAGAGCTCCCTTCTGCAGCTCCTGATGTCTCCAAGAGGCTGCTCCCTTCCCTGTCAGGAGGTGTGTGCAACTTCCAATCAAGGTATCTCAGACAACCAATTAATAGTTAGTTAAAAACCCATCATCCCTTAGTAAAGTGATAATTACTTTTTCTGAATAAGATCCACAAGGAAGGGAAAAAAACCCCATCAAGTCAAAAAAAAAGCAGCAAAATATCTATATAAGATTTTGTGAGGATGTGAGATTTATCATTTACAGGTGATATTTTTGAGGATTCTTATTAAGTCCTACAGTCACATAAATACTTGAACAGAGTAACAGTTCAGATTTAGAACCATTACCTAGCTGCATTGTTTTGCCTTTTTACGTCACTGAAGTGGCATCTCTACATTCAAAATATTGTTAAATGGGGCTGAACATTGAAAATTAATAGAAGATACCTTAAGAGAAATTTTAATTACCTTTCATCAAGGTAGATTCTCAGCTTCTTCCAATTCAGTGTTCTTGTGCAAAAGATAAACTTAGCTATTTCTTTCGGTGAATCATCTAGTATGCCTTTGGACATAAAGTAGTTGACACCCTAAGATAAAAATACAGGCGCATATAAATATGTTTAATCTTCATAATGTATTTAGGAACAAGTATTGTACTTCACAATGTAGGACTGTAATCCTACGAATTAACTGGTTTGTTTTTCAGAATGGTTCGTCCTCCTCTAAATCACATTTCAACATGCAGAATACACTCTAAAATTGTAAATCAAATGCCAAGAGACAATTTAGTGTTATGGTTGAGATTTTACATACAGTCATAGTAGAAAATTTTAAATTATGAACCCCATAATGAGCATGATGGTTCTTTAATAATTTCTTTACAGTGTATATCAGTATTTTGCTTTTCATACTATTGTAATAGTATTTAAAATGTTGCAGGGACCATAACTGTTAATTTAATAACTTTTGCGAATAAGAAAATCTTAGCCATAATGTGTTTAGTCTTCAAGGTCTTTCATAAAAACAGTCATGTTCTCACATGTATACAATGTACCACATTCAAATAGATGCATTAAATGCATTTGTTTAAATGTGTAATAATGCAAATAAACACAAGCACGCTGATTTCAAAGCATAGGTAAATATCAACATATATAAATATGTATACACATAAATAAGAACACTATGCCTAACATAAAAATAGTTTAAAAATACAGAATTGCATATAATTTATAGTCATGATTTCCAGAATTTTACACTTTTACACAACACACATTTCTTATAGAATAAACATGGCAAATTTAAAGTATTTCAGTGATATTCTGGATTCTCTCTGGTCATTGAAATATCCCAAAGCATAAAACTATTTTCCTTACAACCTTACAAATCAAAACCCAACTAATGGATTTTAAAAATGTTCACACTTTTCAACAGCAAAAATCTAAACCTGAGAATAACTAACCAAGTTCTTCCGATTCAATTTGGCAGGGGCTGGGAGCAGTTCTCAGCATTTGTTACCAAGAAGTGTTGCAATGCTGAAGTACAATAGATCTTGACTACAGGATAAGGATGAAATGTAAAATGAGTAGGACAGTGCATTTCTGCATAGAATAATGTACCAAGCCCACAACCTAAATCACCTTTAAAATATGTCTGAAATATTTTTTCATAAATTTTCTGATATCAAACTTAACAATATTTTATAAGTCTGCCCTTTAAGTTTACATTACAGCTACAAAGATGTAGGGGCAACCTATCACTCAGTGTATAAACTAAACTTCCCAGTGCTCTTGAATTTTGTGTGAAAAAGAAATAAAGGGCTGAGTGCAGGTTTGGAACATTTTGTGAAGTGTCTTAGTAAAGCAAAATCTTAGTTGCATAAAGCAGGAAAATAGTTACAATATATGTTTAAGAACACAAATTAAAAGCCAAAAAACACGTGTAGTATTAACTGGCTATTTTTACAAGTCCACAGTTTTTGCTTATATATTCACAGAAAAGAGCAGCTAATCAAGATACATTTATTTTGTTTAAATAATGGTTTATAAAAATAAATAAAAAACATAAAGGTTTTTAGATAGATAAACCAAAAAATCTAGCAGTGTTACGCCCCAATTTTAAGAAAAATCTATATCTAGGATGACAATGTAACATGTATTGCTCTATCATCTGGCATTTCAGTCCGAATTAGATCATATTTAAGTTTGTCCATAATATGGATGGACAACATGTTAAGTACTTTCTTGAGTCACAGCTAAATAAGAAATTAAAAAGTGGGAGATAATATGGATTTTGGCAATTTATGTAAGATGAGCAGCAGAATATCTCCTTTACGTTTATGTCAATTTAATGAGATTTATGTGTTTGCTTCAAAAAGAAGTATTAACTTAAGCTAGTACAAACCGAAGCCTGGCTTCAGGGACATCTTGAATAGCATTCCTGCTGCAATTAATAAACATTTCTGCAACACATCCAGAAAATACCTAGCATGGCATAGCAGAGGCAGGATGACAATTACACCTTCTTTAAGATAGTGGATTTGTTTCTCTGTGACAGTAAATGCTGCAGTTTCTTTCTCATGTACTAACTTGCAAATCGATGTAGGATCTCCATCTGACAAGCTACAAAGTCTTTGCATTATTATTCTCTAATTCCTTTCTCCCCTACCACACGTAATGCTTGACAATATCTTTCCCTGTGAATGCGCTTTCATCAGCTCATTCACAGGTAAACAGGGTATAAATAAAATATAGTTCACCACATGCCATGGTTTTTAGTTGCTTTTTATTTCATCCTAAGCTATCAAAAATATTGTTTGCAACAGTAGAAGCCTGATTTCTCTTTTAAGTTCTTAAATTTTGTCTCACAGTAAATGAAATTTATTTACAAGTTTTACAGCATGTCATTGAATCTGTTTTTCATAACACGGTAAATACTACCTTGAAAACCTCTCAGAACTCTTGCTTCAAATAAATCACTTTTGGTAGCTAAAATGGTCACTTGTGGCATATATACTAGCTGAAGTAGGTAGCCCTACACACTATTAAAACCTATGCTAAGATTACTTATCAGTCAGCTGGTGATTCTCTTAGGAAACATTTGACTGCAGTCAGGTAGGGTACTCTGTGCCATGATCTATCAGCTCTGAAGAGGCCTTTTTAACACTTGGGAAACATTGCAGAATGAGCACATACACTATTTTTTAAAATTCTAATTCAGAGGACTGTAATATTCTTAGCATTAGAGAATTAGGAAGGATGCCTTAAACCTTGCCTCTGTGGCAAGCATGTTCTCTCTGAATTTCAGACAGCTCTGGATAAAACATTAATGTATAGAAGTGTTGATTTAAATTATACATGCAAACAACAACTTTAAATATAGATGAACAGTAACAACAAAAGCCATGTGTTGTATTTCAGTATGTTATTTTTTACAGTTGTTTTTTTTCCTTGCACACAATGCTTGTTTTGCCAGCTATTCTATTTCAGCACTGATACTCCTTCCTTGTTTTCTACCTGTTTCCAGTAGTTTTTGGATTTGTTAATATCCATACAGGATCTCTAAAATGGAAAACTTTTCCTTTTAAGTGTTGATTCCATTTCTGCATTAACTATCTTCTTTGCTAAGAGTACTTTCAGAGCACTTCAGTACAGCAGTCAACATTAAAACTTTTGTAGTTGCTTTTGGCACCTCTGTTTAGATATGCATACAAAACAAACCAGACATAGCCTTAGTTAATGGCACAGAAATTTTGGAATCAGTATCTAGTATAGTAGGGTCTCAACTTCTGCTGGTGATTCTAGGTAACACTAACATTATTAATAAATAATAATTAGACACATATGGTATCATTGTTACCATTTTTCTAGGGAAGTACACTATCTCCATATATCTAATGGTGCATCTTCTGGAACAATGCAGATTATTGATGAGATATTGTATAATACAAATATTCATGACTGTTCTACTAAGTTAGGAATCAAGTCATTTGGTGGTCCACATCAAGACAAATGTGGACACAATATGTAAGATACATTTGAAACAGTGTCTCTTTCACTGTATGCCTTTAAAATACAGTCTCAGTGATCCAAACAGAATAGCAGAAATTGCAAATAGAATGCGGACACATTTTTCATGTTACAGAGAATCCATAACTGATAATTTACAAGATTAAACCATTCTGATTATAATGTAGAAATATCAAAAGATTTCAGCTCAATGTTGCTTTCCAACTTTTTTGATAAATCACACAAACTAATTTCTTTCCTCTACAACATACACGTACTTATACTATTTTTCTGACCGATAAATCAAGGCATCTCAAAAGTGGCTTGCTTAGTAGATCACTATGAAATAGGGTAAGTTTCAAAACTTTGCTTAGAAATACAGCACAGTAAACAATCCATCATCTACAGACTATCTATAATTAAAAGTCAGGCAAGATTTACACAAGTGACTAACACCAGTGGCTTTACACAAGTGGCTAACAATTTATAACCAGGAAAAGGTCAGAAAAACCTGGCCTCCCTGCCAAAAACTAAGGGCAGCTTGCAGAACGAGACAATCAGAATAGTGCAAAGACAGGTTTAGTATAAGCACTGTCTTACTGTACTTTATTATTATGCTATGCAAAAGAAATCTTGACCTCACTAAAGTCAGGGAGTTTTGGTACAGTACAGATTCCACAAGGTCCATAAAAATAAATGCTATTAAATAGATCAGTTAGAACCATTAAGGATGAAAAAAAAAAAAGAACTTCTTTCCTGACCAGAAGATTCTTGTTTGTACCTTTAGTTTCAATTTTAGCTACATAGCATTGATCCATGTAATAAACTTGACTAAATATCTTGTAGGGAGTTAGAAACTGGATACAAAACAATGGGAAATAACTTCTGGTTGCTTAGAAATTTTGAGTTATAAGCACATGAGATGAAATGAGCACTGCATGAGAAACATTTCACAAACACCATACACTCTTTAAAATAAAATATAGCAGAAATTGGGTAGGCAGATTAAACAACATATTTATATTCAAGTGCTAATACTAACACTAACTATCCCCTCTCTCCAAAGAAACAACAAAAACCAGGTTCCAAAATCTTGTCTACAATGGTGGTGCCATATGAAAAAAACCCAACAAAACCAACCAACCAACCAACAAAAAAAACCCCAAAACCCAAACCAAAACAACAAAACCAAAACAAAACAAAAACCCCAACCCAAACATGCACTGGAGGCTTTTTTTTTCAGATTACATGTCACGTGTTTAGGCACATCCTTTTAGCAGAATGTGAGCACCTGCTATGAATTATGCAAGCTCATGCACACAATCAACACGTTAAATTACAGCAGATACCACAACACCATGCACACAACAATGGCTAACCAGAGAATCCTACCACAAAGTGTGCAGATGCTCTTCCCTACCCCGTGAGCCACCGCTAGCTCTGGAGCTGTTGCTGTGGAGCCTGGTTACCCATTTTCATGACATGGGCGGTGTCCTTTGGAGAATCTTGCTCCTGTGGCTGTAAGTATTCCTATTTTTATAGTAATTTGATCAGGTCTGTTATCAAATGTAAAGCAGAGTTTGGCAGGAAATTCGGAGACACAATTTGTAATAGTGGAATGTCATATCATATGTTCCAGTCACAGTGTCCTTATAATAATAATAATTCTGCCAATATCACAGTTGTAAACAGTTAAAGCAACAGTATTTGTGAATTCTCCTGAAACTCAGGCCCTGAATGATTCCTACCAGGCTATGGTGCTCCACAGGGAGAGAGGAACAGAGCCCTTAGGAGATACCCTGAGGTTCTCATCTCTCATTGAAGCAGAGTATTTGTACTTCTATTGTAAAATATAACCACAAGAAGCAAGAGTAGCAAAATAAAGTTAATACCTAATTTAGGTATGCCGTAAGTTAGCTCTAATTTGCAGATCTTATTGCCTTTAAAAATAATGAATCTTCTATTAAATGCCTTTTCTGAAGGCTCCAAATGCTTTAAAGATACCAAGATTACTTTAAATAAGGTTGAAATATAACAGCACATTATAAACTGAGATAGTTAAGTGAAAAAAAAGTGTTAAAAAATTGACAGACAATGCTACCAGCAATATACTTGATGTATTACTGAAAACATGTAAGTTGCCTAAATATTACATCTACTTTGAAAGCTTTCACATTTATTATTAAATTTGTGAAAATTCTGCAGAAAAGCAATACTAATCACTCAAGTGGCCAGGTGCTGATGTCTCGATGCTGTTTATCAGAGTTCAATGCAGAGTTCTACCAGAAACATTACAAAATACTCTATTTGTGACTGATAGAAGTAATGGTATCTTAATCAAGCAGAATATGAGATAAAGCAAGAACTTAAATGAAATTACATTATTGCAATGATTCACAGAACTGCTTTATATATTTTACCCCATCACACATTCACACTTTCTGTATCATATCAGCTGAGTGAAATTTGCTCCTAGAAGTGTTTCTTTTCATATCTCAATCCCTTTTCTACTTGGGATTTATTCAATTACCACTTCCATGTATGCGTGTAACTATATGCAGGAAGCTGACAGCATTTTTGTTCAGTACTGTGTACACTCTTTTCCTAGGAAACATGAAGCAGGAGTCTTGTTTTATACACAAAAGACTCTCTCTGCCACTTGGGCATTAACTGTCTATCTCCCAGGCAAAAGCTGTCTGCTCTCAAACTGTTTTCTTCTTTGAAAGGTGACAGACTGAAAGCAGAAACTGACTTTTCCAGTTAGCTACATGAACTTATAAATGGAAACCTTTCAGTCTGACAAGGGATGGGTTTTTTTTGAAGATAAATTTATATTGTTCTATAAGAAAAGATTGTGCACAACAAACACCTACAGAAACTAAATCAAACTGATCTTCAGGATAGTTCAGCAGTAGATCTTTTTCATACTTCAAGATTTGCTCCTTGATAGTGGAAATAGGTGAAAATCCCCTACAAGAAAATGTGATTGCAATAGATGTAATCAGACTTTATACCTCATCCTGCTTTGTCTAAAGTGAACCAAACTCAAGCTCTGCATTTTAACATTTTTATTTATGTAAGCTCAATGTTATGCTCTTACAATTCACCACTGTCTCTTCAGTTAGGATATCTGCCTCGTTCCTAAGTTAGTATGTGGTTATGAATTTCTGGCATCCACAGAAGTATACAGGGCACTTAACAGGCAAGTCATGTAAATGATGTACACAGGTACAATACTCAAAAAAAAGACCAGGATACTGCTGTTGCACAGTATTAACCACCCCTACAGTAAAACAAACACTGATTAAAACTTTGCTGTTATATAGCTATAATTATAAAAAAGCAATCACAATTAATGTAACTGTTTATTACTGTCAGCAACAGTTCACTTACCTCATCAGGGTTGGCATTAAAGGTGAGACTGCCCTCATCTAGCTGCATATACAATTTTCTAAAAGAAAATCCTAGAGGCGGATTCTTATTGTATATAGAACAGTGACCCCAAGTGGATTTGCACAACCTATGAAAATAGAATTAATCTATTATAAAAATTCCTTTCCAAATTTCATGGATTTTACAAAAGCAAAATGTAACCAACACTGCAAAGCTAATACTTGAGCTATAGGAAGTTAGAAGTAGGTTACTGTAACAGTTATTAAGTCATTTTGCCATGTTTTTCTAAAATCTTCAATTATATGATTAATGTTTTATTCTCATAGAGGTTTTGGTGTAATTGAGTGCAACATCAAAACCTATCCCAGTAGGTGGCATCATTATGACAACCACAGAGCAGAGACCTCTGGCACTCCTAGAACCTGAACACTGGAGAACAGTGATAAATTGTTCTCCTGGGGTACTATGACAGATTAAAGCATTCTGTTTCTTTTCCTGTGCCCCAGTTGTGCAATGAATTGGACACTGTATCTGCACACAATTATGTCTTTAATTCAGCCCTTTCCCCATCTGTCCTTCTTCACCCAACTCTTCCTCTTTTCCTAACTGGCCAGTTCTAACAACTAGATCCAGTCCCATCCCTCTCTATCTTCTATAACTTTTGAGCTTCTTTCCTTTTTATTCCACCCTGACTCTCTATCAGTCTCATCAGTTTCTGTCTCTCATCTCAGTTCCTTTGATGATACCATCTGCAATTCCCTTTCTACACACTCTAGATTCCTTATTGAACTGGTAGTTCTGCTTCAACGCACCTGCCCAGTAACTAATTAAGAACAATGTTTAGGACCCAGCAGGTAGTCACTGGAGATATAGCAAAGATTCTGTTTTCAATTCCGGAACCTGGGTCGTATTTGGACTGAGTTTGGAACTGCAACCACAGTACTTGCCAAAACTTAAACACACCCTTATACATGTGGAATAGTGAAGATTTTTACAGAGATTATGCAAATTCAGATTTTTATCTATAGCTAAATCAGGATGCATTTTCATTACCAAAAGAAATGTGGAATAAATGTGAGTATTATTTGGAAAGATTGCACAAAAAATGGTTGAACTGTTTTCCAGAATGAACTTCAAGGAAAATATGTATTTCCACCCCACATGTTAAGAATATATACTGCATGTAATTAAGAAGCTCTACTACAAGCTTTGGTCTAAGGAATTTATTTCTATTTAGGTTGGGTTTGAAACCAAGAACTGAGCACAGTACAATGCAGATGGATAAACTTAGAAGCTTACTGGTATCCTTCACTAGAATTCCTGCTCCTGTCAATAGAAGAGTCCCCAACAGCAGAACAATTGTGACTAAGAAGTTATGCTGCATTATCCTTTTGCTAGGTTCCAAAGCATGACAGGAAGGGAAGCTGCTTAATTCAAATGCAGCCGGGCAAGGAAACAGACGAGGGGAGGAAGAGACATAGAGCGTAATGAAAGGTAAATAAACAACCTGAACAGCAACCCAACTGCTACAGTAGTAATACTGTCTGTTAAGGGAGAAGAAAATGTTGTGAAAGAAGTTACAAGTTCTGCTGACCATCTAATCTAAAGATTAGTATGATTTCATGAGTGTTTCCTAGTGCTGTAAAACATAAAATACCAAAGAATATGTTAATTACATTTTGATATTACACTATTTTATCTTAAAAATGTTCCTTTATTTATTTCCCAGACATACAAACTCTGCATATGTTATACATAAACGTGTTTCAAATGTTAGGCTGCAGAAATTTCATTTGAGAAAGAAACAACCTTTTCTTTCCTCCCTCCACAGCCATCTTCCAAAAACGATACACCTAATTTGTGTCAAGTGTAGTAGATGAGTTCTCACTTCTCTTCCTTTGGAAGTTTGGCTGAATAGGTTTGCTTGCTTAAGCTAGACAACTGTTCAAAGTTCAGAGAAGTAATGATACAAACACCTGAGATGTGCTTTGAGATAATAATACAAAAGTGAAGACAAGTCCCTGTCATGCTATCTCAAACACCAGGTGTTTAATAATACACATGTACACTTGTGCCAAGCATGCTTGTGTATGTAGCAATGTCCAGTAATACCCCATCCTAATTAGAAATCCAGAATAACACATTTTTAAATGATATACGTTTCCTCTATATAAATCTCATTTAACTGAGGAAACGTTTGCTAGGTTAGAAAGATGTGCTGAAGCAAATTTAAAATCTAATACTTTTTACTATGCCCAGGTGATATTTCTTTTTTCATGCTTACCCTTGCCAGAGGAGCTCATCATTAGCAAGATCCTGCCAGACACATGATGCTAGACAGAGATCAGTTGCATTCAGGTATGACAAAATGGTAAAACTGAGCTCTGGTGGCAACATTTCCAGGTTAATGAATCCTTCTTGTTCTTTAGATTTTCTTGTCTTCAGCAGGTGGTAGATGTCAATGCCTCCTTGAGCTTGTTTGCGGTGGCTCGTATTGGAAACACTGTTAGCAGGTATCCTCCTACCATGCTCTCTGGTAAGATAGCCTTGTCCACTGTATCCTTGCTGCTGCAATTGCTGGTTTCTAGCAATTCTCCAGAGTCCCTGACCCATCTGCGAGCCTGCTGGACATAAAATCCAAATTAGATATTGACAGTTATTTGTAAACATTTGTAAGACAGGCTCAGCACATAAGTAAAATTTTAGGACTAATCTGAATAGGTAGAAAGTGAGTTCTACCAAAGTTATGGTGCCCAAGTAATCAGTCTTCATAGGGCAATTGAAAAAATACTGAAAACAAAACCTATTAAAAAAAAACTAGACTTTTTCCAAAAGTTTCCATGATCGAAGAGCTACAAAATTAACAATAAGCTTCTTCAAAGAGTACCAAATATTATCTATATCGTATGCAAGTTAAGAAACCTTAGGCTTCAAAACATTTGGAATCTTCAGACTTCCTTCAAAATTTCATAAAAAAACCTTATTTAGAGTCAATGAAGGACTCTTTAGAGTCAATGACTGGATAACACAGCGACTGACACTGAAACAAAGTTTACTGACTTCAGTGATAATGCAGTAAGGATTTTGAGTCCTCAGAAACAAGAGAATAAGTAGCTTTTCAAGCTTTCATACCTACTAGCATAACATAAAGCCTTGATTATAAGATACATACTTATACAGAGAATATCACTGCAGAAATAGTATAAAAAGCCTTTTTGTAATGTAAAAAACCCAAAAAACATATTTGCTTTTAAGGACAAACTGAAGAAATTTCACAGAAGAAACAAAATGAGACAGAATTTAAACCAGTCTAGGACCAGCTGCTGAAAATCACAAGCTCTACTATTTCTGTAGCTATTCAGCAGCTTATATGCCATTTGTTAGAACACATATAATTTTCCCAATCACGTAATTACTTTCAGCTCTGTAATAATCCAGGATGAATGCTTTCATAATAAAAGATGAGCAAACCCATTGTTATAAAGCCTTTTAAGTAACGACGTCGAGGACTATATTTTAAAATTATTTTGAACCTATATTTTCAATCTTCAGACACAGTATACCACTCAAATGCATGTTTTCAAATGTCTAATAATGTAATCTTAATTGAAAACTCTTGATAGCTTGGCTGGAGTAGCTACCACAGTAAAAATAACATCGAGCTTGTTTATAAATCACTGACCTTCTCTAGCTCTGTCTGCTATCTATCAAAGTCTGATTTAAATTTCAATTGTTTCTTCCTCATGTTACTTTGCTACTTACTGCATAATTAATTCTTTTGCAGTGTTGACAAGCATGATAGGATGCTAAACGTAATCTAGATTAATGCTGCATTAGTACTGGATTCTATTTTATTAAATAAAAACCAACATGCACTCTAGAAATAAACACTCTCCACTTTAGAGTAACTGAGCCCTACAGCTGCTGATCTGCAGCCACGATTATCCCAACAGGAAAACGTTCCTTCCTTCGACGTAAGCCTATCGAAACTGAAGCTTCGTTCATAGCAGCTGCATTGCAACCGAGGCCTGCTGGTGTCCCCCGGAACGTGAAAACCCTTCAATCCCGACTGCGGGCCACCAGGCTGGCGGGCGGAGGCACAGCCCGTCCCGCAGGCCCAGAGCCGCCCCGGGGAGCCGAGGCCCGAAGCCGCCCAAGGCCGCGCCGCGTCCCGAGAAGCTCCGCAGCCGAGCCGCCGCCCGAGCGGCTCGTCCCCGCACAGAACGGCACCGGGAGCCGGCTTGGGCACGGCCGCCCCTCCCGGGGCACCGGCGATCGCGGCCGGCGGGTGCCGCCCCCCGGCCCCATTGGGCCGCTCCCGGAGCCCCGGCTGCCGATTGGCCGCGCCGCCCGTCCGTCCGCGCCGCGGAGGTGCCCCCGCGGGCCCTACCTGTGCCAGCTCCGCTCCAACCGCCGCCGCGACGAGCCCGGCCCGCCTGCGTGCGAGAGCCGCGCCGGGCGGGAGGGGCTGCGCGGGCCTGGCGGCGGGGACGGGCGGACAGGCCCAGGGAAGGAGCCTCGGCAGGGAGGCCGAGCCCGCCGCCGCCGCCCCGACTCCTGCCCGGGCAGCTCTGACGTCCGCTGTTGTTGCTGGAAGTGACGTCGCGGGGAGGGACGCGCGGGGAGCGGAAGTGCCCGTCGGGTTCGGTGGCGGCAGATTCGGTCTGCGCCCGCCGCACAGCCGGGGAACGGCCGCGGGGCTCCCGGCGCGCTGCCAGGGAACGGCCGCGGGGCTCCCGCCGCGCGGGTGAGCGTCAGCATCGCTCTCGAGGCGCGTCTGTCCCCGCCGCGCGGGCCCGCTCCTAGCCCGGGGCTCTCCCTCTCTGGAGACGGCGGGCTCTGGGGAGGGCCCGATCTCCGCTCTTGTAGGGGTGAGGAAAGGCGGGTGGGGAGCCGGCCCCGGTCCCATTCCGGCGAGTTTGCCGCAGCGCGCTGGTTCCGGGACCGCAGCCTGGCTTGCCGTGTCCTGGCTGGGACACGCTGTTTTTCCGCTGGTGCCCAGGGCAACCAGCCGGGAACGCGCAGTGCCTTGTGCCGCTCGCTGGTGTGCAAGCGGCCTCTGCGCCGAGGGTGTCGCAGCTGGCACGTCGGCGAAGTCCCGTATTGGTCGGTGATGTTTTTGCAGCTCTGCGTAATGGTGCGATTTATCTCAGCTCCCCTCCCTGTGTAATAGGAAAGTCTAGATTCAGTTGGAAGAAATCAAAAGCCTAGTTGTTGGGCATTTCAAAGACAGTGTTTATAGTGTTAACATACTTGGTAACTTGAATGGGGTAGTTTTTTTAGTTTTTGTTTGTTTTGGTATTTTTGTTTAGTTTTTTACATTGATCCTTTGAATATCTATCATACACAGTTTTGACAGTTGTTCTTTGAGCCACTTCCTCTATATTATTGTACCTTGAAACTTTGTTATACTTGATTTTATTCTTGATAGCCAGCCAATTCTACAGAGCCGTGTATCTCATTTTACGGGGTTCACCTTCCCAAGATTCGCTACCAACTTGACTGTTACTTTTATGAACTCTTGGGCTATTTTTGTAGTGACAGTAGTTACCAGTTTTTATATCCAGAGGTCTGGTGTCAAAAGAAAGGATTGTTGATACTTTTGGGAAATAGCCTATATGTGATTAGACAAAATCCTGTGAGTGTGTCTTCTGTGAGTATTTGCATTGCAGATTAGAGCTTTGGTTTTATATCATATTCTTTGAGATTTGTTTTAATAGCTGTTTAAATTTGCAAAACCATAGAATGGATTGCATTGTAACATAATGCAGGAAGAATAGCTGCCTCAATTTCCAAATAATTGGTTAAATTATTCCCATTCTGACTTTGAAAAGTAAGTATTGTGTACTTCTCTTTAGTGCAACTAATAACCCAAAATCTAATAATTAAATTATAAGAACATGATGATTAAGTAGGAAGAAAGTCCTTTTAACAAGGGCAGAACACATGGGAAGAGCTTAATCTTGAAGATTGCTGATTAAACATCACGGAAGCACAAGAAGAAAAACACCCACAACAAACCCAGCCCACTGTGAATGTAACTGTTTCTTGAGACCATTGCTTCATTTATAAGCTGTGTGACCGTGCCTCTTCACTGCTTGCATTGGTAGGCTTCAAAATACCTGTTTTGTAGCAAGAAAAGAAATTTAGTGAAGATAGTGGCAGGTAATTATCTCCTAGATTCTAGCAGAAAGTTGAATTTAGGTGATTATTTGCATTTTGTAATTTTTGTGTACATAATTTTTTTAACAGATGCACTTTTTTATGTTTATTTCATAATCTGAAAGAAGAATAGCATTTGGAATAATGGCAACAGGAGACCTAAATGGAAGCTTAAGAAAAATAGAACAAGGACTTCGCTTGTTAAATTATCCACGAGATGTGGATTATACAGTGTAAGTGGCAGTGTGTAAACTTATGCTAATACATGATGACAGCAAGATGTGTAAACAAGATATGCATAAGGATTAGCATTGCACCCAGTGATAAGCAGAACATAACTGGGAAGTTGGGGTGTGGTCTGTGTGAACTGGAATATAAAAGTACACAGTTTTGCTCTTCTGAGCAATCCTTAGACCAATCCTGGGTTGTATTGCTGTCTTGCTCTTCTTCTGCTGTTCTTGTCTTTGTTTTGGTTAATCTCACCTTTTGGATTTCTTCGGAAGTGCTTGCAAAACTTCCTTCAGGAAATTTCATTCTATAAATATTAGAAACAAAAAAAAGGTCTGAATGTTGAGCTGGAAACGCTGGTGGGCTTTAGACTTGACAATGTTTAAATTATATGTAGATCACAAAAACATTTTTTTGAGCATTTTACAGATAACAGCAAAGATGGCTGAATGAGAGATGCCCGGACAATGAAACCTTACAATGAAAGATATTTAGATAGAACCTGCTGTGTATTTATTCCTTTCAAGTTAAATGTTGGAATTCATGTAATGAAAAGCTTTTGTTACCTTCTGCTGTGTAAAATACTTTTGTCTCTTTATAGGTTAGTAAAGGGTGATCCAGCTGCATTTTTACCTATCATCAGCTATTGTTTTACATCTTTTTCAACTTGCATAGCAGAGCTTTTGGTAAAGTGTGATGTGGAACTGACAGCCAAGAGCGACTTGCGTTTTATTGAAGCTGTTTATAAGGTATCCCTTCATGTTCTTTGCTAAAGAAACTTCACAGAAATTAAACATTTACTATGAGCTTTACTAGAAAGTGAAAGTTTTTTGAAATGAATATGAATTTTAGTTCTCTTAGGATTTAAGATGAGTAGTAAGTCACTGTGTGCACGTTTTTAGATTTTAATGAAAATAAGAAAAGGTGGTGGTAGCCAAATCTCAGTTTTGAGACATTTGCTGAAACAGTAGTATTGTTAGATGTTAGTTTTGAAGAACAAAAAAATTTTTATTGGACAAAAAGATTTATAGAAGTGACCTTGGCAAAAATCTTAACCACCAAAAAAATCACAAGGAACTCAAAAAATTGTAAGCACAGTTTAGAAGTACAGCTTTTTTGAAACACTATGCCATTTTAATACATAAAGTTGAATATTAACCTTTTATAAACCAGAATAAAATTCTTAACTGATTGAAAATAACTTTCAACTATCCTTAAAATATGCAAAAGTGCGTTTTAATGGAAGGTGGATTGATGAATTAAGAAATAGTGGCTTATTCAGACTAGTTTTCCATCTGAGAGGAAAGGCTTCTTTGGGAGCCTTAAGTAGCCCTCTGATGTATTTGCTGAGATTAATATAACTTTTTATTGTAAATTTACTTTAAAAGCTCTTAGTTTTTTAGTATTAACTTGAATAGTCGGTTATTTCTTGAATCTTAAGACTGTGAGTTGAAGTTTACAAGAGTGATGTGAATCAAAGAGGAGATATGTTTAAGGCCTAGTTAAAAGAGACAGCTATATATTTATTGATTTATATAAAAATAATCAAATGAGAAAAGGCTTAACTGCTGAAGTGCAGAATGAAAGACAAGATTGTAGTAAAATAAGAATATAGGCATGCCATTTCTACAGCAAATTGTGAGGTGATTTTGAAAGTGAAGTAAACTCTTATTTTGTTGCAGTTTCTTCGAGATCAATTTCAGTACAAACCAATTTTAACAAAAGAGCAGTTTCTTCAGGTTGGCTTTGCAGAAAGAAAAATGCAAATTGTTTGTGATGTTATCAACTGTGTGGTGAAGAAACATAAGGAGTTGAATAACTCTAGTAAGGTACTGATCAAATGGTTGCCTTTTTTATAAGTTTCTTTTGACATGTTTGATGCTGCAGATAAACCGATTTTCAGCTTCTATTTGAAGATGCAGCATTGCTCATGGACCAAATAATGGAAAGTTAATATGAAGTTCTATAGTAAGATGCTTGAATGCTTGCATTCAAGACATGAAGCTGCCAATACTTTGTAGTATAAAAAAAAAACTAGAATGAAGATAAATCTAATTGTTGTTTTTACAGTAAGTGATATATTTTTTTTACACTTCTTGATACAGTAAACATGTGCATTAATAAACTTCTCAGATAAATTTAAAGGCAAAACAAAATCCTCTCATATGTTGAATTTCTGTAACAATTCAAAAATGACACTTTTATTATTATTTTTTATCAGTGTGTGTTTGGTGTATCGGTCTCTGCTTTAATGAAAGGAATTTCCAGTCTTTATATTTCACAAGATTTTGTTTCCTTTGAATTTTAAACAAGTCTTCAGGACTTTTGCATAATTAATTTGTCAGTTTTGAAGACATAACTACTTTTTTTGTACTTGTTTTACTTTCAACTCTGGTGCAAGTTGTATTTATTTATAACCATCTATTGATGCAACCTAGTATAGGTATTAATGAGTGTAAAAGTATGGCATTTACCTCTGGATCTGTGTTCTCTATAAATTTGGGTCTTATTTAATTTTTTTTAGACATTATTGTACTAGAGAGGTTTAAATGTGTCTGTGTGTGTGCACCATGAAATGATCCTGTCAGTCAGTGATGGTGTTAGAAAGTGGGGTGTGAAATCCTGAAAATTTTCCTGTTTTCTTCTGTTCACTTTGGAGGTTAAATCCCAAACGAGAAAAAAAATTAGACCTCTTAAATCTGAAGTATGGTCAAATTGTGGTACAGGTCTTGCTGATCCAAGTTGCAGTGCTCTGAATTCCAAGCAGGTATGAAAATAATTTTTATGTTTTATCTCGTTTGTAGTAAGTCAGGCTCTTGCTGAAATTTTTTGCTTTTGTTTTGGTTTTAATACTTAAACCAGTTTTGATGTGGGCTGGTGTTTGTTTGTTTGTTTTTCTCCAAAGTGCGGTTGGCTGAAATAATAGCTGAAATACAGAGGATGTTGCCTCTCTTTTACTGAGCAGTTGATCTCAAAGTCTTGCTGGTAATGATCTAGTGCTGTTGTTTGTGCTATATTTGAATTATATCAAGTGTAAGGGAGAGCAGTGGGAAAAGATAAAATGGCACAAAGAAGATGTATGGAGTTTGAAGAGTGAAGTGTGCTTGGCCTAGCGTGTGTTTTCAACACAGCTTTCAAAACACTGTTTGGTGTTTTATCTGAATCTATTCAGGAAGTTTTCATAATGTAGCATTCCTTTTGGCTTTGGTTTTACAAAGGTAAAATGATTATGCATTAAGTAAAAATGTCTATATCTTATTCCACTCTTGACATGTGAAGGAGGCAGCTTTCCTGATATTATCTGCTAAAAGGGCGCAAAATAAAATGTTAGAAAACTTTTAGGACTATGATTGCGTGTTAATAGCTGGTGGTTTCTACTTGTAAGGAAAATACTGCTTTTATCAAGGAAAACTTGGTGAAGAAAGTATTTGGAATGGCTTCTCTGTCTCTTCTAGTTGTTTAATAGTGGCACTGAATGGGATAGATACGTGTGTTTTAAGAATTCCCTAGAAGAGGAGAGTTTCAGCTTAACTAAAACATTGAGGAATCTCTACATGTTAAGATGCTGCACAGAACTAGTAATTGTGCATTCTTAATCATTAAGTGTCTAATTTTGTGATATTATCATAAGATTTAATCCACCTGAAGAAATTGCAAAATTTCTCTTTGTTTTCTCTAAGGGAAGCCTTCAAATGAAAGTAATGTATATCTCATAGGGCTATTTTGCTGACAGTTGTCAAGAAAAAGGAAGAATTCTAATCTTCCTAGTTAAACCTTTTTTGTTCTTAATGTTTTAGTCATGGTTTTGATGTTGAAACTGTCTATACATATGAATTTTGCTGTAGGTAATAACATATTTTTCAGTCCACACTTAGAAATCTAACAACCTTTAAATTAAAGGAGGACATTAATATCTTCATTACTATTTATGGAAAGGAAACAAGGTGCATGTTATATATGGCAAAGTGTATGCATATTTGTTTTACAGTTCCTTCACGTCTGTATGATTTTTTAAAAATTAAACTGCCTGCTCTTGCTTTCTGTATTTTGTAACCAGTTGGGATAAGATAGTTAGGTTTAAATAAATATTGAAATAATAGGTCTTATGTGTTACTACTTGGCTAATGAATTGAAATATTATTGTTATGAATAACACCAGCAGTTAACTGTGTTTGTTTGTTTGTTTTTTAGCATACTCGAAAGAAGCCTCTAGTTGAACGACACTCAGGAAATGAAGTTAGTGGTGATCTTTGTCCACTACCCCTTCCAGCACAGGGAGGGACTGAGGAAGAATTGTGCCCAGATTATGATATTGTGGAAGTTAAATGTGAACAAGTAAGGACTTCTATTTTAAGATGTCTTTTTATTACAGGATTTGTCTAAAGGGATAAAGGTTTTTACATTATAGCTATACTTCAGGAGCATGCAGCTCCTGAAGATATAAGCTCCTGAAGATATTTAATAAATGTATTGAAAAAGTTGGAAAAAGGAAAAGTCAGTTAAATCGTACAGTCTCTTTCAAGACACAGTTCTGTCAACAGCTTCTTTTAGAAGCTGTGTTCCCTGAGTAGGCATATTTTCATAATTCTGGAAGAAAAATAGTTTTCTAATGTAGCAGGATGTGGTAACTGAACTTGAAGATTGCACTTGATTTGTTTCATCAAGCGATGAATTGTTTCTGTTTTGAAATTGGAGGATATGTTCTTATCGGTATTTTCAGGTCATAGAAGAAAATTCACAAATTGAGTTTTTAAAGAGTCAGCTTGCAGATTTCCAGGAAAAGCTTCATAAGCTAGATTGGATGGAAGATAAGCTACAAGTTTTAGAAGAGAAACTGCAAGGAAAGGTGATCATAGATGAGAAGGACTGGAATAACTTACTGAATCGAGTTTTGCTTCTTGAAACAGAACTGTTGTTACAATCCAAAAAGGTGTGTTAACTTCTCTCTTAATTCTATAACAAAAATTGCCCAAACATAATCTTGTTGGTCTGTTTCTGCCCTCCCTGCCTCCTGATGTGTTTTTGTCACTGGTTTTAAAAGTACAATCTGAATGCAAGTGCTGTTTATGAAGTTGATGGGTTTTTTTTTCTTAACTGTTAAATTCTGTTCTCTGAGACTTTATGAACCAAAGCTCGCCGTCTGTTCTCATTAGTAATGATTCAGTGTCATTTTATTTACTACTAAAGTTATAGAAGAAGGTTTTTGAACATGGAATCTTAATTCTCTACAACAGATAGTGACAAAAATGGATGGCATGCACAGTGGAAAATACAGGGTTAATCAAAAAGTTATTTCTTATTTTAGTCCTATGTGTAATTTATGGGTCCTTGAAATTTCTAGTCTAATCAGTGGGGTTTTTTCTCCTATTCCCACTCTCTTCCCCCACTTCCTATTTTTTGTCCGTGATGTTCATTGCATTTTTGAATGTGTGAAATCACTGCAGTCTTGATGTGGCTACATTTGGCATAGCAAATAAAGCCTCTGGTTGTGTTAAGACTGGGTTATTTTTCATGCTGTTGAAAGGTCCTTTTGTGCACATTATGTACTTTGATATATGTACACATGTAAATATTTTGAATTGCAGTGAACCATAGCATCACTTTGAAATTAATCATGTGATCCAAAAATTTCCCCTAATGTATCTCGTGTATCTTTCAGACACTGTCAGATGCTTTCCAGAAGTTGAAAATCCTTGTGGAAAATAGTTGATTGGTGTTGCATTTTTCTTTGCAGCTGTAAAACTGTTGAATTTATTCACAACCAGGAGCTCTGTGCATTTTGCTGACCCCAATAATTTGAAAATGTTGCTAATACTTGTATACAAGACATGTTTTACTATGTGCCTTGCAAGTGTGGTGGTTATGCAAAGTCTTGAAACAGACAGGTGTTCAAACTGATCACTAGGTTATTTCTAAAAGCTGGAGCTCAATTAGTAAGGATAGATATTCTCAATCACTTCAAAAAAAATTTTTAGGTTAGTAGTAGCTCATGTGATTTTACCATCTGAAATCAGATTCTTACAGATCAGTAGACATGTGTCCAACAAATACTACCAATGATAATATTTTTTTTTTCTCTGGCAGCAGTCTCAAGAGGCCTTCAGGTGAACAGCCACAGACAGTTTTTCTCCTGTTTCAAATGTATTCTTTTCAAGAAATTACTGTAGCAATGGGAAAGCTCATGTTTCTGACTAGACTTGTTCTTCTGTTTTTGTAACTTTGGTTTATTACTGCTTCACTAACATGTTTATTGCAGTTGTTCATATGATTGGACTAGTATTTGGAAAATACTCTCAAAAATATCACTGAGAAATTTCCAGTGATAATTATATTTCTGTACTGCATGTTACTGAAAGAATCCACCTGCAGAAACAAGTTCAGTTATAGTTTCTGTATGGCATTCTATATAGAAATATATAAGACTATATATATGTATACATAGTCTTCAAAGCAACTGTTTTACAATAGACATTTGAAAACTGCTGAGAAATAATCCTTTGGGCCACAGAATTGCTGCTTTTTTGTTTAATGAAATTGCATCCAAGTCGTGCTTCCCACATACAGAAACAATTCAGAATTATTCCTCTCTTACCCTTGCACTTTACAGGGAATTTTTGTCATCTAGCCAACATGGCAGGAACAGTAAGATTTGTCTTTTGCTGTTGCCAAAGTAGCAGCAGCTGTGCATTTAAGTTCTGGGAAAGTCTGAAAGCTACCAAATCCATTTCAATGAAAGGAATTGAACAGACATAGTCTCTGCAGATTCTAGTTTTGTGTTTTTTAAGAGATGGACATTATTACAGTTTTTTCCAGCATTTTCCCATACAATACCTACTATTTCTCCTTCATTAATTTATTTGGGTGTAGTATTCCCTGATTAGCTGATGCAGTTACTCCAGTATATAAAGTGACATATTTTAAAGGGTAAGGTATCAAATCATAATGATTACTCATTGGTAAAAAAAATTCTAGATGTTGTTTGAGGGTTTCATTTTTTTACTTTGAAATTAGAAAGTTGAACTCAAAAATACTATTGTTTTCTTGCTCATGAACAACCTTTTTAAAGTTACATCAAGTTAAACTTAGAATGTTTCTTAAAAGAGCCCTCTCTCATTTAGGAGCCTGGGAAACCAGCTTATAATAGCCTTCTGAGTTATAAGAATTTAGGTGCAGTGAATTTCAGTTAGTCTATAGGCTATTTTTTTAGGACTGAGGACTCTATATTTGAATATCAACTAGAAGTAGAAGAAGGCACACTTACTTTAAGCTAATGGCAACCAATGTTGAGATGAAATTATTAGTACAGGCTAAGACCATTCTGATTGTCCATTCTACTCATAAGTAAGTTTTATGCACTATATTTTGACCTGGTTTTGACCTCATCATGAACAGCAATATTGATGTTTTAAGAATATCTGTTAAATAAACTAGTATTTTAATGAAGTGCATTTATGGAAATGTTGAATTTTTTATCCTGTGAAGATATTTGTGCAGTGCCAACATGGTGTAGCAAGCAAATACACACATACCTGATACTTAAATATAGTTTTGTTCAGTCAGAAGATGATTTAAACAGGGTATATGGCTAAAATACAGTAAACTTGTATTTCAGAGAGACTTTCTTAAAGACTTCAGCAATATAAATCAAAAAAGAACTTCTAGTAGCATTCCAGTTTCCCTTGGTGAGTATTAATGATTTTCCTTTTAATTAATATAAATATGCTAAACATTTCTTGCTGACCTTGACTAAACATAGTTAAGTAGGTAACTGCAATTTAGTGACCTCTGAATTTAAAACCATCCTGCAGATAAGAAGTTAACCTCCTCATCATTTCATGTTTCTAACTTATTCTTTAGATGGTTTAGTTGCTATAGCATAGTAAGTAATAGTTTAAAATAGCTACTAAAAATATCAAAGATGCAAATTAAGGTTCTGTTACTAAAACTGTGAATAACAATACTGTCATTTGGACTTTAAAGCAGTTATCATCATGTTCTAAAAATGCACTGTTCTCAAGCACAAATGGAGTTATTTTTGCTGCCACTAATATCTTTTAGGTTGCTGTTTTCTTCTTTAATGGGGCTCAGACAAATAATGATTCATAATCTTTGTTGGTTTTCAACTCACTACTAAATGTTTTCTATATTTCATCTCTGAAGCAGTTAGCAGCTGTCTAACTGGCATTTTTGATAAACTTTCTTGTTTTGAAGAGAAAGTCAAAATCTTTTTCTTCTGTTTCCAACGTCTGTTTAATTTTGATAACCTACAAGAAGTAAACAAAGCAGACTTGAGTGGGAAAGAAGTTAAAAGCACTGCTCAGGCCATGAGTAATTCTTCTGTCTTCCTCAATGGTAGCTCTTTAGCCTTTAGCTCTATTAGCTCCCTCTGTTCTGTTCCTTGATTTGGCCTGTTTCCCTTGTGGCAGCTGTTATTCCTACCACCAGTGGTAAGGAGGATATTCTATTTTCCATTCTCACATATTATGCTTTTTGTCCAGTGTTGGGCTTTTGAATTGTAATTAAAAAGGAGTCTCAGTAATCCAGTTTCCATGGAAATTAGGAAGGCAGTTCTTGGTTATGTCAAAGATTGTTTTTATCATGGAGTCTGAGAAACGGGACCTTCATTTTACAGGACTCAGAAAGCTTGGAACATATTTACTTCCTGTGATAAGTTTAGTGGTGTGTTACTGACACTTGAGGACTTTATAGTAAGTAAACAGGCAGATGGTTTTTTGAAAGAGAATTTTCAGACTCCCCAAATTCTGAATTTGTTGTTTCTGCTTTTCTGAAATTCAGGAAATTTTAGGCATAAACATTATGAGGACAGTCTTAACTCTTTTATTTGAGAGTATAGTACTTGGGATCCTTTCCAGCTCTTTTTGGTTGTAGTACTCTTCAGAAATCACAGCTGTACCAAATAAAAAATATTTAATTTTAGGTATTTAAAAACAGTTTATTATGAATTTTAGATACAAAATAGTGTAGCTACGTTTGTTCCAAAGGTACGATGTATAGATGGTGACTTTACTAAAAATGGGTATGGGAGCACACTTTTTTTCGAGATACTAAATTCTCTTCCCTGACAATAGTAATCTAAAATTACAAAGAATATCACAGCTTCCAAATGAAAAAAAAAGAAAAAAAAAAGACAAAAATTATGCTACTTATAAGACAGGTTACTTTGCACAAATTAAAGACATGTTTGAGCAGGCAGTTTACAATAACAAATAATGTAAACTATATGAAATCACTATTAAAGGTTTGGCAATGTAATCAGATGTTCATAAGCTTTGATTTTACTCTAATCAGGAGAAAATAATCTTCTTAGTAATCTTTAGAATTTGCTTTTTGTATATTATATATATTATACATAGTGTCATTTGCACTTGTTTAAAAAATATGAGAAACCTATTTTGGACTCTCATAGTAGCTTTTTCCTTCCCCTCTCTAAACAATGCATTCTCTTCTATTATTGCCTACTGTAAATCACATTATTTGATAGCTGACCTTGCAAAAGAGAGCAAGAAGGCAAAGGTGACATAAAACTGAGCATTTCTCTATAGATTCAGAGAGGAATGAGGAGATGCCAGGGAGTCATCTTCAGTCGTCTGGATGCGGTTCACTGTTATCCACAGACCAATCTCCCAAAGACATGACCATTAATTCTCATGATCTGACAGACATTTCAAAGGTAAGTAAAGCTGGTGAATGCTCAGTTGATTTCCTTTGAGGTCAAGAGTACGAGTAAGCATTGGTTTTAGTTGTATATACTGATAGAAAAACAAGGAAACTATGCAAAACTACCTCTAGGTCTGTCTCATAAAAAATACTTATCATATGTAAAAACTGCTTAAAGTCACATTTTCTCTGAATTTAAATTGAAAGTCCATCTGAAGAATGTAAGCTTTGAAGAGTTCACTAACTATGTTGCCTTTAAATTGTAGGAGACAATAAGACAAAGAATGGAAAAGATAAGTAAAATGTAAGTAATAGGAAAGGGCAGCAGGAATTTATTTCCCAGGAGGGAGTTGTACTGGACTAAGGCGCACAGAGAATGTACATATGTGTTCCAAACCTCAAAGGTCTGTACATCAGGTGTGGCATTTCCTTATGGCTCTACTGGATAATAAATCCACTTACAGTTTTGTATTTGTGGGATGAGTCACTGTTTTGGTTTCTAAAAAGCAATAGAAAGCACTCTTAATAGTATTAACTAGAGAATAAAGAGTGTTTAGAATTTGGTCGATAAGAAATAGGAATATTATTTATTTCCTGATTGAAATTCCCTGGTACTTGCAATTTTTCTTCCTGAAAAGTACCTATTATCTTAACTGTTTTTTATTATTTAAGGAAATTTAAAACTAATTTCAGCCTAAGCATTATAATAACTGTATTAAGATGTATTTGATAATTATTCGGAGATCTAGAATAAATTTTTTTGTTATATTTTTATTATACTTGAAGAGAAATGTGTTGCTTTACCATGTTTCTTTAGCAAGAGATTTCTCTTCAGTAAGTGTGTGGCCTATAAAAAGCTCTAGCCTTTTCTGTAATTTTAATTTTATTGCTTCTTTTTTGTGCACTTGAGGCTCATTGATAAATGGTAGGCATTGAAAATAGAAACCAATTGCAGGGGAAAAGGGCGGGATGAGAGAAAACGTATGGGGTCATGCTGCTTATTAGTATTTTGGATAATTAGGAAGTTAAAAGCAAGTCAGTTATTTTGTACCCTATTTTATTAAGTGTATGCAAACAAAATTTATTTTCAGAATTGAAGAAACCTTCAAATTGTTCAAAACATCAAGCCCACCTCTGGGAATACCTGCAAGCACAGGTCTTCAGACCTGTTCTCTGCAGACTTACGGATACCAGAAATAATCTGTATGTTTGTACAGCATTTTTAATATATCGAATTTGTAATGATCACCAGTGCTTTTATTGCTTTGAATAAATATTTTACTCATGCATCTGTGTATTGATTTCCCTCCCCACGACCACAATTTTTGGTTTTAAAGACTGTTCAAATAGCTTCTTCCCCCTTCCTTGCACTTTTGTAAATTGAAGTCATTACAGCAGTGTATTCTTGTGTTGACATTTGTTAGCAGTGTGCTAAGTAATATGTTTTTTAAAGTGTGGGCTTGAGGACTGTGGTTTACATCCTGTTGGAAACATTCCAGCTGGAACTTGCATATTACACCCAAGAGGCATTCTTACATACCATCCTACCATCTGTACTCTTGAATAAGTTTTAATAAAAAACTTACATACACAGTTTCAAATATGTACCTTTTTTGCTGTTTTTTTTAAATTTTATTTTTAAATACAAGTTTTCATGCTGAGCTGGAGAGCACCAACACTTTATGGCTTCCATTAACACTGACAAAGTGGGGGTCATTTTGATCCTAAACACAAAAATGTGCAAGTAAGTCCACAGACTTTGACTGCAAGAGATGTGTTGAGTGTTTTAGTGCTCTTACCCAACACATTTTAAGACCAGCAGCACAGATGGAGACCAGTCAGTATACAAAGAAACACAACATTTTCATTATTTGAAGCCATATTAAGATTTCTGTTTAGACACATAAGTAGATATAAGACTTCCATAAACATATGATCAAACCATAGATGTGTGAGGCTTGGTTCGATTTATTTAATTGTTTATTGCTTTTTGTAAATTGGTAGCCTATCATATCAAGACTCCTTTGTGTTTTAATACTTCAGTTTAAAAGATTTTTGGAGTTTAATATTACAGACCAGTTGGAATTTTTTGGGGGGCAGAGTTTGCAGATGAAGGCAAAAGCAGCTGTGTAACATGCTGTAAAAAGTGATTTCTATGTTTTAACAATAATTATGATTTTTTTCTATAACCATATGGAATATAAATGGACTTTAATTTGCACAGAAACAGAAGAGTTTACGGCGATCTGTGATGTTATATAAACTAGTTCTGGGTTTTTTAGACTTCTGTGACTTCTGTGATTTTTCAGTTGTTTAAAAATAAAAGAACCTATAATGATTGGATCGTAGGAATGTGTTTTGCTCCTTAATTGAAAATAGGCCTTGCAAATCACTGTTCATTATTCTAACAATGAAATGAAATTATGTTGCCTTCTAAATGTTAGAACCAATAATGTCTTGAAATAGGACTACAGCACCATCTTGTGGAAATCTTTATTCAGTCATCAAAGAAGTAAAAATTAGTATTTCTGTCTGCTTTAAGCTGCTATGATCAAATATTTTGAATTATCTCTTATTTTTCCTCTTTGCCTTGAAGTCAGAGATGCTTTTACGTTAAGTAGGATATTTATTCTCTGTGATATTTGTTAAAAGAGTGTGGCAGGACAGAGAGGAATGACAGCTGTTTACTGATGCTATGGCAAAAATGAGAAGTCTTAGTATACTTGATTCAAATTACAGAGACTTATCATTGAATGCATCTGGGGAATGCAGCAAGTGTTAGAAAAAGCTCTTTCTCTCTGTGTGCAATTCAATGTAATTTATATTTAGTGCTATAAAATTGAAAATCCCAAGTTGTTAAATTATTTACTTCTTCCAGCAACATACACAGTACTTGAAAAGTTAAAACCAAGGATATGGACAAGCTGAAGTTTGAGCAGTGCATTATTGTCTTGCAAAGATTAATTTTTCTGGAGAAACAGGAAAATAAGATGATCAAAGTATTTTAGAAGCTACTAACTGTGGAAATTATTTAGTTACTTTGTATTAGAGATGCTTAAAATTCTTTACTAATCACTAGTGAACAGGGCTTGAAACAGCCTTTTTCTATCAACTACTTGTTTTGACAAGTTAGGCATCATTGCAAACAGTTGCAGTTATAATATATTCTACTTTAAAATAATTTATTTGCTAAATATTTACAGTTATCTTTTCAAGCACTTTATGCCACATATAGTTTCTCTTTAGTGGTTTTTTTTTTAGGATCTTTTTAAACTTTGTGTGGTGAAAATAATTTATAATCCTCAGACAGCAAATTATGCTTCCTCAGGGAAAGTATTATATCTGCAAAAATGGTTTAATGATAGTATTTTGCTTCTGTGGTCTCTGTGTGATAGAGATCTGTGTTGTGGTCTTTGTAGGATACTGGGGATGATGCACTCTTGTCACCTGTGCCAGATGAGCAGTCAATACAAGGATAGTTATTAAAACACTTCTAACTTGAGTGACCCAAATGGGGAAAAGAAGTTGTTCCAAAACTGTGATATTCCTTCTCCTGAGCATCCTATGACTTATTTGAGGAGTAGTAAAGTTAGTATCTGTGTTTAGGCAATGTGACCTTATCTGATAGAAAAATGCTGTATCAGTCATTGCAAAACTCATTCTCTAGACAATCTGGAGCAGATGCTTGATTTGGAAATGGTGAAGCTTTTTATTCTCTAGGAGCCAACTGCTCTAGTTAGAGGTTCACAATTAGCAGTAGTGTGGAGTACTGATGTTCTAATGCAGCATTGGGTGTTGGTTTTCCTCTCCCCTTTCCCTATGCAGTTATTTTAAAGAAAACTTATGCTGTAAAGCAAAATCACTTGATGATAGAGTGAAAAATCCACAGAAATATAATTTTTCCAATGTTAGGTTTATAATGATAAATTTTTAGCATAAGCAATGTCAAAGAATATTATGCCTCAGGGTATTTTAATCAAAGGTGAAATTCTATTTCTAAAACATTCTGCTAGGTCTTGATAAACTTTCACACTTGTGTGTCTGTTCTCTTACCTGGTGTTGCTGCACTGCATTGAGTGCATGTTGAAATATGAACTGGGATTAAGAGTTAGAGAGCCTTGAATACTTTCCATGAATGCTGAGAATAGTTTCACAAAGCTGAAGTTTTTGGCAGCTTAAGGGATTTCCTCCTAGTGCTGATCATTCCCATCTGTCTTTGTTATCAACTGTGTTTTGTAACTGATGTGACTTAAATATACCCTTCTGAAAATAAATAGTGAGGGGTATTGGTTGTATTTTTTTGGGTGGTCTTGTTTTTTGGGTTTTTTTTCCTCATTCACATTAGCTCTGCGATCAGTTTATGACATTGCATCCAAATGTTTGTGCCTGAACTTTCAGTTGGAGCAGCCTGCTGTGCTGTCAACAAGTAAGTGTGCAAGAGGAGAGAAAATGGCTCAAGTTGGTGTTTTACTGCTGAAAGATATCTCTCTGAGTCTGCAGGGTGCTAGAAGTGAAGAAGTTCCTGTGCAAAGTCCCAACGTACATATTCATGAAAGCTTGTTTAGTGTATTTTTGAATTGATTGAATGAAAGGGCAAATGTGTGTCTGAGAAAAACATGGAAAATAGGATTAAAGGAAATCTAAATCTACAATTTAGAATTGGGTCAGTTTTCAGAAGCAGAAATAGCTGTTTATTACATGTGCTTTTGTTTTTTTGTTCTTTTTTTTCCTTGGCCAGTTCTTTTTGATTTAGAGGCATATTTTTCATATGTTCAAAAATACCTTAAAAACTCAACCCATTCTTTGCTGTGTAAAATGACCATAAAATATATAGGCAAATACAAACCCAATCCTTGGAGAATATTCTTTGTAATCTTTTGTATTGTGGAATACATATGTATGAATATGTAACACATTTAAAATATTTCACATAGGCAATCATTGTACTATAAAAATAAGAAACATATTCTCCTTACAACTTTAGTTTAACTGTAGGAATAAACTAGGCAATATAGTTCATGGATTTTGAAGCATTTCATTGCTATCAATATAAGCAAGTTTCAATATGCAGGAAGACTCCTCATTTATTTCTTGCAGTGTGTGTTCATTTGCTCCATAGGTGATCAAGTAGAATGCACTGTGCCTTTCCTGTCGCACTGACTGATGGTCTGGCATTGCATAGTCTGTGTCCCTGTGTTGTTGCGTGAGACACTGATAGTGATTTCTTTGCCTGCTTGTTCCAAATGCAAAATTAAGAGATTCCCCTTGTTTTTCTCTTGAGTATGATGTGGTTTGGTTCATTGTTTATTCCCGCTTTAAGAATTACTTAGGCAAAAAGCCAGTGGGAAAAAATGTCGTCTGTTTTTTTCTTGTAATTGAAACCATCCCATTGGAACCTATTGAAGGAACTAAGGATAAGTTCATGAACTTACTTGAGCTTATGTATTAGTGGTAACTTAGGGTCCAGCTTCTTGTAGTTATAAAAGTGGTTGACAGCTGTGATAATTTCAGTTAAAGTAGTTGTGCTTTTGTGTGAACTACAGAAAAATAGGTGCTGATGTGGTAGAAGATTACTAGCCTGAATGCTTTATCAAGTTCCATTTTAAGCGGAGACATACCAATTTAACATCAGTGACTCAAATTTTCTGTAGGTTTTTTCTTATATCACTGTTGGAACATTTCTGTCATCTCTTTATTAGATATAGCCTTTTTCATGAAGATATGCCAGCAAACAATATATGGCTGTAAGTATTTTGTGACTGAATGTCATACTCAAAATGTAAATATTTTTGTCTGAAACTGACTTGGACTTTGTTGATGCACTGATCATAAGTTGTCTTGAATATAAAATATACAGAGGGAAGGGATACAATAGTTACATTATTTTAGCTTGGAAAGAGCAAAAGGTAATTTTTCTAGTGATTGAGAAGACACTGAGATTAATGTTATTTCATTGTTGTTTTAAAGGCTTCAGCCTTGAGTGAAAGTATTTTTGTTACAGGAATGTCTTTGATAAGTGTTTGGATTTTAAGTGAGTTTTTTGATGGTTTTGCCCTCATTTTAAAGATTGACATAAATATGTGCTAATACATATCTAGTAGTACAAGCAGCAGCAATGATCTGTGGGTGTTTTGGTAAGGTTTGTAAGCTTTCCTGTACAGGTATAGTTTCACCTTAGCAATACATGAAGATAAGTTATCTGTGAATCCCTTCTTGCTTAAGGAGAGAAGTTGTCTTGAGTAAAGAGCGAACTGAAGAGGTGAGGCCTTGAAATATCAAAACCCAGAATATGGAGGACTTTCCTGGTTATTAAAATAAGGTCCGCAGGAAATTCCTCTGGAGGAGATGAAAATGGAGCTACAAGGGAAGCAGGAAAAGGCTCTGGATGATCCAAAAAGTGGCTAGCAGGACATATTTTATTTAAGTCATGCTTTAAAAGTTACCTTCAGAATGTAGTGTGTCTGACAGCCAAGCAGCACAAAAAACCACTGGGGTGCATTTAATTAAAAGTATACTCATGTTGAGAACCATTTGAAATGAAAACAGCTCAAATGAGTAGGAAAAAATGCACTGTAGTATGGTGGCCATCTGCATAAGACAGGGTCAGGTACCGTACCCATATGAACAGACCAAGCGACCTTGTGACCTGTGGCTCCATACCTGTTACACAAATGATTAGATCAAAATCGTTTCCAACCTCCTCTGGGCACATCTGCTGTTATCTCAACTCTTCATGCCCTACATGGGGCACCAATTAAGGCTGTCATGGTTTAGGAATGGTATTCCCCAGTTCACTGCCTCCACTGAGACTCTCCAAAACCATACTGCTGCTTGTTCTCCCACTTTTGCCCTCCCCTTTCCTGCTGGGTGGGATGGAGTTGAGAATTGGAGGCAAAAAAGGCAAAGATCATGGACTGAGACAAGAACAATTTACTAGAAACAACAATGAGATAAGAAAAACAGTAATAGCAACAGGATTAATAACCAGGGGTTCAAAAGAGAGAGTGATTCCATGCAAAATGCTCACTGAGCCTAGAAGGAACCCCTTCTCCCTGGACAAGTGTGTCCCTTTCTCTGCCCTTAGCAATGAGGTGAGGTGATATAGAGTAACCTCCCTGTCCTAATCACACCCTCTCCCTGCTACTGCAAAAAATTAACCCTGTCCTGGCTGGAACCAGGATAGACAGCAACATGGCTTCAGCAAATGGTTTCATAAACGTTTAATCAATAAAAGGAGATGGAATGTGACAGTATCTTGAATCTTGTACAAATCACAGACCTGTAAATAAGAGGTGAAAACTTAATTTGACAGGTTATCTGCACGGGTGTCAGAGAGGGTTTTTGAGCTTTAGGTTATAGACCTTCAGACCTGTGCTGACTGACCTCAGCAGCATGCTTTAGCACACAGCTAACTTTAAAATGTCTGCCTAAGTTAAGCTGTCTTGGTTACTCATTTAGCTCCTCATTTACAGCGTCTTGCATTTTTATCACCATTTGAATCCCATCAGGCATGCTAACAGTATTTATTTCTATTATGCTTATGCATTTAATATTTGAGGGGGGAGGGGAGCGAAGAATGACTGGTGTGGGTTTTTTTTTCTGTCTACCTGAGTGAGGTTTAATGTGAACACTTAAAAAACTACAGCTGTACTCAGAAGCATATGGTAGCTCAGGTAATCACTCTAAGTCCATGTAAATAAAATTGCTAACTGTAGCCAGTGTGAGCATTCCTAAGTTATCAGTAACTTGAGGAGCTCAGGTCCTGACTCGTTTCTGGGGCTAATGTTGGGGTCAGCAGAGGCTGCAGGACCCAGGAAGTCCGTGAGTCAGAACACGCCAATCTCTGTTGCGGTTACTGCCCTCCTGCTGATAACCAGGCTGGTGTGGTGACTCCCGTCTTAACATCTTGGGCAGCAGCACATTCATCACAAACTGAATGTGAAATCTCAAGGTAAATGGTGCTCGTGTTATGCAGTTGAATTATCTCATGCATCCCACCATCACTGCTGTATGTGTGATTTTCTGTCTACCTATGGGAACTGAAGGGACAAATACATTTATAAATATCAATAAAATATTTGAAACATAATTAATACTAGTTTTTAACAGAAATGGTAAAGTCAAGTAAGGATAACCTGAACTCAAGGTTTCTATTTTTAAATGGGGCCAATGCTTTCCTGTTAAAAATTGAAGTAGTATTTGGAGTGATTTAAGAAATAATATCCTGTTTTCATGTAAAGTAAGCCTGTAGTTCAAGCAAAGATAATCACAGAATATCCTGGGGTGGAAGGGGCCCACAAAGATCATCATCCTGGCACTTTGAAGGACTGTTCCCAAGAATCAAATATTTTTAAATCTGAACATTAAGTCAGGCAGTTTGGTAAAGGGTGATTCTTTTTTGTTATTCAGTGCTAGTCATTGCACAAAATTAAAAGTTGACTCTTACCAAAGAGATCATAAATAAAACATATAAAGTAGGAAATGTATTTTCTATTTTGGTGCATTTTACTGGAAAATGTAGACAGACTTTTCTTCTATAATGTAAACAATTTAGTCTTTAAGCTACATTTTTTTCATGAAAGATTGACATTTGCTGCTTTTTCCAGATAACAGTAGCCAATGTTGTCTTATCAGGAAAAGGATTAGCTGCAGTTCTGTGAGTCATGGAGAAGATAAGAACAACTTTGAATAATGGAGCAATGGTGCTCCACAAGGTCCTTGTGTTTGAGAAAGATTAAACACCAAACTTCCCAATAATCTAACAATCAGCCTTTTTTTCCCCACATAAAATTTCTCAATCACTTAGAAATATGAACTTCAGATAAAGATGTTAAATTATAAAGCTTTATATGAAAATCTTAAGCTTTAAATCTTGAAAATGATAAAGCTGCCTGCAATAGAGAGACTATTTCACAATTATGTGGTTTTTTATAGAAGAAATTAAATTTATTATTAATGAACAATAATTTTTATTGTTCATGTGGGCCCTTATTTGTAACATTGAGTCTGTGTTCCCTCTAATCCTTCTAATTTAATATTTTCAAATGTCTAAGGAAAGATATCGAAAAATATGGTCTTAGAATCTCTATAGAAATAGCTGGGTTACATTTCTTGCATCTCTAAATGTCTATCTACCCTCTTGCTAGGCAAGATTTTCTTGATGCCAATGAGGAATGCATTACTGCACATGATTCCAGCTCTCTTGCTATTATAATTAGTATGTATGTCATTTAGTCCTTATTGCATGTTCAGTTAGAACTGGTTTTGTAGCTGAAAGGGAGTTTTACTCCCCTTTCACTTCCCTTTCTTGTATCTGGCCTACTAATGTTTTCCTTCTTTGCAGGTCAAAGCTATGCTTTTCTGTTTCAGAAACTGCTTCTTCAGTTTAATGCCTGGATTACATATCTGGGGGAAGAGAGAAGAGCAAGCTTATTGTTTCTGCTACCAGCACTACAGCTGATTATCCTTTCTAGTTTTGTCTTAATATATTTAGTTTTTGTTGAAAAAGAAAAAGATCAACACTGCCCATACTCTAGTCTGAGCAGAAGTCATTTTGTGATTATGTGAAAAAAAAATATCCCAAAGCAGGAAGAAATGTCAGAAATACTGTTTTGGCTGTATTATTGTAACATGGCTTTTAAGATACCTGTTGCTCCAAGCCCTTGTGTTAACTTTTTTTGAGCATTACCCTTAAGCAATTTTTTTAATGGGGTTTATGACTGTGTCAGGTCAATCTGTGAGTATTTTACTTGCTAATACTTTCTTTTATGCCTTGAATTTCAGAAAGAGACAGCTATTGTTGTGATGGATTTTGTTTTCCAGTGAATCTAGGAACAAGGGAGAGAATAAATGAACAGGTTTAGTCAAGTACCATGGCAAAGGTGCTGTTCTTGTTACCTCATTCCATTCTATTGGTAGAGATTCTGTGTAACTAAATTATTAGGATAATTTTTCAAAATTGTTCACAGGGGACATTGTACAGGCTCTTGCAAAATGTGTACTGTGAGAGAGGTCATGGTCCAGAAAAGGTAAATCTGGGAAATATTCCATGGAAGCTGTAGATAAGCATACTAGTAAGATTTTGACTATATTTGCATAATTGGAGGGAAACAGTAGAGACAAAATACATAAACAGCAAACATCAAGTATGAAAACAATGTTTGCAGAACAGGAACAGGTCAATAGGAAAGGAACCTGAGTATTTCCAGTGTAATTTAGATAGGTAGATGTTAGCTTGAGATTCTGTATAATCATACAAATACATTCTTGACTTCTGTTTTCTGTTTGAAACCGGGATTCTTCAAAGCAAAATGTGATGTCTCTGATATTTTCCAAAGGGGCTATTTTGCCTCTGTGCAGTGAGATACTGAATGTCTAGTATCTCATTTTTGCATAGGGAGAATCAACTTAGAACTCATTGCAAAGTTAGATTTGTCATATATCTTGTTTAATGTTTGTCAACATTGATCTATTTCAGCAAATTGCTTTTTTCACTCAGTATTTTCAGTAAATATCTTTTTTAGCATTTCTGATCTTAGCAGTCTGAATATTATCAGCCAGAATGATGCTAACACAAGATTACCACCCTTTCCAGAACATTTATGAGTACAATTGGATGTGGTATTTCTACTTTATAACAGTAGGAGCAGTACACATTAAGTCTTTGTCCTAGCAGCCTCTTTTAAGTTTTCTTCAGCTTCGTGTTGACCCTTAACACAATGTCATTCTAGAAATTTCAGAGAATTGTCTGAAAGAAAAATTCCCCTAATTCAGGAATGTCTACAGTCATCAGAACCTCTTTGAAATTAGACTTCTGTATCCCTGTATTTCTCTTTCTTTACTTGTTCCTCCTGATTTATCCAAACAAAACAGTTTTATATTTTCCTTTTCTTTTTTACCTTCCTTAGGGAAGGTAAAGGAACATTGGGTTCTTTTTGGCATGTTAGGTCTATATGAAATGTGACCTGTAATGGAGAATATTGAAAACATAATATTAAAAAGAAGTTCTCACCTAAAAATCCCATTCAAATGAAGATGTTGAAGAAGGGTTCTGCTTCTCCTTTTCAGTCCTTTGAGGGTATTGTATACCTAATGTTTATATGACATGAAGAAAATTAGGCATTTGTCACAGAAAAAAAATGATGGATTCTAGGAAATGGGCATAGCTGTCACATAATTGCAGCACAACTTTGAGTGCAGCATCCTTCAAAGGGAATTGAATTTCATACTGCCAGTAGTGTAACATTATTTGGTACTTAATTAAACTTTAACTTGGAGGTAATGATTTTAGATTTAGACTCCCATTAAAAAGATAGACACCTTAAACTGACCACTCAGCTCACTTAACCATGGTGTCTGTTTCATATAAAATACTTCATGAATTTTTTTTCCTCTTTCTTTGGGTTTCTGAGGCCCTTTCTGGCCCTTTCTTTAACAACTTGTCTGCCTGAGACCTTAGGGCTACACAGGAACCTCTGATGAAATTGAGGAAGATTCAAAGCTCCTTACATAGCTAAAATTGCATCAGATGACCTGTGAGAAACAGGTATCACTGCAAATTCAAGTTAATGTTAAGATTCCTGTCAGCAAAGGCAATCATTTAAGCCCTTTCTTGCAAAGCAACAAAATAAAGTATTACTCAAACATCTGTCAGCAGAGACTTGAGGTCTAACCCTCAGCTAAGCTAGAAACCCATAATGAGGGACACCTGGTCCAAACTGCTTTTGCTTAGACAAAGCTTCAGCACTTCTTTGATATATTGGTAGGCCACACTTGTGACAATAGAAATAATCTGTCCAGCCTAATTTATGCAGTCTGATTAACTCTTCTTCATTAGGTCTTGCTGTTTATCTTCACATTATAAAAATTTTCTGCATCCGAATGTATTGTGCCTTTCTTTAAAATGGTTCAAATTTGAAGTGCTAGTTTTCACTTGTAACACAGTTAAGCATTTAATAATTCTGAGATAAGTAGAAGCTTTCTGATCACCTTTCCACACTTATGTACTATAACAAGCCAGCAGAATCCACTTCCTTCCTTTTCTAAAATGGTCAATATTCTACTATTTATCCATTATATTCTCTATGACGACTTCCTCTGCTTTAATGTGCATGTTTGCTAATTCAATCTTTGACACAGGATGGGTCTATTTCCTTTAGATTCCCCATCTTTTTAGGTACTCAGGTGCTTCTAGAAGTTTTTCAAAGCTCAGGTTTTTCTGAAAGCTGAGAGCTAAGAAATAAGACTTCACATTGCATTTCCAAATAGGGCAAAAGGGGAAAGGTGAAGGGCTGTTTTTAACAGTGGATAATCATTGTCACCTCAACAGGGAATTTAACTGCTGCTCTTGACTTGAGATAGGATAGTTCATTTACTTGGAAAAAGCATAAGAAAGGCCACTAACAGTTGTTTATAGAGCATGATCGATGTCACCTTATAATTACTGATATTCTACTGATAGTAGCCTGAATCTTAGAGTTGTCTTGGGAAATAAAAAAGCCAGAGTCCCACGGAAACATGATTTTTGTCTCATTTTTTTTCCTCTTCTATTAAATGGTGCTACTGTTAAAAAGCTTTTAAGTAAATACCTAATTAAAACTATTGCTGAACCTGAAGATATTTTATGTTGTTATTCATTTTGTTATTCAAATTTGAATTTTATGGGTTTCTTATATTGTGAAAAACTTGTGTTTTCTCTTGTAGCCTTTTTGTAGGGATTCCTACTTCTTTGTTTCAAGCACTATCTAGAAACTCTTGAGAATAATTTAAATTGCCAATTGTTTAAGGAGTGGATCTCTCTTGTGGTATCATAAGGGAGGATATTTTTTTGAAAAGTGAGTACATACAATTAGAATCCTTAATTTCTCAACCACGTAGATAGAAATCCTGAGGGACCTTAAAGATCATCTAGATCCAGCCCATCTGCCATGGACAGGGGCACTTTCCACTAGACCAGGATGCTCAGAGCCCCATCCAGCCTGACCTTCCAGGGGTGGGGCATCCACAGCTTCTCTGGGAAACTTGTGCCAGTATCTCACCACCCTCAGAGTGAAGAATTTCTTCCTAATAGCTAATCTAAACCTGCCTTTCTTTAGAATTTGAAGCCATTCTACCTTGTCCTGTCACTACATGCCCTTCCAAAAAGTCCCTCTCCATCTCTCCTGCAGGCCCCCTGGAGGTACTGGAAGGCTGCTTAAAGGGCTGCTCAGAGCCTCCTCTTCTCCAGGCTGACCAACCCTAATTCTCTCAGCCTGTCTCCAAAGGAGAGGTGCTCCAGTCCCCTGAGCAGCCTTGTCATCTCCACTGTACTTGCTCCATCAGGGCCGTGTCCTTGTTTTGGGATCCCAGGGCTGGGTGCAGCATTCTAGGTGTCACCGTAGCAGAGCAGAGGGGCACCATCCCCTCCCTCAGCTTGCTGGTCACTGTTCCTTTGATGCAGCCCAGGATGTGCTTGGTTTCTGGGCGGCAAGTGCACATGTCTGGGTCATGTTGAGCTTCTTGTCAACCAGAGAAAGCAATCTGTGATCAAGGAAGGTCTTGGCAAGCAGTTTATCAGCACTATTCAGGCAGTCAAACCCAGCACCGTGTCTGTAGAGCATTTAAGTTAATTTTCCTTCTAATTAAGTAAACCTGAAGTATATCAGGGAAGGTTTACTTTCCTGGAATTGAAACATAGAACATAATGTAAGTGACTGAGTTGCTCACTAATTGAAGCAATCAGTCAAGATAATGAGGGAGGATTTTCTAGTGAGTGGTAGTGGTGGTTAGGGGGTAGGGGAGACATTCAGAAATTCCTTGAAAATAGAAACATAATTAGTGGGTACAGACTCAGAAGGATTTGTGTTAGGTTTGGCAGTGAAGAAGTTGTGCACTCTGCACTCAGGAATGATATTTAAAAAGGTTGTTGCTTATGTTTGTTGTACTGAACTGTTTTATTCTCTCACAAAGCAAGTTTTTCTGATATATGACAACTACTACAGAATAACTACTGGCTTAAAATGGAAGAGTAACTGCAATTCTAATTTAAATCGAATTGTTACTTAAGGGTGGAAATTCTTCTTGCTTGCTGTAGTTCTTACAAGTAAGTATGTGATCTGGATGGTGTTCAGCACTCATTAATCATGTTTGCATACCCATTTTACAGCTGGATTTTCAAATCTGGTATTAAAGTTCATTTAACATGCCTTCCAGAAAGTAAATATGTCAGTAAGTTTTGCTTGGTTTTACATACTCATTCTTCAGGTAGGTCAACTTGGTACAAATCTATACTGCATTCAAACTTTGCTCAGAGTTGGTCAAGACTAGTTTCATTTCAGATTATGGAGTGATTCAGGAGCACCTGGAGCCAAGATTTATGTCTTTACCTAAATTTTGAAAGTACTGTGTTTTTATAGCTCTTTAGAGGAAAGGCAGGAACTGCATTAACACTTGTTAGAGCAACAGTTAATGCAATGCTGACTAGAATTTAACCCTCTCACATATTAATGTTAAAATGTCAAAAAAAAAAAAGGGGAGGGGAGAGGGGAAATAAGAAATAAGTTTAAATATTTGTTCTTGTGAAATTACTTATTCTCCTTTAGTTAGGAAGTAGTCAAGTTTAAAACTTTTGTGAGACATTATAGGAATGTGAAGAAGGTTTGCTTCTTTATTGGCTGCTGATCTGGTATGAAAAGCAAAGACCTCAAGTCCCCATAGAAGTTATTTCACTGGAATAAGTATGTGAATATTTTAAAGCCTAAGAGGTTTTGTACACCAGTCACAGACTGATGTATTTCTCAATTGAAATATCTCATTGAAAATTACCCTTTGGTTAGCTTTTTCTTGTGCCAGAGAGATTCAGACCCAGTATGTTAGAAATCTAGATTTCAAGCTGCAAGGATTTGAAAAGATCTAGCTTTGAGTGCTTCTGTATAGCAATGCTATATCATTTAGAAAAATTGTGTCTGCATAATGTTGTACACATATTTAAATCCTTTCTCAGAGCTGATGAAAATTACAGTGTCTAGCCTCAGGTCCCATAATCTACACTGTGTAATTTCCTTGCTTAAAGTAGAGACTAGAAGGCCACGAGTTATAGAAGTTCTGGCAGGTTGCAGCACTCCAGCCTGCTTTTCTAAACTGTTAAATAGTGAAATGATACCATCTTTTGCTTTCTTTAGAAAATTTCAATCAGCTGGAATTGTTGTTCATCACTGACAGCACTCCATTCAGTATCATTTCACTTGAGTCAGGGTGATAAATCATACTCTGCAATTTCTCTCAAGAATATAAAACCATTCCAACACTACATCTGTTAAGAATATAATGCTTGTCTTTCTATGCAGCAGAATGTAGATTTAATCACTGCAGCACCATTTAGAGGTGTCCATTCATGGATTTGGATATTTTGACTAAGCAAGATGGGTTACTTTCTGAATAAGAAACAGATATGTCTTGGGATAATCTCTTCTATTCAAGATCTTTTCTCTACGAAAAGAGATTTTGAGATATACTTGTTTAAAATACCTTCAGTAACTTGAAAGCAACAAGTGTTTCCAGTGTTTCTGCAGCTGTGTGAAATGTTTTGCACCTCAAAATGAAGGTGATGAATTATGGTTACACAAAAGGAGCAAGCAAATTCTATTAAAACAGTCAGCAAAAGTTGCTTTTGTAACTTCCTTGGAAATGATAAAAAATTTCCTGTTAGAAATTGCCACAAAATAAATGAAAAATTATGTATTTGAATTTTCATTTATTTTTATGACAGTACTGTGTTGCATTATTTTTGTCTGCCTCAATAAATATGTTCTGGAGAAAACCAAATTTTTTCAGGTATTAGAGTGACCTAACAAAAGTTGACAAATCTTATCTAAACATTCTTTTCTTGCCTAAATCCCCATGACTCATTCATACATTATCTTGTCTCCTCAACCTGTATTCTTTGTGCCCCCTATCCTAATTTGTGCTCTGGACAGGTTTTACCCCTGTGCAGCCAATGTGACCCTATGGTGGTCACAGTCTGCATGCTCTGATTTGGGTTAGACCCAATCTGTCCAAATAGACTGAATACCTTTCAGTAGTTTGAATGTTTTAGCTCCCCCATATCCAGCAGCTGGCAAACTCTTTTTGTTAAATCTGATCCATTTAAATTTAATGAGAGATATCTGTAAATTTACCAAATTGATAAAAAATGAAAAAAAAAATCTAGTTTCACTTGAAAACTTTTGCACTAGCTGCATGCTAGCACTTTTGCTAGCATGCCATTAGTGCGAAATTATTTTTATTGTGTACATTATAATGTTGTAATTGTTTGTACTTTTAATTTTACACTGACTGTAGTTTGAACAAAATGATGATCAACTTAAATAAGGATGCCTAAGCACAAAGCTATCTCTCAAGAGCCACCAGAATTCAAAATAAATATTAAAATATAAATTCATATAATCTGGAGCTTGATAAACTTGAATATCTCTTTTTGTCCAGACCTAACCAGTACTGAGAAGCTTTTCACTTGGTCATTATCCAAAACCAACCAGCTCATTTACAGATATTCCCTTGGGGATTGGTCTGATAGATGTCCATGGAGCCCTTAGGACACTGATCAAGAAAGGCTGGTGGCAGGATTGCATGAGGGAAAGGCTCTGGATATTGTCTACCTGGACTTCAGCAAAGCCTTTGATACTGTCTTCCACAGCATTCTGCTGGGAAAAACCTGGCATCCCACAGACTGGGCAGTTCACTGGCATCCCACAGATGCACAGTTCACTGGGTTAAAAACTGGCTGGACGGTCAGGAGGAGAGTGGTGGTGAATGGGGCTACATCCAGTTTTCAGGCAGTCACTAGTGGTGTCCTCCCCTGAGGCCTGGCCTGTTTGGTATCTCTCTGATGAGGGGATTGGGTGACTCTGATTTCTGAGGGAATATTGATCTGCCAGGGGGCAGGCAGGTTATTCAGCAGGATCTGAACAGACTGGGTCATGGGCCAAGGCCAATTGTCTGAAGCCGAGCAAGGCCAAGTGCCAGGTTTTGCCCTTGGGTCACAATGACCCCGTGCAGCACTACAGGCTGGGGCCGACTGGCTGGGAAGCTGCCCAGAGGAAAAGAACCTGGAAGTGCTGGTTGACAGCATCTGAACAGGAGTCAGCTCATGTTCAATGGAATCCTGGCCTGTATCAGCAATAGTGTGGCCAGCAAGACCTGGGTAGGGACTGTCCTCCTGTACTGGGGAGGACTGGTGAGGCTGCACCTCATGTACTGTGTCCAGTTCTGGGCCCCTCACAACACAAGGGACATTGAGGGGCTGGAGTGTATCCAGAGAAGGGCAATGGAGCTGGGGAAGGGTCTGCAGGACAAGTCTTGTAAGGAGTGGCTGAGGGAGTTGGTGTTGTTTTGCCTGGAGAAAAGGAAGCTTGGGGGAGACCTTATTGCTCTCTACAACTCCCTGAAAAGAGGGTGTAGCCAAGTAGGGGTTGGCCTCTTCTCCCAAGGAAAAAGTGACAGGACAAGAGGAAATGACCTCAAACTGCATAAACAGAGGTTAACCTGAGGCATCAGAAGGAATTTCTTCATGGAAAAGGTTGTTAGGTGTTGGAACACTTTCCAGCATCAGGGTGGTGGTGAGTGTTCAAGTAACTGGATGTGGCACTTAGTGCTCAAGTTTAGTTGACAGTGTGGTGATTGGTGAAAGGTTAAACTTGGTGATCCTGGAGATCGTTTGCAACTTAAATGGTTCTGATTCTGTGACTTGCCTTTTGTGTTATGGCTTAGGACATGCTGTAGTTTTCTCAGTGGTGGGAATAGAAATATGTGTCTCTACTTTCAGGAATTGTCTTAACCACCTGTCTATAGAACAGTTCTTATAAGAAATGTGATTTGGTGTTTTTTTTCCTGCTTCACAAAACTTTTCACTTCTCAGTGCATTATATGTGCAGCTATAAGGTAAGCAGTCTTGGGAAAGGCAAATGGAATGTAAACTGTCTCTCTGAGAGCTTCCTGATGACTAGACCAGAATTTCATAGATTTTTTTGTCATTGTGGCCCAGACAATTTCCTCTGGATTACTTTATAGATGTCATCACCACATGTGTTTTAAGGAAAAAATATCTTCCTTCCAATAATAAGCAAGTACTTGTAACTTAGTGTTTTCTTTTGTGATCACAAATGGAGAGAGGCATTTAACTGGAGGTAAAACACCTAAACACAAAAGATTTTTTTTTTGAGAGTTTTCTATTATTGGTTTATTTCAGGGAGCAGCTTAAAGGAAGCAAGGAATGGCTGAGGTCAGGGAGGAAATGCATGGGAACATCTTAAACTGGCTTTACTGTCTGAAGACAAGACAATGAATCATGTAACTACACTCTAATACAGATGTTTGTATTCCTTTGAGGGAGGAGCTGGTGAAGTGCTTAAGTAGTTCTGCAGCACCTCTAAACTTTTTAGATGTGAAATAACAATTTATTGGCCTGTGGAGTGCTTCACAGTCCCTATCAGAATTATGTACTCTCAGCAGTACAAAAAAAAAAAAAATTATTTAATACCTTTGCATGTAGTCCCAAATGTAAAGCTGCATATTTTCATAACCAGCAATCAATGTATTAAAATATAGGTAATATAGATAAAAACCCAAACAAACAAACAACCTCTACAAAACCCAAGTTACATATAACCCAAGAGATAAGTATGTTGGATACAGTCTGTGGGTTACTTCTTTCTTTTTTTTCCCTCCAAGAACAGTTTTAAAACAAAAGCATAAATTTATCACCCTTGGCCAAAGAGTTCATATTCAGGGAAGACATTTTGTGGGGAATGAACTCTTCCCCTGCCACCATGCACTGGAATCTCAAATGCTTTTCTGACTTGGGACCTCTGTCAACACATAAATACAGAGGAAAACAAGCAAGATTAGCAAGAGAGTTGTAAATACTTGCTTAAATGAGATGGGAAAATGGGGAAAATTACTTAAGGAATATCATTTTATGATAGATACTTGCAGGTGGTGTGTATATTTGCTGTTCTTCTTGAGAAGTTTTTGCCAAGAGAAATTATATGCATCAACTACTTTCCCTGATTTAATTTAAATTTAAAGTGTTTTACTAATTTTGTCTCCATTCAGATGGCACAAACAATTAAAATGAAGTTGCCTTCATTTGCAAAGATCACACTTTGTTCTGCTTTTCTCTGAACTGTTTCATGTTTTCTTTCTATTTTTCAACTTATTTTTTTTCAGTTGTCTTTTGAACACATGCTTACCTGCTTTAGAGGATCCAAAGCTGCTAATAAAAACACCCCATAATATATAACAGATGCAGAAGTGAATATAAGTGGAAACAGTTGAATAAGGGGAGCAGACCCAGAGCTGTCATCAAGCTCTTCATACTCACTAGATTTTTTTCACCTGCTCATGCAGTGCTTGCTCAAGACCTTTTGTCAGTGACTATATGTTTAATCTCTCACCATTTCCCCCCCTCCACCTCACAGGCTTTTTCTGAAAGTTTGGGAGTATATTAAATTCATCTTTAAATCCTGCTAAATGTGCTAAACAATGTAAAGTGGTTGCCATTAAAAAGACAAATATGTGTGCTGCCAATATTTTAAATAGGACCTCCTTCTAAAATCTGTCCTTGGAGACTTTCTGGAATCCTTCCAGCTTTAGAGAAACTGGTGTGGAAGGGTGTATGTCAGCTTGGTGAGGAGACCATTGGAGGGCTAGGAAATCTTTTGACTACTTTTCTTTATAAACAAAATGCATTTTGGGAAGAAATATGGAAATGCCATTTGACAACATTTTATGCGGTACTTTGAGTCTGTGGCTTAGTCATGGTAGACATACAAGACCTATTGAAAATGCCATGGTTCTGTGTGTAAAAGAAAATTTATCTTTCTTCAAAAATGTTTTTGAAAGCAATTGAAGTTTGCTGTTCTCTATCCACATGTGAAAGATGTGTTTACAGAATTTTTTTCTAGATGTGTGAAGAAGGTTTTGGGCTAGCTGTCTTTAAAGAAGATACTGAGCAGCTTTGATTTGTATACAAAATTCAGCACTCCAGAAATTGTAATTTCATGTGCATTCATTTCCTTCCAGGAGTGTTTTCAGATTCCACACCAGGCTTTGTTGTCTTATGTTTGTGGATTAAAAAAAATAAAATATAAAGAGGCTATTAAAACAAGCTTAGAATCTAACAGCTGATATCTAATAATACAGTCAGTCACATTTTTCATTGTGAACCTTATCTCCATTTGTTGGTTGTAGTAATGTGGTTGTACAGTAAACTTATGGAAGAAGGACCTTCTTGGTGGCACACCAGAATAATTCTCTTGTGTTAAACCAGAACACTTAAAAGGTTGTCAATTTGATTTCATTTAAGTTTTGCTTACATTTCCTGTGGTACTTGGCAGTACAATGCTGGAGTGTGAAATAAGCTATAGAGACAAATATCTTTTTAGAGAACATGTGACCTGACTATCTCTTTTGGTAGCACAGAGAACACATCCCCAGTTCCCTACCAGCAAGTACAGAGAAAAATAGTTTTGGTCTCCTTCCCTTTCTCTCTCCTCTTTCCGTTATCCCACGTGAAATGAAATGCAGTGCGCCTAACAAAAAGTTATAGCTTTTTTTTTTTTTCACAGCTAAATTAAACAATGGCATTTCTGCAATTGATTGGTGCATGTTCAAAGGAGTTTTGTGTTTTGTGGTGTTTAGTGATTTGATCTATCTGTGTTCAATATGACTGTTTGATTTTCTTTCTAGAACTGAGCTACCAGGTCTTCTGCTGTCTGTTCCACAGACCTCTTGAAATTGCACACCTCTCTTTGTTTTGCAGTCTAGTGTCACTTGCCTGTTCAGAGGCAGAGCAGGACAGCTGTGAAAGTCAGTTTGTCATTTTGTGTTGTACTGTGTGCTTCATTTCCCCCTGCTCAGTATATGCCTTTAAATATAAAGTTCAAATGAGCTCTGCTATAGAAAGACCTGTCTCTGTTTGTTCACAGATATTTGTACTGGGCATACAGACAAATTATAAGTGGAACTTTATTCTCTTTTGTTTGCAGCCTCTTTAGGTCTCTGTGGTTGATAGTTTTAAGTATGCATAGAAATAAGCACACACTAAAACATATGGATCCAAGTGCTGACCTCAGTTACATCACTGTAAATCTGGACAGGAACTGTTATCATTTGGTTTTATGCTGGTGCTATTAAGATAAAGAAAGGGAGTGATTTATTAGTGATGAAGGGAGTTTTTATAGCTGTCTCAGCCTTGCACAAGTTTATAGGGATGTTTAAGTACCAATACCCACAGATTTAACTCCTTCTTTTATTATGTGTAAAAAACTCTAAGACAGGTCATTCCTTGCATAGTAAGTGGATGGTATGTAAGGGTATATTAATTAAAAGTCCTGTTATTTGAGCAAATTACTTGTTGGATTTTCTTTAAAGTTTCAGAGCTCTTGTACAATCCTTAATTCAACTAGTTTGTTTTTTTATGCAATACTTTTGTCTGATATGTATCACTATTGCATGAGCCTATCCTTGGCTCAAAAGAGGACCATTAGCAAGACAGTGAATGTTTGTAATTTCTTTCAGGGATATGGACACATAAATGTGTTTTGACACATTTTCTGGACACCTCAAGAAATTTTACCCAACATTCAAAAGGGAGGGAGGAACAAGAAAAACTTTTTACAAGGATATTGATTGTGATTCAGAATTATCGCTGCTGCTTGGTCTTTTCCTGTCTTTTCATTCACAGCTCTCTGTATTTTTTCAGGCTGTACTGTAGAGAAGAGAGATAAATAGATAAATAAATTTGCATATGTAAAAAGAATAAAGAATAATATATTTGAAGAATAAACACTTCAGTCTAAAATCTTTTGTCCTGGTTATTTTAAATATTTAAGAGCACAAAATACTGTGATCATATGTCTTTTGAATGGTGTCTAAATAAATTAACATTATGGAATATAGTTAATTATATTATTGATCAGTGTTATGAACATTTAAAGCATTTTTTTAATGTGCAAAAATGAAAGTTTTTGTGAGAAAACTGCCAATAAAATAATTTTAATTTAGAAGTCACAGAAAAGGCAGGAATGACTGCTGTTATAAGTCCTGGCACTGCAGCACTGGAGTCTGTGCTGATATTGTCTTGTTCACTAATCACTGACTCTGGATAAACTCTACAATTCCTCTTTAAAAGGGCACCACAGTCATTTAATATTTAAGAGATTTGGAAAGCTCAAGATTTATTTATCAACCTCATCAGAAAAAAAAGTAAACTTTTAGGAGGAATACTTAAAAAATAAATCTTTTAAAGAAGATTTCTGGTTTCTGCATTCTGAAAAACTGTTCAATGTCCAAGAGTATAGCATTGACAATATTGAATGTATAATTTTTCCATTAATATAAGCAACATGTAGGAATTTTCCTGAGATACATACATAAATAAATGCAAAACCAAGACCTTAAACCAGCCCAGAAATGCTTAGCTATCAATGTCTACAGCTTTTCAGAGCTGGCACTACTTTCACTTACCTGAAAGTGGTTTTTATCTTGACATGCATATATAAAAGTTTTATGAGTTCCCAAGAATCTGTGAGAAATTATGCAAGTATACTCTGGGGGAAAGGGGCACAAAATCCCCTAAAGGTGGATGTTTAAATAATACAGAGAAATTGTGAACTAACATCAAATCCTTATTGAACAGCTCATGGAGACGTGGTCCTTTCAAACACACTGAGTTGAGAGCTCTAAAATATTAAAGTGATTTCTGATGTTCAGCTTTAAGGCAATAAAAATAGATCTTCAAATATTTATGTATGAATACTGGGCTTATACAATAATAATGGCCATCAGGAGGATGCTGCAGATTTGCAGACCTACCATTTTCTGTGCTGGTATGCTACACATATGTTTCTTACTTACTTACATAGTGCCAAGTCCTGTGTTTGAAGTGGAAATTATTTGATGAAAATTTTTTTATGTACAATATTAAAGCATGCTATACATTGGTCAAGACAGAGAGCTGGCATGTTAAGGTACAGAAAGTATATTTGGTCTTAGACCAAATGTACAGATATACATTTATGGGTATGCATGGTTTCAAAAGATTGGATGTTTCTATTAATCAATTAATTATTTTCATGCTTTTTATCAATTATTGAAATTTAATAAACAGGTGGGTTCACAATTTCTCCAATTTCTACCTGGATTTATTCTATCTTCACTTGAAACTTACCCATAATCTAGTTCCACTTCACTTTACTCTCTTGTGCCAAAAATCCCAGGCTGTTTTGGGTATTGACCTATCCTGGAAAACAGTACATTCTCCAAAGTGTCTCTGAAAAAATATCTTCATGCTATACAATATTCACATATTATTAATTGAATAATATTTATTTAAACAAGTAAACCTATTGCATAAAACCTTAATATGATTTTGTTATAGTTTCTCACAACTGGATCTGCTGCAGGGGGGATGAAGATTTCTGACTTGGTGGATTTCAGAATGTGGTGCTGCAGCTGCCTTTGTAGAAGAGCCTGAGAACAGAGGAGGGAAGACGACCAGGATGTGTACAGACTAATTCACATCCTTAGATAAGTAACTATTTAGAGTTATTTCTTATAATAAAAAAAATTAAGCGGCTTTACAGTTTTAAAAAACTTCCATGTAGTACTTGTCCTTGGAAGCAGAAGTTTTACCTTTCCATTTGGTTTCAAAGCACATCAACTTCTCCATATTAACAGGCATGCAAATTTAACAGGCAGGCCAACTTAATAGGCTATGCAGAAGATGATCTTATATTTGCAGGATAAAACTAGCATATTTTTATAGAATTATGCTTATTGCTAATACAAGCTCCTGCTCAGCTTAGCAGCTGTAAAAGAAATTAATTCATTGAAGTTCCCTATTGAACCAGCCACTGTGGATAGATAACTACTTGGGTGTTTTTTGGGTTTTGTTTTTGGTTTTTAAATGTGTGTTTGAAATAAAAAAACAGCTGGATTTTTGTGATTGGGATTTTCATCTTTCTCCAGGCGTGTGGTCCTCCTATATGTCATAAGGATGATTCTAACTTTAATTTTACATTCAACTCTGACTGTAAAAGCCTTGACAGCTTTCAGTCAGGAAATTTATTGTTGTTTTTCTCATTCTGAAGTCTACCACACTGAGGTGGGCAGAATTTTATTAAGATTTTAACGTCTCTTTATCACTGTTAATATAATAAAATACTATGTCATAGCAGCTAATTGTTATGCTACATACTTGAACTCTCTGTTTACTGACATAAATCTCTTTTGTCTTCCAGTAGTAAATATTATTTCTGATCTGAATAGGCCTATTAAATGACTCTCTTACGGTTCATCATAACTAAGGAGGGTTGTTGCATTGGTTATTGGTTATTGGTTGTTGCAGTTTTCCCTCAAGTAAAACCTCTTCCATGTCTCCCACTCTGCTTTGGGCAGTAATCTTCTCTGCCCTGTACATGATGGACAAAAGTTGGCTTGTTTGTGTTTTGGAGGCAAACAGCACCAATATTGTCTCTTTTGTGGCATTCAGGATCTTAGAGTTCTATAGTCTTCCTGCTGAGGACAATGGAGGAACATTCTCTTAAGAAAATGCTATATAATCTTCATGAGCCCAAGAATGCCAATATATTTTTTTATGGCTGTTTGGGGAATATAATGTACACCAAGACATATTCACAGTGGCCTGTGGAAGTGTGGTAGAGAGGGATAAGGGAGCATATTTAGGAAGATTGCTTGAAGATGGAGAAGGTCCAGACAAAAATGTGGAAGACTGGAATACATGTTTTTTAAATATATCAAACTCAAAGCCCAAAAAAAAGGCATCAGAGCACATTTGCAAAACCTCTGACTTGATCCCAGCTGTAGTTTGGCTGCAGTTAGTGTTTGAGCTGCACAGTTTTGTATCCTGTGTTACGGTATTTTGCTTTTTTTAAACTTTTATGGGTGATCCCTTCAAGATCATCAATCTCAATATAAAAAAAATCATGAAAATAAAAATTAAGCATGTTGTTCTTTGGTGAGAACATGGATATAACACCATTTGGAACTGATTAATGTTTATTTACCACCCCTGAGTGAAAAATACATGCCTTGTGGTTCTTACAGCCTACACTGAAATGGAAGTGGGTTTTAACCTGTAAAGGGTGATGAAGTGCTTCCTTCATGTTTGCAAGGGAGCTATTCCCACTCTGACCATGAATTCTGCTCAGTGACAGCTCCTCCAAGGTTGAGAAATGTTGTACAGGTGTTGTTGGGGGCATTATTTGAGATGCTGAGGAGGTGCTCTTTAAGTTGTAGGTGAGAGGATGTGTTTGAAAGGGGGATTTTACAAATATGGTTCTGGAAAATGAGAACATTCAATTTGGTCGCAGCTGCATTCACTGTACTATGATTTTTTTTCTCTCTGAGTTGCTGGTTTTATCTGAGTTGATCTTTGAAATACTAATTTGGTGCAGAATCTGTCTCATCGTTTTTATGTTACTTAGAAAAAAATGTTGAAGTTTGTTTTGATTACAGCCATGGGAAAGTGGAAAAAATTGAGGGGTTTTTCAGTAAGAAGATACTGTCCTATTTAAAAAATAAAAATGTTTAGCTGTCTGATAGGTAAGAGCAGTGTACTTAAAGAAGAGGAAATTTCCTTTTGAGGGGGTGTTTTGTCCAGGAAAGCTAATCAATGGAAAATGGATACTTTCCACAAGATGGCAGTGTAGGTGCATTTTTTAAACTTTCCTGAGTTAAGAGAAATAGTTCTGAAAAACCCAAGAGAGGATTAGTGGTAAGTTAGCCATTTATGACTACAAAATAATTACTAAATGTTGTATTAGTGTAGTTATTAGTCATGTGTCAGATTCTGGGTGATCCAGAATTTCAGTAATTTCCACTACTGCTGGGTTTTAATATAATTTATTTAAAATACATTTAATTGTTTTCTTGCTGTTGGTTTTGTGGTTAGAAGTCATAACCACTCTAAGCAATGAGAATATTATATTTTGAAAACCTCTGATGAAGTTGAATCTTGTAAGCTGGAGAGTTAATGCTACTTTTTGGCTGAATTTCATTCACCAAATGTTTGAAAACAGACTTCTGTGTATTATTGTGTAGTCAGAATTTCTGCATAGAGACCTGTGGTCCTTTCCTTGGATACCCATTTATCCACGTGAGAATTTTTAAAGGCCTCATAATGCATTCAGTCCTCTACTTATTATGAACTGTGGTCTATGTTACAAGCTTAAAAGCAAGCTAGGATGCTCTTAAATAATAGAAATTGTGATTTGAAACTCTTCCCTGCATGTTACTTGGGTTTTTTTCTTTTTCTTTTTCTTTTTTCCTACATGCATGGAGTTAACTTGGTGATATCCTTCTCTATTCAGTATAATGAAATTTTTTCACTCCTAAGTGCTCCAGCTGGCTTTTGCACACAGTGCTTGAGCACTTGCTGTTAAGTGATCTGATTTGTAAAATGTAAGTTATTTAATTTTCTGGAATTTAATTAAAATAGGCTCCCTCCACCTGTTTTCCCAACTACTTGAAAAGGCTGGAAAAGAATAAAGGTCAAACCATGGTCAATGTTCCTTGTCCAAATAGGATATTAAGGGTGTATTGAATTTCTAGTGTACAATTTCTTTTGATTTAATTTTGTAAAATTATCATTGAAGTAGAAGTGATAGAAAGTTTCTTGGATTTTTGTTTTTTGAGGAATGTTTTGCATTCAAACCAGATTCATACCAGATGATTGCTACACAATGCAATCTGACAGTGTAAAAAACTCAATTGTGTTTTAAAATCCCATTAATTTGCTGTTAAGCTGGTTTGCTCCAAGTTGAGAGTAGCAATAATGAAAACCCAGAATGTGAAGACTTAGGCTTCCTGCAAGTTGTTTTGATTACAGCCATGGGAAAGTGGAAAAAATGGAGGGGTTTTTCAGTAAGAAGGAGCCATCTTTCATCACCATGTAAAATGTAATGGTGTTTATCTCTGTTGAATACCTTGTCGTGTTGTAGCCGTGCACAAAATCTATTCTACAGTCTTGGAGGCCTAACAAGTTTATCTTTGTCCTTTTGGCCTATTTCTTATCTGGCTGGCACAATCAAATCTGTGTGGGTTTCAGGGAAGTGTTGAGGCTTTTAGTGCTTTACACAGGTATGTTACTGATTAGCAATACAGCTGGTTTGTGTATTATATGTCTCCACAACTGTAGTGAGGATGAAAAGATCAACTTGACAGCATAAGGAAAAGAGAATAAACTTGATTAATCCCAACAACCAGTGATTTTGTGAAAAAATTTTTATTATTTAGTGGCCAGTAGGATTTGTGTTGTGTTACCTAGGTTATTGTACAGTTTCAACATGCTTCTTCCATTTATATCAGCTTCTGATGTTCAGGAATTTCACTAGTTGACTGACAATTATTGTACTGAAAAGTATTTGGTAATATGTTTGTCAGTGAAGTCATGGAAATTTACTGTACAGGTTAACTACTGGTGTTTGTTTAATAGATTTCAGTACCTTGTTGAGGTCTCAGTCACTGCCCTGAGGAATTTACAATCAAAGATACACAGAGATAAGAAACCCTCATTGAGTTTACATGGTGAAAATTGTTAGCCAAACCAAACATGACACCTCAAGCATGAGAGATAGCATATACCTTGCATTCCAGCGTTAGTAAGCCAGTGAAAATAATTCAAATTTATAAACTAAATACAGGAAAAATTAAAATTGAATTAAGACTGGAGGAATACTGTGGAAAATGAGGTAGCTTTCATGCCCAGCGAAAGCTTTAAAAGGAACAGATTTTTCTATTCAAAAAGGGTATAAAAGTTAGAGACAGGATTATTTATTATTCAGAGCAAACTGTTTACATAGAGAAATGGCCCAGAAAGGGTTGAGCTTCAGTATTGTGTATAAAAGTCAGAAGGAGAGAATTAATGTTTAATACTAGGAGATTTTAATTTGCTCCTCAGCATTTTGATGAAAGAGCTGATATGAGCTTTGTGTGGGAAATTACTTTTTTTGATTACCTTCAGAACAGGTTTTTTTTCCTGAAAGCAATTTGTCTCATTTAGCTTATTGGGTCAATGAGGCCCAGTCCTGCAGCTGAGTCACAAAGTGTGCCAATTTCTTGGCAAGCTCAATGCCAGCCTGCTTGATTCTCACTTTTCTCTATTTCAGAACACACTACCTCATCACATCAGTGTCAGTACTTCACAGAGCATTCAAGTGCAAGTCCTGCATAGTTATGTGTGCTAAAATAGGCCACTGAATTTTAATCAGACTTAAAGCTGTCCTTTCATATCTCATCCAACACTGATAGTGATGTATTTTATCACTTACAGAGAATTACTGCACATAAATTGAATGTCTTGTCAGTAAAACCATTGTTATCTATGTAAAAAACATTGTTACAGGTGCATTGTCAAGGTCACCTCAATTCTTGCTCAGTTTGACTGAACAGATTTATATTGGCTTTGTGCAGTTAGATGGAAAAGATAAACGAAACACAAGAAATGTGTTTTATTTTGAAATCTAAAGATTAGTAAGGCAGATAAATTGAGTAAATCCAGATTTACCTCATTCATCTTCAAATGTTCTCATTTGTTCAGATGACAAAAGCTTCATCAGAAAGGGGGAAAAAATGTGAAGGGGAAAGCTATGTGCTCTAAGGAAAGAATCTTTTCAGTCTCAAGATCTTGTAAAAGGAATTTTGGATTACAAAACCCAGACAAGTAGCTCCAGGAGCTTTGATGACATGAATTTCAAAGGGCAAAAGCAAACCACTTTCAAATACTGGTAAGTAGAAGGAAGAGCCATCAGAATAGTTTAAAAAATAGGCACTGGAACAAAATGATAAGAAGAAAGGCTTAGAGAGCCTTTTGAATAAGGGGACATGGTGTATGGGGTAGAGGAAAGATACATCACTCTCTACAATTACCTGAAGGAAGGCTATAGCCAGGTGGGGGTCAGTCTCTTCTCCCAGGTAACAAGATATAGAACAAGAGGAAATGGGCTCAAGTCGTGCCAGGGGAGGTTTAGATTGGATATGAGGGAAAATTTCCTCACCAAAAAGCATTAGAACAGGCTGTCCAGGGAAATAGTTGAGTCACCATCCCCAGAAGTATTTAAAAGAGATGTAGATGTGGTGCTTGGGGGTCATGGTTTAGTGGTGGACTTGGAAGCACTGGGTTAAGGATTGGAATAGATGTTCTTAAAGGTCTTTTCCAGCTTAAATGATTCTATGACTATTGAGTGATCCAGAGCATGGGAGAATATGGTCCTTGCACAGGACATCAGACTTAATAAAGGTAATTACTTGGTATAAAGCAAAGTCTGCTTTTCACCATGAGAGGGCAGAGGGTAGTTACAAGAAATTAGGCTCATCCTCCCCAATAGCTGTGTTCGTGAATATTGAATGTATATAATGCAGGCAAACCATCATGTCTGGTAATCACACTTGATGTTAAATTCAGTAGCAAATTTTTGACTTTTCATCTATTAAAGGAGATATGAGAAGCAGTGAAAAGTACCTGATTTATTTTTTTTCAGAATTAGGAATAAGTTATTTCTTTACTTTTTCTTATCATTCCAGCTCCATGTCCAATAGAATAGAATTATGTTATTTTATTAAATTATTTTTCATATCCAGGTCACTTCAATTAGAATAACGCTTCCAAGGGGTTTGTGCATTGCAGTCTAAGCAAGCTCAGGAGTATGTTTTAATTCAGATGGCTTCCCCAGCTTGTGGATTGATGGACCCATGTATTATTCTCTTTTCAGTTTCCTAGTGGCAAAATTTACCATGAGGAACAGGAAATGTAAATGTCACTTGGATTATAAAAAAACCAAACCAAAACAAAGAAAAAATCCCAACATAAAAAATATCAGCAAACCCAAGAAACCATCTCTGCAGGAGTGGGAAGTTAGTTTAGAGCAGGGGCAGTAGTAATGTAATGTAATGTAATGTAATCATTAGAGCTGGGTAGGAGTTGTGGCTGTGTTATCTGTGCCATGGATATTTGGTACCTGTTGAGAATGCTGTACTTTGATGGGAGTCACAGTAGGAGATTTGTAACTTGAAGCTAAACAGTCCATTAAGGGATCATGCTGCTGCATTTTTTGCTTCTGTGGTTCCTGAAATCCTAAGCTAAGGGGTGTTTAACTAATAGGTGCAAGGAATAGTACCTTTTATTTGATTGTGTTTCTTGTAAGATAGTTCTGGAGTTGTAAAGACTACTGTGGAGCCCTGACAGTCTTGACTTGCTCTGGATCTTAGTATAAGCACGTCTCATATATGGTAAGGTAGGGTCATAGCATCATTTTTTATTACCAGGTATGCACACAGTTACAATATGTCCTTCAAAATTCTGGAGAAAAAGGAATGATGGAAATGATCTCTAAAGGTCACAGTGCATTTCCTTGTGTTTCTCTTAAAGAAAGAGAACAAATGAGTAAGCTCCTGGCTGATGATATCCTGCCTGTAAGTGAATGATTTCCTTCTCTGTTTCCTTAGAACTTTGTAAGGCTCTTATTTTCTAATTCAATCTCAATCACTCAACAGCAATATATTATTGAGAGCTATCAAATGTCTTGTCCGGTTGTTAATCCTTTAACAAATATATTTCATATTTCAGATTTTTCATTTCCATTTTCCTGTACATCCTGGCATCATACTGTGTTCACTAGAAATTTGAGATGAATCACATGTGTTATGGCAATATAATATGGACTGGAGTATCTCACTGCACTCCCCACAATAATATTAACAATAATAATAATAATAATAATAATAATAATAATAATAATAATAATAATAATAATAATAATAGTAGTAGTAGTAGTGAGTATGAGTCAGTGCAGGAGTGGCTAAGATTAACTCAGAGTTTCAGGGAGCCAAGAGATGATTCATCCTTTGAAATAAAGAGAAGCTGCTAATAAACATTAATAGACATTTTCAGTTTTGTTTGCAGCATACCAGCACTCTCTGTAGATACTGAGGAAGCAACTTGAGGAACTGAGAATGTCATACTAGCAGCAGTTTTATAATCAATGACTTATGCATGTTGATTTGTCACTGCTGTGCATATTGGCACTGTCTACTGCCAAGATACAGCAAAAAACCTCACTGGTTTTGCTACTGCGGCAGATTTTTTTCACAGTCCTTACTGCTGATCTTTTTCACTTGAGATTTGCTGGGTATTTCCTCAAATTTCTGAATGCTAACGGAATAACAACAGCTACGCTAGTTTATAGCATTTAAAGTGGCAAATGACTCAGATAACACGAAAGTCACTCTGATGTACATTCACTGGACAGTAGAATGAATTTGTTCTCCACAGAGTGGATGTGCTTGCTCTTTCATCTCTGCCAAATCATTTTAATTGGGACCTCATGCTACTCTGCCTTCTGTGACAGTCACTCTGAACCCCCTACTTCTTTGTTGTGGCAGTCACTCTTGATCCCCCTACTTCCCTGAAGCCATCTTCACAATAAAATTCTGAACTGTACTCAACTATTGATCATGTGCTCCCAGCTCATGGAGAGCTCTCTTCCTTCAGGTGAAAAACAGTGTGATGCTTTCTTTTCACAGCTGTCAGGCAATGTCTCTGACTTCCTTGCTGGTGTGGCCACTTGCAAGAGAGCATTTATGTTTTTTAGTCCCTGCATGTGTTTGGACTGGTTTTGTCTGGTCAAAGGAAAGACACAGGTTGGAGTCAGACTCGAGAGTATCACTTGAGAGTGATAAACTCCCATTAGTATCCAGTGTGATTGGGAGCTTTCTGCCCTTGGGAATTCTGTTCCTCCCAATGCATTGCTCAGAGTGTGAGCTAGCCTGATGCGTCACAAACTGTCATCTTTTCCTGTTATATTTAATGAATGTAATGTATATTTACTGTCATCTTTTCCTGTTATATTTAATGAATGTACAACTCCTGCTTTTGTTGCCTGTGCAGTGCCTCAGACTATGGTGGCCACTAATAACTTATCTTTATTTTAGAAACAGAAACAGGGAGAAAACACAGATGATACTTTTACTGGCCATGCTTGTTTATGTCCTAGATTTTTTGAAAATTATTTATTGATTTTTTTTAGTATCAAGCATTTAAGTTGGCCCACACCTACTGCACAAAAAAAGATATGACAGGCACTTTCCTTAACAAAAATTCGCTTCTGTCATTTGGGTGCCTGTAAAATTAATCTTCAATACATTCTCTTAAGCTATGGTTTTGGTGGTTTTTTTAATCAAGAGGGAAAAAACCCTATAATTTTCATTCCAGTTCCTCTTCTGCATTATTGGTTTCTCACTGATCTTGTACGTCCTTTGAGACTACCATTCACACACAAAAATGTCCAACATTTTTCTCAGTTTTCCTATTTGTCTTCTTGAGCAGAATTCTCCTGTACAAAGGTGAAAATACTCAGAAAAAATTTTGCAATTTGTCATCTCTTTCAGTGCTCAAATATCTCAAATTCAACATGTGCACTGTAAAATGCTCATTAGTTCTCTCAAAAGGAAAGATTATTTTGAAACCTTGAGATAGCTGTTTGGGTTGTGTCTGTATGTGCCTGCTTTCATATGAAAAATTAAGTAAAAATTGCTATAAAGTACACGCCTGCCTTTAGAATTTGATGTTTTACTTTCCTTAAGTGAAAAATGTTGAATAGATAGTGATTTCAGAGACCACCTCTACCCCTCCTCTTAATTTTTGTTTTCCCTTTTCAAGGCTTATAGCAGCCTTACTTATAAATGGGTTTGAGCTGACTCTTGCATATTTGACCCATATACCATTAAAAATTTTTGTATGTTGTGATTACTTCTTTGTTGATGTCTGTGAGTGTACTGGTTTTGGCTGGGATAAAATTAATGTTCTTCACAATAGCTTGCATAGTGCTATGCTTAGTATTTGTGACCAAAACTGTGCTGATAACACAGGACTATTTTTATTATTGCTGAGCAGTGCTCACACAGAGTCAAGGTCTTTTCTATTTCTGTCCTAATGAACTTGAGAGTATTGTACTGCACGTGAAGAGTTTATTGATCTGCCCTTCTTACCCATTCAAAAGTGGGTACTCCTTGGCTTCAATGAATAATCTGTTTGCATGGAAAATATTCAGTATTTGAATAGCTGCCACAAGATAACACAGTGGAATTATCTGTAAGACAGATGGAATTAAGAACATATAAATTTTTCTTTTAAAAGAAATGTAAAACAATGCTTTTGTGATCAGTGGAATGATTGCTACCTTTTTGTTGTTCTGCAGGTTTTATGAAATCAATAGTTTTTTCCAGTCTAACAACTTTCAGAAAATAGTTGTATTGTTGTAATAACATGCAATATTAGTGAATTTCTATCCACCACAGGCACTGGGAATCCTTCTACCTTGGAAGATGAACTACTTTGAACAAGTACTTTATTTTTTATTTCTCACACTATCTAGTTATTACATGTTACTTCAGTGGCATTCAAGCAGATTAACTTTCTTTCCCTTTCAGTTTGGAGTGTGCACACATCACACTTCTATTTTTCTCAGGTAGAACTGGCAAGTATTATATAAATCAGATACTTCCTAAAACTTTATGTTACTAAAGGAAGTTATGCAGTTTTCCCAGGTTGAGGCATCTTTCTCCATACCTTCTTACAAAAGAACTCAACTCTATTTAATTAGCATTGACGTGATATCCACTGACGATTGTACAGCGTGTTCAGAGACCTTTGTGTTGCAATGTGGTATTTCTTTTCATTGTGGGATGACTCTGCACTACTGGCCTCCATCATAACAAATTAAAGTTTAACCCATTCATGTTCTGGAAATAACGGGGTTTGTCAGGTACCACTACACTTCTGTGTAGGAGGAGAAACCTTTCTTGGTGGAAAAGTTGCATTTGAATAATTTCATGGGAAAAACTGTAACCATTTCAGGATTTCTGGATAAATAGTTCTCAGACAATAATTAACAACATCTATATACACACAACAAAGTTCACATTGTTGAACATGGAGTGAAAAATAAGGGAAAGAAGAACAGGTGAGAGAAATGAGAATCCATTTTTTTGTTCTGAAGATATATCAGATTCCTAGTAAGGTAGGAAAAGGATCAGAAAATTACAAGACAATTTAATACTGAGCTCTCAGGCAGATGGAGTCTATTGTGTTTTTTTTTCTACTCTAAATGGTAGATTAATGCCTCCCAATTAAATGTGCATTTCAGAGTGGGAACATTCCTGTGGCCTTGTGAAAGCCAGACTTGAGGTGATTCATAGTAAGACTCTCCCTTCAGGGAATCCTGAATTAATCAAAATACTTACAGAGAAAATAAGGTAGATATCCAGCACCCTGTAAGACTGAACAGTGCTGCTCAAATTCTTTTTATATGGTCTATTTTTATTCATCTAGTTCTGCATAAAATGGTACTGCAACATGAAAAGGATGTAAACGTGATACTCCCCCTCCTTCTTTGTGAAATAAGTCTTCACAGTGCTGTTAGTTTGGAAATTTAAAGTACATTAGTCAGTTACTAATTATTTATTAAACAGAAGAGTTGGCAGTGTCAGTTATTTTGGAAGTTTGCATTGCTCTGCTGGTTCCCAGATTATCTCACTCTAACTGTGAGAAATTTTCTTTCACTTTTAGAGCACTTGGTGGCCTCTTTCTTTTCCATGTCTGTTTATTTGACACTCAGCTGTGACATGGCCTGCATCTCTGCCCTGATAGTATTAGTTCAGATGCAACAATGAGGAATTATTTAGTATAATCCACTGAGCTGGGATCCAGTACAACAGAATGGAGTCTGTAAAATAAAATTCAGATTTGATTATACAAAATCTTCTTGAGAGTGAAATCTATGAAGAAAGGGACATTTGGTCGGAGCTGTGGAAATCCCAACATGGTAGATTTTTGTAGAGCAAACAATCTTGTCTGGAAAGTCCTGTCTGTGTGGAGATATGCTGGATGATCTAACCCAGCAGGGTCTGTCTAGGTTTTTTGTGGAATGCCATAGAAGAACTGGGTGCAAAAGATAAGGAGAAAATTTAATTTTGAAGTCCTATATTACTGTTCTAATCATCTGATATGAAAATACCCAGCAACAAGAGGAACATAAACTGGTATTAAGGCGAACGGCTAAATTAAAACTCTCTCCAAAGTTTCATCTAAATCCTTCTACTAGATTGCTTATTTCTCACTCAACACAAGAACACTTTTTCACTGTAACTTTTCCTAACATTTTTGAAAACTATGATTTTTTCACCAAAAATTTTATTCACGTGATATCAGATATTGATGAATAATATTTTTGAAGCTTTTGATGGAGAAAGTTACATGAAAAGAGATGGAGAATGGAGAAAGTTATCATGTTATTATAAAACTTATTTAAACTTATTTAATACTTAATTTTCTTTTCAGTTTTCCCAGTGGAAATACTCAGCATTCACATTGAAAAAGCTCCTTTTCCAATTTTCTTTTTCAAATCAAATTTGAGATTACTTTGAAGAAGTCATTACTTCTTTCAGGTAAGCAGAGTATTAGGGCTGTGGAAAAAAAAAATTGAAACTGTTTTTTGGTTGGTTTCACATAATGCCTTAAAAATTATATGCATTTTTGGAAGATCTCCATGACTTCCAAATTGTGTTGCCTGATGCTGGGAAGCAGCACCAGGTTCACTAAAAAAGTAGAGAGTGTGAGGGAATCTACTTTGATATTGCTAGTACATTTCCATAGAAAGTTGTGTAATAATCTCTAATAAATTCTGAATTTTTATGATGGCCAAATACATTGCATAATTTGAACATTACTGATAGATCTTGATGGTGGTTGTAGAGTAGAAACCTGGTACAATTTGTTTCTGTATGCTGCCAATGGCAATCCTGCACTTGAAGTGTGTCTTCTGCCTGGGAAAAGAACAGTCTTCTAACCTTAGGCAATACAATTGAGTAAGAGATGGGATCTTGTGATGTGATGGAGAAATGAGATGTTCTCTTGGAAATACACTAGGAGGTCAAGAATTTTCATGTAACATCAAAGCCAAGGGACTAAAGAACAGCTGCTGCTTTATAAAGGTAGCAAGACTATTTGTATTTTTTTTACAGTTGTTTTGATGTTAGTTATCTTCTAGACATGAACCAACTTCAGAGGGTGGGAACAGCTGTCCATGTTGATAGGGATATCTTGTTACTGTTGCCTGCTTTCTTCTGACTGTGATAGTGACTGCTGTGAGAAACAGGATATGGAAGTTTGACAATTCCTGTGTACTCTCATACATCCACTGTTTACATAAATCAGAGGCAAATACTTTCACTCTGCCTCGCTTGTAGTTTTAATGGAGAAAAGATCCAAAGAGACTAAATGAAAAGCCTGTGTGCCAGAAGAGTGCTTCATTAAACAGGCAGGAGAAGCTGCATGCATTTCAGATGTGTAACTTTTTTACTAATTTTTTCTTTCCTCACCCTGTAGGAGGATGGAACACAAAAACTTTGCTGTCTCAATCTCAGTGATTTCATAAGAATTTGACCCCCGTTTTTCTGTTTAAAAAAATCCAAGCAATGTAAAATATCTGCTGAATATTCCCACTAATGTACTCTGTCCAACTGTAGTCAGTTTTGGTGCTTAGGATCTGCCCTGTTTACAGTAACTGAAATGGATAGATTTTCTGAGTTTATTGTATTTGTCTCAGTATAAACTTATTACCCCGTATTGCATTGCAATTTTTTTTTTTAATGTGGAAGTGTTTTAGGAAAAAGAACAAGATTAAAGTAACTACTATACAGAGTGTTCCCAAAAAGCCCAGCAAACAAAAGGAAGCCAAGATTGCGACAGATAAGGAATGTCATTATGAACATAGCCCAGGGCTATTCTGACTTGTGGCCATAAATGCAGGAAGTAATTTTCCTCCTGGATCCTTTTTAAATATAGGAACAAAATAAAAGTCTGATGACTGCAGGTATACTGCGTGGGAGATACTGAAAGGTCATATAAATATCTAGGCAATAAGATGAAGGTGCATCTATATGAACTTGTAACTTCTAACTGATAAATTTTTTAGGATGTTGCCACCAATCCACCAGTATCTGTGATGAAATTACATAACTTTTTAATAGTACTTCCCTTCTTAATAGTCAAATAATGTGGTAGGATGTTCCTGTTATGCTCTGAAGAGTATGTTCACAAAATTGCATAGAAAACTCCTCAATTCTGTTTCCATCATGTCAACTACAAGAACTACATGCAGAAGCTTTAGGCGTTTTAATAATTAACTGGAGAACCGTCAGGATTGATTAAAAATCCCAGACAAACACCATGTATATGAAACAAATTAACCCTGCTGAGATAATAAATTAAAGAAAAAAAAAATTCCACAACACTACCTTCTTCTTTAGTACAGATCAAATAGTATATATGTTTCTCTCTACATGCACATTTTATATGTTTATGAGGTTTTTTTCCCTATGATTAATAAGTAATTGCCAGTTTTTATTTACAGCAAAACCGACAGTACTCTCACTGCTTTCTTAAGAGCACTTGTTAACATTTATGTTTGTATATTATACACATGCTCTTTAATCTCTCTATAAATATATTCTTTAGAGGGACCTTTTTGGTGCTAAAATTTAGTTGCAAATTTTGCTATTGTGTTTTTGACTCAACTGCATTTTTCAGTTTTATTTCACAGTTCATTCTTGCAAATTAAAATTGGCATAATGTTCAGCAAAAATATATAGTTTATTGCTTATCTGAACATCTCATTTTCCAGTTGCATATTTCCTGCAGTTCACTGATTTTCCCTGATTAAAAAAAATAAATTATCTGTAAACATTTTTCCCTTACTATTTATTCTGCATTTTAAATTAATTATTTCCCACATCTCTGTTTGTTGGAAATAATTAATAACTAAACCCTGAGGGCAAACCAATTGCCTTCTCTTTAGATCCAGACAAGCATCTTCCAAAACAAACATGAGTGAAATTCTGGTGACATAAGCAGTTTTCACATTACAGGAATTCACCTGTAAAATTCAATCAGAAAATTGAAGCTCTTAGAGTATGAAATGACAACATGTATGAGTGAAATAACCTTCTCTCTAGCTGGGGAAGGGGTTGATGTTGGTGGTAATCTTGCAGGTTTTTTCGTTTCTCAGGGTTTTCTAAAAAAAGTGCTATTTTGCTTTCCTCCACTAATTAAATGCTTGCTAGGTGCAAAGAGCAGCACTGGTTTCTATAAAAAGGACAGTTAAAGTGGTTAAAGAGCTACCCAGAAGTTTTTTAAAACATTCCATAGCCACCAAGTGCCCATATGAATTTGTCCATACAAAATACTATCTCCTTTCAAGAAAATTGTAAAAGCTCTCAGACTTCTTGAAGGTGGGACTTCATCTTTATTGTCTTCCTGTTACAAGTGCTCCACTGAAAATTGTCATCATTCATTTCTGCACAATCAAGCATAGAAACTAGAGAATGCTTCATTCATGTGAGAATAGGTACTGGTTGTAAAACATAACATAGCAATGCAGAATGTGATTACAAGACTGGGATTTCTCCAATGTATTTAATTTTGCTTAAATTTCTCTCTCTCTGGATCCCCAACAAAATTATGAATATTAAAAAGAAAAATTATGAAGTAATTAGCATTCCAGAAATCATACAGCAGACTCTGGGGGAAAGCATGCAAGCAAATTAAGTAATGCATATTTCATTTCATCAGGGACTAGAAATTGTGTTGATCAGTATATAAACAAAAGAAGGCAGGTAGTTTTTAACTCTAACTGAAGAAAAATGTTTAAATTTAATCATTTGAATTTAAAAATAAAATTAATATGGTTCATTCACTTCAGAGTTTGACTTGGTCATCCTTCTGGGTCCCTTCCAACTCAGATGATTCTATGGTTTGATGCACATTAGAAGGACGCAAAGTTGGCTTCAGTGGCTCTAACTCTAGGCTGCTTTTCCTAGAAGAGGGTCACCTACATAACTCATATTCAGCAAAAAACTCTGTTTCTGAAAAAGGCGTTCTTGGTGTTTTCTTGTTAAGAGATAGAGTTTTGGTTTTGTTTTGATATTAGTCATGTAAAGGTTTAGGGGTTATGTCAAAACATGAGCTGAATAAGGGATGAAACCAGAAAACATTGTGTAATCTTTGTACTGTAACTTCTGGTGTTATTTGGAATGCCAGTGTTATTTATTTTGACCTCCATTTTTCACTCTGTTTTCTAGTTAGATTTTTAAGTCCTTTGCCAGTCCCAGACAGAAGCTGCTGGTATGAACTTCTGAAGGTTCTGGTATGAACTTCTGCAGGTTCTTCTTCTTCAGTAAGGGCATTTTGAGAAAGCAGTTTAGGATCAATCTCAGTGGTTTGATAGACCCGAGGACAGAGTAAAAGGCTCCAACAAGTTCCTGGATGAAAGAGGCACTTGGGTGTAGTGTAGCAAAAAAAATAGGGGAAGGAAAGAGATTGTCTGCTCCTGTAAACACAAACCACTTTTCATGTTCTGGTTCTGTCTTTGGCTGAGAAGAACTTGTTGGTGGAAGACAATGAGAGGACAGTCTGCCACTGCCTAAAGACCACATAGTACTTCATCAGTTTTCCCTGGTTTTCCATACACGCTCTAAGAAGGTAACTTCTGCCAATCTTATAACAGGAAGTTAGGATTTACAATGAAGGCAATTTTTTTGAAGGAAAAATTTTTTACTCAAACTAGGGCTGCTGATTTTGCAATGTACTGTTTCTTCTGAGAATAAATTTCACATGGAAATATCCCAGAAAGGAATTCACAAGGCATTTTACTGGCAATGTTTCTCTCCGTATTTTCTTTTTAGTTGGTTCATAGATCTTTCATATTATTTTGTAGCATTGGCTGTGCAAGGTTTCTAGTGAGAGAGAGGGGACGTTCATATTTGTTAAAAAATGGTTTTGTAGTGTACCAGAAATTGTAAATTTTTTGGAAATTAGTGATACATAGAATCCTCTGATGCAGAACATACAATTGCAGAGAAATGAAAGATTTTTTTTATAACAAACTAGCAACAGACAGGTAAAAGGCAGAGAAAAAGCCCTGAAGCTAAAGGAGAAAAAATTTTAAATGTACAATTTAATCCCTCAAAATTTTGGCAGCCATAAATCAGCAAATGTCATCTACATTTTGGAAATGAAATATTTAGTTAATCCAATAGCCTTTTCTCCTCAGGCTAACTGTATGAAAGAAAAGCAGAACATGCAAGCCTGGTCATGTACTTGGAAACATCTTTCTGCGAGATCAGGATGTGGGTTTGCTAGTCAGCCTTGTGCCTCCACCATCCACACCAGTGCTGATGTCAGTGTTCCCTAGTGGTATGAACTGGCTCAACCTTCTGAAAGTTGTCACACATGTTGTGAGGTGCAAGGACTCTTGGATTACTGTGGCACTTTGCCAGCAGCTGGCTTGTTTAGAGGAACAACTCCTTGAAGGAAGCCTGTAACAGGACCAAATTGGGATGAGCATCTGGCAGTGAAGGACAGGGGCAGCGTGGGTATGGGCAGGCTCTTGATTCCACTCTCTCTTCCCTTTTAACCTGTCAGCCTAAATTTCAATACTACCTGTCTATTTAACCATGTCCTCCAAAGCTGTGGCTTTTCAATAAGCCACCTTTGGTGCAATTTTCTTTTTTTTACACAAGAAACAGAGGGTGGTATATTTTGTTGCATTTTTTCTCATGGAGCCTATGTAGTAAAAGTGATTATCTCTCAGCAGCAAAAAAAAAAAAAAGCCTCAAATGAACATGCACACATATTGCTCTATCTAATGTTTCTTTTTGAAAAAACTTAGGAATCACAGGTGCTACAGGTCATGTGTTTATTACTACATGTTGCCACAAATGATAACAGAAACATGGTAATTCAGCCTTTTTATGAAGCTTAATTCATAGTAATGCAATGTGACCTTCAAAACCTGTCTGGCTACTTCAAGTATTTACAAGAGAGTAGGGAAGGTATGGAGTGCTTTTACATAGATATTTTTAAATATTAATAGAAATAAAGTATCTTTCAACTCTTTACCCAATCAATTTCTTTCCTTATAAAATGTATTATACTTTGAAGCCTGATCTGTTTGCAATGCATTATGATATCTGTATGAAAAGTAGTGTTCATGAAAAAAACAGGAATTGTATTTGAGTATCAGTTACCAGTTAAAAAATAAAATTGCTACCCCTGCACAATAGGGTAGTCACAGCACTTAGCTGTGCAGGGTCAAAGTGAGTTTCAGTTCCAAAGAGGTCATGGATTCTTGAGAAAAAACAATATGAGTTCAGGCCAATAATAATAGAAATGCTTTCTATGGTGAAACAGCACACATTACCATTGAAATAGAAATATTTTGGCCTGAGCTCCCTACCTGCAAAGGAAAATAATGTTAGTGATTGCATCTAATGCTCCTAGGCTGAAACAGACTAAAAAAAATCAGGCCTGTGCCTATCACTGACAATAAAATTAGCATATGAAGTGGTTCTGGGTTTCCCCTTAATTCTAAAAAAATGTTAAAAGCCTTTTCAACATGATGCTAGCACAGAAATCAATATTTTCTTAGAAATCACAGGGAAATCAGAGGTATGAAAATATTTAACTAATTTAGAATTTGGTGTTTTTGTGTGAGGAATCATGCCTTAATAAAGTAATCTCATTTAATTTCTTCATGTAAAGGATTGTTTAGGACTGGAACAGGCTGCCCAGGAATGTGGTGGAGTCACCATCTCTAGAAGTGTTCCAAATACATATGGACATGACATCTGAGAACATGGTTTAATGGTGAATATGGTGGTGTAGCCGGATTGACAGTTCGACTTGGTGATCTTAATATACTTTTCCAACCTTAATGATTTTATGAGTCTATAATTTGCCTTCCATTTTGAAAATTGTCTGCTTCTGCAAAGAAAAAAGTGCTGTATCCCCATAAATCCTGCAGCAGTGTCCTCTGAGGATAAGTTCCTTCTTAGCCTTTCAGTCCATTTTGTCTGCTTGCTTTCCAAGCTTGGAAATATGGCTTTTTGATACGATTTGCAAACTGTATAATTAGGACCACCTGGGGATGCATTTCTTTCAGAGTCCAGATCAGCTGAACAATTCCTGCTGGTACGTAGGCCAAGAAAGGGGATGAGGAAGGCAGGTACAGTAAAATCCCCAAACCTCCTTCTGGGCAGAATTGATGTTGAAGGGATGCACAAGCATTCAGATTATTCTATTCCATCCCTGTCTGTCATGTCTAGAGTTTTCTTAATGTAGCAGCATATCATGGCCTAGGAAGCCCTTTGATACTGTGGATACCTCCTCTCCAAAGCCATTTCCAGGCCAGTGTAGGACAAACCCCTCCTTTTCTCAGACTAGACTCAATGTGTTCTTTTGGTTGACCAAGAGTAACTCAGAAGAAATTAAAACATTGTGTGTGGTGCCCTCATGCTGCTAACAGCACCGGGTTTTTCTACCATAAACAGAAATTTCCCTTCTTCCATCAGGATGTGCACATGGAAGTAGAACCCCTGCTGTTTTAGGCAGAGGCTGACCTCACAAACGGTTTCAGGTTTCTGTGTATTTTTTTCCTTCCCATTACACTACAGTTAGCAGTATTATTTACTAATTTTATCAAGGTAAAGTCCTGCAGCCCATTATTCTGTGTATAATTTCTAAACCTCTGGATCTGGTCATGGAAAGTAGAACTAGGCAGCCACACTCAGTGATTACAAGAGAAATCAAAACAAGGGAAAAAAAAGGATAAAACTTGATTTCTCTTTAGGAAGTAAATTCCTAGCCATACACTGTCACTGTACAGTGGATATTTTTGCTATTGCTAATTATGAACTATTTGTCGACAGATTAGAGTTCAGACTGGTTGTGGAGTGTGGTGGTGGTCTGAAAATTAGCAGTCCCAGAAGCAACACAGTATAGCCCATGTAGAGGGTATTAAAAAAGCAATGTGCAGAACCACAGAACAGGCTACGCTGGAAGGGATAAAACCATCTGGTCTGACCTTTAATTAGAAATGGAGCATAGATGAGATTATCAAATACTCTAGAACATCAGAGAGCTCTTTGTCCCAGAGGATATGCCCCTAGGAAGGCTTTCTTGCAGCTTGTATGGATTTTTGCCTGTCCCCTTATGCTTTATTCCCTTGACTGATACTGGCTTTTTTCCCCTCATTAGAATTTTGACACTTCACCTCTCGGGCTGTGCACTAATCTACAGTCAGTGAGTGACAAATTTCTTTTCTTGTTCTTCTTTGTTTAGTCATCTGATGAATGTGTTTCACCAGAATTCAAGTGAAACTTACCCAATACCAGTCTGATTCTAAAGAGCAGGGGGAACTGTGTCCTCTAAGGTGATCTCAGGCTCTACAGACTCTCTTCCTTTATGGAATCCTTTACTTCACCTTCTCATCCTTGACTATCAGACACCCTACCTCAAAATGTAAAAAGGTGAAGTTTTAGGTGTGGAAAGGTCAAATATGAAAAATAGTGTAATTTCATTTCAGCCTGGCACTAACAGAACATGAAATTAAAAACAATGCTTTACTTGATAAGGAAGAACTTACTGCATGTAGAGAGGCCCCAGTCCTCAACTATCAAATGTTCTATCTGAAACCACATCATTTAGAACAGGAAACCCAGAAAAATATGTTTCCTCCAGATCATATTGACGTAATGGTGTATATAAGGTAATTAATATTCTGGATTTCAAACTGGCCTAATGGAATCCTCCAAGACAAAATGATATGAGAAAGCAAACAAAACACTTCCTTTCTTTTCCAGAGAAAGATAAATAGGAATATCTAAGCAAGTCCTGACAAGCTTTAAAATCTGATATGAAATTCAATTGTATAATACCACCTAAACAGGACGCCAGATTTGTTGAGAGTTGGTTGTTCCACTAAATAAACCTTATTTAGGAGCAAAAAACTAACAGTTGGTGACCAGGAACTTTTAAAATCCAGAGCCAAAATGTGGTGTATCAGACTAAGTTTAAAAAGCCTAACCATTTTCTAGATGTTAGAGCAAGCAAAACAAATAATCTCTCAAAGTGTTTACTGTTTGAGCCATTTAGTTAGGAAACAACTCTCAGAGGCATAAAAACTGCACGAAAATAGCAGAACAGATCTCTGAATGGTGGAGACCGATTATTTTGGTATTGCATCAAACTTAAGCTTAAAGAGCAAACAGATGTGCTTGAAGTTTATTACCCTTTGCACTGTCTTCTCCCTAATTTGATTAAGTAGATGGAGAGAAAGAGAAAGAGAGAACGTGATTTCTCTCTCCACGTAGGGCTGGTTATCAATGTGCATCAGGCTGAAGTCAATGGTTCTTGTGACAAACTGATTAAATTTGCTCTTCTGGTACATGTCCCAGCTTCTGCTACACTGTCCTCATAGATTTTAAATCTGTTCTTTTAATCAAAAGTCTGATGTAAGGCAAGAAGTTAGTGTTTTACCAACTTCAAATTCTTGCCTTTTCTTTGACTGCCAAGTTAGAGAGGGTGGTGCAGGATGTAAAAAAATACACTGATCTCCACTGGATTTAATGAGTACAGTTTTAAAACTAATTTTATACAAATTTATCACTCTATTTATTTTTTTGATATGTGAGTGGAGTTATGTATCCAGTAACAGATATGCAAACCCCTCAAAAGCTGCCAAAGAATACAAGTTATACAAGCGGGCATGTCACAGGCTGACTTGGTGACTCACGTCTTGGCAGCTGCCCTATAAACAAAGCTACTGAATTGCTTGAATCTGTCAAATCATAAAACCTTCTATGCAGCTCACTTTCAAAGATATGCTGTAAAGAATTACTAGAGAGTGAAAATTTGATCAAAATGCATTAATTACTGATGATTTGAAAAATTAGACCAGGCTTTAGAAATTCAGTTATTGTAGTTGCATTTCAGTGTCTGAGTTTTAATCAGATATGAATGCACATTAAATCTAAACCAAAGATTTGGAAATCAAAATGCATTCTCTTAGTAATTTCCATTTCTACTTTGGGAGTCAGCCAAACAGCAATGCCAGAGCTTCTGATCATCTGAAAAATTTTTTGAGTATCAGGTAAATATTGAGGATCCTGTAGTCATAGTTGCTTTAAAGGTGATTAAAGTCCTGCTTGTATATTCTGGGCACCTTAAATATTCAAAAACTTCTGAAACGCAAGGAGAAAAAAAGTTAAGTAAAGAATTAGAAACCAGTAACTATGATTCTGCAGGCCAGAACCTCAAAGTTGTAGTACTAGAGAGATATCCAGGTTCCAAGACAGGGTAGCCATGCTGCTAATTAGCAGTTATTTGCCAGTTTCTAGAAGTGTAAAATGTATTTATACTCCACAGTTCAAGAGCAATGAGTGTTAAGCATTAACAGTTGTTGAGGATAACTTTGCTGGGTTGCAAGCCCCCTTTAGAAAATCCGAGGACTGAAAATTTAGAATGATTACTACACTATAATGCTGCAGTCTTTTTAGGTAGATCTGCCCTAATCTGTAGCTGTGACTGTAAAGCCTCATCTTTCTTTCTCTTTTCAATTCTTCTGGAATGCTGGTTTTTTGACTTTCAGAATTGAGGACTCAATCACCTCTGCCTGGAGGGGAGTGAAAAGTATTTGTGGTCAATTTGCCTAGACATTAACATTTTATTTAGAAATTGAGTGAGAAGTCAGTTTATGCATATTTTTAACTACTCTTAGCAAATCTTCACAGTTTGTCTCTGGAGCAGCATTTACTGTTAGATAGCTCCTAAGTCCGTGTTAATTAATTTCTTCTGCATTTTCTCCAGAATTTTGCAGCTCAGAAGCTGTACCCCAATACATATGGAGATGAATTTTAGTTTTCTGGGATAGGCCAAAATGACTTTTAACTCAATTTTTTCTTGAATATCAAGAAATTAAGGGACACTGGAAGCAAAGAGCTAACAAACTAAGATAGCTAATGCAGTTCACTTTTATCCAGAAGGTGGAGAACAATGCCATGGAGGAGGGAGGTCTTGGAGAGAGGCAGAAAATTCCATCTTGTTTCTTTGGGGGATTCTTGCATAGTTTTCACCTTCCCTGACTACAAGGGCTGACCAAAATTCTCAGTCATCACAGAAAGACTTGGCAAAGAAGGAAGACTCCATCAGGATCAATTTGCAGTTAATGCAGTGAATGCCTCAGTGCTATATGCTGTGCCATTATCTTTTGTCTAGAACAGACTTGAAGACAGATTCAGTGACTTGTAGCTGGTTCAGGCTCACTGAAGTTGATGACATCTTAGCATTTCCCTGAAGCTTAGCATGCAAATCCTGCTTTAAATACAGATGTTTCCCCAGCATGACAAATGTTTCACTGCTGAAGTGTCATTTAACTTGAGAACAAAAGTGCTTTGTTATAAATGCAGCACCAAGGCTTGAAATGTACAGAAATTAGGCACATTTAGTTTATTTAAAATGATTATGATTGCTTTTCAAGCTGTTGCTAATTGAAGAGGCCACATCCAAGGTCTAATAAGGTTTTAGTCTTCATGTCTGTTACACAGACTCCACAGATCTTTGTTGGCACTCTGGAGAATATTAATTTATGCTACAAATGTGTTTTCAGGGCCAAATGTTTTAAGAAACTCTCATTGGAAATGGAGTTTGAATTTCATTCCAATGTGTAGAGTGAGTACTGAATAGTTTTTTTTCCTTAAGCTGTTTAAATATTTTTTTCCTAACAGCGTGGTACAATGCCAAATTGAGTGAAAAATAGTGGCCAATAGGAAACTTACTACCCATACTAATATTTATACAGGCTCTTTGTTGTTCATAGGAATGAACCTTACTCTTTCAGCAGAGTTTGCACCATGTACATGTCATAGACAAATATCTGTACTGCAAGATACAGCTATTTATCTCCAGTTCAGCTGAGTGGCATAAGCTATGTACTTTATAGAAACACTTTGTTCTATGTTTGTGCTTTTTTCTTGGCTTTTTTTTTTAATGTTTGACATATTAGACATAATGGGGAATGACAAGGAATAATGAGACTACTCAGGTGATATATTTGATGATTTTTCAAGTAACAAAGTCCCAGAGATTGGCCTAGTGACCGTATTTTTGATTTTGGCCACAGTGTAGCACAACTGCTCTTTTTAATCAGAGCCCACTGTTGTATTCAGTTCCCAGTTCTGTTCAATAAATGAAATGGCATTGTTTGTTCTTTTATGCCTTTTATGAGTTTTGGCATTATTTTTTCATTTTGTTTGCCCCTTCTGCACGCAAAAATTAGCAATGCTAGCAGCATAAAAAAAGAAGGAAAACCCATATGAAAAAATGTAAATTTGCCCTGTCACAAGGGTGGTCTAAATGGTCTTAAATATCTTTTACAACCTAAGTGATTCTACAATTCTAAAGACTCTGTCATGAAATATTTGGGAAATGTCCCGTGTATAGCATCACAAACCTTCCAGTGACTGTGATTATCTATGATAGTATATGAAATAATATGTAAGAAATTATAATAGATAAGAACATATCCATGCCTCAGCAGGTGGCAGTTGAGGGATCCATAATATGTCAAAGATTATACATCAGCTAATGTATGATTGTTTAAATTAAAGAGCAAATCTAATTTTGATATATTTCGGAACTGAGAAGAAAAATGAAACTGAAAACTCAACTAGGTTAAACATTTTCAATAAAATGTAACTTCTACAGATTTAACCTTATTTCATGATCTTAAGACATCAAATCTGGGAGATAAAATCACTGTGAAACAATGCTTCCCAACTTTTGTAGAAGTTGCTATAAAGGACATGCAGAGATGATGACTATTCCTCTAAAAAAAAAGATTTCTATTGTATGTGTAGATTGTGAGTGTGATTGTCTTATTGTGATATACGTGAAGATATATGTATATATATATACACACATATATATTCATATGTATATATAGATATATATAAAAATAGATATGTAAAAAAATGCTAGCTGCATTTTCCCTTGTCTTGCATTAATATGTACCAAGTACAGTAACTCTCTTAAATCAAAACAACAGCAATAGTTTTGATGAGTGTCAGCTAATTTGTAAGCATTGCTGAGGGCAGTGTATTTAAACAGATACAATTGCAGAGAAGGATAAAAACTCCATAAAGGAATGCTGTATCTGTTTGAAGTGAAATTGCCAGAAGGATTTTGTGCAAGGAAGCTCTTTCATTTTTGTAAGAACTGTTCCAGAGTAGGTAGTAGAGAATTCAATATTCTCTGCCCATCTCTGGGTCTTTCTTGAGAACTGCACTGTTTGTGCATGTATGACATTAACTGCTTGTAGTGTTAATTGCTGAAATAATGCTTCAAGGTCAAATGCTGTACAAGATTCTGAAGCATTAGTAATTTAAAATAAGTAAATTTAAATAGCTAGATGAGCTAAAATACAACTATTTTTTCTGAAGAGTTTTACATTCCTGTATTCCAAAAATGTCCTTATTTCCTCTTTGCTTCTGTGGGTTGTGCTTGCAGCTGTGGGAAAGTGCACTGAAATTTGTCTATGTGTGGTTGTTTTTTTTTTTCTGCAAGCAAGCAGAAGTGGGCTTATTCTCATGTCCTATAGTGAGGAGTTTAAAGCTGTCTGACTGAGAGCTTGATTTCTTATTCTTCTTTTTGTCCTTTCTCAAGACTGTGGCTACTGGGGAAAGATTCCATTGCAAAGAGAAAAAAATCTGCTGAGATACCTTGAGCCATTTCTTTGATGTGGAGCATCATGTGAACTAATAATCTGGCTTTACAATTTCTCTGAAATCAGTGAAATGAGTGATATCTTAAGTGAATATGTTCTTGGAGGCTGCTGAAGAAGCACAGATGTTTTGGTGTAGCTGCAGTGTAGTTCACTTCTGAAATGCTCATGTTTAAGGTAGTCCAATGCAAAGATAAAGAGAAGGAACTGGCAGAATCAGGGTGACAAATAAGGGGTTAGGTAGATCTTTTGTGTTCTGCTTGGATGTCACTACCATAAATCTCTGTTTGATGAAGCTAAATCTAGAGCCTTCAACATTCAGAATTCCGGGCAGACCCAATCACTGGATGATCGTCCTGTCCTGTGCAGCCTCTCTTCTGTGTGAAAGGAGGAGGAATAGAACCCTCTGATGAAAGTGAAAGCTAAAAAGGTGCAATTCTTGTAGCAAGAAATTAATTCCACCTCTGCAGTAGTAATAATCTCTGTAAAGTTTGCCCAGCAGTCACCAGCAGTGAATTAATACAGAGCTGGTGAAAAATAAAAGGACCTGAATATATAACTGTTTCAAATACTTCATTGCTGAATGATTGCTTGAAATAGATAATTTTTTTTCATTAAGATTTATTTTTACTGTGAAGATCCTGATTTTATCCTCTAAATCCCTGAGAGAATGTGTGTTAGACTATCTTTGTACAAATCAGAAAACATCCAAATTTAAAATTGGGCCACAATGCATGGCCTTTCACTTAAAAAGTGGGATTTAAGTTACTTATTTTAAAGATGTTCCAGGTTTAGCATCTTTGCACCTTATTTTACCTCATCTGATCTCTTCCTATTCACTGTCCCTATCAGAGTAAGAGCATTATGCTTGTTTACTGCCCCTTTCTGTTTTAATTTTAAATTTGACCTGACATAAGCTGTTCCTTTATGTACTGGAGGGAAAAAAAAAATCAAAGTCATATGGTATTATCTTTCACTTTCCTTGCACCATCTGGATTCCTGGAGCTGGAGCTGAAAACTGTCAGCATCTCTTGATGCAAAGCAAATAGACTTAGCTAAAAGGGAAGTTCAAGCTGGAGAATCATCCTGTCAAAAGTTTAGAGCAGCTCAACACTGGAGGAAGGAAATCATCATCTGTCAGAAGGGGCGATAGCTTTAGGTACCTAATGCTTTCCTTTAAAGATTAGTCTCATATTCAAGATTTCTGTGGAAATCAGGTTTTGGTTCTATTGAAATTTATTTTTGGTCTACTGTTTGCAAAGTTTGTGTTCCAAGCAAGAGGAAAAGGTCTAGTCTTTCATATCTGGACTTCCTTAATTTCAGAAAACTACAAGTAGGGGTTTTTTACTCCATGGTTCACCCTGTCAATAAAATTGAAAGCCATATGATTTTATGGCACTCATAATACAGGTTAATTCTAGGTCATTCTGAACTCTACGGAATGCAATGAACAATCTACATAATTATGTAGATTATTTACCTCTTAAATGCCTTGAATTAAGGCATTAAATAATCAAAATAAACTAACACTGTCATGTAACAAAGCATTTGAAATGCCTTATGATTTTGGCTTTTCTGTAGGATCATAAGCACTGAAAAAAAATGGAGTTCAGTAGTAATATTTATTCTTTACCCCTAAGAAAAATCCTATTTGAAACTCTAAGGACACACTGAAAAGTAAACTTTTGTCACATGGGGTTGAGTGTTCATTCCAAATAATGATCATTATACCAGTCTAGAATATTGTTATTTTTATGTTCTTGGCAATTAGTATATCTCATTTAAAATATTTATTTTTCCTTTTGGCTGAGTTTCTCTACAACACTGGAACAGTTGTCTTAAAAATGACGGTCTCTTGGGCAAAATAAATTAAGTCTTGGAATTATGTCAAGACTTTTAACTGAAGATGAAGTTTCAAAACAGTCTTTGTGCAAAAAATAAAACTCACTTTCCCCCTTCAACTCATCTTTTTACCTACTGCTTCTCTGGTGTTTTTCTCTTTACATCAAACATATGCTCTCTTTCTTTCTGACTGGAAGTCTTCCAAAGTTTGGGGGGAAGTCTTACAGGAAACCCTTCCAAAACATATGTAGAACTTGTTCTTCCTGTGTAGATAAAACCCCCAGATGTTTTTAAATTCAAACTATCTGAAACTGGAAAGCTGTAATTGGTTTGGGGCACTTTTTAATTAAAACACAGAATTTTGATGGTTATTTTTCACATTATGATTTGCATCAAGGATTTTGCTTCACTGTACATATTTCTTCCAGCAGGTTCCAGATTTATCTTAGTTTAAATGTTTATTTGATCCTGAGGCTTCCTTATCAGATTATCAGATGGAAATCAGTGCAGTATATGCCTTTCAGGAAGTTTTCTGTATGGTTTTCATTTGAAAACATCTGTCTTTTGAGTTACAAAATTAATCCCGAAGAAAAGACCTATACATGTAAGATACAATTTAAATTCTTTCCCAGATATAGGCTTAGATTTTTCTGGTGTCCTGAAGTCTAATTGCATGCTTTATGAATCCAATTTTTTCTTGTGTGACTATTGATATATCACATAAATGGAATCTTAGAATTATGCCAATTAATAGATTAGAATTTTATAGAAGTGCAATATCACAAGTTAATTGAGCAATGACTAAAATCATTAGCTATAATTAACTTCACATTTCTTTCTGGTTTTCTTCCCTCAGGGAGCATACATTGGACTCCTGGCCTTTTATTATTAACATTATTACATTATTTGTTCTTTCATTGATTTCCTGGGAAGTCAACCCACCCTGTTAAGCAGAGATTTCTTTTGGGGTAGCAAGGAGCAGAGAGGATCAAAAGCAATCAAGCCAGCAACATACGGTCAATAATATTCCTATCATTATTTGAAGTGTGTTGCAAAGAGAAGCTACTGAGTTACTGTCCTAGTGTGGAGTTTGGTGGTTTCATGTATTGCATGTACAATTGTTATTATTAAATAATGACAGTAATAATTTCCATAGTTTCTAGACTATGTTGAAATCCTGCTTAACAAGGAGACACGCAGGGGTAGATGATTATCAGCTTTAGGACCTAACTAACACTTGCTGACTTCAAGTTTTCAGCACATCTTTTACACTATTCTGCCATGTTTTGGGAAGTGCTCTGGTTTTAACGAGACAAACATAGAAATGAATACTATCAAATCAGAGGGTAGTTTTTAATCCAGAGGCATCTACAGATGCTGTCAGGGATGCTAAAGGTGTGGCTTGCATCCTGTGTGCATTCAAAAAGGGCTTTAAAAATAATGTTAACATACCCAAAAATGCAGGCACTGGGAGAAGGATGAGTAATTCAAAGTATGTGTTTCTGTTTCTTTTCTTCTCCCTGAACAGACTTTTTACTCCCTGACTTCCACAGAAGGTAAGTACTACTGTTTCCACTCTTTCAGTAACAAAAATTAGTGGAATTAAAGTCAGTACTCCTAAGAAGGGTAAATATTAACTTTCCATCTTTCCCAGGAGCTATTAAATCTTCTTATGCTATGAGCCTAATTAAATTACTGTGCAAAATATTATTTTTGTTAGGCATGTAAGCCATGAAGTATGAAGATTTTTTGCATAAATATATCTGAGGATTACCCTGGATTCAGAAGGTACAGTACTGCTCAAGAGGTAGGAAGCTCAATTTTTCTTTTCAATGCTACTATATGACATGCTATATATGAGAATATGTACTGTGAAACCAAAAGGAATATGTATAAAACATGATTAAAACCAGATTATTCAGGATTGAAATGAGATTTACTCAATGAAGGCAAGAAATTAAAGGTTTAGAAAATAAGATTTAATAGGCAAGCAAACATTTCAATCAATGTCAAAATATTCCTCTTTGTATATACAGAGTGAGAAAATTCACATATATATATATTTATAAAAGAAAATAAAAATATTTCTGAAATATTTTATAAATATATAAAATCCAAGAAGTTAAAAATCTGTACTTCCTTTTATGACATACAACGAATTAAGTTGCACATATTTAACATTTCATAAGAGAAAGGTAATTCTTAACTCCCTATGGCTACATTTGTGATTTGGATTCCTGAACTGAATTCTTGGTCTGAAGAATTTAAGATGCAAATAGGTAGGCATGACAGTGAAAATAATAACAAACTAAGTCAGATTAACTAAACTATGCTTGGAGTATGTAGATCAGAACAACCAGAATGAAAAAAAGTGGCCCCTACTACTAAAAAATAATTAAAAAAACCCTTCAGAGCAGTATATTTATTCTACTAAATAAAAACTGTTAATAGTGCTTATAGAATCAGAATAGTGTGGTAACATCTTCCCACAACAGATTTTCTCATATATCCCTTCGTTATTAAGCTGCAAATGTTTGAACACTGTCATTGATCTAGAAACAACACTAATCTTTTTTCCCCTGAAATTACTCTTTTCAAAAATTTTCTATTGAAGAAAAGCCAAAAGTAATTAGCCCAAAACAATTATTTATCTCTTTGATGATGTAAAAGGTGCTTGGCCAAATTGGTGAAAATGAATTCCTTGGGATGCTGTGATCTTCATAACTTCTCCATTTAGAGTATCATCTTCAATTATTGTTATCAATCCTTCAGCAATTATTGATGGGCTGAAAAAAAAAAGTTATTTCAGAGTTATGATATAATAGAACATGTAAAAAGGACAAGAAACTCAATGTAAATCTATATATCTGAAAATTTAAAAAATGGTATTTGAACAAATTTATTTTGAGGAATAGCAGAGGTGGTATGTGTTTCAGGAGAGATATGTATTCTCCTCAATCAGGACATACATCTAAAGTGGCTGCTTTACAAATCATCATTTGTTTGCTCTAGTTTCTGATAAATGCCTGTGGACCTCCATCTGCCACTGGGCTTCCTATCAAACTTTTCTCTGTCAGGGAAATGGACAGAAGTAGTCCTTACACAATCCTCTGCAGCTCTTTGCTGTTGATTTATCCTTCTGTAGCAGAGCTGACATACAAATTAGCATAAAGGATAATTTCACATGCAGTTTGCTGTGGTCAATAGGTGCAAAATATTTTACATAAAGAAAATTATGGGTGAAACAACACAGTCATACAATTTCCTTTGTGCAGAAGCATCTCGCAAGCTAATTGTAGGAAGCTAAGCAAGTGTTAAAAAATATGACTATGCTTGCCATGTTCTCACAGTCTGTCCAAGCTGTCTGCTTTTGGCCTTTGTTGGCAAGACTGCAGTGGGCCAGGTAACTCTTTGATCTGATCCATCGTGGCTGCTGTTGTGCTCTTAATCAGTTTTGTCAGTTCATGGTCTATCTTGGTTCACTTGACAATTTTGTGAAAATTCTGTGCAAATTATATACCCTGTATCTCACAACAAATGTGATTAAACAAATTCATGAGGGAACACCAAAGGCTATTAAAAACTAAAAGAACTATATTTAACTTGCTAATTTGATTTGGACTTTGCTGGGAAATGGGAATGGACAAAGGGATATATCACGGTGCAGATGGTGCTCTTAAAATAGGCTTAGATCTCTGCCATTTTTTTTTTCTTTATATACAGATAACCCTTTTGATAGTCTTTTATCTGAGGCAGTATATCCCTTTTGAAATAAAAGTGAAAAGTGTGTCTTTGCTGAAATAAAAGCTGAAAGTGTGTCTTTGTTCTTCATTAACAAAATGCAAAACCCCCATTGTATCTGACTTGACTTACTCCATCACGCCATAGAACCGCATCATATTTTTTATCTCATCCTTGTATGAATAGTATTGTCCCATATTCTCTTCTTTATCTATTGACTGAAGAATTGGTGTGTTGACAAATCCTGGACAAATTGTGTTCACTCTCACACCGTAGTTTTCCATGTTAGCAGCTAACTAGAAAAGAGAAAGGGGTAGTAGGCATTTGTCATCAATATTTTCAGACAGTATTGTGTAAACAAGTTTTCAAAGAGTGAGATTTACCACAAAGTACTTTTCAGTCTTGCTAAGTAAGGAGATTGTGTTACTACTGATTGTTTTAACAACAAAGTTTGAAGCACTTTTTGTCAAGTAATCATACTAGATTACTGGGAAAAAAAATGCATTTCTTTTGTCAGGAGAATAATTCTATGAGAAATCAGAACTCTTCCCATGAAGCTGTTTTTTTTCCTAATACTTTTTGTTCTTAGTGCTCTTTAGCATGTCATTGACAGTGTTTGAGGGTGATGATATAAATAACTCTTCTAAGCAAAAACAAGAAAGGTTTTCCCAAATGTATGCTCTGGATCTTATAGGAGCTTTTTTTATTAAAAGAAAACTCTGAAAGAAATAAAATAATCTTTAAGGTAATATAGTAAGATACCTTCCTCACATCAACAAAAATACAGTATGTTCTCTATCCCTACAGCTGTAATGCTAAACCTTTCTACTTGCTCTGTTGTCCCTGCCAAGGCATGAATCTATCACTGAGCATCTCCACTGGAAAGTCCCTGTGAACTGATTTTTTTTCAGGAAGCATCTCGGGAACATGATGCAAGAAAGAAGCACAATTTGTTCTGGGAGAGGTAGGACCCCTTGTTTGTGGTTCTACCAAAGTGTGCATGTAGCAAGGAAGTCTGATCAACATCCAGGTATGAGTTGGATGAACTGGATGAGCTGGATAAACTTTCTTAGCAGTAGCACAGAACTGATAAATTATACATGATATATCCAAGAATAACCATAACTGTTAATCACTGTGTTCTATTTATTTTAACATTTAATGGACTCCTTTCAGGTATACTCTAAGTCACATGTCATTTTCATGGAAGGGTAGCCTGTCCTTTTGGTCTGGGGAGAAAAGAAACTGAAGCCCTAGGTGTAAGGTATCAGACCTGCCCAACATCAGGCCTTTCCTGGTAAAGATCATAGTTCACCATGTTTATTCTTTTTTTCCTCAGCATTCTCATGTTCCTTAAAGACAGCATTTCCTCTAATTTACGTTTGAGCTTAGATGTGACATTTATATTTCTAATGAGAAAACAAAAATGGGAAACTAGGTTTCATGCTCTTGATATGTTAATATGATATATGCAATACTTATCCACACTATTCTCTTTATGTTAATCTGAAAAAGGAGCTATTTATGTGGGGATTGGTGCATAAAATAGATGGATAGAGTGTAATTTCAGGTGTTTAATTCTGGAAATCAGACTGGAAATCTTATGTGAACAGATTATCTTTAAAATTAATCTATTAAAGTGGAATTGTATTTTCTCCCTCCAAATTGTTTTATTACACTGTTTATTCAATCTAACTAGAAAGTTTTGGAGTTAGAGGCTGAAACTTATAATATGGTCATCTTACATGCCCCATCCTGGATGTGTCATTTTTCATTTTTAGTGTATTAAGAGTCAGTAAGAATAAATAATGATCTGTCCAAGTAACTCTTTTACACTTCAGTGCCTATTTATCATTAAAAAAGTCATTGACCTGACTTAGAAACAAGGAAACCAAAATGACTGGGACAGGGTTCTGAAAAAAGAGTTTTAAAACTTGGATTAGGATTTTGCTTTTGGACTCCTCTCACTGTCCTTAAATTACTCTGCAACATCTTTCTTCTATGTTCTCCAAACCTCAAATTGGTCATAAACACACAGATGCCGTACTTATTCCATCTTCGGACTCCCTTTGTGAAAGCAGGGAACCTCCACTGCTTCACACACTTTGTTTTCTTTCATAAAATTAATTCCAGTTGTATGGCTATAGAGGAGGAACATGAAAAATGTAAGCATGTTCCCAAGGAGCTGCTGACACCCTGGGAAATGCATACTTACTGCTATGGACCGTGTGAATCCAATGACACCGTGCTTTGTAGCACAGTACACAGGCTGGAATGCAGCAGGCATGAGTCCTTTAAAATAAAAAGGTAGCTGAATGAAGATGTGGCATACTCCTATTTTATGATTACCTTAAACACACATATAGATCTACAGTGTAAAAAACATTTGTCAGAGATGCAACAAAATGGATTAGTAGGCATTTGTAAATTATATTCTGTAATCTGGGATAGGCTAAGAAAAAAAAAGATGAATAAAAATATGCAGGCAAAAGAAGAGTAAGAAAAAAACATAACTTTTAAAAGGAAAAGTATCTATGAAGTATGACTTAAAATAGAGGACACAATCTGGAAGAAAACACTCAAGAATGAGATTTTTGAGGCATCTATGAATCAGTAAAGTATTCAAAGTATACTGAGGAGCAAAGTCTTTTAGGTGGGCTTTGATATCTAATGTATGAACTGGATACCTGCAATCATTTCCAGTGTGTTCAGGGAGGAAGTGTGGGAATAGGAGAATCAAAATAAAAATTTTCTGCTAACACTGTAAACCTTTATGGTCTGAGTGGGAGAGCACAAAATTTTTATTTGTTTTAGAGAAAGAAGAGACAACAGAGGTTTTGGAAGAAAACTAAGAACTTAATTCTGGTAAGACTGAGTAGATGGCAAAAAGCTAGTCAAGAAGAAATGACAGACCATGAGCATATATTAATTTCTGCCAATTATGCCAACAATTTCTAATATACAATGAAAGCTGAACTGGACCAAATGGATATTGTAGTTCCACCTGAAAATTAGGCCCTTATGAATAGCAAACTTCAGCCTGTCTGAAAGCTAGAGGATAAAATGTTTTCCTGAATGTGCTACTCTAAAACAGGATAGTAATTTTAATGCCTTAATGTTTGATTCTAATGGAAATAATCCAAATTAATAACTCTTATTTTTTTTTTATCTTTCATACTTTAGATCTTAAGGTGATACTTTCAAGAAGGGGTGTGACTTACCTCAGTGGAGATGAAGAATTCGCTCTCTAGCTCTAAGTATGGATTTGCCAGAAAAATTACATATGCCAGACTTGCATGGGCTCTTTGTGCTGGGATCTATTTTGTCTGATGGAAAGAACTTTATAAGACAGCCCAAAGCTCTAATTACCTACCTGACAGCTTCAAGGTTTTATCTTGATTTAAATGCTACCTTGATGATCCTGTGAAAGCAGCACTGTTCAGTACTGGGAAAGGAAGAACTTAACCTGTTGTCTGGTTTTCCTTTTAAAATTTTATTTATTTGCTTAGCTTGGACTAATGTGCTATGCTTCTGCTTAAGAACTCACTTTATGAAAGGGCTTTTGTACTGTCTCCTGTGGATTGTGATCACAACAAATGCTTAATATTCTTCTGTTTGTTGACTTTTGATGATCACTGTTCTTCAGATTATTGGAAACATTGGAATATTGGCACATTAGAAATAATACAATACTATTTTAAAACTCTCAAGTACTTTTACATGCTTCACATAAAGGAAATTCTAATCAGACTGCAGCTAACAGAAATGAAACAGACAAAGTCTACTGGGAAACACAGAGGAAGAATTTAGAAGTAATTTTACTTTTATTTTTTAACCACAGTAAGAAAAATTACCTTTTACTTGAGAGGGAGGAGAAACAAAGTAAAGAAATAAACAAAGGAAGGGAGCAGCTCCCAATAATGAGGTGGAATAAGGCTCAAAGACTTACTTAAATGCCAAAGACAGCAGGAATAACTAGGCAGGAAGAATAACTAGGCAGGAAGAGAGGAACTAGTAGAATTTTTGGGTTTTTTTTGAAAACCAGTTCTTTCCTAATTGAAATCAATATCTTTGCTGAAGTGGAGAACCAAGAAAAAAATCATCTCACTTTTGGATAAAGCATCTAAGACGAGTTTTAGCATTCCTCACATAAAACAATAACAGTCCTGTGTCACTTTTGTTCCTGAGTTCAGTACTCAGAACCCCATTGAGGGCTTTCCAGCTCAGAGCCCCTTCCCCACCCTAGGAAGAGCTGGGCCTCTGTTGGCGGCATGTCCCAGGGACCCTCCTAAAGTATTTTATGATGAGCCACTGTGTCACATTGAGTCTGCTCTGCCCACATATTTATTCAACCAGTGAGCAGAGATGAGTTCCTAACATATTAGTTAGGGCATTCATTTGTTAGAAAATCTGGATTCTATTTGCTGCTGCCATGAATATTTAATTATCTTATGCAAAGCAGAATGGCAGTGAAACAGACTAGAGACGATTATGCACAAAATAATGGGGAGGAGAAGAGGAGGTGTTGCAATGGATGGTGATAGGTCAGTGTACTTCTGGAAAGTGATACATTTGGGTTTTAATCTCTCTTAGACGGGGAGGAGGGGGCTGCTGCTATGGCTAGATTTTTCTCTCTCTAGATGTTGCTGCATGGTGAATTGAAAATGACTTTGTGATGACTCAAGATGCTCTTTGGTTTAGCAAAACAAGTTCAAGCAGACCAACAATAATCCTGTGCTCCAGTGTTAACTGCTCTGTTTTATTTTTCTCAGTTCCTGGCAGGCTGAGAGAGACAGTTCTTGCGCCCTTGCTTATATTCTCCTCTCCTTGTTGGTGTCAAGAGCACTCTACCATTGAAGACATGGTGTCAGGTGTCTCAGTACAACTCCTTATTTGTCATGATCAAGTATCAAAAATCACATCCTGAGAAATTAATCCTGGAGGTGGAGAATTCTATCAATACGTTTGAATTGTATCAGTAGGCTTTGCTGAAACCAGTATTTCCTTTCATTCCACTTTGATGAAATGAAAGAACTTTGATATAAACAGAATTAAGCATTTTTCCCCAGTTATGCTCTCCCATTGAACGTTGCCCTCAGAGATTTGAGTAAGTTCCTTTCTTTGAATAAGATTTATTAGCCTTTTTAGTTTTAAGCTGGACTTTGAGAAAACCTTTCTGGTTTTCTCTCTGCATGCCTCCATGATATCATTTTAGTCTTCCTGAGTGCCAAAACAAAGGTGAAACAGAAATCCTAGGAAAAATTCTAAGCTGTGATATTTCTATGATTTTTTTTTTTTTGATAGTGAAGTCTGAAGGGAATAGCTTCTAATTCTTGTTAACCTCATTCTGGCAGATTCTGCTGAGCATTTTGCTTTTCACAAAGGGGAGGGACCAGAAGCTCTGTCATGATGCTGAAGGCCTCAGTTGTACAGCCATTGACATTTCTGGTCCCCTGTATCCCTGTGACAGAGTCCTTGCTTGTAACCATTTCTTGTAATACATATAGGATCTGGTCCTAAAAAAGCTTTTTTGCTGTGACAGGCACTTTAAGTATCCCTCATAGCTGAAGCTTTCAATAAAGGGAAGGCAAATCAGTTGTTTGAGGAATCTGAATGTTTGAAGTTGAGTGCAATCAAACTGATGTGGCTGTGCAGCAGAAAGGCATCCAGATTCACTACACATTGAACAGCCTCTCAAAAAAGTAGCATGATGCTATACTAAAAAATTGTAACATTTTTTAAGCCCTCTGTAAATACTCTGACTTTTTTTTTTGTCTGCTAAAATACAGACAGATACAAATTCATTTTCACAGAAAACCTTCTTCAAAATACAAAAGCCATCAAAACAAAAGTATGTGCCATACTTGAATTCCTTTTGCCCTTTTACCCTTTGCAAAAAGAGTACAAGTACCAGCCATCTAAAGGTAAAAGACCATGTTAATTTAAGTTTAATAATTTAAATAGCCTCTTGAGTTAAATTTAGTTTTTTATGCTTTCTCCGTTTCTTTTAACTATTCCATTAAAGGCAATTAAAGGTACCATGTGTGGATGTGTGGCTTACTAGAGAAGAAATTTTAGAATATTTTATTACTTGAATTTGAAAATTAGGTCTATTCCAATGAAAAAACCTGCAATCATTGAAATTGTTTTTTATGGAGCCAAATTTGAAATAAAACACATTTCTCATTATCTTAGTTTAGCAGAATTACTTCTTCTTGATATGAATGCACAAATCAAATAAAATTAAATTTTGCAGCTTTGAGACATAGTTGAGTGCCTGCTGCATGGGATCACATATTTCTGTCCCTCTTTTAAGTCCTGTCTGGGGTCAAGACTAAAGAAAGGAAGACTCGTTACTGGATAGACAGGCTCTGCCTTTGATCCAGCTCAATTAAACACTTTTAAGCATCCATTTCACAGAAATAATTTTGGTAGTATGAATTAATGGGTATTTGGAAATGTAATACTGTAAGGCTTGATTCTGTCTCTAGTCCAAATCACTGGCAAAATTCCCATGGTGATGTACTGATTAATATTAATGTAGCTAATTAATGTGCAAAGGAAATATTATTGAATTTTATATAAGCACTAGGTACAACTCTTCTTGTTGCTCAAAAAGACATGGGAAGGTTTCCTGTCTGTATCTTACAGAGTACTTGGGCAGTGGGGATCAAAACCACTCAGAAGTTTAATGATCAACAGAAGCTAGCTCTGAGAAAACACTTGAAGGGGATGTTAAGCAAGCCACTGGAAGTTTGTCTTTCATATATGCAATAAACTGCAGGACTTAGACCTTCAAACTGAAAAGGAGAATTACAATCACAAAGCACGAATAGTAGTAAGTACAAAAGCAATAAAAATTAGTATATGTTAGCTTTTAAAGTGTGTTTTTCCTTATGACCCTGGAAACAATTGTTAAACACAAGCCATGTAAAACCAAGCAAAGCAGAGAAACTGTTGTTTGTCTTAACAAAGAGAACAGCCAAGTTTTTAGGTCTTAAAACCAAAATAATTTTGTGTTCATTTGAGACTAGTTAGAAAAGGAATCAAACCACTTGCTAGCCCTACCCTTTCTTAAGCACTGCCTTGGGCATTGGTGTCTCTGTGAACATGTTTAATATTTTACTTGTGTTGATGACCTCTTGCACTGCAACAGCAGTTTCCTTCAGGTTAATTTGGACCCAATAAAATGTCCATTTCAGCCTATAGAGGTAAACTTACTGGTGTCAGTAGGCAATGTGTCAGGCAGTAGGGAAAATGCTGACTTAAAGGTACATGGAGTCTTTTAATAAGACTCCATGTCTTGGACATGTGTGCATGCATTAAGTCAGATCTTCAAGATCCATATGCATTATGTCAGTAGGGTGAACTGGACATTTAATCTTAAAAGCTAAGGTCTACAGGAGAACTTAAACTACTCACCCACGCACTCTTGCTTAAGCTTGGTAAAATATGAGTGTTAATTTTATGACTTCTCAAGTACAGGTAGATCACAGCTGAAAGGACTTGGAACACAGAGTGGGTGTGTGAAAAACTTTGTTAATAAACTAGGTACAGTCTAGCCTAGAGAGGTTCCTACATTTGTGTTCCTCTGGAATTGAATGGAGGCATTTATGTCAGGCTCAAGGTTTTAAATGCAAGACTGATAGCTTAGGAAAATTACATTTTTTATATTGAATTGTGTTTAAAAAAGCAAATTAAATTTGTGGTTGTTTGATATTCCTTCTATTGCTATGATGAAAACCAGTTCAAAATATTTCTAAATAGGAAAGGGCCATAAAAAGAAGAAAAAGTAAGACTGATCAGTATGATTAAGAAAAAAACACAGAAGAAGAAAACACAGCAGAAATTGTTTATGCAGAAAATTTTCTCACCTGCCAAGGATGAGATATTAATGATCACTCCTCCATCACCTCCATTTCCTTTTCTCATGTATTCTATGCCAAGGTAGGTTCCTCTGATCACAGATGTCTGGTATAGAGAGAAAGGAATTATTGAAGATACTCAAAGATTATTTGAAAGTATTCAAAATATTTTACTGAATTATTGATGTTATTCAAAAATATCTATTGTGCTTCTACAAACTGGAACTTGCTTTTATTGTAGTGCTTAGAACCTGCATTGCTTTACTAGAGATCTTATTTATATTTTGAAGTTTTTAAGCACAGAGACACTCCACAGTATTGCAACTCAATAACTTCAGAAGCACAATTGCAATAAATAGAAGTAATAGCAGTTTTCATATTTCTCTCAATGAGATATAAATAAAAAAACTAAAATATTGAAATATGAAATAAGAGCTGTGAAGGAAATGAAACAAAAAGTAAATAATTTATAGGTGAAACACATACCTTATCCAAAAATATAAGTGGCAGATGAACTGATCTAAATCCCATTGTTTTTGTTGAGATAGCCTGTTCTATATTATAAAAAAATGTACTGACTGTATCTGAAGATAACATTAACACTTAAAACTACATTAGGCTCAAGTCAAAAGAAATTCACACTTTTTAGGATTAAGTACCATGATATAGTTCTGGTCCCAAGATATGAAAAATGTGTATTATTTTCTGACTAAAGTTAAAGGAGTTTTACTATTCCTCTCAAATGAAGGTTAGCCCACACAGGCAAATACAGAGAAGGTAAAAATGGCATTCTAAGATGTTAGCATATTATGAGATGTTAGCATAATATTAGCTGTGATTTTTACAAACTTTTTTTTTTAAAGACAGAACTTCAAGGAAAAAATTTTCTGAGACTTGTATTTTGATTCCTTAAAATCTGTTTTTGAACCCTACTGCAGTCAGAAATTCTGCTGAGATTCCTCTCACTGAGCTTCAGACTTTTAAACTGAGATGTCCAAAGACACACCAAGCCTTGGGTTACCAGCCTGCTGGGGGAATCGGGAGAGAGTTTCTCTCAGAAAATCACTTTACCTGAGAGTGAAACGAATAGTAAGAAAAAGGCAGCAGACATGGCTCCTGGTGGAAGATAACTTTAGAGAAACGTAAATTTCTCTAAATTTACTGCATTAGTGATGAGTTCCATAACTATTTACCATTTTTTTAATCTCTCTGTAAGAATTTCATATTTGCTTTACAATTTCTCCTTAAAACAGACAAATACATTGAGACACACTTTTAGTCTTTTGGAAATATTATTTCAGCTTTTAAATGAGAACTTCATTTGTAATTTGTGACTGTTTAGTGCTATTTATTGACTCAAATAAATTAAGATGTCCAAAAAGGTGAAGTGTGCATGATTATTTCAATATTTTTGACCAGAGAAGGTCTGCAGAATAATGGAGACAGAAATTTCCCATAAGAAAACCAGAGTAAAGAATCTGTAAGAGATAGTAAGAGATAGTGACTAGAGAAACTGGGGGGAAGAAAGAGAAAAGCTTTTAAAATCAGAATGTTAACTATTTTTCTGTCACTATCTAAATTCCCAAAGCAAAATTGGAATAATCTGGAGATGGGTATTATATTTCATTTTCATTAGCTGATATTTTAGACACGAATGTTACAAAATATAAAGTAGTACTACTAATTCATTTTCAGTTATTCTTCATGCTTTTCTGGTTTTAATAGGAATCAGATTTGGAAGAGTGCATGTCCTACTTTATTAATATCACTGGTTTATTTTTTAATTAACATGAGGCTGCCCATTGACAGAGTTACAACAACCAGAGACCTCATTACCAAGTTTGCTTTGGAATCTTGATAATTAATCATTTTTTCTCATTTTCTATAGTTTCAGCGCTTAATGAGATATTTTTACATAATAATATATTTTCAGAATATCTATTTCCTGTAATAGTGCAAAACTTCACAAAATATGAATATTTAAAAATTCTGAAATAATATTTTAAATCTTTCTTAAAGAAAAAATTCCTTTTTTTTTCCTGGAAAGTCTTGTTTAAGCGATCATTTTTAAAGAATTATTTTGATTAATTTAAAAAGGATGCTGTTGATTAAATTCTTCAACAGAAACTTTCCAAAGAATTGTCTTCAATATCTTGTTGCATACCAGACTAAATCAGATTTCTTTCACATGTCCTGGAAAGTAGCAGAGTCCTTATAAAGGTTGATCTAGTCCTGTTTAATTGTCACATATAAATTTGATTTATTTAAACCAAGATTGTTAATGTACAGTAGTGTTGCTATAAGATATACTTATTCTGAACATAAACTTATTGGCAACTCACCCAAAATTAGATTTGGACTTAAGAGTGGAGTGTTTTTTTTCTAATATATATATATATATATATATATATATATATATATATATATATATGTATGTATGTATGAGAGGCTGTACAGAAGATATTTGAGGAAGAAAGGGGTTAATGACGTCTTTGGAGAGCAGGTGCAGGTCCTGTCATGCCCTGGAGCAGTGGCTCAGCCTGCTGAGCAGAAAAGGAGAATTCCACTTAGGATGATTAGAGAAAATAAATCAGTTGAAGAAGGAAGTAGCTTGGGGCTCCTTGAAGGCTTTTCAGTTCCTTCTAATTCAGAGATAATAGAGCTAGATGAGTCCTTGGCCAAACCACAATTTTAAACCAAGAAAAAAGTGGGTAGCTTGGCTGTCCAATCAAAATTACTGTACTGTTCTTTTTCTCCCTCTGGAATCCATTAACTTAGTACTTCTTCACGAGGCTGGAGACATGTTCTCCTTTACATAAAGGCATTGTGAGAGGTGGTCTTCAAGTGAAATGCAGACTTCCATCTGGATATTGCCCCTTACACCAGCTATAGCCTTGTAATCCTTACCTGTGATCCTTGCAAAACCCTCACTGAGTGTGGCTGATCTTGGGTCAAATGGCTATTTATGATGTTTGGGGTGATAAAATACAGAATTATTTTGCAGGTAAACTCTGAAGCACATACCCAGGGTGAGAAGAATCTGCCTGCACTCTCAGCAGATGGCACTTTTCTTCTATTGTGTGTTGGATTTCTCATTCTCTTGAAAGAATCCATCTCTCTCCAATCCTCTCAAAATTTATGTTTTCTGAATGCAGCTTTTTGGTTTTAGGTTATGATGAAAATATCTGTCATTTCCTTTCAATTAAATGAAAGAAACTAAAAGTATTTTCAGATTGTGCAGTTCCCCAATCATATGTTTAAGCTTAATAATTCAATCCCAGGTTCTAACCAACAATAATTTATAGATTATCTATTAAATAAAAATTCTGCGAAAGTTAAATTTAAAATTACCCAATAAAAAAAATTGTCTGACCCAGCTTAAGATGAAAATATGCTGGGAGACTTTGTACAGGAAGGCATTTTAGAGCTGAATTTTTTATGATTCCTTTGTTTACAACTGCATTTAGCTCAAGGGATATTTTCATAAATATGTCAAGAACAAAGAGTATCAAAGTAGTCAGCCTTATAACTAAATGTAGGTAAATCAAAAATTGATACAGCTGATTCTTAATTTTTTTTTTTTTTTTTAATCCTGGCTATGGAAAACTAGTATCCTTGAAGTCAGAAAATAATCTAAATTACTGTTCTTCTAGATGTTGAAAAGCATGATATCTCAGCAACACTGCTGTTTATTTTCTTCCCAAAATACAGTGTTTTACTACAGCACATCATGAGAACAGGCCATTAAGGTGCGCTGGAGGTCTGAGTATGCTCTCAAGGGAGGCAATTTTACTCTTCAACTGCCAGCAGAAAATTTAGGATTCTTTAAATAAAGTTAAAGTGGTGAGTGTGGGAATATGTCATAGCATTACATTACATAAATTACAGATTTAAATTAGAGGAGATCAGATGTGCTGAAGTATCATACAGTAATAAACCTAATATGGTATCTGACATCATGGTAAACATTGCAAAATAATTGTGCAAATACTCAAAATATTTGCAGTTGCTTTTGAGAATAAGGTATCTGTAATCAGTAACTTATTTAATGATTTCTTAAATAGCAATTTAGTTGCCAGTGTCAAAATCAGAACTAAAACTTACAAAATCTTTGATTCTTCAAATTTCTATGTGTCCTTTGGCTGTATAGATTTTATTCTATCATTCTAAAAAAAAATCATATATTGAAATTCTGATTCTAATTAGGCTCAGCATCTTCAGTAGAGCGCTAAAAAATTTTTTCCACCTTTAGGAACCAATGTCAGCCAACGTGTACAATGTTCTTGTATTCTAACATTATATCTGTCAGTTTTTATACTTTGTGTTTCATTTTAGATTTATCTATTAAAAAAAAAAAAAGGTGTTTTTTTGGTGATGGTGCCCAGGACATCATTAATCATCATCGTTTTCAAGTGACAATTGCTTTGAAAGTAACTGAGTACACAGTGCTTTTTTTTCCTAGTGTTTCAGGGCAGCTGTTCCAACTGACATAGTTTCTCACACCTATTTAATAAGGTTTTGCTTGCCACCACTTGTCAGATACATCTGGTACTTCATGCTGAGAAAATACATCAGCATCTTCAGTGCTGAAGATGAGCACTATATTGATATCAAGATGATATGGTAATATGAATTCCTTTGAGAAAACAAAATAGTAATCAGTCCTAACATTTTATGTAGGCTCCTGAACTAAGATATTTCAGTGCTTGGGGTACTGAATAAAAATGGAAGAGCCACTAACTTGTGGTTTCATAACACAGGTTAGCACAGAGCTGGAATTTGACCCAAGATCATTTGCCTTTCATAGAGTGATGTTGTAAATCAACGACTATCTATAAGGAAACACTTAAAAGTACTTTGTGAACTGTGTAAGATGAGCTTCAAAATTCTGAAACTAAAAGTGCTGCTTGTGATATCCATGATAAATTTTAGCATTTTGCTGTTGGAAAGGAAGGTGGGACTAATTTTTTTAAATGTAGATTTTCTAGGATGTGGACAAGTTGGAGCAAGCAGGCAAGTTCCTTGGCATTCCTATGTATAGGTTAGTTTGATTGCTATATGAAACTAAATTTTATGCTCTTGAGTATGAATTTCCAACTCAAACTGTGGAAAACAAGAAGTCTAGAGAGGAAGAGGCAGAAAGGAGAAAGGAATACATAGCAGGATTAGATGATTTGTTACAAATCAATAGCTCTTTTACGAGGTGGGAATGAAACACTATGCTTTAGCTTTTCAGGGTGCAGATTCCTTTACTCCACTACCCCCGTTCAATACACCTCCACATTCCTGAAGGACATAGGAATAGTATTCCATTTTGATAGCTGGTCTTATGTTCTTAGTTTGAAATCTTTGCTTTTCATTATACTTCAACACTGGTTATTGTAAACATACATTAAAACCATAAGCTAAAAAGTTCATTGACTTACTGTGCTATTAAGGTAAGTAACTGTGTCCTTCCTAGAACAATATAAACAGCAAAAATAATTATACCTAGAGGCTTCTTTATGTACTTAGAGGATTGATTCTTGTGCTACTAATTTCAAGGTGTCACTTCTCATTTTTTGGCCGCATTTCCCCTTAGACACTTAGTCTTCTGACATCAAGTTATGCTGAAGAATATGCAAGTAAGCCATTGAGGTAGCCACTGGTTGTCAGTAAACCAGCCACCTATGCCATTTCATCTACTACAGATAGCACTGCTTGTTTTGGTCTGTTTCTCTATTGCTGGCACAGAGAAATGATGCTTGCCTTTGTCACTCTTGTGGGACCTAGTGGTTATTTCCAGCTGCTGAATCCAGCTATATGTCCAGGTTACATTACTTTGCGGTGAAAGTTCAGTTCTTAACATTTCTCCTGGTATGCTGAGAAAGGCCAGCAAGGTGTATGGAGCAGAAGAAGGTCACAGCATACTCCCATTTATAGCTGGCACAGTGGAACAGCCTTGTGATGATCATGATGCTGTTGTCACAAAAAATAAATTCAATGAAACACTTCTGATGTTTGCCTAGTTACCCTTCTGTCTTCAGTTGAAACATTAATTGGCATTCTGAGAAATAGGTCCTTACTGATATGCAAACAATGATTTTGCAAGGTTTGCTAGTTTCTGGAAAATGTATTTCTCCATGAGCCATATTGAACGGAGTCACACATAAATATACAGTGGTGCATTGTCTTCTCTGTAGTTCCAATCTAAGTATTTTCATGTTGGTAGACTTCATTTTAGTAAAGGACTTTCTAAATTCATGGAAATTTGTTACTTCTGTCATTTATGGAAATAAACTGTGCAAACTCATTAAAAATGTAAAAATTTGGAATTGTTGCATATTTCTACATTTTGCCAAGTAATGAAGAATAAGACTGTCATGCACCTGAAGAAACTTTATGTGTACCTTTGAATTCTACTTACTTCTGGACAATGCTTAAATAATTGAACCCCAAATGACTGGGGTGTTTTGATGTGCCCAGCTTCTGGCCTGAAATATAGTTTTGCCAGAATGTGTTAAAATTGCAACATTATCACATAAACAGGGGGTAGTTGTGATTTTGCTCTCAATTTTTTTCAGAATTTCATTTGGGTAATTGGTTTGAATATATAAATAAAATTAATTTTTTGTCATAATAAAACTGTAAGGTGGTCAAAATGCCACATAAAGTACTTCGAAACTTTTGATTCAGGTAATATTTAAAATGTAAGAATAGGTGATACCAGTACTGCTACATTTAACTGTATCCTGCAACCTATGTTAGTTTTCAGAAACCTCTGACATGAGCATAACAAGAGACCCTGTGGGTAATTTGGGGGATTGTCTTTAGTATAAAATGTGCTAAGTGCATTTGTAATGACCAAAGACACTGTAATTATAATGGCCACTCTAATTAAAGTGGTTCCAGAAAGCCACATCAACACAAGATAAAATTATTGAAGCTTAGAACACCCAATTGTGTTTAAATAACATACATGTTCAAGGCTCGTAAAGATGTGGGCCCTTTTTTTGCTTTAGGGATATGAAGAATAAAAAAAGTCAGATTATAAACTTTCTGGGTCCCTTAGATAAAAATTTTTATGAATGCAATAAAGATTGTCATGATGGAGGAGTGTAGGTAGGACCCTTAATAAGAATTTATGTGTTATACACTATTGTATAACACATAAGCACATATTTTGTGCACAAATACGTGTGTGCGACAGACCGCTGAAACTACACTGGTAATATCTCTTTAAAATGGAATTCTTGTATGGTTGTCAAGTTCATTTTCTATGCGCCATAATAACAAGAGTGTATCCTTGTATGAGTTTCACTAGCTGAAGCTTCTGATGATCAAGCTGATATCAATCAAGTAAACACCCTGAGATTTGGAATTTTGAGGTGAGGAATAGATGGCATTGCTGGACTACTTAAGTGGAAAAAAAAATAGATGCATTAATAAAGTAATGAAAAGATGGATGTTTAGCACAAAATGTAGCAAAAAGGTGGAAAGCATTGCAATAGAAATATCATTTTAGTAGTCAATACTCCTTCCTACACCCCCTCCCTGGCTTTATCAAGTTGTCTTTTCTTGCTCTCAGGAAACTGTAACAAACACCAGTAGGAATTGTGTTTTACTCCATTTTCCTTCCAAATTAAGTCCCACTTTTTGAACCTTCTTCATGCTTTCTCAAGCAGTACTATCAGAGAACTTCCTTACACTCCGATAAAAACGTTTCTGAAGACCAACCGGTTCTGTGAACTGTTTTAGCCATAAAGAACACACCCCAGATGTGTTTGTTCTGATTTATCTTGGTCTGTACAGCTCTACTTTTGTACTTTGTACTTTAAACTGGGGCAGGGAATATTTGTTATATCAATATATAAATGAAATCACTAAGACAACGACTGGCATGTAGATTCTTTTTCCCCTTTAAAAATAAAAAAAAATGTGTGCATGATGTGTATCACACATATGTGTGGCTAGAGCATCTGTTTCTGTTCTTAGAAATAAAACAAAGAATACTTAAATTATCCTACAAGAGGGAAATGGAGACATTTTAAAAGAATGTATTTCATATATATTTTGCTCCTTTCTGCAAGAAACACAAAAATATTTCATAGAACCAACCCATAGAAGATATTACATGCATCAGCTTTTTTTTTTGGTTATAATTAAAAAACTAAAAAGTACAAAGCATTATATCTTGTTTTACATAAATTACAGTAACTAGATAGAAATGCTTATGGAGATAAGTTGACTCAGTGTTAGGGAAAGAATAATCAAATCAATAGGTGAGTGGAGATATTTGGATCTTAGAGTAGCTTTGATTTAACCCACATAACTGTAATTCTACTCTGTTCGATTATTTTAGATGTTCTTCCAGTCACCACCACGTATTTATGAAATTTTCCAACATTCAACTCTGTATTACATCATTAGGACATTTATGGTGAACTTGCATATATCATAATGTATAAACTTCATAATATTCCCTTAGGGAAAAAAAAATAGGGGACTAATTTGATAGTTAAGCATGCAGGTTGCTAAAACTTGGATTGCAGATTTTCTGCTACTTGAGACCACTTATGGTCTGCTTCTGCTCAATTACTTTTAAAAAGAAAAAAGAAAAATAGAATCATAGAATTGTTTAGATTGGAAAAGAACCTTAAAAATCATCAAATACAACTCAACCCAGCACTGCCAAATCCGCCACTAGACCATGACCCCAAGCACCACATCTATAGGCCTTTTAAATACCTCCAGGGATGGTGAGTCAGCCACTTTCCTGTGCAGGCTGTTCCAGTGCTTGAAAACCATTTTGGCGAAGAAATCTCTCCTCATATCCAATCTAAACCTCCCCCAGCCCTTATGACCATTTTCTCTTGTCCTATCACTTCTAACTTGGAAGAGGAGGCTGTCCCCTACCTCCTTACAACCTCCATTCAGATGACTGTGTAGGGTGATAAGGCTCCTGTGAGCCTCCTTTTCTCCAGGTTAAACAACTTCATCTTCCTCAGCTGCTCCTCATAAGACCCTTCACTGCTTTGTTGCCCTTCTCTGGGCATGCTCCAGCATGTCAATGTCTTTCTTATAGTGAGGGGCCCAAACTGAACATGGGATTTGAGGTGCAGTCTCACCAGTGCTGACTACAGAGAGGCAATCCCTGTCCTGGTCCCACTGGCCACATTACTGCTGATCCAGGCCAGGGTGCCATTGGCCTTCCTGACCACAGCTGGCTCACATTCCGCTGCTGTTGACCTGCACCCCCAGGCCCTTTCCCAACAGGCACCTTCTCAGCAACTCTGCCCCAAGCCTGAGGTGATGCATGGGGTTGTTGTGGCCAAAGTGCAGGACTCAGCACTTCACCTTATTGCAGCTCAGACAATTTGCCTTGGCCCATCAATCCGGCCTGTTCACATCTACAGAGCCTTTACAGAGCCTTCTGATCCCTCAGCAGATCAACCCCCCACCTAGCTTGGTGTCTTCTGCAATGTAGTAGGAGGTTGTTAACGTCTTTTGTTTGATGCACTTGGCATCAGAAAATTATTAAGATATCACTCTGAGTGAGGATATTTACCTTGACAGCAAGCATCACAGTCAAACATATTTCTCACATGGCCTTCAGTGATGACTAATTATCTCTGCTTGCAAGTTTGACAGGTGAATGGCTGCCTACATTAACTTATATCTTGTGTTAAAACCAGGCACAAAAGTAAAAAGAAATAAGTCATCTAGAACACAGTCTTCTTTTACACTCAAGGGATCTGTACTAAGAGATACAGGTGCTCCCTATCACTGAGGATGACAAACTACTGTTACTTCAGAATATTAAGTTTCCTAATGTTTAATTTTTGGGAACATTTTAGAAATTAATAGAGAGAAAGAAATATATGTACTTAAATCTTGATGAATACGTAAGGAATAGATACAAAAAAAACCAAGAGAAAGGTGTTATGAAACTTAAATTTTTTTTCATGTACCAGTTTTTTCATTAATTTTTCTGCAACTTCTCGCATATACAGCTTATGTTATTTGTCCTGGAGTCACTTTGTTAATTTGTTTTTTTGGAGGCATTAGGATTCAAAGATGGGTAGCTTTGTCCTTAAAATTATTGACAAAAACACACCTAATTTTCATATTCTGAGCTTTCTTTTCAAGAAAGCTCAGAACATGAAATGAGAAAAACAAAATTTCAAATGAGAAAACTCCACATTTTACTCCTCAAAGCTTCCTTTTGCTACTTTCTTTGCAGTAAGTATGATCATGGGGTGACTTGTTGAATCACCGTTGAATTAGGACTTCACAGATGGTAGACTACAAGCTGAATTTCATTAGCCTAGAAATTCTATTAATGCTAGAAAGGTCATTCCTTGGAGCTTAGATGTCCTAGAGGTGTACTTGAAATTAAAAACTTTTCAGCTAAGAAAAAACCCACAGATATTGTGTTTTCATCTGATGAGATACCATATAATATCAAAGAAGTAGTAACTGTTTGAAAATTAATTTTCCAGGCTTGTTGAATGTACTGGATTTTAGGGAGTATGTAGCGTGCTCCTTAAGTAGTGTGCTCCTACAAGTGATGATGATAAAATGGCCTGTGTTAAAACTCAGATTTTATGCTGGTATGGTTGGTGAGGAAAGTGTGGAGGTTTTGACTGAACAAATTTATTTGTAGTATCAACAAATGGCAACTCCAACTCTAATGCAGGCTAGCTGAGCCTCACAAGTAACTAAAATGTTCTAAAACATTCATATAAACAGACTGGCCTACTGTAGATGCAGCTCTACTGCCTCAGGCAGTCAATTCATACACCTATTTGGAAATTAATTGGATTTTCTAGAATGGGAATGTTGTCTGGTGATAAATAATCCAAGCACCTCTACACAGTGCTGTATATCTTGGATAGACAATTTTAGGGACCCACCACACAGTTATGTGGTGATTGTTTCAATAGCTGTACTTACCAATCCAATCATTAATGTTCTATCATCTGGCAAAAGCTGTACAAGCCACAGTCTGTTAACTGTATTCCAACATTAAATACTGAAATATAGACAGGAAAAAAGAGATAATGCTTACCAAGTTAACTTGTATAGTGCTTTCCCAGTCCTTCTCATTGTTCACTCCAGCATTATTAACCACAATGTCTAGCCTTCCAAAATGTTCAATTACTTTTTTGAAAGCACCTATAGTAAGATCCAAGAATGACAATTCTTAGAACTTTGGAAAGTAATATATAAAAATATAATGCACGCATAAAAATGAATGGTTTATTAGTCTACCAAAATGTCTTCCTTATTTTCTTAAACATTAGTGTGCAACACGCAGTTAACTACTTTATCTAACATGCACCAACATTAGATAAATTTAGGGAAAGTGGAAGGATTAAGATAACATCATTGCCTTTTCACTCAGTTTGATAGTCTGATAACAGGAGCTCTAAATTCTTAGCACTTATACATTTGTATTAGATAGGATGTTGGCACCCCAATTATATACATTAAGTATTTATAGTTTGATTTGTAGCAGTTTAGTATAGCTAGTAAGGTCAAGATTTGACACCATCTATTTTGAATGAAAAACAAAAGCTTCAAGTGTTCAGAAAAATTTTCTTAATTCAGTCCAAATTAAGACTAAGAACACAGTTTTTATTTAATAATAACTGACATGAATATTTCAACTACAAATAATTAATCTTGTTTAGATGTATCTATTTATGGATAAGTTGTTATATATCCTACTTGTCAGGCAACTTTAATAATGTGTTTCTCAAATTAAAGTCTTCCTTTTTTTCTGAGGATAAAAATAGTGACTTGTCTTCCAAAGAATTTTAAAATGAGAACTGGGAAACTTCCACAATGACATTGTGTTTTCCCAGGTGACAGTGTTAGAACTGAGATAAAAGATGTGTATAGAAAAACATGATGATGTCATAATGAGGAGCAAACTTCTCAAGCCTGGCTCTGCTTTGACAAGATGGATGAGATGACTTCCAGATGTTCATACCAGACTAAGATGTTCCAGGACTGAGGACATTTTCTGACATGTATGCATATCGCTTGTTTTCCCCTCCAAATATTGTTCCTCGTTACTAAATGTTTACTATTATGTAAACCAAGACACCACCTCCCCAATATTATTTTAAAAAATATTGTTTGGTATTTGATTCAAAATCAACAGTATTTCAGGTATACAAAAATTGCGCTCGGTAGGCCTTGATGAAATTACTTCACTGAAAGGTGGTCCCAGGAGCATCTTCCTTCTCTGATCCTTAGTGCTTGGACCTTCACGTCAATCAGGTGCATAGCATCAGATTGAAGACATCTACCTTTTTCTGCAGCAGTTGCAGGGATTTACAAAGCTTTTCCTGCACCAGCCTTTTCTTTGCCTCAATGCTTCAGGTCCATCATAATCATCATCTTGTGATCAAAACAAGAGCTGGGCAGCTGATGGAACAGGTTTTATTTGTCCAGCTGCCTTTATTGTACAGATCTTTCTAATATTCTTATTCTGTACTAGAATATTGTAATATTAATAAATCTTCTGGTTTGGCCTGTCTCCCTTTTTTTCTTTCGTTTGTTGCCAATTCATTCTCTGATTTCTCAACTCTTCAGTCACTTATCTTTCCAATTCTGCATCATCAAGGGCTGAAATGAAAACCTTTGGCTTTATTAAAAGCAGAAGTGAGTTTTTAACTTATTTTGAATGAGTAAAATAAATACAATTTGGTTCCTTATTTATCTTTCAAATTTTGTAAACTGGCTAATTCCCTTTTAAACCCTCTCTAAATAACATCTTTCCTAAGAAAGATGTTTCTGTTAAGAATTAGAATCTTCAAAAACCACCATGGATAATTGTTATTTTGCCAATGATTTTTTAATTAAACTTACACAGACTTGACTAATTGTAGTTTTCTATTTTACATTTTGAGAAAAGACCAAATGTTTTTGCATATCTGTGTTTGGAATATTTCTGGTAAAAGTTTATCTGCCTACAGTAATCCCATCTATCACCTATCCACAAAAGGAAGAATTTTCTTGTAAATTCTTAGTGAAGATGTCACCTACAGTTTAAGCTGATTTATTCTCCCCTCTTCAAACGTAGAATAATTCTGTGTTTGCATTGCACATTAATTAGTGCTTATGGAATTATAAAAAATTAAAAGCAGATGTTTGTTTGAAATATTGAGTGGGGAAGGAAAAATTAAGAGAAGGATTCATTTTAAAGGAAAGGTAAGAAAAACAATGCAAAGACACAGTACAAAGACCAGTTATATATGAGCTTCTTAAATATCCCTGGAAGGCAGTAGTAAGTATGGTGATGTTTCAAAAGTGGGATGAGATAGGAGATTTTTTGGGGGGATTAGGTGCAAGAACCACCAGAGAAAAAAGTTCAGGCAAGACTTGAAAGTAGATTAAGCAGATGACTTCTTGCCCATAAGCCTCATGTACTTAGAAATATTTGTTCTAGTACTGGGACTTCCTACTGTCAGGGCTAGAGTAAAAAAAAAAAGGAACTTCATTCACACACATGACCTTTAACATAAAGTACAGGACTTGATTCCTCTGATGAAACCTTTAAACCCCAAATGTGAAATTAATCTAAATTTGTGAAGTAGTAGCTTACAATTGCAAGTGGAAAAATATGAAAATAAAACAACACCAAAACCAGGTCAGAATTCCCAAAGGATTGTGAGACACGATTGCAAATTTACAGTAAGAAACCTGCAGCAGGATTAATGCAATGATCAGAGAGGCATTAGCAGCAGCAGCCTCCTTTTCTTGCTTATTTCTTTGCAAGACCCACTTCCAATTTTATTCTGATTACTTTTTTCCTACTAACTTGGTTCCAAAAACTCCCTTGCTGACCTGTCCTACTCACTCCAGCTCCCGGTTCACACCCTGTTGGTCCTGCACTCGCCTGGCACCAAAGAAAGGAGGAGGTGTGGGAGACAAGGCACACTGAGTAACACCCACACAGCAGCACATGTTATTCCTACCCCTAGGATGCTTTTTCTTGCTCCTTACTCCTCCCACTTGGAGAAAAAGTCAATCATCAACCTAGCTGATAAAAACTTTGCTGATTACAGCAGATCCCAGATTTAAAGTACAGCATCTTTCTTACAAATAGGCAATGTAAAGCTATACAATTAGGAATAATCATGCTATCTTGGAACAGTGGACAGTATGGCTGAATTCTGGAATAGCAGCAATGTTTTCTGAGATGGCTATGCTCAATGGTCACTGTTGAGAAAGTGACCAGTGAAGTGTAATGAACGAAAACAGACCAAAAGTGTTCACATCGAGATGGCAGAAATGAATCTGGGGAAAGGGCACTGTCAAAAGAGATGTCAAAATCTGAATCTGAGTCACTACCTATGAATGTACCATTTAATAATGAAACTTTGATGAAGTGATGTGCCTGTTATGAAATATTGTGAAGGTACATCAATGTTATATGATACTCAGTAGGGAACACTGTTTATCCACTAAGTGAAAACAGAAATGCAAATCATTCATGAGGGAAGCTGCTTCCATTCCATGTATCTACAAAATGTGTGTGAAATGTTATCACCCTATAGTTAACCCCATGATGAAGTAGCATGCCAGTTTTTGCCAGTTCTTCTTTCAACTGTGGCAGCACACAATGAAAGTAAATGCACTGCATGTAAAGAGCACTGCAACCCAGCACAGAATTTATTACTCCTGTGACGAGGGAATGCAGCTTGGAATCTGTACCGAAACCTCATAAAAAGCAAGTCTGAGCTTTAAAGTTTATATATATTACTCATAAAATAGCAATTATCTTCTGCAGAGGCTTTCATGCAAAAATATCACCCACAATACTCAATGGAATTAACTTCTTTGGCTTTCTGTTGTGCCAAGGAACAAAGTGAAATTATGGTAGCAATGCTGGTAGCAATATTTCCCATCTGCAGGTTCAGGAACAAATCGTTTTTGGGTCAGTGCCAGCAGCGACCGGGAGCAGGCTGTCCCGCAGAGCTCCCTCTCCGCGGAGCGCTTACGGGGGCTGCAGCCCGGGCGCAGCGCTCAGCGCTCACCTCCTACCTTTCAGCTGCTCCTGGTCCGTCACGTCGCACTGGATGAACAGCGTCCTCTGCGCTTCAAACTGCTCGTCCAGGGCCGCCTTGCTCTCCTGTCCGGCCTCGGAGTTGCGGTCCAGCAGGGCTACCTAAGCGGGGCGGGAGGAAAATGAGTGGCCGGCGGGAGGGTGGATGGACGGACGGACGGACAGGTCGCCCGCCGAGCCGAGCTCCTGGGCTGCCACCACCCCCCGCCCGCGGGTGCGGGCTGCAGGCAGAGGCGAGGGAAAGGGAGGAGGGGAGGCGCTTTCCGGGGCTTACCTTGGCGCCCTTGCCCAGCAGCGCCTGGACGAACGCGCGGCCGATGCCCTGCGCCCCGCCGGTGACCAGAGCCACCTTCCCATTGACGTGCATGGCCGCCGCGCTCCTGCCGCCGCTCCGCGCCCGCCGAGTCCCAGCAACCCAGCGCGGTGTCACCTGCCCGGTTTCCTTTCTCCCTCCTTCGTGCCCTCCCTCCTGCCCTCCCTCCTGCCCTCCTCCTCGGGCCGCCGCCGCTGCAGCCCCACTCCCCCCCACTCGTGCGACGGAGAGCCTCCCGGAGCTGCCTGGGCGGGGGGAAGCAGGGGCGGAGCGGGTCATTAAATCGTCCTCCCGAGTGTCTGCATGAGCTCTGGAGAGCAAGAGCCAGAAAGAAGACCAGCTTCATCCCCTCTGCCCAACCCCAGGCTTTCCGGGGAGGATAGGCTCGCAGTGTCTCGCGGAGAAAGGGTCCCAGGGCAGCTACAGCTCCGCTCGGTGGAGAGGGGGATTTGTGTGTGCGTGTGTGTAAATCGCGTGAGAAGCTGCTCCAAGCTGCTGGGGCTGTGTAAGTTTTGGTTGGCCCAAGTCGCATGAGGAATAGGGTGAGGACAGAACAAAACAAAACAAAACAAAAACAAAAAAATGGGCCACTCTTTCTCACTTCAGAGCAACCCACCAGCTTTCTCACTCTCATTCCCCTAGTAGGCAGAATCTACTTGCCTGGAAAAGCAACCATTCAATGTTGCAGATATTAGACATATTAAGATAAGTGTTTTTGTGAAATTTTCAGGTCTGTGGTTAATATATCTTAGAACGGGTTTAACTGTTTTTATAGCTTATGAGCCAAATTCTATCTGCTATATTGACGTGAACTGTATGCAATTAAAATTCCTCAATACAAATGCATATGAGCGTACAGTAGAAATAAGAGCACGCTTAATCATGTGAAAGCTGAAATAAATGCTCTTGTTCATCAGCTTGTTACAAGATTCACAAATGTTATCCCATAGCAAATGCAATGTTGTGGAGTGTTGGGTAGGCAGGAAAAATCCTTTGTTTCAGTCCTGAGCTATATAAACATGTACATCATGCAAGTGTGCCTGTATATTAACACACACACTTGTCTTTTATGTTCTCTGTTGTCTTTTGCCTGGTGTATCAGGTTTAAATGTCTTACTTTGCTTTCAAGGCCCTAAAGTACTCTGACTCAGACTGCATCTCTATCATTAATGTCCTGTAATTTCTCCTTGTTTCTCAGTAACAATGTTCCTATTTTGCCCTCTCTTTTATCCCTCTTCCGTTTTCTACTAGTCTGCCTTTATCTACAGAATTCCCTTCTTTTGTATTACCTAGAAGAAAGAAATTATATCACCCAGCAAACTGTTACAGAACCATTAAGGTAACTATGATACCTAATTGAATAAATCGAATAACACAAGATCTCGTTATTATAACCTTTGTCCTTAAAAATGTGAACTAATATAATCCAGCTGCTAGAATGGATCACAGCCATTAAGTTTTCCTAAAGATCATGATTCACCATACTTCAGAAGAGCAGTCAAAGGTGGCCTCTGGGATAAGTGATTTGTTCACATATGATACTTGTGTTTCTGGGGAGGACTCCAATTTGCTTTGGAGCTGTGAAAATTATGCCACCCAAAGTGCCATGCCTAATGAGTTCTGTCCCAACCAGCTGAGCCAGCTCCCCTAATTTGTTGGGACACAAGCACAGTGACAGGTTTAAGTCACATCATGAGAGCAGTATTACCACATAGGGATTTAACAATAGCATTGCAATGGAGTCTTTCACCTGCAATTTATACCCACCTGCCCCTCCTTCTCCTTCCTTCCCTCTCCTATGGCAATGATCAACATCTGTCTTTATTTCCACAATGTAATTTTTTTTAAAGAGCCATGCAAAGGAAAAGATCAATAAACCCCTCTGTATTCCAAACAGCTGTAGTTGGAATGACCTTTGGCAACAGTTTTCTAAATTGTTGATAATTTGGCATGAATGCTAAGAACAATCTGGACTCTTTAGAAATGCTGGAATGCTTTAAGATCTGAGTGCACACACTGTTTCCATAAAAAAAAAGCTTATAATTCTCTGTCCAGAGATCTGCTTGGTTGAATACAGTCCTGGGTATCATAGGTTGAAATTATTTAGAAGTATTCTGATAAACTAAGCCAGAGTTTCTAACCTGGTTTTGTTGGCTGAACAGACTCTTGCCATTATTCCATTCAAGAATCTAAATGATACATCTTCCAAGATGGTAAAAAAAGGATCCACACTGATACCCATAACCTTGGAGAAATACGTTTGATATAAGAGACAATGTTCTAACTAGAACAGGATGTGCCAATCCTCTGCAGGATGGAAGTAATAGAAGGATGGCTCTGTGATTTACCTCTGGAGCCAGTAAAGATCCCTTACTTGGCTGTAAGTGATGTGTGTACTTTGCTCTTTTGAACTGCACTGGATTTGTTGCCAACTCACTACTAAGAAATTTGCTGCCACATGGTCCTTCACCATCACAAGTTTTTAATTTGACCAACTGCATAAAAGATAAAACACTGCCCATAGGAAGAAGCTTCTTGTAGACATCTGTTAGAAATCCTGAGTCCTCTTGGTGAAACTTGGGGGGTAGGGAGTAGTAATGAAATATTTTTCTCTTCTATTCATAAATTGAACCGTTTTTGAACCATTCCTTCAATTTTAAAGAAAAGCTTCATAGAAGCACGAGGACTTCCATTGTCAGTTTTTTAATGGCCCACCTTTTCAAATAACCCAACCTTAAGAAAAAAAAGTACTCAACCTCACACAAAAAGTTGAAAGAGCTGTCACATCAGGCAGTAGCATACCATAAATGATCTGTTTTCATAAGTGGCCAATTTATAGAAGACTGAGTATATGCCGTGGGTACCTTATTCTCTGTATACTGGTACGCTTATTTAAGCTGATATGCTGATTTAAGAAAATGTGAGACAGTTAATAATGGTGCATGAGTCAAGAGTCAAACCAAATTTTATCATATTTGTGATTTTTTTCACCAAAGTGAAATTTACACTAATGCTTGCCCTAAGGAGTTTTTGTGTAATACATTAACTAGAATCAAAAGTATCAAAAAAAACTATTATATAAAACCACAGACATGAAAAGGTACTAAATGAGTACACAAATATTTGATTGTAGTGCTTTGAGAGAAAGGTAATTCCATGCATTTTCTGTTCACAGTTAAAAAATAATAATACTATTAAATGTTTTACATGCTGCTGAAGTCAAATCTTTCACACAAACTCCTGCACAAGGGTGCGATGTTGAATGTTTATTAACCTTTGCATATTGTTTGTGTACAGAATGTCATTTCATTTATTGCTTTCTAGTAAACTTCTTGGCTAGCAGTAAGTCTTTTTTTGCTTTCCTTTTATCTCTGTGGCTCCTCTTCCATTTCTCTCCATTTACTAAGTCTGTGGCTTCTACTGCACTGTTCCTCATAGGCCACAGTGGAATCAAAGTGAAGGAGCTTCAAGTTGTTTAAATCTATTTTTGTAGAGAAGACAGAAATATGACCTCTCAGACATACGTCACCCGTTCATTCATTTCTTGTTACCATGTTCTCATTCTCTGCAAGGTGTTATCCAAGTTGCTATAAAGACCAAGTAAGTGGTGTCACACGGGGAATGAATTAGCAGGCAATGTGTGTAGCAGGGCATACAAACACAGCTAATCAGCTTGTGTGCTTTGGTATGCAGCTCAGTGCATTTCCCCAGCTTCTACTAAGAAGAACAGGTGAAATACAAAACTAGAGAAGTGCCGCAATTGTCCAGCTTTGCATGGGGTAATTAAAAGACAGATTTCAGGCCACATACATAATGTGGTGTGTGCTTTTTCATTAACAAGAAACTTACAGCGAGTATGAAAGAGTTCTCCATGTCCAAGAGGTTTATTCATAATGCAATTTCTGTATTTTCTCCCTGCATGTATTATGTTGAAAGGCATAAATTGCTGCATAATAAAAGGAGCTTATGCAGCTATGCTACATATCAGATATTACACCTAGCTGTGTATACAAAAGAGTTCAAGACATAGACTGACTGCCAGAAATATCTAACTAACTAACTCAGAGGGCAAGAAAATGAATGAATAACAGGCTCAGAGGCTTGCCAAAATGCATTTTTAGGGGACGACATCATATCATGGTAGTGAGTGGCTAGATTATTTTGTTCGCTTAGGACAACAGCAGAACATGCAAAAAATGTAATCTACTTGGGCAAAATCAGAGAAAACCAGGTACATCAAAGTAGAGTACAAGAAAATAGTTGTCAAAAATCTTTTTTTCATTGGGCTTGTAGTATATGTTGAACATGTCATGACTTTCATGGTGAGATTTGGAGTAAGACACTAAAACAAATAGTTATGTTGTTGTCCGTCTTTTCAAAAATAGCAGGCAGGGTAGGAAAAGCAATAATGTGGTTTTTTTTGAAAATAAAAGCAATTGAGGTTAGTAGTATTGTCATAATAGAAATGGTAGTAGATGAAAATAAAAAGTTTTTGTTAGCTTAAAGAGGACCATACAGTGAAAGCTAAATCACTTTGCTTTATAAAGTAGAAAAGAGAAGTCACCGGAGATGATAAAAAAGAGACAGAGAAACTTGTACAGTGCAATTTCCTGATTCTTGAGAATGTCTAAAAAGTATAAATTTTTGTGGAAAGATGTGTCAGAATGTGTGGGAGGATGTGACAATAAATGAGATACAGAGAGATGATGACTGGTTTTTAGAATGCCTCTAATTGACTTTAGAGAAGGAAGGTTGAGATTCCGGTCATTTTAGAAATATCTACTACTACTGAGAGAAAAGTTTTGAAATTAAGAAAATAATGTAGCACCAAATATCTTGAGAAGAGGTGAAGAAAATAGCTGCCTAGGAAGCTAAGGACAAAAGATTTAGAAATCCTCTCCTGAGTACCTATTCAGAGAGGCTTTCTAGCTCTCCAACATGCCTTTCCTTGATCAAATTACTTCTGCCATGCTCAACATTAATTCAGTCTGTATCTCAGACATCATAGTGATAAATATTCCAATCCATTGTCCTGCATATAGGTCATATAACTGAGGAACACTTAGCTACTCGTGCTTCCCCTTAGATACTTAATTCTGTTAAAAAAAATAAAAAAGCTTAAAGTAATTAAAGTAACACAAGGTTCAAGGAGGATAGAAACATTCTTAATAAAATCACTTAAAAAAAGTTACTAGATAAGGGAATTTGGGGTTAATCCCATGCTTGAAAATAAATAACACATTTTAAAAAAATATAGTCTGCTGGAAGAATGAGAAGATGAGCATGAGGCCTTGCTAGGAAGGCAGTTCTGCAAGGTGTTAAAACTTCTCAAGGCTTGAGACAAGCTCTAAGTGAATAAGGAAAGATTCAGTGTTAAAGCATGCCCTGCCCTTTCTCTATCTGATATAATTATAGGAGAACCTTTAAAACCCTGTATTTGGCACTGTCTTTAAACACCACAGCAGTACGGCAGCTGGCAGCAAAACCAAAACAAAAATATGTGAACTCCTCCCATGCCTCTTGCAAGTTTGGCAACACACTGTACGCAGGAGTGACTGTCTTCCCTATTAATTTGATTATCTACCCATCAAACACTGCAAACATCTATATGTTTGCAAAGAAAATATTGTAGGCTTATAATCAAATTGTAAAGGGCTTCCTAAAAAGCTAGGGTGAGCAATTAAAGTCATGCTAGCTACCCAGTACAGTAACTTGAGTTTCTTAGAACTGTGTAATTCTAGTGCAAGTGACTTGTTGTCTATTTCTTTAAAGGATTATAACCACAGAGTTAAATGGATTTTGATATTTAAATAATGGAGTCTTATTATTTATTTGATAGATACTACTAATGTTCTTTCTTAGAGTACTATCCAGTTGAGAAGAAACATTATTTTGATAGTGTTTTAACCTTTAAAAGTAAGAACAAAAAAAAAACAAAAACAAAAAACCCAAAACCCAAACAACAACAAAAAAACAGAAACAAAAAAACCCCCCCAAAAATAGAGAAACCCCAAAAAATCTTCATTCCAAATCTGAGAAATAAGGAATTAGCAGGGAACCATGAAAAGAATTAATCGTCTTATTCTGCTCTCCAGTTTTATGTATGCTCTGATGGTGACAGATGGTCTGATTATCTTTCAAGCTTGTGTTTTGGCTCCCTCCATTTTTCTATACATATAGTCATTGTTGATGTGCATCACTTTTTGGAAGCCGTGTTTTAAGAAAAAACTATCACATACAGAAGGTTTTTTTTGAGTTAGGGCAGATTATTTTGTGCTGCAGAGTGATTGTGAGATGTATGTTTTAGGGAACATTTGCTACTACTGAAAGAAAAGGTTTGGAGTAAAGGAAATAATATGCAAAAACTTGGAAGTGCTAGATAAAACTTGTAGTATGCTATAGATTAACAACTGATCAGAATAATGATGTAATCACATCCAGAAATAACAAGAAGAAGTGAACGAAAAGTGAAAGAAAAGGTATGAAAGAGGAAATAAATAACTGATGAGTGATGTAGTTTCTAGAAATTATCACATTAAATGAAATTAAGAAATGAGTCAAAAATCTCAAATGTCAGAACTATGGCACTTTTTCTTATAGGAAGTTTATTCTTTTAAATTAAAGAATGCCATATTCAAAAGGAAGTTGTTATTGGATTAATTCCATCCTGAGGTAAACCAGGCAGAAGCTGGCAGCAAAGATAGTTTAACCTTATTTCATTTTATTTATGCCCATAGAAAAATTGTTTGAAAGATTGTCCCATATGTCTTTGAACTGGAGAAAATTAAAAAAAAAATATTTACAGGAAGTATTTCATTTTTCTCACGCACGTATCTATCTATCATACATTATCTATCTATCTATCTATCTATCTATCTATCTATCTATCTATCTATCTATCTATCTGTCTCTCATGTATTAGTCTACAGTTAATGACCATTGTTCAACCATCTCCAAGTGAAGCAATGCCAAGCTGTGAGGCACCTGGTCCCAGCTGGTTGACTCAGATAACTTAGCTGAGGCCTTCTATACATAAGTTTTTGGTACAGTTCATTGAGAGAATGAGGTGTGTGATCTAAATGGGAAACTTTTCTGCTAAGCTGCTAGGAGCTTGTGAGTACGAATTAAACATGACATTATGAATAAGCCTTGTACTTTGGTTATCTGTTCATTTGGCTCCTCAACATCAGTGTATAACTAAAAAATAATACTTCACTATTTAAAAGACATGCTAGTGCTGTCAGAATCACTACAGCATGCACAATGTGGTTGGACTGTCCATTGCCATAGGATGTCATATCATTTTAAACAAGTTAAAAAATTATCAATGAAATTTACAGAATCACTTAATGAGCAGACTTGGTAGGGACCCACAAGGATCATCAAATCTAACTCACAGCTCTGCACAGCACTATTTCCAAGAGTCACACTCTGTGCCCAAGAATATTGTCCAAACACTTATTGAACACTTCTGAACTCTGTCAGGCTTGGTGCTCTGTCCACTTCCCTGGGGAGCCTGTTCCAGTTGTGCACAGCCACCCTCTGGGTGAAGAATCTTTTTCTAATATCCAACTCAACCCTCACCTGAAGCCCAGCTTCATTCCCTTGGGTCCTGTCACTGGTCATCAAAAGAAGAGATCAGTACCTGCCCCTCATGAGGAAGTGTGAGGGGAAGAGATACTCTCCCCTGAGTCTCTTTTTCTCAGGCTGAAGCAATAACTGCATTGTCTTTCAGGTGTTTTTCATTACCTCTCAGAATAATCCTCTCCATAACTTTACCAGGCACTGAAGTGAGACTGACAGGCCTGTTGTTTCTGGGGTCCTCCTTCTAGACCTTCTTAAAAACTGCAACAGTGGTCACCAGCTGGGACCTCTCTGAATTCCCAAGAATGCTCAAAATCATCGAGATAGGTTTTGCAATGACATCAGCCAGCTCTTTGAATATTCTTGGCTGAATCCCATCAGACCCAATAGATATGTAGGGATCCAGCTGGAGCAGCAGATCCCACACAATTTCAGGGTTGACTGGTAGTTGATCACCCTTTCAGTCATGGTCCTCCAGCTCAGATCCTCTTGTTCCATCATCCATGTTGAAGGTAGAGGCAAAGAGGTAGAGGCCTTGTCTGTCTGGGTATGTGAGGTGACCATCCTGTCCCTGTAACGGGCTGATGTTATTTCTACACTGCCTAATGCCTTCGAAAAAAATTTTTCTTATTGCCCACCACATTTTTGGCCAGCTTCAACTGTGCTTGAGTTTTGGCCAAATGAATTTTCTTCCTACAATGGCAAGCAGCATCTCTCTATTCTAGCTGTGTCACCTGACCTTGCTTCCACTGTGCATATGCCTTCATTTTTTGCCTTATTTCCTGAGCAGATTTCTATTCAGCCAACTGGGTCTTTTGCCTTGACTTCCAGCATTTGGAAATTGTGTTCTCCTGTACTCTTAGACCCAAAATTACCATCACTGAAGGTGAGACAGCAAAATGTGGTAGATTATAACATAAATATATATATATACACACACATGTATGTATTCATATGTTCTGGTGACTGTCAAAGACAGGATTTTAGAATATGTGGATCTATGTTCAGAATGAGTAGAATCCTGGTTTTGATATTGTGGCAGTACTATAATGTTTACAAAGTTAACTAAATCTATTCCACACATTTTTTTTTCAGAACACTTTTTACAGATAGAGCATTATTTTTGAAGAATGCTTGATTATTTTTAGAATCTAATTTAGGTGTATATCATTCTGTCCTCTCTATATCAATATGCACCCAATAATCAATGTATATTTGTGTGTGTTTATACAAATATGCATAGCTTGCATATCTTTCCATATCTAGGAAATAGGCTGGTTTTCCATTCCATTTATTTCTGTTTGAAAGATAAATTAGCCCATTAGGAAATACCTAAACTGGTACAATCTGGTGTATTTATAGAGTGAGTTTATGTTTTCTTTTCTGGCTTAGGTGACATTACATGGGACTGACAGAGATCAGTGCGAAGAAAGGCATATGTATGTTCATCTCAAATAGCATTTTGATGAACTAATCTGATTCCATACATTTAAAAATTGTGCTTGTTTAAACGAGAAAAAAGAAATTTCAATGTGTGATATTTTTACACTTGTACAGTAAGGGTTTTTTTTTTTCTCCTCCTGGATTTCATGAGATTAAGGCCAAGTCCATAAGTCTGTTTTCTGTGTGATTCTAAATAAATTTCAGGCAAGCTGCAGGTATTTAGTGGTTCTTATGAGAATCTGATATGATCAGATTCCACAACCTAAAGACAATTTAACCATAGAGTTTATCATATGGCTTTAAACAACAGAAACCCAGTATTTTATAGGGAATGAAGGAAAAGAATGGCATTGGTTTTAACAGACTTTCATACATGTGTTATTTTGAGAAATTATAGAGGTACAAGACATTGAAAATATGCTTAAAAATATTCTGTGCCTCTGTAAAGCCAATTACCTTACTTAAATTCTGTAAAAAAAAGAGTATTTTTCTTATTATTATTATTATTTCTTATCTTATTATCATGCTTGTTATTTTCAATAGATTCCTAAAGATATTTATTTATTTTATTTTGTACTTTTTGCTTTTACAAGCAAATATGGTTGTTTATTTAATTCAGGCATATCTTCTGTAAGGTAGAAATATGTTATCTTCACGTCAGTCATATAGGGGCTTCCAAGGAATAAGACACAATTAAACCCTATATATGTTGAATCAGAGGGCTCTAGTAAGTACAAAGTCTACTACTAGGCTGAAGCCTTCTGGTTTCCTTTTTGCAATTTTGCTAAGGTCATGTTTTCACAGCATTAAGTGTGTAGATGGAGCATTTGTTTACTCAAAGTTTTCAGTGTACCTTCTGTGCATGAAAAGTGAGGGTGGATCTTGGCACCACTGTAGGGTTTTTTTTCCATATCTGTTTTGGCCTTTTTTTTTTTCTTTTTTTTTTTTTAAGTGTCTGGGCTCTAGCTCAAAGTTACTAACCACATCTGGCATCTGGAGCAGATAAAGTTCAAGGCAGGATGTCTCAACAACCAGCAAAGATGTCCAAAAATTTAGAGTAACTATGTGCAAATTCAAAATCATATGCTAGGAATCTGAATCTAGGAACCAAGACTAATCAAATATTGCGTGACTAAATGTAATCCAATGAAGCTAAGACACACATGAATTATTTTATGCTGATTCACTTAGGTCTATGACTAATCAAGCAGAATTGACACAGGTTAATTAACACAGTAGCAAACTCAAAAGAGAATGACAGCTGAAGTAATCAGCAAACTTTGCAAAAATATCAGTAACTGAGAAAACACTTTGCTTAACGCTTAATTTATTGCACAAATTCATTGCATAGTTTCCTTCTATTGCTCTGAGAACAAATAATCAGCCTAAACAATCAGAGATGTGTCTATACTAGCCTTTTGCCCTACATCTCTCAACCAGTAGCATTAGTGAGGAGGCAGTCCTCATGGCAGCTGGTACAGCACTGCATGCAGATAGCTTGGGAATCAAAAGCGGAGTCAAAGCTTACCCATAGCAGATTGCTACAGTTTTTCATAGTTCTAGTTCAAATCAAGACTCAGAGGGTTTCAGGCCAAGAACCACAAAACTATGCCAAAACTATAGTGCCAAAAGTGGATCTGTAGATGGTTCGAGCTTCTAAATCCAAGACTGTGATTCTCAAAATTGCTGCTGAACCATGGAGGGGACTGCATTTTTCATGGCAAAACTCCTCTAATGCAAAATATTCCATTATTTTCAGTGACTGCCATCTTGCTAGGATTAGGAGTAGTAGCTGTTTGAAACTCAAATGCAATTATTAGTCTGAAAAAGTGGGTTTTTTCTGCCCATGTATTTACCTGTGCAGCTTCACATTAACTTCGGTCAAAATATGGATGTTTTGACCACTTTTTAAAACTTAAAATAAGAGGTGGTAAAGTTGATCTGTCTTGTGTTTTGTGGAATGCCTAAACAATTAAAGCATTCACATAGAATATGGGGCTAAGGGGTTCAAGACTTTCCACAAAATGAATGCGCTGAAATCCATATCTCCCTAGAAAGTGTTTTACCATAAGGCTGTGAGGCCATATGGTGATACTGGTTTTGGTGTGAGGGAATGCCCTCCCTTTGAAACTAGGGCACTTTAAGTAGTCCTTCAGTGGTTCCTGGAGTATGCCTGTGCATTTAAAATTATATGTTATATGTAGATGCAGAACCATCCAGGCTTATGTGAGATATTTATGATATTTGTTTATATGAATACCAACATGATTAATTAAAATTCTAGACAATGTAATTTCTTGCAAAGAATTCTGTCTCACCTCGTGGGCTTAAAAAAAAATCCTGCAATTATTAACTCTAAATAGAAATAGAAAATTCCAAGAGAAAAGTAATTTTATTGTAACTGTGGATTAATTTTTTAATTTTTGCATCTAGATACTGTAAAATTAGTCTTCAAGAAAAAAAATAATAGAGAAGTAAAAGAAAGATTTCTGAGTCTGTAAAATTCTTACATGGGATAGTTTCTGGTCATTTAACTTAGAAGTTGTATCAGCAGGAGGTGTCATTTATCTTGACATTAACTAGTTGTGACTAGTATTTAAAAAGGAATATTTCTGCAGAAAATGAGGTAACTAAATACAGCTGAGTAACAACCCGCTTTGAGACAGCTGTTCTCTTTGTTTTTCTGGCATCAGGAAGCATTTTTTAGTCACCAAATCTAAATGAATTTTCAATTCTGTTATTATGAAAGGCATATGTAGTGAGAATTAAAGTAAAATAAGAAAAACAGAACTAAAGAGAGAGAGACTGAAAATGAGAAGAGTAAATAAACACACAGTATGTGGTAACTGCAATTTAGTATACAATAAATGTGAAATACAGATGGAGTATCCTGTGACAGGGAAGTTGCAACTAAACAACTGTTTCTTCCAAATTTCCAAATAAAAATAGATTCACAAATTATGTTAAAATGTTTAAGAAACTAGACTATACAGACATGTTGAAAAACATCAAATTCATATTCATATTTTGGCAACTTTGTGTTTATAGACTGTCTTTAGTACAGTCACAGTCAAATAAACAGTAGTAAAAAAAAATGCAGATTTACACCATGATTTTTATTCTTTTAGATCCATCCCAAGAGAAGATATATCACAGACTGTCTACGTGAACTAATAAAGAAAGAAAATATCCCAACTTTTGAGCAGTGGCTATTATGGTCATCTTCTGTTCCCTAAGAATTATTTACAGAAAGCCTCAAAATAGTTATGGCTCAAAGCTAAAGTATTGAACTAAATCTTTGAGGTGTACTGTATTCTGTGAGACATCTTTTACCTCACTTTAGTGACAAAATTGGCAAGGATTCTGTTGCTTAAACATTGGCATCCACATAATTTTATATGCTTTAAGGAGTAGTAGATACCCACAGGTACATTTGACATAGAGCATTCAAGAAACCCAGATTTTCTGGAGCAACAGTGAATATGTAACCATGTACATAACCATGAAACCCAAGTCTGCCCATTGCAACAAGTGGAGTTTTCCTGTAAGTAAATTAGTTTCTCTGAGACGTAAAAACTGTCATATCTTCTTGATAGTCCTTACCATCCTGAGATCCAAGAATTATGCTGAGGTGACAGAGCATACAGGTGCATGTGTACATGTGTCATACATATACATAGGTGGAGACAATGGGTTAGTGAGTTCATGGTAGCACGAAATGTTTGAGACCACATAAATGATTACTTCTTAATCCATGGTGAAATAATTCTAGATTAAGCCTGATGCTCTCTCACATCAGAGCAACCCATTCTAAAGGCATCCTCGCCGTGGAACAATATAAGGTAATAAATAAAAAAGAATTTAAATATTTTTGTGTCATACCAGGATGTTTACAGCCAACGAGTATGAAATGAATTATTGCTTCAGGATGACTCCAGGAAAATAGTATAATTGTATTTGGAAGATGGGAGATTAAAAAAAAAATGTTGCCTCTGGCACATGAGAGTGTTTTTCATTTTCATTTACTTAATGAATTTATTACTAGTGTGTAATCTAGCTGTAGTGACTATATGCTAATAGCTGCTATATAGATTCTTTGCAGCACAAGTACATTCATGTGACTATTCACTTACATGTCTTTAGCAGGATTTTAGCTCCTCAGTTTGTTCCTAAATGTTAACACCTTTTTATCACCACTGAATAAAGAATAGATTTTGCAATCAGTGAAAGAATACTTTGAAGATCAGATCTCTGAGGTTTTATGAATCTTTTCTGCACTTTGCAAGTAGTTTTCACTAAAGTTGGTCCAAATTTTCCATGAGTAGCATTTTTTCCACAGTAAATACTGGTAAACCAAAGCCACATAATTTGTATTGGCTACAGAAAAATTTCCAGTAGCATGCTCAAGCTAATTGAAAAATATGTTGCCTATTTGGATCATGGTGGTTTTACTGTTTCATTCTGATTTGACTTCAGGAAGTTCTACTTGCATGTTATTGCATGTGTCTGTTGACTTTGTGTGCACATTCTGAAGATACACCTGGCTCAGCCTGGAGAGGAGGAGACTGAGAGGGGATCTTATCAATGTATATAAGAGTCTGAACGGAGGGTGTCAAGAACCAGTCCCTTGGTGGTGCCAGGCAATAGGACAAGAGGCCACAGGCTGACACTGGAACACAGATTTTCACATGAACACGAGGAAGAATTTCTTTGCTGTTAAGGTTACTCAGCACTGGAACAAATTGCCCTGTGATGTTGTGAAGTCTCCTTGGAGATATTCAAAAGCTATTTGGACACAATTTTGAGTAACATGCTCTAGAGGATCGTGCTTGAGCAGGGAAGCTCCTGGAGGACCCCCAGTGGTCCCTTACCTATTCTGTAATTCTGTGAAACTGCAATAACACTTGAAGCCTGCCCCTTGTCATAGCTGTAAGATTTTCCAGTTGAAACTGTGTCTTTTTTTCAGTGGGAAGGGACTGCCCAGAGGAGCAGGAGAAGAAGTCTGTAAATGATTCTTTAGAAAAACAGATTGATTGCATACATAAGTATACTGTTTGAATGATGAAAAGAAGGATGGGGATTAAATAATTTCCCTAGTCCCAAGAAAGAAAGGGAACTACCTCTGATAATGCAATATTTTCACTTGATTTGGCAATTTCACAATTCCCAAAGCCACAGATTGTGTTTATGGTTCTAGGAACAGCAGTACAGGCTGTTCACAGCATTCCTCTGACCTTTATTTCAGGAGAAACAGAAAAAACTCCTCTACTTCTGGAACATTGCTAAGTGGAACAGTTAATCTGGAAGTTTTGCAACATGAATCCCAAGAATCAGTGATTGTGAATGACCTAAGCCAAACTCTGACGTAGAGGTACAGCCCTTCACTTTGAGAATGTTAATGATGTGGAAGAAGGCCCTCTGTAATCAGCCTAGGATCACCTGAGAAATCTCCTTCAAAGTCTCAAATCTCAAATCATCTCTTTTCCCAGAGATTGTCAATTAAATCTGTAATTGTGATCAACTTTCAATTACAGAAAAAATATTGTTCCGTTTTTTCACAGCACCAGGCTAGATACACCCCTGATTAGGAGATGAGGTGACATATTACTTGATAGAGGTCATTTCCATTTGTAATTTTTTTTTACCCAAAAATATTGAGTGGCCTTTTGATGGCCATGAAGATGTTTTGACTGTGATCTGAAAAGGCTGGGGACATTAGACATGACAAAACAAATGAAAAACAATCAGAAAAAAGTATTCCCTAGAAGGTTACTTCAGGTGAAAAGGAGTCAAGCTCTTTGTCTGCTGGCAATGTCAATATAACATTTAACTGTTGCTTCTCATGATTTCGTCAGTTCATTCCAGCAGCATGGCTCAACACACCTCAGCAAGTCTTTTCAGAGGCAGCAAAAATATCTTGCAAACACCCTGGAGCCACAAACTCCACCAGGTAACTTGTGTAGATGCTGACCACAGTTATGCTTTCCTCTAGGGAGTAGCAGAGACATTATATGCATTGTTGCTGCTCCTGTCTTCACTGATAGGGTCCTGGTCATCCTAAAAACGGCATTCTCCAGGCTCTGTAGTGCCATGGGAAGAGCTCCTCTCTATAGAGGTGATGTTGGCAGAGTACAACTCATTATCTACCTTGTCCACAAGAGTCTGTAGGATGGCCCTGCCTCATGTATCACACAAATAAAAACATATGGTAAGGAGGACACACCCAAAAAAGAGCAGTTTACCAGGTGGTGCATTTTCTAACAGGTGAAGAATAAAATGCTCCCAATGGTGTCCATGGAAAAGCGCAGCGTTGTGAATAAGCAATCCTAGAAGTTTCTGCTGAGTTTTTGGAACATGACAATAAAACTTCACAGGCAGCAAAAATGGTAACTTTTAGCATGAAAAATTAGAAGTTCTTTAAATGCATGTAGACCTATTTTTGAGGTGGAGGATGATGTTTTATACCTCAAAATATTATTTGCTCTTCCAGTAAACTGGTATTTCTGTGCATTCAGGAGCCAGGATACTGATGCATCAATTGTAACTTCCTTTCTTTCATCAGGAAGCAACAATGCAAGGGAAAAAGAAGTCCAGAAAAGCCTGACAGACATTACTGAAATATATCTTTGTTCAAGGCAACATCCTCATCAGTCTGAATCAGCCTTTAAATTTGTCCTCAAAACCCTTATTAAACTTTTTTGGTTATAGCTTGAGTAGCATATCCCTCTTCTTAATCCTGAGGATGGAACCTTGAAATGGCCTAAACAGATGTGTTCCTCTAAATCTTTTAACATAATAGCTCCTTTTCTGACTTTGATAAAATCACATACACTACTGTACTTTAATAAAATCACATATACTACTGTACGCACTGCAGCATAAAATTGTGTGCTGTCAAGTCAAAGTATATTCACCCCTTAACTGTGAAAAAGAAAATAACAGTTTTATAAACAATTATAAAAATATTTCAGAGATACTGAATAAACAAAATTATCATTGAAAACTAACCACAAATTCACTTCTGAATGGTGTAATTAAAAGCAATTCTTCATGCTTACACTAACCTTATACAAATCATATGAATGATATGGTCTCAGAAGATTAGTCTTGTGAAATATTCTTTACAGAATTTAGAATTTCTTTTAATGCAAATTTAGTCACTACTTTGACAGGATAGCATTAATCTTTTGAGGATTCATAACTAACATGCAATATATTTGAATTAAAAAAAATATAAATACCCCATGTTCTTAAAACAGGCTGAACTGACTTCAGCTTCAGATCTCTAGCTAAATCTACTTACTAAAGCATATTTTCTCAGCTAGAACAAAAGACAGATAACCTTCAAGACCTTGCAGAACTTTAGAGAAAATAACAGGAACTAAACTGTCTAAAATTGAAAACAAAGGTCTTGATGCTTGAGTAAATGTTCATAAAAAACATTTCAAAAAAGAAACTACTGACCCTCTTTGAGGAAGTTAGGAGTGTATTTCTTTGGGGGATGTCTGGAGCCAGAAGATATCTTGAATTGAAGGCATACCAGAACACAAGCAAATGGACTGAAAGGTTGCATTTTAAGTAAGTCAGATGCATTGATGGGGCGGTTCTGAACAAAATGGCCATTTTGCACAAAAATCCACACTGAATAGAAGGTGTGGTATTGTAAATGCAGATTGCTTCTTCAGTGATGTGAAGAAAATGAAGCAAAGATCTAGGACTTGATCTGTGATACTAAAGTGTAAACTTCTAATATAAACTCAAAAGCACTCATCCTCATGTGGGGTATATTTTGCCCTTAAATTTGCTTGAATGCACAAGCAAACACAGTCTTGTTTTGAAATCGGTGTGGTTGCGCAAATTCCAGCTGATCATCTGCAGTTTTAGAAAGAGCTGAAGTCAGTGCCTGAGGCACAGCTCCACAATAAGCAATAGCATAATAACAAAATTCCATAAAGAATCAGATCAAAGAGTCAGTATATTCCCCAGTGGTAGCAATGAGCATTTTGATGTAAGAAACAAGGCAGAGGAGAATGGTTCTTCCCTTTTATACACATAACGATCTAAAAAGTAAGGGAAAGCGTAGTCCAGTTCCCCTTTAAAAAGCATTATGTGTTCCCATGCCTCAGACTTTGCTTCCAAGTAAGAGAGTCATTTCTCGGCCATTGGGCAGATCTGGAAGCATCTGTCAAAGTGTCAAAATATGCAGCTGCAGGACATTGCAATGACTAAAGATATGGAAAAGGGAGCAAAAAATATGTTTTCTATTTGGGCTTTAACCAGAAAATTAAAAGAAAAACATATTTTCTAGTAAATGGATATATTTGCTGTACTGAATGGATATATTTGCTGTACTGAAAAAAGCTTGATCCTTTCATTCCCCACTTCTTAGCAAAATCATTTGTTAAAAAGGAATGCTTTCCAGTTTTTTTCAGAAAAGCAAAAAGAAGCAGTGCGTTCACAAATCCAGTCACTTTTTCTTTTGCCAGGAGCTTGGGATAATCAGACATTGAAGATAGAATCTGGCATGTTCTATGAGGAATTTTTGAGATTTGAAATAATGTCTTTTACCTCCTGAAAGAGCATTCTAACTTCCTGGGTGTGGAATGGCTTTCGATTATTCCTGCTACAGTCCATCTTATGGAAACTTCAGAAAGAAAAGAGTGAGAGACTGAAAACTGGAAGAAGAAGAGTAACTCTGTTTGGTCATTGGAGCATTCACTATAGAAATAGGCACCTAGATTCCCATTTCACTGGAATACTATTGCTTGCAAGGGTAGGTAGAGAAAACCTTTCACCACTAAAGAAAGCTCATTTAAGAGGCAGGAGATAGAAATAGTCAGCAAGTTTTGAAAATATTTTTAATCTCAAATAGACTTTTCTGCACAAGCTGGTGCTTGCTATGTATGTGTTCAAATTTTGGGAAGTAAAAATTATGGTTTTTTTTGCTCTTCCTTTTTTTCTGGGGTATGAAAGCATGAAGAATTTTTAGTAAGTTCATTGTATTCAGTACTTAGTTGTTTAACAACAACCTTACCAAACTTAAAAAAATTTACCAGAAAAAAAAAATCTTACCACTGTGTATTTATTTACAATATTTGTTTATATTTCTCTGTACTTGGATGCTGCCCAGTTTGGCTTTTCTCTCCTTCTAAATGCTTATTATTGTATGTGGAAGCATTAAGCTTAATCCCATTGTGGTTAAATAAGAAGGTTTAGCAATTTCATTCCATGCCATGCCTTCAACTGTTCTTAGCCATGCGTGCATGTCTCTTGCTACTGTTTGATCTGCTCAGGAGAGATTCGGTTCAGAACGTCATCTCTATGGAGATTCAGCACAGTTATGAACACATGATTTGGGGGCTGATAACAGAGATATTTCCTGTAAGATTGCATCTTCTTGGTGGTAAGTAGTTAAGGGAGAGAACAATAAAGCATGGTCACGTCATGGGTGTAAATTGCTCAAGGGATGGAGCCATGAGAAAAGGCAAAGAGACTGAAATATTCCCCTCCAGGAGAATCCCAGGGGAGCAAGTGAGCAGGACGATGGTGCTGCAGTGAGCAGGAATAGTTAAAACTCCTGTTACAGATATGCAAAAAACTAAACTGAAACTAATTCATTTGCAGAGAAGACTACAAGGGTTACAACAGGAAAGGAGAACCTAAGTAACAAAAGATAGTGGAAGGGTGTGATTTATTTAACTTTGCAAAAGGAAGGCTGAGAGGGGCTAAGATTGCTCTCCTCAAGGATAAACACCATGAGGGAACAGATCTGTTTAAGTTAAAGAACAATGCTGGCACAAGAACAAATACCTATAGACTGACCCTGAAAAAAAATCTTGGATTGGATGTTAGAAGAATATCACTAGGTATTTATAAAGTGGTCTTCAAGCAGTCACAGCCATCCTGCAGGATGACTGGTGTACATCTGCAGGTGAGGCTAACACTCATCTCTGAGTGAGAATGCATAGTCCAGAGGCTGAAAGCATGGCTCTATTGGTGTATTTCTCTAGAAGCACCAGTGTTTTTCTCTTTAAATTTGGTTTGCCAAATGACTCTGAAGGTTTTATTAACATGGACTCAAGTGTAAAGGCTCTCTTCCAAGCTCTCTTTCCACCATGAATTCCCAAATCATGCTCCCATTAATTTCTTAAAATTTAGCTGATAGAAGTTCAGTTCTTCTGTATTGTGATGCAGTTCAATTCAAGAGAAAGTTACTGACTTGATGCAGAATTTACTTGCTGATCTGCTCTGCTGTGTGTACTTGGTCATAACAAATGGTCATAATTGTACCTTCTAGGCTTAAAGCCCATTAATCTGTGGATGACCTGACCATGGGTTCACTGGAAACCAGGCTTTCATTGTTTTTTATAGATAACAAACACATTTTTCTTAAACAGCAAAGTATTTTGCCAACAGGGATTTTGAGGTGTCAGCTATAAAAGCTGCCATGAGTTTTGTTATGACATTGCAAAGAAAAAGTAAAGGGGCTTTGAAAATTACATCATTTACAATAGATTATTTACTTTTGGCTGTCAGTAATGAAAGATTTAGAGTCTAGCCCTAGTTTTATTGCAGAACAACATTAGGGGTTATGAACTTAAAGGCACCTGGTTTTTTATGTATTATAAGACTGATATGACATTTGCAGTCATATGCTGTAATATTTTCCTTGCAGGTAAAGCCTCTGTTCCATTACCAGCATTTCACTGAAGAAAAAAATATATCCAGCTATTGAAGACTTTATCTAAAATATCTTCACTGTCATAGGGAATATAGGTATAGGAACAAACACCTGGCATAAAATCCTATAAAGCCTGTTGAGAGAAATATAGTTAGATAAAAGAAAATAAAATTATTTTATAGAAGAAACTAAAAGCCTTTTAGTGACTAGCTTTTTAAAATTTACGCATCACTGAGGTCTTAGTAAATTTTTCTTTTTTTTGTAACAGAGTTGAGTAGCACTTCAATGATGAAAGGAGAACTATGCTCCTAAATGGGACAAGAAAGGATATTCGGGTTAGGAAAGAAATCCAATGGAACTTGAGGTAAACACAGTCTGAAGGGGGATCAGCTTGTCCAGACTAATTCCTGTTCCCTTGATTGAACAGTAGGTGAAATACCTGGCACATATTTTGGTGCTTGCTATGTTCTGTTCTTTGATGCACCATTGAATAATGTGTGAACTGGATTCCTGGAAACCAATTTTCGGTCTCCTGAAGAAAATTTTCAGTGCATGCAGACTGACTCATAGATAATATTTTGTCTGTCTTTTGTCTGTCTGTGTGTGTCCATCCTTAAAAAGACTTAGCAGCAATAAGAAAGAGTAATTAGAGTATTGAATATTTGCAGTTCTGTTGCAATATGTGGCCAGTCTTTAGGGAAGAACTCTGAGGGGTTGCATGTGACCTGCCAGTGTTTTTGGATACAAGAGCTTAAAGAAAATAAGGGAGACTTGAAGTCATATTAGCCTGAGCTTCCCTGGCATGTGCCATTACACTTCCTCACATGGGAAGTGAGAATCTTCATAGGAGAACTAAATTATAGAATTTCAGTTGAAAGGCACCAGGACTGAATTCTTGCATGCAGATATTTCTCTGGGACATGTTCATTATATGTTGAATATTGTCTTTGGTTAACTCAATAAAAAGTAGGCTTCCACTTTAAAGTCCATCCCAAGTATCCTGGTTCATAAGATAATTTATTGCTAGAGGTCATGCTGAAAGGTGTTTACTGGCAGAAGTGAATACAAAACAAATATAGAACAAGTGTGCTAATAAGGGAAATGTTAGAGACACAAACTTTTAATAGCTTCCTGTTCTCCCCTGAGATCTGGAAGAACAAGCTGTACCTTCAGCACCTGCCCTATGCTCTGTGTATCCTCTCAGCAAACATGCTGTCTACTAAGCCCTGGCACACAGAAAAAAGCCTTCTTCAGGCCTGAGACAACATTTAAAGGGCTGCTTAGTAGCTCTCTATTTCAAGCAAACATTTAAAAGGCAGATTGGTGCATAATGTACTGTCAGATTAGTACATAAGATATATCAAACACTTTTTGGTTTCTCAATAATCTTAGTATCAGTAATTTTTCAGTTTAGAGTAGGTTAGACAGATCAGTAGTGATATTTAGACAAAAAAACCCCAAACCCAGAAGCCTAAGGGGTCACCATCAAGTGGATTACCTGCTGCTAGAACTTCTCTGAGACTGTGTGAAATGCCTCCCACATTGCCAGCCCGACATGGATGTTATGAAAAGGATAAGGAATGGGACTACCACAAACAGGAAAAAAAAAGAAAAGGAATTGCATTCAAGGTAGGAGACACTTTTTGTAACTTGTTGCTTCCATATGCTTTTGGAGAGTATCCATCCCTGTCCAATGCTGTTTTCCTGGTGAAGGGCTGTGTTTGTATATTATCTGGCCAGGGGCCTTCGCCCTTTCTCAGCCCCTCTGACACTGGGGCTAAATATGAGGAAGGTTCTTCAGCTCACCATGATTCCCCTCTCTGGGAGTGTCTCACCGCTGCCTGTGTGTCCAGAATGTTCCAATGTCTGTGGATCCCACAGGCCACCGCACCCAGCCCTGTCCCATCAGGTGACGTGGTAGCTTCAAGTGGCCCACGGCAGGGCCTCGGGAGCCACCTTGGGCTGGTGCATGTCACAGGCCCAGCCTGAGCCATTGTCACAGCCACACATGTGAACATCTGTGGGTTTGGGATTTGGGCTGCCTCCCTGCCACCAGGCCCTTCCCAATGCCTGGCTGACAGTCCCAGTTCTGATGGATGCTGAGGAAGATCCTGAGGCTCTCACCTGACACACAGAAATCGAGTCTGAAGGAGAAAAGGATGTCTGACCTTCATGTGCACAAGCAGAGAGTGTTATTTTCCTGGGTAAATATTTGCATTTTGAAATCCATGCCTTTTTGAAGTTCTGATCTCTGAAAAGAAGTGCTCAGATGACCCACACATTCAGGTAACTTCTGCAAGGTGGCAGGAGGGGTAGGTATGACAGCAGGCAGGTAGAAGTGGAAGAGGAAGACTAGATGAAAACATGGGCCAGTGGATTCCAGGCAGGAAAAGCAGCAGGCTGTTGCAGACCAAAGGCAACAGGAAAAATGCTCTGCTCTAACATTTTACATCTGATATTAAGACTTATAAACAATCTGCATTAAACAATCCACTTTGCTGCAGAACTGCAATGGATTTAGTGGGTAATCTGGAAGTCATAGATGGACAAATATGGTAACAGTGTGTGATCTACCTGTCCTCATGCCCAATAGAAGGAACCTGGAAAAACTTTTCTTGTTTGGAAAACTGTATCCCTCCCTCAGATGCTTTAGGCACTTTCAAACTTAGTGTAAGGGTTTTCCTATAACTTCAAGATTTGCTGTGATTCCTTATTAGACTATTTGTTGTCTTTGCTACTATGTTCTGGTACCAAAAGTTCATAGAGAATCCTACTCAGATGGCATACCCAGCTAATACTCATACTAATTTTCTGGAAACACACCCATTCACTGATAAAATCACCCATATTTGCCCCATCCTCACCTCCCCCCCAAAAAACAAATATTGTCAAGGTAAGGAATATTTCTTTCTTTTGTAGCCACACCCAGCATACTGTAACCATGACTCAGCCTTGTGTTCATCCTATGTGGCAAAAGTATCAGCCTCCTTTTGCAAGGGTTGGAATAAATAATCATATTTTTTTCCAGCTGAAAGCATAACAACTATACATATTTCTTTCCAGAGGAAAACTATATAAAAATAATTTGCCAAATATCCTACTCTTAAAAATTTCTGACTGTGACTAAAATGTGAAGCTAAACTCTACTCTTACTTGCAGCCATTTAAATATGGAACATATCCATTGGCTTCAATAAAAAGATTCCAGATTTTTGTTTCTTTAGGCATAACTTGGCTTGATTTCTTATGGATAAATATTTTTCACAGGATTACAACTTTTAAAATTGATGTGATTTCATAAATCCTGAAACAAAACTTTTGCTTTTATTTTAAACTTTTCTAGAACTATTACATATGTCAAAAGTACTATGAGACTATCAGGGGGCTTCATTGCTTCTTTTCTCTCCAAATCTCAAATAACTTTGAAATAATTCTCATTTATAAACTAGAAAACTATGACAGGTCACAGCTTTTTTTGCCTCAGGGACAACCAAGGGATCTTCTTAATATACAGTAGTATACAAAGCTATTCCTCTTAAAAAAGAAATCTTCTAAATATCAAATCTTGTAAATTTTAGACACGTGCTTAAACATGTGTAGGTAAGCAGCAAACATTATATGACTAGATTCAATGGAACCTAGTCATATAATGTTTACTTGTAAATTGAAGTGCTTTGAGAATATATATATGTATACACATATACAAAGCCATAATTTGCATTCATTTTATCTGAACACCCTCGTCATAAGGGTATGCTGATCTGTAAATAATTTAGCCTTATGCATAATAATGATGATAATGAAGAAAATACAGGAGCATGATCTAAACATCTACAGAATACACTATGAGGCATAAACTGGTATGAAGTTAAAACACAGAGATGAACTTGTAGGGAGATATTTTGATATATGATATGAGGACAGAAAATATGTAAAAAAAAAAAAAGCTGTGAATTGTTGCACAATTGCCTAGGTTAATTGATATAAGTAGATTTTCTTGGAATTTGCTGTTATTCATTGTTAGATAAGATTGAATTTCCTGTACTCTTGGTACATCAGAAGTAATTTAGTAGATGTTGGAGAGGTCATGATCCTCCCAAGAAAGGTGACCATTGAAACACCATTGAAGAAGATATCTGTTGATCCCTGTGTATAATTTCTTGTTAATACAGGTAATAGAATTGGCACCAACTAAATACAAACCAAATCAACACACTTCACTACTTTTCCTGAATATATTTTTTGAAATGCCAATAAAGTCAATGTGGTGTTTGAGAGTTTTACTTCAAGGTATAGACCTTCAGTTCACTTCAGTGGTCAAAAATATATTTATGTCTCATGTTGTAATTTATTAAATTTGTGTCACTGAAGGAGAACTTTAGATGTACAAATAGCATGCCCTTATTCCATATGAATAATATGTGGAAATGGAAAGGAAATAGAACAATATGTAGAAAAATAAAATAATGGGGATATTTATTATTTTAAATAGTTAACCTCAGATTTGTATGCATGTTTATATAAATATACAGCCAAACTATTCTTTTAACTTGTTTTTTATTTAGATAGTGTGTATATTTGTCTTTCAGTAGGTTTATTTGATATTGCTATCTCCCATTAGTCTCTTAAAAGCAAATATTCTAGAAGCTCTGTTAATTCCTTAAAGTAACTGTACAGTCTTGTGCTTTAAAATAGAACTGTTGTGATTAGTCTAAGACAGCTGTGACCGAATGACAAAGTGTAAACACAGCATAAATATTAGCATTCCACTTTGCTTCTTAGCTTACTAACAGAAAATCATATGAATTTTTATGTTAGGAAGACTATCATGTCTCATTTAAGAGCCATACTATTTCTGTATATAATATATTTTAATGAAAGTTCTATCTAGTGTAAAAATTTTGTCTGAGATGGAAAAATTAAACCTATTTCAGATGGGTGGACTCAGGTAAAATATACTACTGCATTAAGCACACAAATCACGAATTTTCTTGCAGTGTTAGATAAAAGGTGTTCTTTCGGCATGGAAAATTTCCAGATTTCAACATGACCAAGAAAGCAGCTTGTTTCCTGAAATGGGGAACAGTGCTTATACCTCTTCCCTTCTTCTCTTTTCTTAAAGAAAGAAAAACATTAAGGGAATAAAGCACAACTATCTTCTTTCTCCCTATTACGAGATCAATTACAAAGCATTTATGTCAAATTTGTGTTTCCACAAAATAAACCCCAAATCATTGCAAACTAGAATACACAGCAAAGAGACCATATAGCACCATTATGCTTATCTTATTTACACCACTGTCAGAAGTAATTGTGAAGGGAGGACACAACTAATTTATCACTTTTCTGATCCTAAGTGGCAGTCATGCATAAGAACTCTTCCTTGAAGCGTCACTTTACATGTTAGCCTTGGATGAGTATTGCTGTGGATTGCTTTTAATTTACACCTCCTGACATTACACCTCCTCATGAATTTCTCCTTAGTCTGTCCTCTGGATTTTGTAATTCATCTTCATGAGATTCATCATCACATTAGGATGTGATGCATTGGTTTCTATACTTTCTGATTTCTCTTCCTAACTGTTGCACCACCAGACATGCAGTGAGACCAAGAACATGACATTTCAGACTCTGTGACCTAATGAGATTTTGGTTGAAAATGGCTTATGTTGCTATGCCAGTCTCACAGATTTGGAGCCTCACATAATAGACCTCTTGCTAATAGAAGTTTTCTGATAATTATTTGTGACTAATTTGAAAAGATTGTAATCACAATACACTCCCTCTGCCATTTCCCATTAAGAATGCCTCAGACAAATAATGTCCTCATCATTAGGCCTGAGGCATACTTGTGATAATCTGCTAATAATACCAGTGTAGGTTAGAGATTGCTAACACTTAACACATCTGAGCTCAGTCTTTATCACCAGCTCAGTCTGGTTGTGAATACCTGCCTGTCATGCAGGTCTTTGTATTTTGTGGTCTAAACAATTTGACTGCTTCTTTTGGCATAGTACCTTCTTTGTACCCTTGAATATTCTACTGCAAATTTACTGAGACCTTGTGAATCAGCCGTGTATGTTACATAGAAAAAGTCATTCTTCATGTCCTACTTGTGAACAGATTTTCAGAAAAACAATTAATACTTTCCAGTTATGCAGTCCTCTCCAAAACCATCTGTATTGTGCTTTCATCTCAAGAAGCATTGGATTTTCTCACCTGACCAGTGTTTGTTGAATTATTATTATGATTTTAACATCCTGTACAGTACTCCATTAGATGTGACTCATGGTAATGTAACAACAGAACACCACCGTGTCTCATCTGTTCAATTTTCTGCTGTTGAAGCTTTGTGTGCTGTAGTTCCTACTGGAAAATATGGCAGCCAGGTTTCCCTTCTCAGTTTCTATAAAATTTCATTCTGCTTCAATCAGAGTTCACTTTACTTGTTCTGTAGAAATTTCCAAGCTATCTTTGCATGCTGAAATGATGTTTGGGTTAGAGAGATTAGTCTAGAAAGGTATAGAGTGGCTGAAAAGCAATGTGATGTTTGGAAAGTTGGACAATAGGAGAGTTAAAGCTGTAAATTTATGTCCATTTGTTGGACAACAAGGACTCACATAATAGAACACTCTATCTAGTTGCTCTAGAGCTTCATCACATTTCTCCAGCCACTGCCAAGTTATCATGTTGTCTCAGCAAACAGACTTCCCTTGGGTACCCTCTGTGGTTACTCTAATTACCTGCAGAATCTTTTGCACAGCTTCCTGTACTATAAAATTTTAATTTTTGCTTCTGCTGAAGTCTTCAACTTTGCTGTGATCTATCTAAATTCCTTTTGTATTTACCATCTTTTAGTCTTCACTTGAATTAAATTAATATTTTTTACTTGGATCTTTGCCTTCCCTTTCATCTGTTTCTGATCATGTTCCACCTTGATTGACATTGTAATTATCATGTCCCAGTCATTACGTGGATGTCTGTAATAAATCCATATGTTTCACTGTTGCTTTGTTGAAGCAATTTCCTCATTGCCCTTGTTCCAAAAGCTAGATGTTATCTATCTTGTAGCTGCCTTAGGAGTTCCACAGTCTAGAGGATTCCTCCTTTAAACAGACTTGCCAATATTGGTCCTTTTTGTGTGTCAAGTAGAGTAAATATGTTTTCACCAAGTAGTCTATGCTGAACATCTGTTCATGAACAAATGGAGTAATGCTTAGCAAAGACCTGTTAAACTGTCTGGGATTAAGATAAATTATGACTTTTTTAGCTGTGACAAAATTATAGACCTTTTTTATTATGCTCATTTTGGCCTTGACTGTGGTTTATGAGATACTTAGGTACAATTTTGAATCCGTCTCATGCAAAGAGTGATAGTGACTGACTGATACATGATAATGATAATAGTGATTGACTGATATATGTACTCTGCTGGCATATTTGCACACCTACAAGGACTTGAAAAGTAAGTACAGTCTGGGTTTATTTTGTGCATCTGTGTGTGTGTGTGTGTGTGTGTGCTGGATGCCTTAAAATTCAACACTTGTTTTAAGATCATGTGATTTCTCTGTCATAAGGGACATAGAGCTGAAGACTTGACCTTAAATGGTGTTCAAGTGACTCAGTTTGGAACTGCCATGTCCTAGAGGTATAACACCAAAGTAGGTGGTATTTAGTACCACCAGACATCTAATTCAAAAGCTGAACTGAGGAAAACTTAACTTCAGGCCAAGTATCATACTTGATTATCAAAATGTGGAAAACACATCTGCTGCACATACTCAGCTACTTTTCCTGCTCAGCATTAATCTGTTTTGGGTTTAAGCAGAGTAAATTCCATGCGTACCTTTTAGGTATTACCATAAGCTAAACGTAATTCTAGTCTGCACATGGAATCATAACAATTCAAATTTATACATTTTGCTAAGTGTTACTCTGAAGGCTGAGCAAAACTGTGCTTGGGTGCTATAGCACACATCAATAGCTCACTCATTGCTCCACTGAGTGAGCTATTGATATCTCTCTTATTCTGCCTATATCTGCCTTAGCTGGTAGCAAGCTGTTGAGGACATCCATGCAATGCATTTGCAGTGGTAGAGATTACTTCAGGTTAGCTCTGGGCTTGCATGAAGTGAATGTCTGTTATCAGCTGAAGTGTTATGTGGAAGTGAGGTCCTGCACTGTAAAACAGTCTCACCCAAAAGTGTATCAATTCATGCACTCTGATTCTGCCTTGCAATGCAAACCAGTATGTAGTGATTGGAAGCAACTGAGGTACTTCCTTCATGAGGCCGCTTCTGGTATGAAATATAAAGCTACTTTAGAGGTAGCTGCTGACTCTCAAATCTTGTGAAATTCTCTAGGATTCTTTGAAATGACAGAATTGTACAGATGGGACAAGATTTCTATTTCTGTGCCTATGTCTTGGAAGAGACTGTCTTTTCTAAAGTCTCCTATTCCTTTACCCTTCTCCACCCTGACTACATATCTTTTGGTATTTCCAAATACATAATTTCTTGCCTCTCACCTCAGCTATATTAAAAAAAAATTAGTGGGTTTTTTTTGTATGTGTAAAAATTGATAGTCTGTAAGTACTTTGAAGACTTTATCAGAATGAAAGCATATTCATAACCATTACACACAATGAAAAGCTATTATGAGCTTTGAGAATCCTTGCTTCTATTTTTAAAGCAAAGCTTTTAAATCACTTAGCACTATATTTTTTCCTGGAGCCTTGAGCTGTTTGAGGAGTGGTCCAAACATCTCTACTTCTCTGCAAAATTGCCAAGAAAAAGTTAGATTGGGAATCACCAAGAGTTGTCTAGTGTGTTTTATTAATATTGCTTTTAAGTTTGTTCATGGGTTTTTTTGTCTTGTTTCTTTATTTTTTTTGTCATCCATCTATATCTATCTATCTATCTATCTATCTATCTATCTATCTATCTATCTATCTATCTATCATCTATCATCATCTATCTAGTTTATGAGTCATTGTAATTCATCAGCACCACAGTATAATATTTCGTGATAGCTTAGGAGTTAGGGGGTGCACTTATACCCCTCTATTTCATGTAGTTGTAAAAGAAACCAGATAGCTTGTCCATACTAGAGCACAGGACATTCTTAAAAAAGATGTAGCACTTCATCCATTTAGATAGCTTCATGCTGTTTAAAGGATGACTCAAGTAAACAAAATACTTAAACATTTCATTATCTAAGGGATCACAATCTTAATGTGGATTAAATTAATTGAGGGTAGAAACGCGGGTAACTGCAATCCTTTGGGAGGATTCAGTATAGCTTTTCTAAAGGGAAGTCCTGCATTGTAAATCTCTTGAAGATTTTCAAAGGGCTCAACAGACATGTGGCTAAAGGTAATCTGACTGCTAGTTACCTCTCCAAAGACTTGTTGGGTATTTGTCCAAAGACTTTTAAGGAGACTAAATTATCATGAAATTAGAGAGAAAATCCATTGATAAAACTCTGGTTAACAAAGATAACCAAATCAGAATTTATGTTTTCATTACAAGAGAGAGAGGTTACCACTCTACTTCCACTGCATTCCCCAGCATCTTGGATAAGAATCTTGGCTTATCAACATATTTCTAAATTTTTAGAAAATTATATTCTCAGTGGGTGAAACAGTTTTCAGATAATATAATTCATTAGAACACCTAAAGACAGCTAAAGGACCTTAGAAATTGATGTGAATATGTAATGAAGTGGCAGCTAATATTCATTTTAGATATATACAACAACATGCACATGAGGAAAGAAAATCCTAGCTTTATATGAGACCTGGCAATCTGCAACTTTTCTCCTCATATGCTATGATAAATAGCTCTGTCAAAACACTAACTTAACATTCGGCAGTGGACAAAAAGGAATGTTAAGAATTGTTACAAAAGGAAGCAAGAGCAAATGCCAAATAAATGTTTATGCCACTTTTGTAAATATATACTTCATGTTCTCCTAGAATTCTGTGATTTTTTCCTTATCTCAGTTCAGCAGAATATAGGCCTACAGCAGAAATCAAAAAAGTTCAAGGAGTAACAAGGATGATCAAAGACATAAAACAGCTTCAGAATGAATAATGATTAAACTGAATGATGGTCGACTGAGAGATTACTGGATAGGCGTATGGTAAAGCTCTTCAGAATCATAACTATCTGGAGGTAGTTGTGTAGAAGCTAGAGAGACCTCTTCACTCTCTTTCAGAGGACAGGAGCTGGGAGCTAATGAATAAAGCTGTAGTTTAAAACAGAAAGAGGTCGTTGATCATACAGTGGTATTGTACATATTTTGAACCTTTTGCTAAATAATATTTTTTATTAAAAAATAAACACATGCTCAAGCAAACATCTGGAAAGACACTTAGAAATGTGATGCAAGTACTTGAGAGGGGTTATTAAATAGATGAACTACATGAGGTTCAAGAAATTTGATAAACTGAAAACAACTGAGACCAGGAAACTATTAGAGAAAATAATAATAGAAAAATAAAATAATAATAAAAAAAAAATCTGTGCTTGCCCAGCATTAACTTTTTCCTTGTTACTTCCTTTGTCTTTTAGGATCAGGATACTGGGATACTAATTTTTCTCAGAGCCCATGGTCTCATAGTTTTCTGTACTTCAGTTCTGGTTCATTATTTATTTATATTTTCTATTTATTACTTTTTAATATTTATTTTTGTATATTAAATCAGTCTCTGCATTAGTGAATTTCAGTAATCACTTCATCGAAATGGATTCATTTGTACTGGTATTCTTAACAAATTTGTCCAAATTTGGTTCTCTGTTAAATATAAGCAGGCTGCCAGCCTCTGCAATAAACACATTCAAAAAATAAAACTGTCAAAGAAAGATATTCATGTGATTAATGAGGAGTATGAATAAGAACATATATGAATTTACTGGAAATTACCGGATGAACTTTGCCATTTAACTAAGTTAATTAAATTTGTATTAACTCAATTTAATAATTATTGTATATGAGTTTTTATGTGTAGTTGTTTCTTCTCGGTTTATACTAACTTTGCTTGCTTGTTCAGGAGCCATGGTACAAGATAGAGTGCAGAATTGCTTTAAACTTTTCCTCAGAATATATCTAGAGACATTATTTCAGGAAAAAATTGTCTGAAAGCAAGACAGGAATAAGCTTGGTTCCATGTAGATTCTCTTGGAAAGGAAAAGTGAACTTCCTAATATTTAATAAACAGTAATAATTTCATAGTACTACCAAGCAGGCATCAGGCTTCACACTCTTACCAACTGCATGCAACCAACCTTCCAAACCCAAAATTATAAAAACCTCACTCTGTCTTTGATTATTAAGTAAGCCTTTACCTTAGGGTAATTACTACAAGCAAAATGCATGCAGTGACAAGGAACCTCAGCTTTTCTACCAGGTAAATAAATATGAAACAAAAAGAGACACCTGAAGGCATACTGCTAACCCAATCTATTTTACCTAAAAGCAAAACTGAAGAATCTTGCCTCTACTAAGCTTTGAATTCAGCATAGGTCTGCAACTGCATGTAAAAATGAAACAAAGCAAAACAACAATAAAAAACAACTCCTCTCAAATTACCATTTTCTAAAGCAATAAAGCAGGTAATTATCTCCACTAAAAAACCCCAAAGCATAATAAACAGGATTCTAGGAACATTACATGTGTATGTTTCATTTGGAAAATCAGGCAAATCACCAGAACCATGGCTTGGATTTTTAAAAGAATGTTAACCTTATGATTGCTTGCCAAGAAAAAAAATTATTTTGTTTAAAACCTTCTACATGGTTCAGTCTAATTAGGAAATTTTTCCAAGAAGGCCCTTAACAAGGGACCAATATCTGTCCCAACACATAGTCAACTCCTCCCTGTGGTTCTTATGAGTTATTTTGCATCCTAATAGTTCAAGAAACATCCTTCTTTTGTAACACCAAGATGATAAAGATCGCCAGAATTTTCTCAGTGTATTCATTAGACTTTGTTTTCAGATGAGTCGTAATTTAGATCTCAAGTAAACAGATGAATTCTCACACATCTTGTTTTCTCCAAAAAAATCATTACTCAGTTTAGCTAGCACATGATAAATAAGATTACTTGTATGAGGTAAAGTCCTTATGAAGACAAATCTGTTCAGAATTTCAACATGAATTTAGAGACCAAGCTGGACCTTTGCTGCTGCACAGTCTGCTGTGGTGAATTGCTGCTCTATGAAAGCCACACATTGCCTGTCTTCATTAGGAATTTATTAGGCACTTGTTACCTTAGGTGACAGCACACCTGGTTTCCTACTGAAGACACATCTCCATGACAATGGCTTCCATGCTTGGAAAAGATTTTGCTGGCTGCAGGCAGGTAAGTAAGTAAACAGGCAGACAGAGGCACACAGAGCTTGCAGTCATTTGGACTACTTGTCTGCTTCAAATTAAGCAGCAGTTAAATGTTTTGTGGCTCGTAGCCTAAATTTTGGAATTTGAGGCCCTTCCCATTCCCCCTTCGGTTTGAGAGAGCCTGTTGTCAAGACCTTTGAAGACAGTCTTATGCAGGCTTTAAAAGTTTTTGCTAGGAGAACTCTATAGGGTAAAGTTCTGATAAATGTTTTTCTTTTCAGCAAGAAGTTCCTCATTTTTGTTTGTTTCAGTGTTTTCTTCCCTTTTTTTGTGTATGTTTGTTTACTTGAGAATACATTCATGTTGAGGTAGGAAGGTTGTGGATCCTAAAGAACAAATACTGATGATGTTATGTGGATAAATAACAGCTAAGATTTATTAGAAAACTGATAGTAACAAGTATCTAAACAAAACGAGTGGACTTCAACTTGTTTTCAAGAAAGTTAAGAAAAAATAAATTTGGCAAATGGCAAGATTCCAAAAGCTGTAGCTAGAGCATGCCATAATTAATTTCATATTTTTTTTCTGATGTATGTCAGATAATGATTCATTTTGCAAAAACTGTTTAATACAATGCATGACTTCTTCCTCTTTGTTTTTGTTATGGAAAACTGAAAACAAATCAAAGTAGGAAAACATTGTCTCTCTATGCCAGTTATGGCTACAAAAAGGCAGGGGGTGCAGGGACTGATGATGTAGAAAGGTTCTTTTGCAGTTAGGGCAGAGAGTCTTACAGAAATTCTTCTTTCAAGTGAACCTTTTGTATGTCAGTCATATACTGGTAATCTGCCCACAGCACCACATATGTTTCCAGTCTCCTAATAACACAGAGTAAAATTCTGGACTTCTTGCTAAGTAATTGCTGTCTTCTGCAAGCTTGTAGGAGTAACAAATATTTCAGGTAGCTAATAGACAAGGTACTCTTTACATACATTATATAAGCACACATATATAAACATACATGTACATAGGTGTATGTAAACAGTACAATTCAAAATAATCAGGTGATATTCAGCCATAACACATGGTCCTACCTATTTTCACCTAAGTGATCTACTTACTGGGCCTAGTGGAAAACAAATTACATACTTGTGAGTGAAAGCTCCAACAGTAATTGTCAGAGACAGAGTTTTGCTTTGATACCTGTACACCTGATGACACTGGACTTTTGTAGGAAAATGATGAGTACATCCAAGATCAGAGTTCTGTAAATTGATATGATACTGTATCTGGCTCAAAGATTTTATTGTCCTACATACCTCTTTTTAAGCAAGACACAGTTAGTTATGCATATCAGTAATTCATCAATTTCAGGTATGTTTTAATCAGAACACACTGTGAATTGAAACACATGGTCACTATCGCTATGTGACTGTTCAGGGAAGGCTTCTCTCCGCAATTTTTTTTCCAGGGGAAACAAAATTATCAACAAGCATTTTAATATCCTCTTTTCCAAGGCAATAGCTTGACATTTTTATAAGTCAACTGGAAACACTCTTGGCAGGTTTGCTGAGTACAAATTTAACATGTAACAGTGAACTTCTTGTTTTCACAATGTCCACAAGAATATGTACACAACTGAGAGTTCTAAATTTAGGAGATCGCTTAAGGCTTAAAAGATGTTTCTTTTAACTGAGCAGAAGACCACAAGAAACAAGTCTATTTTGTAGAATAGATTGTACAACATTTTCCTTCTTGATCAGCTCATCAGGTGAATTTTCAGGGTGAAAGAATTCTCCATCTTCTTTTTCCTAGACTATGTGAAACGAGCTATTGACAGGTACAAAAACCCTTCAGTGGTACCAAAACCTGCCTTTTATGTATTGTTGAATTAACAGGAGCAAGTGAGAGACAGTAGTATGTCAACATTCTCATAAAAAGGTGACATTCAAATGAGTGGATGAAACTGGTAAGATAATGATAAAACAGAAGGAAACCATTCAGGATAAGTGATCTCACTCTGGTTTGTATTTTATTATTCTTAAACACATAACCATCCCCCACCCTCCTCTGAAGACATAAAGTCAAACTTTTTTACACTAACTTCCTGGACTATGTATTACCTTAAAAAATGCTCTTCAAGGCAACTCACTCAGACTTTTCAGGGAAAAATGAGAAGCAAGCAACACAAAAAAGGGAAACAACAAATGAAGGAAATCTTTCTCCATTTTCAAGAAAAAAAATTCTCAATTACTCAACAACAATAGCTTATTTCAGGTTTCAAAAATGTCCTCATTGAGAGGGCTTTCAGCCATACATTGGATGTTCAATTTTTCTCACCTTTCACAGCAGTCCCCTTTCCAATACTGTTTTTTCTGAAGAGCAATTGCCATGATTGTGCAAAAGCAGGGTTTAAAGTTCTGTGTCATACAAAAATCTGTCTTTCTAAAACTGTGCAGGTACTTTCATTCAGCCTTTTTTGTAAAGTGAATGTCATCATTCTCCTTTTGTCATAAAACACCCCAAAACATCTCCTATCATGCAGATATGAAAAGAGATGGTATTTGGGGGAGAAATTGACATTTGAGTGTTGCAGTTTGAGGACGCTGCAGCAAGCAGAGGGTGTAACGAAAGATACCAGAAGAGAAAGAAGAGCGCATGTCAGTGGCTTTAATTACAGTGACAGAGAAGCTTGTGTCTATAACCTGATTTTTAGACTTTGTGTAGTGTGAGATAAAGCTTTCAGAAGTTGCATGAAGACATGAAAGTTACCACTGACACCATGGGAAAGAGGAACCAAAAGAAAATATTCTGACTAGGCATCATAATTTCTGCACAGAAATTAGTTTCCAGATTTTTCTATTAAAAAATCTGGATCCAACAAAGAAAAGAAAAGAGAAAATTTATCACTCTTAATTAGATGATGGAAAAATTTCAGTCCAGGTGTTATATATTCTATAAAAGCAGATGTATATCTGTGATTTTGATTATTTTTCAGCCAGTGTTTCTTAAGACCAACTAATATGTTTTGACTCCATCCAGTCTGACTCATAACAAACACAACAATATTTCCTCAGTACAACAGCAGCACTTGTGCTTTTCGTGCAATTCCCTTCACAATGGGGAACCTTTCAACAAAAATAACTAAGGAATTGAAAGAGAGTTTAAAGGAAATGAAAAGGTGTGACACTAATAAAAAATTGATTGCAATCTGTTTTCTGCTGAGGCACAAACCCATAGCTTAATCTGTAATTCGTGGTCTGATGATAACTAGTTATTTTAGCATTTCAGAAAAAGGAAGCATTTATTTTCTTTGACAAAGAACTCTTATGAAAGTTACTAAAAAGGAAAGCAGAAGAAAGTAACCACTAGAATTGCTTTTGCATAAAGTCATTCACAGCTATATATGCATGGTATGTTGTAGCATTTGTTCTACCAGTTAGATAGAAAAGAAAATGCAAATAAATGAGCACAACCTTACAAAGTTTTATTGAAAAACAATGCTATTCAAATGCACAGTCAATGGATGCTGATTCTTTAGGAAGAGAAAGAAAGGTTGTCCCAACTGCCTTAGTCATTCCTGGTTGCTCTGTTGGGAGTGTTTGAGAGCAGGCTGCATTGCTCCTGCTAATACCACTGAGGATAAAGGCAGCAAAATAAAAGCATTAAGTGTATCCCATGTTTCTTTTGTTAAAATTACATCACTAAAGAACTTAAGGGCAGGACATGATGCTGCTATTGGCTTAATATTAAGTAATTTGGTGAATTTTTTTTTTTTCAATTTAAATTTTAAAAATAATTTCTCATGGTAAATATTCATAATTTCTGCATTCATATATAGAAAAAAAAATTTCCCACCCAAAGATGTAATGTAAAAATACAAATGGAGCTGTTAGATAAGGTGGTGATCAGTATTGTAGAAAATACACTGAATCTGTAAAAAAATAAGATACAATTAAAAATGGCAGAATTTAGTGCAGAAGAACTTCAGCTTTTTTAGTGATGATTTCCAGATTCTGCCTTGCAGTAGTAGTGATTGAGTGGCTCAGGTTTAACTAGCTGAGTGTACTGGAGACAGCAGGCCAGGGGTCTTTTTTCCTGTGTCTCATGAGGGACTTAAGGCATAGTTCCACATCACAAAAGAAGTAAGCTGGCTGGAATTGTCTAAACCTGGAAGCATATTATGAAATTTTGCCAGAGACCACACTTCCATCAGCTCTGTTAGCTGAACTACTCACGTTTTATTTCCTGGGATCATTTCAGTCACAGTGGACAAGTCAATGTCCAGTTACTCAAACTAATCCAGCTTAATTTGAGGACTGCTTAGGACTTCAGTACCTGACCCTAACAGATTGCAAGCCTGAGAAGGGCCTTGGGTAGGGCCCTTGCCAGCTCCTTCAAGAAATACTACAATTTCTTTTCCTCCTTTAGAATTTCCAAGAAATCCTTCAGTACTATGGAGCAAATAATGTTGCTTCTTTAGATGGTTTGGGTTGCTATTCTGGATAATATTCTAATCACCAGTGCCACAGGTATTTTTGGCTATAAATGTTAATAATGAGTTTGAAACAAGAAATGGGTAACTGGGCTATTCTTTATATACATACAGTACACTCACAAATACGTGCAAATTTTTACCCATCCAGAAGTAATTTAAAGATTAATGCTAAATGTAAATGAGCATATTTTTTGGTATAATCCTTAAAAAATTAGGCCTCTTTTCTGTTCCTCAGTGTTTTGGAAGAATGATTGCCTAAAAGACATTTGTGGAAAGGGCATTATTGCTCTCGAAAAATAGGGTTTTTAAATCCCTTTTGTGAATGCAGTTTCACATGACTCAATCAATTGAAGAATATTTTATACTAAATAGCATAGCCTTGTCTCCCATGGTCCTGACTTAGAGCACCTAGAATTGACTCTCCCTTCCCTGATTTTATTGATAAAACAGAAATAGTGAGCTTAGTGACCTGAATTAGATTTCTTAAGGGCAGCCACACAGCTGGTATGAGGGAGAGGGCAGGGCTGTGTATCTGGGTATCAGGGAGGAGGCTGGAAGGGATGACATCACCTCTTTCACTGTCAGTAAGTTGCTGGACTGCCTTAATTTTTATCATACCTTCTTGAAGACTATGCTGCACTCAACACAGTGAGTGAGTTAGTCCCAATTTCAGTAATTCCATCAACACTATGGTTGAACTAACAATAGTAAAAATAGGCCCCACTTGGCTTTCTTCTGACTAATTGTAAGTCCATGATAGAGCAGGAATTGAACAATCCTCCAAAGCTGGTGCCCAAATGAGTCACTCTTAAATTATACACTGTTTTTTCAGGGTATACTAAGGTACACTCGATCCTAAATAGTTCCTGGAAAAATATGTTTGTTCTTGCTTTGTCGTTGTGTTTATCTAAAATAAAAATATTGTATAACAACTTAATGTCAATAAAAACACTGACTCAGGGCTATACACCCAAAGTACATAGTTTGCTTTTCAGTGGCAAAAGGTTATGACATTTAATTCCTAGCCAACTTTTCCCATATCTCTATTTACTCTTCACATGCATACAGTCAGATCAAATACTGCCATGGGTAAAAACATACTGCCATGGATAAAAACACACTGCCATGAGTAAAATGCATTGTACAATAACATGTAGTTTCTACACAATGCAAATTTTATCTGCATACACATGCATGTGTATGTATGTGCACAAGTACATATTCACACAGTAATGGAAACAGTGATCTAGAGGGAAATAAGTCACTGAGAGAAATCCCATTCTGTTGCAGGAAAACACATTATGTTCCTTCAAAGTTCTCTATTTGAAGGCTTTTACTTCTACTGATTCCATTAGAAGTGTATTCCAAATACTGAAAGCTCTACAGGTTAGGACTCATTCTTCTGTAAGAAGACAGTTTAAAATACTAATGACCTGTTTTTTTCCCACTGACATCCTTTCTTATCTTTAAAGAGTTCTTTTATTTTTGTTCGTGGTGTTTATCTCTCATCAGAATTACAAGGATATGTTCACTTTCTGCAAATCAGTCATATCTGTTTGCTGTTTGTATTACTAGATTAAGAAAATTAAGCTTATGTGAAAGACAAATTTCATATTTTTTGTAATCTAAATAGTCCTCTTCTGGATCTGCCTTAGGTGTTAGAACATAATCATTCAGAACAGTTCCAGGATTGTTGAAAGGGATATTTTTGTAACAAAAGTGTATTTGATTATGATTCCTATGATTCCTTTTGCCTTTTTCTCTCCTGCAATGCGTGACAGTTTAGTGCTATTCTGTAGTCATCTCTAAAACCCTTTTTCTTGTTTATTGAATAATTTAAAGACTTTCTCTTTTATACTATTGAATGGAAGTTGTCTCCTCCTTTCTTCTCTAGCATACAAGGTCATCGAGTAGTTTATGGAAACTGTTTTACACATTTCCAAACAGCTGTGTTTGGAAGTGGTGAAACTGAATTTCAAGTCACACGTTGTTGGAGAGCTACAGAACTTGCTGCGATGGATCACATGCGCTGCTCATGTTGATCTGGCATTGTACCATGTGCTTCTAAATAGTCACAGGATTGACTGAGCAGCAGCTATTAAATGTAACTTAATCTATTGCATCTAGTTCTTGGAAGGAGTTTTTGTGACCAGGAAAAATATATGCCTATGACTTCATAATGGCCCTAGTGTGGCAGGAGTGCAGAACCACCCAGAGAATTTCCATGTTCAGTGCAATGTGTTTTATTGAAGCTTCATACTTACATGGAAATTTTATCCAGTTATCCCTTTTTCTCTTTTCATCATCTCCTTTCATTTATGGCTAAAAAAAAAAAAAAAAAAAGTGAAGGGAGTCACTGTAAAGTTACAATTAGTTTTCAGATAGCTATTTTGTTTCCTTAACTGTGGTCACAATCAGCCCTTCTTCTCTATCAGCCTGTATTTTTTGTAGAAATTTGCCCCATTGCAAGCATGGAAAAGAGCAAAGTCAAGGTGTCAGGGTGAAAGAACCTCTTGGATGAACTGTAAGTAAAAACAACAATGCCGGGATTCTAGGGAAAACAAGCAAACTAATAAACAAATCAAGCAGAAAAAAGGGGTGGGAATTCTTCCTTCCATGCTACATAATGAATTCTGACTTCATTCCTGTTTCAATAGAACCCATTTCTCTGCATCACAGATATAGCATCACTGAAATAGCATTCTGTCACTTATTTGAATATATTTAGTAAACCATGACAGCCATTAAGTATGAACAAGAAGATAAGAACCTTATTAGAAAAATAAATTAAGGTGAAGAAAAAAAAGACTCTTTTTGAAATATTGAAATTCTCAGTGTCATATTACACCTTGCTACTTACTCTGTTTCCCAGGAGGCACATAACCTCATGTTCCCTTTCTCACAAAGAAATCAGAGATGCGACTGATATGGAAGAGGGAAGCAAAAGGACAGTTCACCATCCCCAATTAATGGTTATTGTCTTTTCTCTAGAATGTCCTTAAGAGGGCAAATATTCCACAGTGGATCTGAGACACCTGATATAAAATCACTTCACAGTTTACATCAAAAAGCTTACTTTGATAGAGGAAATACTTCTCTGCCTTCCCTCTCAATTTTAAAATTAGTGTCTTCTTCTGTACATGTTTTGCACAGATAATAACTATATGGGACAAAATGTACTAAGAATTAGGTCTCTTTTCTTATTTCTTTAATAACTCAGGAAAAATCCTTAGCATTGGGTTACTAATGTTTTTTCAGATGTTTGAAATTACATCAAGGGAAGCATTTGGACTTGCTGACATTTCTGGATTTTGTAAGGGTATCTAGGTCTTTTTTCCCCCATGTTCTCTCTGAAATAACTGGCAGTCCCATTTCATAATTCTTGACATGCAGAACAGTTTGGCAGGTTCAGAGAAAAATTAAAAATAAGTATTGATTCTGAACACATTGCCCTTAGCAACGGGAAGGAGGGAATATAGGTGTGGGTGTATTCTTGGAAATATTGGAAACCCAAATGTAAGAATATTAAATTGTTTTGCTGCATTTTATTGCACTTTAGATCATTGCAATTATATAAAACCTCAAAATACTGAATTACATACCCTCTAGGTGGGAAAGACAACTTCAAAAACAGTTTTCCATGGAGGTACTACAGATTTCTGAATTCACCTTCTTCAAAGGCTTTTCTTCTCACTACATCCAGATGTCTTTCTGTAAATGACACTGTGACGACCTAAATGTGTCAGTGCTTTAATCAGCAACTTCAGATTTTTCTTTTCTCTCTCTAAAAAAGTATTATCATGCAGTCAACACACTTTGAGGAATTACACCTAAGATGTTGTTCTAACATCTATCACAAAAATTTTCCATTCAATAACAGAAACTCCCCCTCTTTAGGTGCCAGCTGTAAGCTGAGAACATTCTAATAGCTCTCTAACACTGACAGAATCCTCCATAAAAAATTGGTTTGTGCCTGTGAGCATATATGTATGAAAAGGGAAGGATGGAAAATCTGGTTTTTATTTTCTGAAAGCAAGAAATGGCATGAGATGAATATTTGCTCAAAATTTCATGCTTTCTTCCTTAAAAACTCTTATTACAGCATGTGAATAATATGTATCTTGGCTATGATAGGGAAACTTTGTTATAATTGAGTGGTGAGGACAGCTCTACCAACAAAGTCTTAAAACTTTTGAAGAGTTTTGAAGCTGGGGAAGGAATTTTAAAAGGAAGGTTCACAAGAAGTGAGAAAAATATTTTGCTTAAATAAGTGATGTAGGAGGCTTACTAGTATTTCTGGACAAAAGAAAATCTATGGATTAGTATGGCTCAGCATGAATTAGCAGAGGCATGCAGCTATGAAAAGGAAAACATATAAACAGAACTGTATAACTAAAACATGCAAAGTAATCCCTCTCCCTGCACCTCTCTAGCAAAGCTTTCATTAGAATAATTTGTTCTGTTCTTTTTTTCCTCTCCAAAACACACTGAGGGTTGGCTGAAATGCACGTAGAAGAGAGAAGAAACAATGATTTCAACTCTGGAAACCATGATCTACGAGGAAAGAATAAGTGATTTTGATTTTTTTTTTCTTCAGGAGCAAAAGAGAAAAAAAAAGGAATATGGTGTGGAGAAGGAACGTAATAAATAAGCCATTAGCAAAGAGGAAGGGAGTAATGCTTTCCCTGTTTGTTGTAGATAAAATGGGAAATAATAACCTAAGTTGAAAAAGAAGGAGTTATATAAGATATTTAGAAAAAAACTTCTAAGAGTAAGAATAATCAGCTGCTGAGAAGCTGGGAAGTTCTTTTAAAATAGGTTTAACAAGTGTCTGTCCACATATACATATCTGATTCTACGCTAACTCAGAAATCTCTTTTACTTCCACGATTTTATGTTCACTTACAATGCACATTTTAAGTACACCAAATATAGAAACTTGCATCACATAATTGGTACTAGACCTTTTTCCTTAACCAAAACATTTTGTTATGGAATATTTCAAGTGCATCCCTCAGCCTGGGGGATGGATTCATGTTGGAGAAGTTGACGGAGAACTGTCTCCCATGGGAGGGACCCCACACGGGAGAAGATGAGGAGTTTGAGGAATCTTCCTCCTGAGGAGGAAGGAGTGGCAGAGACAATGTGAGATGAGCTGATTGCAACCCCCCATTCCCCTCTTGTTTCACTGAGAGGGAGGAGGCAGAGAAAATCAGAGTGAAGTTGAGCTAGGGAAGAAGGGAGAAGTAGTGGGGAGGTGTTTTCAAGACCTGGGTTTGTTTCTCACTATCCTACTTTGGTTTGATTGGTAATAAGTTCCGTTTATTTCTCCAAGTTAACGCTGAGATTTGCCTGTTATGGTAACAGTTGGGTGATCTCTCTGTCCTTATACTGAACCATGAACCTTTCCTTATATTTTCTCTCCCCGGTCCAGCTGAGGAGAAGAGTGCCAGAGTAGCATTGGTGGGTATCTGACATTCACAATGGGTCATCCCACTACAAAATATCTCAAAATAATAATGTTATAATTTTGAATTTTATTCAATGTATTTTATTTATCACCTAGTTATGTTTCCAATAAAATTGTTGATTTCACATAGAAATAAATTTTACTTTGATTAAAAACAAACAAACATTGGGCTGAATTTTTTTTCAAATTTTTATTTGTGCATTTATTGGAAAATTAATTATTTAGACAGATCTATTTCATAAGTAATTTTTACTCTCCACAATATCCAGGGATGATTCCTCTGCAGGTAAAATAATAGTAAAATCTGTTTCATTGCCTGTGCATCACCCTGTTTCTGATGACCAAAGGGAAGTTCTTATCAGCACAGAAACTCCAAGGAGGCAGCTTATATGTTGGGACTTCAAGCAGTGTCAGAAATATCTCTGTTCAATGGTATCTCTGTTTGGAGGGTACATGCAGAGTCTGAAGTCCACTTCCTTCCTAAGGAATTTGCTCTGTTTTAATAAGATTACTGTCTGGGGAAAGACAAGAGTTGTTATAGTTTAATGGATTTAAAATGTTGATATAGAAAATTTCATTCTGGGTTTTCAAGTGGGAAAGGAACAAAAGCATGACCCATTTGGGGTAGCTATGAATATTCTCTAAAATTTAAAATAAAAAGAAAAAAGCAATCTTTTTCTAAATCTGAAGTCAAATATGTTGTTTAGAGATAGGTGATTTAAGTGTTTCTTTCCTTGTTCTGACCTCTGCTGACTATTTACTGTCTAGACATAAACAGCACAAACAAAAATATTTACTTTGTTTCCATAGGTTTTTATTCCTAGAATTAAAAAAAAAAATAAGCAACAAACGAAACAAACAACAACCAAAAAAAATAGATTGGTGGATAAAAGAAGTGTCAAAAAGTGCTATGATGAAAATAATTTTTTTTGGTAGTGTTTCTGGATGTTGCATGATTATTATGTTACCATCTCTGACAATATTTTCCATGTTTATTTTACTCGTTAAAATATTATAGCATAATTGAAACCAGCCACACTTGAGGTCTGTAGAAATATTTTCGCTTAAGGCAGAGCTAGATTTGATGGCAGTAGAATTAAGAGAGGTATGATGGCAAGCATATTTTACAGATGTTCAAGTTTGGTTCAGGTGCTCAAGTTTCAGTTTAGATTCTGTGGCACTTTATTTTTATGGAGAGAATAAATAGCTCATTAACTTGCAGCACACAACAATTAAGCACTGGAAAGGACTCACAATTTGCCTAACTCCTTGAGTTCAGAACATCTGTTAGGGTCAGAAGCAAGCTGAGGTTTTCTTAAAACTCTTTTTTTTAAACTCTTTTTTCAGAAAGAGTATGTCAAAGATGGTGATTCAATTTCCTTTGAAAAAAACAATTATTAAAATTCCATCTACAATGAGATATATAACCACTGCCTTTTGTAAGCAGGTAGACAATCCTGATCCAATTTCTCAGACATTTTTTCATTTACTTCAGACCCACTAAACAGAGCTATTGGTAACTTCCCAAACAGCCTTGACAGCAAATTCTAGTTCAAAATAGATTCACAGAAATTCCAGCCACTAAAATTCTGTCGAGGATATTAAGCTCAGAAAATTGCAACCACAGAATTAACTGACTCACCCACTGATTTAAAGTATTAACTATGCAATTTGAATTACCTTTTCAATGGAGATTTGTATCTGGCAATATGGATGAGCATGCATAATTTGTAACATTCCCATAGAGGTGATATTGTTTCTTCCCAGGTAGCTCAAGTGGTCTGGTAGCCTGGTTAGTTACTATGTAAAAAATTTGTTTTGGGTGGTTTTGCACATGCCCCAAGAGGCATGCAGGTTATGTTGCTTTGGTGGTTACAAGTAAAATATTATGCTTTAATTTAAAAAAGGTTAAGTAACCTTACAAAAGTCACAGATCAGCTAATGCTGGCTGTACCCTGAAATTACCCTGTAGATATCTCCTAAGTATTAGAGAGTGGGATATTGTTGGATGAGAGCTAGTACAGCCTCAGGAGAGATTATGAGGGTAGACAGGAAAAGACAGTGTATAGGATTTTCTGTGTATTTACAGTAATTATCCTGCAGCCCCTTTGGGCCTCCCAAAAGATTTGTAAAGATTTGTGCCCCCCCAGGGAAGGAAAAAAAAAATATAAGTTAAGACACAATTTAGACCTAGGTTTGATACTTTGAAAATGAGTAGTGAAAAAGATACTTATAGAAGACTTAAGACAACTTGGACTTGCTAATACTGAAAAGCTTTTCCTGGATTAGGTAGTAAATGAAGAAAAGAGGTGAGGACGGGATCTAAGTACCTAAATTTTCTAGTAACACTTATGCCAAGAGAGTGCTTGGGGTTTTCATGTTAATCTGAGCCCATACTTTCCCTTGGAGGGGATGCCAGAGTAGGAACATAAGCATGAGTACTGTCAAGTAAGAATAAAGTATTAGCGGTTTAATAATCTGAAAGACAATGTAACTGTTCTACAAGTGGAGTAGCTGTGTCAAGTGTTGGTGCCAGTCACAGGGCAGAAGTAATTAGAAGGTGAGCAGGGATAACAAACTAGTTTAATACACTTGCCCTGTGTCACAGGGTGGTGTTGGAATGTACTGCCTTTTAAATGACAGCAGCGTTCTGGAGGTGTCATTAAGAAATGAAGGAATTAAGTCAGGGGTGAAATCAGAATGTAAGAACCTCTCAGAAAGGGGCCTTTATATATCAAGACTTTGCCTGAGCACAGAATTGTTGCCACAACCTCCCTGTTCCCTCATCTAGCAGCTGCCTGATACTGCTTCAGAACTCTTCAGAAATTTACTCGGTCTCATATATTTGCAATAACAAAATACAAGGGTTTTTTGGTACTTATAAACCTTAATTAAATCTGAGGCTATTGGAAAGGGGACAGATTATTTTTGAAAGTGCTTTTACATTTATTTTCTCAAAACAGTGTGTAGTATAAAATTGTTTCTGTATTATGTCTGACCACAGTCATATACAATTCAAAAGTTTCCTATTGAGGTGTGATTCCGTTCTTGACTTATTTTTACTGACCTTCTTTTATTATCAATGAAGTTAAATACAAAGTGTGAAGTATTTAATTGAATGATCATTAGGAAGAGCCTGCAAAGCCTATGGGGAAAAGAAACATCTCCAATACTCATTGATTTTAAGTAATAAATCTTAAACATACAATTCATCAATTATTGACTAGTACTAAATTAAAAATTAGTAATCTTCATAATGGTCCTATTTAATTAGCATCTAAATCATGAAAGAAAGTGTATGTTGTACTCCCTTGAGAAGGAAAAACAACAAAAATATGTTAGTGGTAAAATGTAGTATCTATTCTAGTCTGCACCTATTCTGTAGTATCTATCTATGAGAACATTCTCAGTATCATTTCAGATCAAAGTTCAGGGTTCTTACTGCTGTTTCCATATTTGTTCAGTGAATGTGTGAAGGGGTGAAGTTTGCTAGGAAAGCAAGAGGGTGGTGATACAACAAGCTATTACAAGACAAACTGAGTTACAGATTTGCATCATTAATGTTGCTGAAGTGTATGGGCTCACCTCATCTTAGTTATGAGATAATATGAAATTATCTATTCCTCAATGAAACATGTATGTCACATAAACCTAGAATAGCTTAGATTGGAAGGGACTTTAATGATGATCTTGTTCCAACCCCTCTGCCATGGGCAGGGACAATTTCCAGTAGACCAGATTGCCCAGAGCTCCATCCAACTGCTCTTGAACACTTCCATGGGTGGGGCGTCCACAGCTTCTTTGTGAAACCTGTTCCAGTGCCTCATCACCCTCACAGGGAAGAATTTCTTCCTAATATCTCCTCTAGACCTAATGTCTTTTAGTTTCTAGTTTTTATCCACTTCCCCTTGACCTATGTAAAAAGTCTTCATGCCCTTGCAAAAAGTCTCTATCTTTCTGGAATGTTCCCTCAGGCTCCTGGAAAGCCTCAATTAAGTCACCCTGAAACTTTCTTATACTTCCTTCTTTGTGTTTATGATAGTGTGACAACACATGTGTTGGAATAAGTGGAGTGGCTGTTTTGCATATCTAATAAGTGATGCATTTGTACTTGTAGCTGCACCTGTACTCTGAAGGCATCCTTACCATGAGGAATCTGCTCCAAAGACCTTCAACGTTTAATTTTGTTTCTGAGACATCATCACCCCAAAATGTTTCCATCACTTTCAAAATGAATTATGATTTGTAGCATGAATAGCAATTATAGTTTATAAATTTCTTTCTTAATAATGACTGTCAGTGGGTGAAATATCTTCAGGAAGAATGCATTTTGCTAAGTATTTTTCCTTGAACAAAACGTGTGTTCCCAAAACGTGTGGCAATCCGTATGAGGGCGCGCCATCTTGTGGTGTAATTTATACTGTCCCGAGAAACCACGGTGCCTTTGCTACAGTAAAACAAGAAATCGATGGGGAGGGACACCTGGCTCGTGTATAACTAAGGAAGTGTTTTTGAGGTTGGTAAAAATGTCCAGTAACCTCCTATTTTAAATATGTTAAGCCTAGCTCGAGAAACTTGTGGACTTATTCTGATCCCTACATGAGGTTTACTCCTCATACAGAATCACAGAATGGGTCAGGTTGGAAGGGACTACAGTGGCTCATCTGGTCTAATCCCTCTGCTTAAACAGGGTCATTCTAAAGCAAATAGCACAGGATTGTGTCCAGACAGCTCTTGAATATCTCTGGGAGGGAGATTCCAAAATGTCTCTGGAAAATCTGTTACCCTGCACACTCACCCACACAGTAAAGTTCTTCCTCACATTCAGGTGGAAAATCAGCTCTATCATGCACTTTTAAAAACAACTGTTTAATGTCTTCTGAACCTGCCTAATGAGAATAACCAAATACATCTAAAGTAACACTGAGAAATTTTCAAGGCAGGTCAGTGTGTTATTTGGCTTGCTTCGAGAGGAAATAAAACATAAGTGGGTTTGAGGCTGAACTCAATAACTCAGTAGAGATTTTAAATGCAGATTATTTAAATGGGAACTAATACAACAAGTATTTTCAGCCTTGTGAGGGAAAGTGCAAAGCCCTGCCCCAGGACAGTGACAACCCCCAGGCCCCAGTGTATGCTGAGGGATGAGCAGCTGGACAGGGGGTGCTCAGAGCAGGACCATGAGCCAGAAACGTGCCCTTGTGACAAGGACCCCTAATGCCAGGCTTGGATTAGGGCTTAATGCCCTAACAGTGTTGCCAGCAGCTTGAGGAAGGTGATTGCTCCCTTCTGCTCAGCACTGGTAGGGGCACACCTGCACCACAGTGTCCAGTCTTGGGGGATTTCATCAACTCATGTAAAAATTTGTGTGCAGTATGTAAAGATGATGGAGTCAGGCTCTTTTAAACAGTGCTCGGTGGCAAGATCGGAGGCAATGAGCACAAACCAAAACACAGCATGCTCCCTTTGAATATCAGGAAACTTTTTACTCTGAGGGGGACTGAGCACTGGCACAGGCTGCCTGCAGAGGCTGTGGAGTCCTCATTGTTGGAGATATTCAAAAGCTCTCCAAACACGGCCCTGGGCAACTGGCTGTAAGTGGCCCTTCTTGAGCAGGGGTTTGTGCAAGAGGACTTCCAGAGGCCCCTCACAACCTCAGCCAGTCTGTGACTTTGTAACTCTGTGAAATAAATGTTTAAATATTTCATTTTTGGAAGTATTAATAAATTTTTGAGAAGGTGTGATTCATTTCCAAAAGGAAAATCACTCTGTACTTCTTCGTCTGTGACTTTTGAGGATTGTTGTCCTGGGTTTTAAATTCACGAGCTTGTGTCTTATTCAGAAAAAAAAAAGTATGTTCTCAGATCTGATCATGTATAGAAAATACAGAATAAAATCCACTGTATGGATCATGTGAAATTAAATATTTTAAAAATATTTTAAAATATCTAGGTATTTCTAAAATTAATAGGTCACTATATATGCAATAGTAAAAAGAGGATATTTGATATGTTTTTCCAGATCATTGTCTTGAAAAGGCCATATAGTTTATGCCATAAATCACATATTGATCTCTTTAAGATCTGTTACTTCTTTTTCCTATGATTCTCAGGTCATATTGCCTGGCTGTTACTTTCCTTTTTAATTGCTTGTTGCACACCTGGTATGGCGCGTTTGCAGTTTTCATGCTCTGGGAACTGCGTACCTCATCATGGAAACATTTGCTACTGCAGTAGTTTCATGACATTGTTGCTTGTGAATATATCTGAACAAGGGCAGAGGTACCAGCTGTGCTTTGCTTTAGGGAAGACAAGATGGTACAGATCTGCTGGAGCAACAGCTGTCACAAATAGCAAAGATCTGAGAGTTCTGCAGGTTCTGTGAAGGCTCACTCAAGATTTCTGCTAAGGCTTCTCTGGTGCTCTTGTTTCATTTGACTGTTCCTTTGAGAAATTTCCATTCTATAAAGCTCCAAGCTACAGGCTTGCTGTACTGAATTACTTGCAACTGATAATGGAAACACTTCATTTGTGAGTATGTCAAAGTTGTTGTTTGGCGTCCCGTGGACACGATAAGCAAATTGAGAGGCATGAACTGACGTCGCCTTTTGTGGGCAGGGAGCGACAAACATCTGAGTTGTCTCCTAAAGACAGGGCTGTTACTGACTGTGCTCTTTATAAGAGCATTAACACTGCTGTAATCAGATTAGAAGAACTCAGAGTGTTCTCAAATGACTTCTTATCTGCTAACTTCAAGTTTTCTATCAAGGAGTACATAGGAGGTGCTCAGAGACCTATAAAATTTCCATGAGGCTATTTTGCAGCAAGTGAAACTCTTTGCCTTTTTGATAATAAGTTCAGCAGAACTATTTTGGAGTGGTTGTACTTATTTCAATAGGCATTTATCAAGATAACATTCCCCGAGTTTCAGAACAAGGGGTTTTTTTCAGAGCTAGAGCCCATATAACAATCAAAGGCACTCTACTCAAAGGCACTCTACTCCTTTTCTCTCTTGCTTTCACTCCTGAAATACTTAATGGTAGTGCATGGTAACTACTGCTTCAGGTTTAATCCTTTTTTCCAATGGTGTTGTCTGTTCCTCTTTTGACTTTAAATAATTTAAATTCAAAAATATAATAAAAATTACTTCACAGTCTCTGAAAAAAGATAAGTTTATTTTCTTTTTTGAACAAAATATCTACAATGACATGGGTGACACCATAAATTTCACATTTTAAAGACTTCTGACTGCAGAGAATGTCAGTTTAAGTGCAATATGATACTGTAATACAATAAAAAGGAATCTAATAAAATCCATGCACAACACATTTATAGATTTTTACAAAAAAGGAAGTACTTTGAGATGAAATTGCTGTCAGAGAGAACTCACAGGAGAATATTTTGAAAAGTCACAGACAAGTTATTAATACACTATCATATAAATTTTTATTTTTTTCTCGCTGTAGCCTTTAAAAAGCCAGGATCACTAACACACAAAATACCATATATTATGTTAAACCTTTATGTCAAAAGCTTATGGCACAATTTCTTTTTATACAGCTCACAATTCCACATTCATGGAATATCAGTAGCTACTTGAGTCCATTTCATCTGTTAATATCACTCTGATGTACATTAAAATACAAACATAAGAAATGTTTCTTGCATATTTCACAGAGATGAAAGTGAAGAAGTGCAGTAATATTCAAGAATGTAAAGAAGACAGGATGAGCCAACACTTTTTCTGGCATTAATCTACTGCTTCTAGCCATCTAACCTGCTTCCACAAGCCTTCCAAACTGATAGTACTTCAGTAATTACTGTAGATTATTGTTGCCTGAAGACACCTTTTCTGTAACCACTCCAAAACAGAACACCCATTTTATTACTAACAAGTAGGCTGGTTTGAGACTTATATTTTTCTTCTTAGTTGTTTCAAAAGGAAAAAAGCTGTGAAATCGGATATTGTACTCATCTAAATAACCACATGATTGTGCAGTAAGATGTGGATAAATTTATTTTACTACCTCACAGGGTTACTGTATGTATTACTAGCTCACTCAGCAGTTTCACATTTTAAGGCCAAATTCTATTCTGTTGGATTAGATTAATTTCTATGATAGTTCAAATGAGAGTAGAAGCTGGACGAAAAGTGTATCTTTTGCAACCAATCATGTCAGCTTAGGCTGGGAATGGTATAAATAAATTCATTTCCTTCTACTATAAAATTATTGCTGAAAATAATACTTTTTCTTTTTCTAAGGTCTTAACCTTAGACTTTTTATCTTTCCCTACTGTTAAAAAATATAAGGTTTTGTACAGTTTATTATATTCTCTTTTTATCTACATTATCAGTCTACAGTTCTGTAAGGGGTTATACACAAAGTGGAAGCAATATCTCACTCCTTAAAGTGCACATTTAATCACCTAAATATTTCTGTCTAGTGAGTAAACAGAATCATCTCTCACACATCACAAATGATTCTTTATAAAGCAGATTTTGGAATGAACAATAAGAAAAGGAATCCAAAGAAACCTAATGTATGAAAAATAATTAAATCTTAAGTAAATGCTCTATTCCTCCTGAATTGCACTAACCTGTTTAAACAATACTGCTTGCTGTCAAAAGTCCTTGAAAGTAAAATGTACTTTATTTTGGTGTTAAAATAGCTGAGTTCTAAGTACTACAATATTAATATTCCTAATTCCCTTACATCTTCACATAATTTATCAGCATTATAGAGAAAAAAACATCCCTCTAACCATGCAAGCCTATTGTGTTGATATTTGAATCTAGTTTTAAAAATAAAATGCATTTTGCTATTTGCAATTTAAGTAGGAGTTTGGCACAGTGATAGTGGAATATTTCTACTGCACCTCTAAGGGGCTTTTCTTCTCCTCTCTCAAGGTGCTGAAGTTTTTTGCCTTCTGAGGGGTGACACGGATTGGGCACATCTCTCTTTAGTGCACAATGAAAAGACAGTCATGTGAGAGGGATTCCAGGCTCTGCTTTGGGCTTTCTTACTCCCTGTGGCTCCTGTTCTGCTATGCACAGCCCAGACTTTTCATCCTGTACCTTCCTGTTTTGCTTCTCTTTCTATCAAGAAAGAGGATTGTGTGGAAGTCAATCTGCGCAGGTAGAAATCACTGTCACAAAACAACATAAACTTTGCAGCAGATGAAATAAATTGTTTCCCCCTGCAGTTACTACTTCTACCTGAGCAAATGTTCCTATGGAGACATGGCAGGTCTGGGAAAAATACTAAGGGTGCTTGACCCCTTTTTTCCCCTCATGGTAAGTGTGTCAGCTCCTCAGTAGCTCTGTTACTGGGCTATTCCTCCAGATCCTACAGTGTCTCTGTTCTCATTGTCTTACAATGTCCTTCTAGTGCCAGTATTTGATTTTCAAAGCATAGGGCTGGTCCAAAAAAAGGTGACCTGAGAAGTACAGGGTCTACTCCTATGTTGAATGATGACTTGGGACGAAGCTGCATTATCCTGTCACACAGGGATTGTGCTTATGAGAAGCTGTCTGTGGCTTGCCAAGGACTCGTTCTCAGCAGAGCCCAGGTCCAGTGATAGTTAAGTGCGGTAGCTATCACTTCTGCCTAATGAATGGGGTCTTTTTTATATGTAGGAGGAAGCCTGATAAGTACCATTTACCTCAAGCATTATCTCTGTGATGAGTGTTTTTCTGCATTTCCCATCTCTTTGATGGGAGGGCAACAAAAATGCTGCAGTCTGGTAAGTACTGCAGAGTACCTTTCAATTCTTGCATCTTAACATCATTTCCTGATGCTTCATGATACAGTTGCAAAAATGTCATCTCACAGTAATCTTAGCTGATGTTAGTAGCTGTTGATTCCAGCTTTGCAGAGGGGGCTGGCATGCCTGCTGGCAGTTTTGGACTATTCCTGTAGTAAGTGGTGAATAGCAGGCATTTGTGCCTTGAGGTTTCTTATCATCTCAGATGACATTTCTCTCTTTCTCTACCACGTGACTTTATACTAAGTAATTTAGGAATAATCTAAATGAAGCTTAAATTTAAAGTTATTATTTCTTTTGAAAAACACGTTAGTGGACTACAGAGGCTTATGTTACCTTGGTAAATGTTATGATTCCATTAAAAAAGTCTACAAAACCATCAGCTCTAGAGAGAACAGATTTTGGTTCCATTGTATTAAAATAGAATCACATGCCAAATATTATGTGCATTTGAAAACAACCCTTAAACAAAATACAGTTGATTTTGCTGATAACAGAAACATGTTAACAACCCTTTCCATAAAATATAACTAACCCTAACTTTGAGAGAGCTGAATATCAGTCATAAATTTGTGATACCCCCTCACACCTTCATAAGCGAATAAGATTTTTGGAACATGCACAGAAAGAAACCAATAAAAAAGCAGACACAGTATCAGAAAAAAAGAAAGCAAAAAGTGAATTGAAATAATTTTAGATTATTAAATAAAGCAAAATATAAAACCATAATAGTTTTAAAATAAAGGTGGAGTATATATATATATATGTAAATATGTTCTTTCTGACACAATTTAACAAAATATGAGAGCTACTATTATAGAATCTCTCTAAGTAATCCTGGGAGAAAAACAATAATAAACCAAACCAAACCTAAGGTTGCTATGTTACAAGCCCCAGAACAGAGTTACATTGCTTCTGTTACTTCATATGCACCATGCCTTTGGCAGTGCACCAGATGTTCGCCTCCAGCCCATTCTGCCTTTGTATACACATTCTGATCATCAAAGAAGCACAATTTTTAAACATGTCCAAAATAAAAATATTTTGCAATGAGAAGCAGCCTCACTGACTGGACTTAGAGTATCTAATAACTAAATGTTATATTTCCACATCATAGCACGGTTTTGTTTTGCCAATAGATTGACAAAAGTAAATATTCTTGCCTGGACACTATGCCATAAATGTGTTCTATGGTGTTACAATTCAAAGAAGCAACTAACATGGCTTATTTAAACCCAAACAGGGAAGATCTAAGAGTTTTAATAGTTGTTCTCCTATTTATTAATGTGAAATCCAGTAAAATAAAAGACCATCCAGGTCTTCCTCTTTTTTGTTTTAGAAGAGCTGTGTGTTTTTCCAAAGCTTTGAAGTGCTTCTTAACCAGTATCTAAGTCACATTAGCAAACTTCAAGGAATGAGTCAGAAAATTTGACACATTCATAAATTAAACTTCCTGGAATTATGTAATATATAGGAGATGAATGTGCATAAACATAACTGTATTCATCCTCCAAATGCTTCAGTGAAACAGTTGACTCTGCTTTCAGTTTTGGTCCAAGATCTCTTTGCATTGAATCAAAATGAAGCACGTAAAATTTTGATGTAATTTGTCTATTTCACAAGCTGTATCAGTTTTATGAATTGAGGAAAAAAAACTCCTTAAAATATAAAAAAAAGATTAAAGAATATGCTTCAATTATCAAAGAATAGGAAATTAAAAGAAAAAACATCCTTTGCAGGAATCAATACTTTAGAAATTTTAGTATATTTCTCATATGAAATGTAGACTGTTAGGCTGTATACCTTGAGCTGAGATTATTTCAACGTACACCTTCCAGGGGAACAGTAATATGAAGTACATTGAATAAATTAAATGACTTAAAACGGTTAAATATGTTCACTGTAAAACCACCAGTACTGTCCTTAAGACTACATGAAGTCCTTTAAGCTGTTTTCTCCAATCTGTAATTTGTCATTATTTTGTAAAATTAAAAGAAAACTTACAAACAAACACTAGTTTATTCTGTAATACTGTGGGATTTACCTAGAGTATTCTGGAAACATTTTTAAAATTAAAAATACACCAGAATTTAAAAAATTTAAGGACCATCAAAGAGTACTGTACAATTATACCACTATGTAACAATATGTATAAATACTTGGCAGTAAAGCTTCAGTAGAGAGTGATTTTCAATGAAAAAGTTGTTAATATTTAGTTTGACAAGGAAAGTTTGCAATAGCAGATGTATCTTCTCTGGGTTTCATTCTTCCATCCCACTGTAGCTGGTCATTGCAAGCCATGCAGGATCCTTTTTCTTCCCCTCATTGTTTTTAACTCTTCCAATCACTCGTCTGATGTGCATTTCTAACAAAAAGCCTCCTGCTGAGTGTGACAGCCAGATCTTTATGTACTGCAAGCCTCAATCTTGTTACTGGTGAATGTCCTCATGCCTGATGATTTTGTAGATTACCCAATAAAAAATGTTGAAAATCAGAAAGGCTAATGGGAAACAAGCTCTGGATATTGTGTCTATCTTCTTGGCCCGGTCAATGAACACCTTTCTCATCTCATCAGGGCTTTTTGGTACAGGTTGAACAGGATTATTTGGCCCCTTTTGTGTTATTCCGTCTTTTGCTGGCACACACGGGCCCACTCCGTATGCTGTAATGCTAAACTGACTGTCACGTGTATCATCATCCTGTTGGAAAAAAGAAGAAGAGAAGAGAGAAAAAGAGCAAGAAGTGTTTGTTTTTTTTTTTTGATTATTGTTTACAGAAATCTCACCTGCTGCTAAATACCAGTTGCACCATTACCTCATTGACTTTTTGAATCCACACCTTATCTTAACTTGTTGAAATTTCATCCAAAATATTTCAGCCAAAAATATTGCTGGATTGTTAACAAGCACAGAATTTTTCTGTTTGTTTAGATTCTGTAATCTAGTTAGAGAAATGAGAAAGCCTAGTAAACTAGTAGCAATTGGGGACACAACTTCTGATTTGGTTTAAGTTTCCCCATTGTCAAACCATGACACCCATTTACAGTAAATATGTCCAGTCTTCAGAAGGACAAATTTCACACTGCTGTTTTAGAAAACATCTATTAAGTCTGTACATTGCCTCACGACCCAGGATCCTGGCCTCTAGGGATGCTCATCATAAAATCACTAATGATATGCGCATTCATTATATTAGTGAGAATTCTGCCTATTTGGCCACTGTATATTTAATTAATCTTATCTGTATGCTTAATTTCTGCTGTTCCCTGTGAATGCATCAAATAAAAAGAATAGTAGGCAAAGTGTCTTAGTTTAAAATAAAGGAAATGAAAGCTACAGGCCAGATTTTTCTTCTGACTCATTCTTTTGTCAATTGAGGGAAAAACTTGCAAAGACATTCCGGATTAGGGAACTGTAAAAGAAGGCGATTCTTAATCACATGGCACAGAAACAGAAGATGTTTTGAAGATACACATATTTTCATAGCATACAATTAAAAAATGTATCTTGCGCCTGGAGACATCTTTTTTACTTCTCTTTACCTAGGTGTCCTCAAGTAATAAAAAAGGCACATATACAGACAAATAAATGATACATAATCTGTGAAGTCAGGGCTGGATTTGGTTCTGAAATATATTCCAGTGTACTCCTTCTTTATGTAAACTATTTAAGAATAATTATGTGATTTTGATGGCATTCACCATTTTTCAATAGTAATTTTAAATTCAGGAATCTCTATTTTTCATGTCTAATTTTAGCCTCTTTGCTTTAGGATTTTACACTTTTATGAAATATAGAAATTATTACATTAATTCTTAAATAAGTATTTTGAAAAATGGTTTTTACAACTATTATAAAAACAGTTGAGCAGCTGTCAATTTTTCTTTTGTAGGAGAATTTTTGTTTTTTTAAAGCTTTTCCTAGCTGAAATTAAAATAAATCCAAAAAATATTTACTTGCCCAAGCAAGTAAAATAATTACTATCTCAATTCAATAGTTAGAAGCATTTTTTTGTTTTTCTTTAATCTCTTACTTTATAAAAATACAATTTCTCAATGAGCACAAATTAAATCCAAAGTTGCAAATTTTTCATTTTGAAAATGTCTGACATTTTGAAAATCCGAAAAAACTTTTTAATGAAGAGTTAATTTTAAAAATTTAAAAGTTTCATGAAATAATTGCTAATTACTTTGTTTAAAAAAAACGACTTTTATTATCAATATTAATTGAATATTTTAGCTACAAAAGAATGCAGATAAATTACCACATTTGAAGTGAACTACTTGGCCATCAGCATGACCATCCAGCAGAGCTGTAGATATCAGCCTACTGAAATACTTCATATATGTAAATTGAATAAATCGTGAGAGTGATAAAGTTCACTGAAACTGTTATATCTAAAATCTATATTAGAATTTGCCTTTAAAAAATAAAAAAAAAGAAAAATTAACATGAAAGAAAAGGAGGAGGAAAAATCACTGACTGACTTTACTATGAAAATGAAAAACAGAAATACAAAATGATAGGATCATTATTTGATGACGTGATAAACCGAGATTTAATTACGGCAATAGTGTTCCTCTCCTGTCAGCTAAGAATGGAAAATAACATCTTTAATATAGTTGTATTCTATAATAGTTGTAGTCTTGTGTTGCAGTTAAGAGAAATATTAAGTTAGAAATGCATGTACTGTGAGAATTTACTATAAACTTGCTATTTAAATACCTTCATGTGTACTGCACAGGCTGAGTAAGATAATATAATGATGCTTTTGACTACCAGATTTCAGCTGTGCATGTTTTCATGGCACATATATTAAGACTTTATTGTCTTTGTTTCAGGTTTACCTGAATGGAATGATCCCCTAGAATGTTTTAGAGGCCAGGTCTCTCCTTACTTTTGTGCTTGCAGACCTCCTGTAATTCATCTGCAAGCAGTCTGGCTGGAAATGCTCTTTGTAGTTGAACTGATGTGAAGCTCCTTGTAGGAGTCCAGCATTTCTGCCCAGTGTCTGTTGGATGGTGTCTCCACAAAGACATGCAGGATGGCTGGAGCCATCCAAATCATGCCCAAGTGCTAGGGCTGGTGGATGTGCAGGAAAGGACCTTCTGGAGCATACTGAGAGCCACCAGAATTCCTTTGAGGGGCAGCAGCGTGTACATTCAGAATGGGGTTCTGCAAGTTTTTGAGCAGATCCATAATGCAGAAAGATCACTAGGTTAGCTTCAGATTCATATCGGAGGGTGCTTGTGCACAGGAGGAAAGATGCAGTTGCTGTTGTTATCAATACTAGCTTTGAGTGCCTTTTTAAAGGCATTTATGTCCGTGACACCCCTTTTCTTTTTTTGACTATTGATTGACTTGGCAAAAATCCCTCTTTTTGACTAGAAATATGTCTCAGAATGCATGTGTCTGAGTCTACAGATGTAGAAATCATCTGAAGGACAATACCCTGTATGACCCAGTTGAGAGCCTTTACAGTGAATCTTCCTGAAAAAGTCCTGCCTATTGGCTGAATGAATAGAATTATTTTTTTAAGTAATAAGGAAGCTTTTGTTTCTTTTGTGACTTTTTAGTGCATTATCACTACAGAAAGCTATATATTATAGATTTTTGATAGAACTTAAAAAACCTTATTATGAATGAACTTTGATTTGAATACATTTTCCACCAGTTCAGCTACAGAATTAACAACTTGAAAGTTGTTCTGCATGTAGTTACATTTAAATGCTTTATAATTTCTATTAAATTAATGTAATTAAGGAATGGAAAAAATTTAGATAAGTTTTATTTGGAAAGTTGGAATTCTTTGGTGGTCTGACAAAAATAATTTCGATCCATTTACTTCTGTATCAGTGTTGTTGTACAAAATACTTAGCTATAAATTAAAAGAAAACTGTGAGTCTTGTGGTCTTTTGACTGTGGTGTTTTCAGTTAGTGTGCTTAGTAATACATTTATCTTGAGAAATAACATGTATATAAGGGCTGAAAATAACTCCATAGCTGTTTGATTGGAAAGTGTCGTAACAACTCAAAAACTTAGCTTGAAGCCTTGACTTTGGTAATTTGAACACTCTCTTTTTTATTGCTCAGTTTTGAGAAGACAAGTGGTATTAAGTTGTTTTGCACTACAAACAGTGCAGAATTTTAGCCCTATGTTTTGATCCAGATTTAAACAGATCAAAATGGATTATAAAATTAACAAGACAGTACCTTTATTAACATTTCACGTCATCACATACAGGTAGCAATGAAGGTATATGAAGTTCACATGGGAAGATGTTATTGAAGACAAAAGGACAGGGCCTCTGTTAATGGTTGGATAGCACATTATGACAAATGGGACATCTTCTCAATAGTTTACCCTTAAATTTGTACTGTAGATTTGAGGCAAAGTCCCGTCTATACGTCCTGCACTTCTCAAGCCATTGCTATGCTGTAATGATTCACTGATTTCATTTCCATCAAGAACTCCCTCAAAATACTTTCATCAAAATGGATGGTTGACCAAAAAGAAAACAAAAGAAAAAAGGTGTGATTACCATTAAAGACAATCTAGTTTGCATGTCTATTTTCCTCTCTAAAGATATGGTGATCTTTAGATTTTGAAAATAGAACTAATAGACTGAATATTCCCAAAACCTAAATAAATTAACAGCTAACCTAAAATCAAATTATTATTCAGTATATGAACACAGTTAATATTTTGCCCATACAATGTAAATGCAACTAAGAAAAAACAATGATCATAGGTGTGTTTCAGTATCCCAGTATGACTTCTTTTTCTGCCTTTTTTTTCTTTTGTCTTTTAGGAAGGAAATGAATATTTAACATTCATTCTGAAGGAGTGGTAACATAATATTTCTGAATAGTTCATTTCACTGGCCAGGTTTTTTTTGTCAAAGAACTGTGTCTCATATACTAAGAGTCAGATGAAGTCTCAAACTGGGAACCAAAAGTCCCTTGTTCTCAGGATTTGTTACGCCATTTGTGTAATCATAAAGACATTATAGACTTTAAAAAAAATCTCCTATACCTACTGTGATGCTTGTTGGAAAAAAGCATTGAGTAGGTTGCACATTATGTTGCAACAACAGTTTTAATTTGTAAATGAATTTATAACATAACCCCAGACACCTCAAAATTTTTGCTAGTTCTGTGCAAACTGGGTTGGGCCTCTGAAAAGAAATTTGTCTTCAAATAATTTGGAATCACTGAATGAAGTCCATACTTACAATCATAAAAACAGTAGCCAGAGGGTGCAATGGTACCTAAGAATTGCATTTGATGATGCTGCTATTGTTGTCTGGGAAGGGAGTCCCAAATGAACCAGATGGTATGTAAAAAAGGCAGTGACTATAAGTGGAAAAAGCATAAGGAAAATGGGAAAGATAGATGAACTCTAGATGCCAAAATGTCTTATTGCAGTTCTGTACAGAACTGCAATTTTCATAATAATAGAATTTACTGCAGGGGTCTTATCCGAATTCAAGCATATGCTTCTTAAAAGAGAGATTCCAGCTCTCCTGTGTCTTCAGAAGGACATAACCCACAGTTTAAATTAATTTTAAAAATATTCCAAACTATGAAAACATGAAAATAATTTGTTTGAATGTATGTTTAGAAATAAAATTGAATGCAATGAGTCGAACAAAGCATTTGAAAAATACAGGAGAATCAGTAAGTATGACATTTAGCCAGAGAGAACCAGCTTTGTATTAGTTGGAAAGCCAATGTCCCTGCAGGGTGTTTCTCTGGAAAAAGACCCAGAAGATATAGAAGATCAAAATCATGATATGGGTCAATAACATGATGTTGTTTAAAAGGCAAATTGTAAACCAGATTGGGTAAAAAACTGTATAACTTGCTCACTTGGTCCTTTGGCTGCTTTCAACTGTTATGCAATAGGTTTCATGTTGATCATGTTGCAAACATAGTTTTGAGGAATTATATGGACTAATTAGGAGAATTTCCAGGGAAGGTGAATGAGAAAAAAACAAAACAAAACAAAATCCCCAAACCCAATGCAAACTAAAACAAAAAATTTTGTCTACTGGGAATATTTATAGAAAAGACTGAATGGAAATGTGCAAATGGTGACATGAAGGAATGAAGCAATCTGGTTTCTGTGTCTTTTCTAGACAAGCTATGACAGGCCAAAAAAACACATTAGAAAAAAAATCTTTTTAAACAATTGGAATAGATTTCAAGGGACCTTGTGGAATTTTTTTTTTGGCTAGGATGAATTAGGTATGAATGATCTTAACTTAAGTCAGCAAAATGGATCCACTTACCTCCCAAAGACATTGAAATTCAATCATAGAGCTTTTACCTTTTTTACTTGGTAAAAATATTTCTTGCAACAAGCATATCTTACTAATTACAAAGAAAATAAACTTTGGAAATTCTTCAGCTGCCCTACACATACCTGAAATGAAACATTTTTTTGCACTTTTGCAACATGTCAAATCACTAGAAGTTTTGCTGTACCCTTGTAGATAAAATGCCAGTGGCAAAAAAAATAAAATCTGTATTCAACACTTAGACATCACCTGGTAAAAAAAAACTGAGCTTAGGAAAATGTTCCAAGATGGTAAGCATACAGAATGAAAAAGTCTTATAAGTTATCCTATCTGCTTTATTTCTCTAAAAGTTTTGGACATAAATACTGAATACAATATTGTTTTTCTCTTTGCCAAGGAAGACGGAAGCCACTGAAGTTTACATGCAGCCTTTTTACATAAACTCTTTTCACCTCTTGACTTTATGGTCAAATGAACATTTCTTAATACATGGCAGTTTTCAAAGTCAATAAAATCTAATCCCTGAGAGCCAGTGGCTGTTTGACCTAGTCCAAAGGAATAACAAACATACAAAACTTTGTAAGTTTGAGCTCTAGTAACTGACTTTAAAAAAGACAAAAACCAAGTTACTTTGAGTTATGATCCTAGGGCCTGCATTTTATGTTATAAATTGTGGTGAATAAATAATAGCATTTGTGGTAAGGAAGGCAAGTTTTTAACTACAGTTTTCAATCTGTAAGACTCATGTATAATTTGTATAACAGAGGGTTTAGGATGTGATCCAAATTTCTTTTTAAGAGATAAAATCTCCATGCTGTAATGTTTCAAGTCCTATATACATGTTGTGCAAGGAAAGGTTTCATAAAACATTGAGAAAGAGAGAAACAATTAGCTGAGCTGTCTCTAGAGTTTGAGAAGCTGCATTCTCAATGGTTAACTCTGTCCAGGAGCTCTAACTCTACATGGAATTAGAATGAGTCAAAAAACATTTAGTTAAATTAATATTTTCTGAAAAATTACTATTTTCCTAAAATCATAACCTTGTACAAGAACAAAGAATATTGAAGTAAATTTAGACTGAGAAGCTTGTCTCATACATATAGGTGAAACAAGTGAAACATATAGGTACAGGGAGAAGGGAAATCCCTATACCCCCAAATATATTTAATACCCTCACCTGAAGTACATTGTGGAGAAAAACATTGAAATTAACATCTCCATCCTTCAGAATCAAAGCAAAGTACTTGATACTTTATTGTGCACTCCAAAGTCTCTAATTCTAACTCTGCAATTTTATGAGAATTTAGCAGGCAATCTACCTGAAGCTAAAGACTGTCTAGCAAAGTGTAAAATTAAAATAAGGATTTTTAAGTGTGAATTCAAGAATATTATGATCCAGAAAAACACTTAAGCCAATGTGGTTATTCAAGCACAAACCTATTTTCTTTAAAAGTCCTTTTACTCTTAGAAGTCCTTTTTATATTGTGGTTCCTCTTTCACATACCTCTAGGCTGAAATTTAATTGACTGTGATTGCTGAATGAGTGTCTTTGGTGAATTTGGAGTATTACTAAGAGGGAGCTGAAAAGAAATTTGGTTTGATTCTAAAGAAGGAAGATACTTCCTGCCCGTTCGTAATCCTGTGGTCATAATAATTGACCTGCATTTACGAGAGATATCACTGAAGTTGAAACTGGTAAATTTGCTTGAGATCCAGAAGAAACAATAATACATGGTGAGAAAGATGAATGGACTAAAAGTATAGTGACATAATATATCACTTACCACAGCTATGTGATACATAATTCACTTGTGATTTACCTACCCCCATCCAGTAATTCCTGTCTGCCCCACCCCATTCTTCCCATTCCAAACTTTAGGACAGCTTTCAGAGAGCTGCCATATTCCAAGAAAAAACACCTTGTAACAAAAGTGCTGTTTTTTCTGCTACTGTCAGCAGGAAGAAAGAAGCACATTTTTCACGGGATCAAACGCTGAACACAGGTACTTGCAGTCTGAATCATCCTCTAGTCTACAGTACATGAGTTTCTCTGCTCAGCTGAAAAAGTCTGGGACTCACCACACAGGGACAGGCAAATGTATGAAAATGTCATTTTCACCTGACTGTCTGGCCTGCCTTTTATCACTGAGTCTTACTAACAGAGACTGATTAGGTAGGCTTTACAGCAGTGCAGAATTTCTAAGCAAGAGGGAAACTTGTAACATATCTTCTCCTGCTGATGTAAGCAGTAGACTAAGCCTTCAGCAATGAAAAATGGCTGAACTGAATCATTTAGCTATGGTCAGACTTTCATCCACTAGTAATATTCTAGATAGTGACTGATAGTGACAGGCATTACATTGGTGGTGGTGGTGGGGGGGTGTGCTCATTTAATAAGTAGACTGGAAAACTACTTACACTTTGTAAAATCTGAAGAAGGAGTTACACATTGTAAGAAATGTTCCTTATTGCTTAACTACAGATTTCAGAATTCAAACTTGTAACCTCAGCTGTCTGGCTTTCCATGCTGGTAGTGAGTTATTTTACTGGTAGTCTGTTTAGCTCCAGCTCTAATATAAATATTAATAACTATTACTATAATTAAGTTTCTTACCAATAATATGAACAACTAAAACAAAATGACTGGACAGGAGAAAAAAACCCCAAACTTACCAGCATTTTAAAGTAAAATGTTTGTTCTTCTACCAATAATGTTATTTGAATTAGTACTTTGTGTATTAAAAAATATTTGCATGAAACACAGCTGTTAAGGCTTTGAATTGAGTATTAGAATGAAATGGGGAAACAACATTTGTTGAATCTCACAGTAGTAAAAACTGCCTCAAATACCAGTAACTTTCATTCACGGAGGTATAATCTAACTCTTCCAACAGAGTGAAATTCATGCTTGTGCAGATGGCTCCCACATGGCCCGTGCCTCATTTAAATCCCTCTTAATCCCTCTTCCGAGAATTCAAGTTGGATTTATGCAATTCATAGTCCTTGTAGTGACCTTCTGCCTAAAGTGAATTTTATGCTGTGCTGCCATTTTATTTCTATTGCCACTTCAAGCTGCAGTGTGTTGACCAAATTAACCCTGCATCCCGGCACAACTCAGTCAGACCCTTAAAAAGCTGAGAACACTGTTACTTTTACCTTGCTCTTCTTCCTCTTGCGTCGGAAGCGCAGGAGTTCTTTATGCTGCCTCGACACAAAGTTTACAGCTGCATACTCCAGAAGGGCAGAAAACACAAAGAGCAGACACACCGCCATCCAGATGTCAATGGCTTTGACGTATGACACCTATGAGAGGAGACAGGAGAAGCCTGAGCATGGTAAAATGTTCCACAGATGTAAAGTTTAGTACTTCATATGTCAGGAGGAAGTGCATTAATATCTCCATATCCCAGCAATACTTTTATTGAAAAAAACTTTTCATGAATGTTAGACAGTAATAAGAAAAACAATTCAATCTATAAATATAGAGTTTTTGTTTAAAAAATGTATTCTTTTACAAAATGTGTTTAAATCATTAACAGATCCTTATAGTGTATGACATCATGAATGAAATAATCCTCAAACATGTGCTCTTCCTTCATTTGTCCCACTAAGATCTGTGAATGACACTAAGGAACTGAAAAATAGCTTGTAGTGGGACCAGCTGGAATTCCTGTATTAAAATGGATGTGGCTGAAAGCTCCTGGAATAAAAATTAGGTAGAAGAAAGGAGATAGGTAAAGGAGGTAGGTCTGATGAGTTCATTCTTTGCTAATATAGGCACAGGAAATCAAATGTATAGTTTCAAATTAGTCCTGTAGTTTTGTCACAGTGAAAGTACTAAAAATCAGGTACAGGTCAGAGCTCATTGCAATTCCGTATTGTCAAGACCAGATGCAGGACATGATCCGAACCTACTCTGTCTTTGCAGAGTTACAAGAGCTTTTTTATATTAGCAAACAGCTAACTTCAGGCCTCAAAATATGAAAAAATAATCTACAGCTCTCTGTTAGCCTCTTACATTGCTGGTTTTTTGTTTTTAGAGCATTCTGTTTTATCTGTTGATGCTAACTTCAGATACATCTAGCTTCACATATTTGGGACACAAAGCATGCTCAAATCTGTTGGGGTATCTGTTTTACTTAAAAAAAAAGTTAATTTGACAAAAATATCATGTTAAAACTAATACAGAATTGAAATTTGTTTATTTTTATTGTATAAATTTTATTTCTATTAGCTGCAATGGCACATGAAGATGGTCAAGGAGTAAGCCTTAAAATGAAATTGAAAATAAATAAAGCAATTACAACTAAGAAAACAGAAATAAATAATCACAGAAATAAAATATAAGTAATTTTCATTGTGTTGAGAATAACTTTGTGTAATTGTTTGGAGCTGTTAAGGTTCACATTTTTCTACATGTTAATGTAAATGTGTTTGTAACTAGTGAGCTAATTCATAATTTAGGAAGTTTTGAGAGAATTGAGAATCTATGGTGAGAATCTATGGTAAGAATCTATGGCCTTTAGAATTTCAATCATATCTTCTAGCATGTCACCAGATACTGGGATGTGAAAAAGTACCAGCCTGTCAATTGTTAAGCAGGGTTTATATAAAACTGAGTAATGTTTTCATTACTTGTTAAGGTTTATGGAATTAACTAGATACGTGGCTGGCTGTATGGTAGAGACAGGGGAGAAATAGGATATATTTGACTGGAGAATCAAAACACCCCTACGTATTTCAAAATTATTTATCTGGTTTGGGAATGTTGGATGTTAAAATTAAAACACATAAGGTTTAATGAAAGTGTTTGCCAAATAACATTATGATTAATATAATACAAACAAAGGAAATTTAGCCTACCTTTGGAAGAGATGCTCGTGAACCTGAGCTTTGTGTTGTCATGGTCAGTACAGTAGTTATGCCTAAAGCCACTCTGGCTGGAGCTGCATCCATATTGATCCAAAATGACACCCAGGAGAGAATCACGATCAAGAGGCTGGGTATGTACATCTGGATGAGATAGTAACCCATCTGCCTCTCCAGGTGGAACCGGACTTCAATACATGTGAACTTCCCTTTTTACAACAAAGAGGAAATATTAAAGAGAAATATAATGCTTTTACAGTCAACTTCTAGTGAACACTCTTAAAGAATTTATGTTATGTCAAATATATTTGTTCACTAGAAAAAGATTTATGTTTTCAATTACCCACAGTGACTTGTAATAAAGAAAGTCCCCAATATAACAGGAGTACACATTGGAAAGAAAAGGGGCAAAATATCTGAAAAATTAAGACTTCGATAAGGTCTGAAATTCTTATTTTCTTATAAAAACCCCCATTATTCATTTTAACAATAGGAAATTTCCTCTGTAAGATCACACTTTTTTTGTGACTTATGATTTGGAAATATTTCTGTGCGCAAGGAAAATGCTTGCTTCTCCATTGTATAATATCTCTTTTATGCATGGTTCAATTTTAAACTTAATTTTATTTTTATTAAAAATTGGGAAAATATAGTGATATCAGCATGGGCATTAGGGTATCAATAGGAGGATCTGCTAAATCTCTCCCTGTGTCCCCATTCAAACGGTTTCAGCTCATAAGAGAAATTATCAAGATTCAAACACTGACTGAAGACTAGAAAGGCCAGAGATTAGGAAGCTTTAGGAAGGAGATTAAATGACCTGTTTTATCTAGGTACTAAACATTAAGCAACTTTTACTGACTTATTCAAACCAGAAAAAATAATCTATTCGTAGCTCATAAAAATTTCATAAATCCATATTTTTAGATTAGCCAGATTGTTGTGGGGTTCAGTTTTTTTTCCACCCTGCAAGCTGTAGATTATTTCACAGATCTTGATCCAGCCTCATTAGATTTTTTGATTCTGCCCAATGGCCATATCAGTCACATAAGGATGGTGCTGAAGGCAATGCTGTTACTGCAAGTGGTGTATACATAAAACAGTTTCTCACAGCAACAAATACCCATAACTCAAATTTCTTCCTTATTTTGAGTGAAAACTTTTCCTAATTCTAAATTTAATAAGGAAGGCTATATTGTTATATATTTCTTAAGTGTTATGAAGCTCTTTGGTTATGTTTTCCACACATTTTTAATAGATATTCTCCTAATCAATTTCTAGTTGCCAAAATGCCATTCTATACAAATTTTTTCCATATTAATAGAGATTTGATATTTATCAGATTAAAAAAAAATATGTCATGGATTTATAAGCTTATACTATACTAATATATTATGTTTTTTGCTGTGACAATAGTGTTAGGCATACAGAAATGAACTTCAGATAAAGTCAAACAAATATTCTTTATTCTAGGGATATTAAATGCTTTTAAACTTCATTATTTTCATAACAGTTCTTTTAACAGGACACTATTTTTTCCATGATGCCACAATTTTATTCTTCTGAGGCACTAAAAAAAGTTAGAAAGACATTAGCTATGATGTTTAATTTCAAGGTTACATTCTGTATCTCAAGAGTTTTATATCTGCAAGCTCAATTGTTAGTTCCATTCCTAATTGCCAGCATTTTCTGAATCCTATCTACACTCCCAAAATCTGTGTCCTAGATCCTGGCTCAACCATCTGCTACGACAGCTTCATGACTGATTTCTGCCCCAGTCATGGGATGAAATCCTGTCTTAAAAAAGTGAATGGGATTTTGGTGTTTAGTTGAGGAAAGGCCAAGATATTCCCCTACATTTCTCTTCCACGGTCTTCAAAAGGATACCAACGCAATCTAGCGTTTCACTCAGCAGTTCAGTATACCCCACATAACCAGAAGTTCTGCACTGACTGGCCTTTGTTGGAATCATATTCTTCAAACTGGTTCTTACCCTGAGGATTTCTTTTTTTGTGTCATTCATTCTGTTAATTCAGCAGCCTTGGACAGCAGCAGTCTCTGTCTCATACATCACAGAAAGGTGAGGAGGGACAGAAATGCATCAGCCCAATTTAGGTCTAAGCAAAGCCATTTTATTTGGCATCATATCAGTAAGAATTGTTCAGCATGCAATATTTTCTCCTTATAGGGTCCTATAATCTCCTTTCAAATCAAGCTAGGAGCACCAGACTGCATAATATATGCATATGCATATATGAAGTGTCAATAAACAATAGCTACTGTTTGTATGCTGTTTTTTTCCCATCCACAGAAATGTGGGATGAGAGATCTGAGTTTCTTTCCTGAGGACTCCATTTGATTTGAACTATTATAGACCACTCAGCACAAAAATTCTGTGGTCCTAAACAGTGAACAGCAAATAGTATAGTAGTTCTAATATGGATTATTTTCTGTGATTGCAAATTTGACAGATCCAATTGAACTTAGGAAGAAGAGAAGAATAATTGTAAGCAACATACTCCTAAGAAAAATAAAGAGATTTGTAATGAAAGAAGTGCAAATGGCATATATTGTACCACAGGGAAGGAGAGAAAAAGTGGGGTTAATGAAGAGGCCAGAACTAGAACTAAATGATGTGTCAGAGGAATTATACAAAAGCATTTTTTGCTTGGTTTAGTATTTTTGTAAATATACTGGCCAAGGAAAAAAGCCCTCAAAATCTGTAATACCAAGACCAAACAAAAAATTGAAAAAAGAAAAAAAAGAAAGTGAAATCTGTCTCAAAGTAGAAAAATACCATTGTTTAGCTCCACAACATGTGTGATCTAGAGTCCTGCCTTTGTCTTAGACCGAGAGAGTTGATGGGCTTGCCAGGCATACTTCCAATGTTTCCTAGTCAAGCCTACTGTGTTCCTCTCTTCCAGTACAGCACTGAAAAATTAATATATAGCATCTCCTCAGGAAGACTGGTGGCTACCCAGCTACCCTTCTCTGCTCCACCACCGAGTGTTGGAGAAAGGCTGCACATGGCAGTCTCAGCACTTCACTTGCAGCAGTTGCTGGTCTAAGTGTGAAAGAGTTGATGTTAGCCTTTGCCCTTCCTGACTGAAATCAGAACCACCTGCATAAACCTGGCTAATGAAGCTGAGTGAAAAAAGAAAACACTTGCACTAGCAGATGTGAGCTCCAGCCAGCAGAGGCTGTGCTGTTTTTTCCCACCTGAGGCAGCATCCAGCTGTGGGCCTCCTTTCTCTTCCTGTATTCCATTTCAAACTCAAAGCATGTTTTCTGTGGTTTGATCTATTTGACTGGATGCTTGAATGGATCAGAAGAGAGATACCCATAAACTCATCTCAGCTGGAGAGTGAGATAGACAAGCAACTAAGAGCATTGGTCTAGAAATTCATTTGCAGTACATGAAAGGTAAGATCCAGTTTATTTTGATATGCACTGTGAATGTTCCAGAGAGTGCCTAGCAGGAGAACAGGAATCCCTTCTGGTATTGTGGCTTTGCTGAGGCTGAGCAACAAATTAAAATGTGATGGTAGTTTCAGATTAAAGCTAATTATAAGTGTGCACACAATCCATAAAAGGGGTTTTTGTAAAGTAAAGGAAAGAAAAACTATGCAGGGCTTCCCAAAATAAATATTTTTTCTTTAATTGAGGTTACATTGTTTGTAAGTCTAGCCTAACCAGGGATTTAAGTGCATGAAAGGCCCCAAAAGTGCTGACTCGAAGAGCATTGCACCTAGGCATGTGAAGCACATATAGTGGAGTATATGCATGTGATGGTGCATTTTTATCTTTTACCCATATTCTTTGGTAACAACGTTAGAGCTGCTGAACTGGCAAGAATTCCATGCAATGTCCATGCTGAAAACATTAGTGTAGTGGAAAAATAAAATTGTAGTCAGTCTATATGATTTTTCTTTTCCCCAGAAAGCATAAATTGCTTTTCTTTGGAGTCAGTATCTAGATCAAACACTATTTTTGTTGTTTCTTCCATGGCCAACCCAAGAAGAGCATTTTTTTACTGCAGGTCATCTTCACACTACATAGCCTCCTCTGATTGTGGTATGTGCTGTTTAAAAAATGGGCTATGCAGGCAGCAGTATGCTTGTGTCATTAAAAGGTACTGTCAGTAGTGGGGAATGTGCAAGAAAAATCAAACATAAGTTGTAAATTCAAGCCATAAAGAGTCTTCTTTTATTGTTTCATCTGTCACAAACTGTCCCAGAGGTAAAAGTTGGTAGGAGTTAAAAGTATTTGTTTCCTTTTAGCAGCCCTTAAGGTGTCTTTGGGGAAAGATTTTCTTTCTGTACCCCTACAATGTCATAAACATGTTATGATTCCCACGAAGGCTGAGTAGCTGTTTCTGAAGCTATACAGAAAGTTTTAATAACGGAGAACTACTTCAGAATTCTGAGTCAAGGAAATAGTGTGCCTGAGAAATAATTAAGAAAGGAGTAACAATTATTAAATTACTATAAAATTAAAAATTAATAGTATAATAAAATATGAAATGAATAAGCATAAACGAATGAGAAAATAACTAAGCATGTGGAATTCAACTGTTAATCCATGCAGAAGGAAGAGTTATCTGCTGAAGATCCTTGATGCTTTACATAGTAGTAAATGGTAGTCTGACTTTGTAAGTCATTGATAATGCTAATAAATTATTTACTGTGGACTGTCTTATGGATATAGAGAGGACTGTGGCTGAAAGACTATACAGCTTAATGAAATTACATGAATCTATTTACTTAAAATAAGAAACTTATGTTTGGTGAATATAGATGTTTTAAAGCTAAGCAAAATTGAACAGAGTTAAGCAAATCGGAATAAATCTTCATTCTGCAGAATATGTGTCTTGGATCTGGGAAGAAAATTTTTCATATTCTGATTCCAACACATCTGTCAGTATGGATGTAGACTATACAATCCTGATTTTACCAGTGACTGATAGCCAACAAGCAGCCAGTCTAGCAATCAAAATATTGCCAGCTATGGAGATTTGCTAACAGAATCCTGGGGCAATTGAACTATGATGATGTTCTGTCCTGGTTCTGTTCCTTTGCAACAACACTTCATTTTTCCTCTTGAAAAAACAGCTAGAGACAAGGCTTAGCATGAAATTAGAGAAAAAACTGAGAGACAGCAGGCAAGGAGAAGGGGAGAGTAAGACTACTTCAGTGGCTAAGATATGCTCAACCTAAATGGCTAACTTAGATTTACATCTCTTAATACAATAGAGAGCTTATCCTACTTGTCTGTCTTCTGAAAAGCCATTTCTTAAGCACCTCAATTCCTCTATTCCCTATATCCTGACAGAGATCCTAAATTCAAAATGAGTTTGAAAATTGTGTTAGACAGAGGATTTCCTTCTTGGTGTTATTCTAAACCTCTACTGTGTTTAACATGTAAAAACCAGACATGTTTTTAGACATGTAAAAACCAGATTTTGTCACCTTATGTGGAAAAAATAACATATTGTAAAAGCCAGCTGACAGTCTTTTCTCTATAGAGATAAAAGTAATGATAGTTCTTTCTTCTCAAGACAAAAGTTAAAGACTCTTCCTCCAAAATGAAACAATAGGTGTATTCAAGAAATTGATTTTGTATAGATTGATGCAACATGGCTACTGTATCTCACGCCTGTGACTGCTTTCTAAAGTTTAATACCTTGGATTCACAGATTCTTGCTAAATGGTTGTCACTGCCATGCTTTGAGTATTCCTGTCTACTCTCTGTACAAGGACAAATATTTACTCAAAACAAATATCTGTTGCAGGACAAGACACACCGAGGATAGCTCATGACATATAATAGATATTGCAAATATGATCTTACTGCAGGCCATCACAGACCTTCCCTTTGCTGAATTTTTCCAGCCCTTCCTTAATACTGATTCTGGCTTTTGTCTCCTCCTGAGCTGTGTGCTAGCTAGTGGAAAGCCAGTCCTTTAAAGACCTCTGTGTTAAAGGCCCAGACAGATAAAGCTTGATCAGTATTGTCCTGAGACAAAATCATTCATCATGTAATTAATCAACACTTTTATTAAAGGCCCTGCATATACAAACTCTAATGTTTTATCTAGTACACAGGATGGAATTACCCTGGCAAAGGTCACTGCCTTTAGTGAGAGTGTGGCTATTGGCTCCAGCTGTATTCAGACAAAATGGATTGGTGAAAAAAAAGATTTGTTTGAAGTTGTCAGTGTTGAAATTCTGAGGACAATTTTATCTTCTAACTGAAAAAACCTCTTAGTTGAAAATAGACAGTCTTGGGAGAAAATAAACTGTATTGCCATAAGAGGGACCACATAGACCACCAACACTTTCCTTTTGCCTTTTGTTGAGTGTTTTCTTTTTTCTTTGCATCTGCTAAAATTAAGATTGCAATTAACATCCCTTGGCAACAGCATGTTATGTTGCCAAGACTGCAGTCAGAATAGCAGATGATTTTCATAGAGAAGATAAAGGAGAATGATATATATATATAAACTGACTTTTCCGTGAGGCAATACTGTCCCCTTTACTTTCTCTCCTGTTTGAGTCATTATCAGGATCACCACAAGAAAAGCAGTCCACTTGATTTGACCTTTTTCAGTAAAGACATTTCCTTTTTTATTCTTCCAAGAATGTGATACTTTTGTTTGAGACCAACTCTACATTACTTATTATGAAATACAGCTAAATGCTTTCTGTTCCTCTGACTTCCATTGATGAAATTTTTTAAACAAAAAATAAAATTCATAAATTATGTGTATGCAAAGCTCATTTTTTCAAAAGATTTTTACCTATAAAACTGATCGCATATAAGTAAACTTAGCTGAAATAATTTTCATACGTTTCTAAGAAGAAGTCAGGATAATAAAAAAACACTTGGTAAGTGTAGTCTCTAGAAACTTTCCAATTTGCTCTTTAATATAAATTGCAATTTGAATATATTTTGTTGATAAAAGCTGCTTATAAAAGTACTCATGTTTTCATCATCATAAAATAGATAAACCACCATATCTATCTTCATACAGCCTGAAAAGAAATTATGATTTTCCAGTGTCTAACACATAGAACTAGACAAATTTTCATTTACATGGCACTAGTCTATGTATCTAAAGCCAAGATTCACTAAATGACTCTAGAAATGTACTATCATTCAGTCTTTGTTTCAAGTCCCAGTCTGTGGATATCAGCAGTATATTGGGGGAAATCAGTACTGAGGCTGTCACCTGTCTTTGACTACATAGATTCCTGGACAGGAGGGAAGTATCTTTACATAGCTTTTTTTGGAAAAAAATACTGAGGCAGGTGGTAAACTTGACATTGGTGTAAGGCTGATAATGACTGCAGTAAAAGACAGTTGAAAATAAATATGGAAAAGAAAAACTATTTCTTTTTCATCTTGATAAATTTGCATTTGTGGTTCTCATGTCCCTCAGAAAGGAGAACCGAGCTGCATTGAGCAGGACCTTCATAGGCTGGAGAAGCCAGCAGACAAACGCACAGATGGGTGATGAGGATAGAGTAAACCCCTGCCCTGATGCAAGCTGGGGGTGGACTGGCAGCAGGTCTCCCAGGCTTGGGAGCCTGAGAGATATTAAGTTGAACAGAAGTCTCGTGATGTGAAAGACTTGTCATGTGTTGCACTGTGTTAGCTGGGGCAAAGAGGGGAGAAGTATAAACTAAAGAGACATCTAGATGTAATGTTTCCACTTCAGGACAGATGATGAATTTTTATTCAATGAATCTTTCAAGTAGAATGCTCAAATTTTGAGCAGTGCAGGGTTGACAATTGTGGCCTCTTTGCCCTTGAGAAAAATGCCTTGTTGGAGTCAGACAGTGCCATTTTGTGTGCCTAGGCATGGTCACATCCTCAGCCTGCCATAGGCTCTGTTTTACAAAGTGTTTATAATTTCTGCTTTTTCAGTGAAGGAATGAGCAGCTTCAGAGATTTCACACCCATAGACTATCTCCTGGGTAAAAAGTACAAACCTCCTTTTTGGAGAAATGCTCTAGGAAAAAAAAAACCCGAGGGAGTTAAAAAGTCATGTCTTAAAAAGCACTCCTATAGTCTCAGAAAGAGTGGTTTAGGTGTTTGTCAACACAAGCAAGGTTTTAAGTTGTTCTCAGAGTGAGATATTGAAGTTATGTCTTCTTTAATCACTGTCATCCAGCTGGCAGCAAGATGGTTGAAGGTGAGACTTAGAAGGATCACAATCTACAGGTGTTAAGCACCTTTTTTGATGATGGGGGAACAAATGGGATCATGAGAAAGAATTGTGTTTGGGATGTGCATATTAGGAAGTCAGATGGGAAGCATGGAGCTAGGGAAACATGCTGCTCATCAAGATTGCAATTATCAGAAATGGTTATACACAGAATCTATCAGATCTGGTGCTGAGTGCAGCTATGATAGCTCTGCTGTTTCCAGGACCACTACACCCATTCTTTGATGCAAAAGGCATTATTAGACCTATGCCAGTTCTGAGCAGCATCACTCCAATGTGGGTGCAAAGCATTATCCATGATGCAGGAGTAAAGCCAAGACTCATTTATGCCTGTTAGCCAATGCCATTATGTATCTATTCATGCTAATGTATATTGGGCTTTCTGCAGCTGTGTTTGAAATAACATTTAGGTGTTGCATAACAGCCCAGGGAAGAAATTAATGTCACATAGGAATGTGGCAAAGCAAGACTATCCTTGTAATGTAAATGGTTCATGTGTGATTTTTCTGGTTGTTATGATTCTACTTCACTTTCCAAATTGGTCACTATGGATATGTCTGTGGATGCAAAACATGAAAATTGTCAGAAATATTGCTGTGTCACTTCAGAACACAAGATTTGATGAACCATTTTGCTGTACTGTTGCTGAAACTGGTATGTCTCTGTATCTAGACATATATTTAGTTTATTTTTTGAACTCTGGTTACAGTGAACCATTTTCAATTGAGCATGAAACACTGATGAGACATACACTGATGAATTTCCACATACTGTCCTGAAGCTTCATGCTAATTTGCTTCACAGGGAGAATTTTGGGATTTTTTCAGTTTTAAATGATGTCTCAGAAGAGCTTTCCATTCTGTGTTGTTACTAAATTTAATTTGAAAACTCTTCTTTGGTCACTTACTGCATACCAGCTGCAGTTGCTTAGCTTTATTGTAAGAATTCATTTTATCTAATCTGTCATAGGCCAGAGAAACAGACTTCACATCATGTTTTAAAAATTGCTTTTTGTAAATTTTGGTTCTTGTGGAGTACCCTAAGGTCATATCTGCCTGCAGTATCTCATTGCAAAAGCCTTAAGAAAGCACAGTATGGGTCATGTATCCAAGTAACATAGTGAAAATAGTTGTTGTATTTTAATATAATGTTTACGGGGTTTTAGCCTACAAATGTTAATAATAATGGTTTTAACAAAGAAATGAAAGGAATTCTTATTCTCCTAGAAACCAAACTTTGCTAATCTGATTAAATTTGCTTCATACTGAAGATTTGAATAAAAAAATCATACTTTGGACAAAATACTGTTATCTCAAAGAGGAGACTCTCACAATAAATGTAGTCCTTTTTGGGTAAAACCACCTTTTCTTTCTGATTTGCCCTGACAAAGTTCTGTACCTGTAATTTTGGTGCTGTAACTGAGAGCAGGCCACTCAGCTGCTTCCTCTGGTGAGGACATACCTTTCCACCTGCTGCTCAGCATCAGCATCGTATTTTTTCCCCCTGCCCATCACAGGCAGGTCCCACAGCTGTGCAATTGCTTTATCTTTTGCTGATGTCTTTTAACATTCCCATCCTCTAACTGCATCCAGGCTTCCAAGGTTTCTGTGTTATCAAATGCCTTGATTTTTTTGTGGACAAGTTAAATGTTCAAATTACTTTCTCAGTACAGGCATGATCTTCATCTTTCCAGGCCTGTGGGTTGCACTCACATCTTAGAACATGTTTGGCCACAGAAATGCAGTTTGGCCAAAGCAATACAGAATACAACAGGCTGCTGATTGGCCACCCTGTCCTCTGGACTTATTGCAGTAAACCCCTCCTCTCCTAAATATGACAGAATTGCAGACACAAGCACACTTGTAGCTACATCTTCAGAACCATGAGGCCTCATATGCAGTTAAAAACATCTGTTGCTCCTGCTTCTCCACTCAGCTTAGGGCCACAGTGAAAAAACAGTACATATAAGTTGAACCCATATAACCTAACATAAAGTACCTAGGCATGGCATATTTTCCTACTTTTCCTTAGATAAAAATTGATACCAAGTTAAATAGGCTTGAAACAGAGGTTGTGAAGAAAAACGTAGTGCCTTCAAAATATTGAAAAAATGAAATTTTAGTCAAGATCACAAGGTTTAAACTCAGATGATTATAATGTAAGTTCTCAGACAAATGAGTAAGAGTACAACTCAGCTTTGGATGGAGAGTTTGGAAATCGCTAGAAATTCTGAGATTTGAAACCAAGTTTCCATTCAGTATGGGGTTAAGCATCATAGTAATGTCTTAATTTCTCAGAGATTTTTGATGCAGCATGTTATGCAAAAGAACTTGAGAAAAAAGAGAAGAATACTGTATACCATGATTTCTCATTAGTTAATACCATATACAGGGTATAGAATGCAATTACAGACACTCATTAAAATGGCACAAAAGCAGGAGAATCCTAAAGAGAAAGGCTAAGTTGCCTGTATATCTCAAAGGAGACTAGAAATAATGAAAATGAAACCTTCTTATTTGTCATAAGGATTATGGTAGAAAGGAAAAAAGGAATTTCTATCTTATCATTAACAAAGAAATGTCTGGGTGAAAAAATTACTCTGCTATAGGATATGTATCACAAATTTTAGAAGGTTTTCAAGGATCATCCAGATATTAGTATTTGTATAAAAAAAGTGCATATTAAGTATTTCCAATTTATTCTAGAGAACACTTCAAAATATCTCTATCAGTATCTTCCTCCTCTAAATGGAAATTGAGAGAACCTTCCTTTCTCTTAGGGCAGCACTGCAGTTGTGATAAAACTCAGTGCTGGAAAGCACTCCTCCTTAATTTTGATCATAGCAGGACATTCCTTACAGACACCACTTATTCAATTTTTCTCTCCCTGACATTTCAGCAGAATCCATATGAATCATTCTAATCTTAAATTTTAAGACATGTTTAATCATACTGGGGAGTAAAAATTAAAAGATATATGGATTAGAATGGAAGAGTTTTAGCTTGTTTTTTTTTAAGAGAATACACCAACTGTGCATTCTTAGGCTTTGCTCTTCAGGATTATTGTGCTTGTGATTGTTCAGTAATTAAAATAGTTTTTCACAATTAAAACTAAAACCATAATAACTGTATTATTTATGTTAATCCCCTCCTTTTTTCAAATAATCCCAGAGATGAGCTAAATATCTCAGTTCAACAAAGGCCTCAATTCAGTTTTATAGAATAGCTTGAGTTGATAGACCCTAAAGATCACCTAGCTCCAACTCCCCTGCCATGGGCAGGGACACCTTTCACTAGATCAGGTTGCTCAGAGCCCCATCCAACCTGGCCTTGAACACTTTCAGGGATGGGGCAGCCACAACTTCGCTGGGCACCCTGTGCCAGTGCCTCACCACCCCCATAATAAAGAATTCCTTCCTGATATCAACACCTACTCTCTTTCAGTTTGAATCCATTCACCCTTGTCCTGTCACTGCATGCTCATGAATAGTTTGTACATCTGGCCATTGCACACCAAGAATCCTTTCAGCTCATTCCCTTGCTGTATGAACTAGGGCAGGGATAACTTGGCTTGGCAGCCCTGTGTCCCTTTTTCCTGACTGAGCCAGGCTATGATTAGTGCACTGCATGTGGACCTCTGGATTTCAGTAGTTCTTCAGATCCCACATTGTAAATATGGTCACGGCACCTACTGAAAAAGTAAAGCCCCTGACTAAACAGTTTCTGAATTATTTCAACTCTGTATTTTCTTAAGGTACCTAAAATTAAAGTTTGTTCAGTCTTCAGTCTTCTTTTAGTTTGTTTGCCAGTTATTAAAGCTGCATTACCTTGCACAAAGCACCAGTATATTTTAACCCTCTTCTGAATTCTGTGAGAATATTTAAAATCTACCCCAACTGTGACATTTATTATAACAAAAAATGTTAAATATCTTTTCAGTTGTAATCACTTTATTACCTGTGTTGTAATGCTTGGTGCAGTAACATAAATCCTTTTCTTCTTTCAGCAGAAACTGTGGCAGAGTGAGACCTTCTGCTACTTGAACCGCTCCCTTTTCTTGCCACTCAAAAATGAGATCATTCATTGTGTATCCAACTAAAACAAAGAAAAAACCCAAATTAAGTCTGCTGCAAGCTTTGAAAAGCAGTAACATATCAAATTAAAATATTTTAATAAATGTTATACAAAGGAAGTAATACAGAGGGTCTGCTTGTACCTGTTGATCACAAATTTTTATCTGCCATTTTATACCACATTGAATTGGAAGAGACAAAACAGATGTCTTATGAAACTCTTTTAAATACTTATAATTATATGGTCTATTAATGGATTCAACAAAAGCATTTAAATTCGCTAAACATCCAAATAACTTTGGTGCTTGGGAACATCTTTTTCTCCTCAACCCATGAAGGATAAAATAGACACTCAGATCTCTTCCTCCTTGAGGTGAAATGTGGATTGTCAAAGTTATGCTTATGGATTTATGTCAATTTGAATGGTTAAGTGCAAATTGTTCAAAGACAACGATGAATTCAAAATTCTGCAGTAGTATTAGTTGAATTGAAAAACTGCTGTTCTCCCAAACTGGAACAAGGCATGGAAAAGCAATTGATTATAATCTCATATTAACTGACTGTGACATATAATGATATTAAGCACTCAGTTTTAATATTCAGACTCCTGCACTTATCCATGCCTCATGCATGTGTATAAGATTAGCTATAACAGCAAAAGACTAATACTAATCAAGGCCCAGACTTTGCAACAGACCAGTACTTTTTCTTTCTATTTCCCTATCTCAGATAAATGTTTGCATAGGATATCATTGGGGAAAATATTCCTATTTCTTCTGAATATGTGATCTGTTAACTTTCCCAGGCATTTAATTCTAATTTTCTTTCTAAATAAATTTTATCTGGTTATTACAACTGAAAAAAAAAAGCTTCATATTTTCATTCAAGTTTAAGCCACATATATTAGAAGGAACCAGAAGGTAAAAGGAGAATTTTTTCCTCTGATTTATATAGCTTTCAGCTTCATTGCAATATTTCCTTTATGCTTTCATCCAATACTAATAAGCTGTTGAGAACCAGAAATTATTTTAACCTTCAGTAACAAATTATTGTTTAAAGTATATTGTTCAGAACCTTCTCAGAGTAACTGTCTGGACAAAATTACTGACATTTTGAGTTTCAGCAAAAAATGAACCTTTTTACTGTGTGGGCACAAATCTTACTCGATTATATTCAATGACTTGTTACTCTTTGAATACACCTATAAATGGCATTCAGTGACCTCATCTGCTGACCTGAAAACTGAGATAATTTCATCATTTCTGATCTATGTTGAATGAAACTAGGAGCTAAGAATTAGTGTTGATAAATGAAAAAAATTATTTCAACACTTGTTCTTCCTTCTAAGTTCTTGATGTTTCTTTTGGGGAGAACCTTTATAGAGTGTATTCACAGGAACTCAGGCTGAATGTTGATTTACTTGGCACTTTTTTTGAGGCTGGATAAATATGATAAAAATGAGACCACCATATCTTTTTAAACAAGTAATTAAGATCAGACATTGCTCAAGCCACTACAAGCATATATCAATAAAATACTTGCTTTTTTTATCAATTGCATAATATTCCATAAACACAGTTAAAATTCACTATTAAATGCCATAAACTGTGAAAAATCAGAAGTATATATCTTATCAAACTTTTCATGATTTCAGACAAAAAGCAGTTGTGTGTAAAGCAGATTACCACTTGAAGCATGTAGATTATGGCCAGAAGTGATATTCCCTGAGTAAAACCCATTGAACTGGCAAGAAACAACTGCAGTGTCAAAATTTGTTTCTCTAAATCAGGTTCATTCATCTCTAATGCATGCTTTTAATTTTGATTTTCTACTCTGCCCACTAATTCTTCTATAATGCAATATAGTACAAATAATAACAGCATATTCAAAATGCTGCTGTAGTAATTAGTTTTTGTCATGTTTACATTTTAAATGCCCAAATACAGTGTTGGCATTCAAAAATGTAACTTCAGTTTTGTAACTCAAGGTCAGAGGCATAAATTAAAAGTATCTTAAAATATAGAGAACTTAATGGAGATGTGCGCTTCTGTTATACCAATTAAATTTAAAATAGTATAATGTTTCCACTAGTATGTTAAATTAAATCAGCTTGAATGAAATCAAAAGAAAATGTATTTTTTCAATTAATTTTATGAAGAGGACCTGCTACATAGTACACTGCTTAACACTCAGAATGCTCACTGTGTGCATTGTGCATAAGGGGAAAAAGACATTTTTATAGAAATCACTCCTTAAAACAACCAGTGGTTACCACAGTGTAGTATTTATACTATTAGAGTTTAGGTATGTGGTGTTATGTATGCAATGAGCCTAAAATACAGTCCCCTGGGAAGCTAATTTTGGGACCTCTGCTGATTAATTGTAATAACTGTCCCTGTCCTGTTCTAGAAATACTAAACCTGAAGTCCACCTGAGCTTTTGATTCTTGCATACTTGCTACCTGATTAACAAATGTGCATTATCTTTAAAACAATTAAAAAAAATGCCATTCAGTAACATAAATTTAACTAAAAGTCTAAATGCCTGTTGCTGATACTGGTCTGCTTTTGAAGATTAGAAATACACTGTTTGTATTTTCCAAATGGTCTATGAGATAAAAAATATGAGAAGTTGATAACCATTTCATGATTATCACTGTGCAAATGGAGCAGTAAAGTGTGTCTTGAAATATGAAGGCTTTATTCTGAATGGATGCGTGGCTACCTGTAGGAACTTGTAGGAACTGCACTGAAATATGTAGCAGTCATAAAGAGCAAGAGATTTCTCTTTAGGGCCTATAAGGGATTAACTGCAACCCAGCATGATATTTAGCCTCTCATTAAACCAGAATCTTTTTTTTTTGACTATGAGGTTGTATTGGTGACTTCTATGAATTGCTACCAGATATTTTTATTACCAGTGGCTGGGAAGTACAGTGTTACATAGGGAATTCTGAGTGGATAAATTTTATTGTTGAGAAAAGGACAGTCAGTCACTAGCCTAGGTAGGATATGAGGGTGCAGCTCACTAGTGCAAAAAGTGAAATTGTTATTCTACATGAAGTGCTGAAAACAATGGAGGCTATAATCTAGCATGGTCTTCAGGACCAGCCCAACCTAAACTAAATCAAGTGGACTAATAAAGGTTTCTGTCACTGAAACACAGTGCACTAGGGTTTGGGTTTGCAGGGCATGAAAGTATGAAGACTGGGAAGGGAAGAAAAGTTGTTAAATTGTGTTTTAAAGGACAAACACCAGCTTTTGTGGCTGAAGAGGAGAGCAGTTAGCAATGTATTTCATTTTGTCTGGCTACTGTGCAGTACTCACTCTTACTTGATTCTATAAAGGCATTACTAATTATACAAAATCTAAATGGTATCCTCATGGAACTACAAAGAAAGGATAGAAAAAATAACCTTGTTATGTTTGAACAGCAGTGCTCAGGAGTTATAGGGCTGGTTAGGTTACATTAATACTCTATTAACCCAAAGTCTGAGGTCTTGCACATTTAAAATGCAAAAGCAGGCAGTAAATTGTTGGTAATTATTTGAAAAAGACATCATCCCAGGAGGAGAACGCTTCCAGGGGGAGTATTTCTCAGGAAAACTCAAGAACTGTATGAATGCCTGGCACTGTAGCCTTTGTGCACAGTTCTCTTAAAGAGACAAGTAATTTTCAGGAGCCTGAAGTCATTCCAGGTAATTAGCTAATGAAGCATATAATAGCAGACTAAGAGCTCTGCCTCAGAAGAATATGACAAACTAGGGAACATTTATAATTTACTAGAAGGGAAGAAGGCCTGAAACAATTGGGAAACTTGGATTTGGTCTGCAGAAATATTATTTTAGAAAATTATGTTTTCTGAAACCGAGCTGGTGATAAGTGTGACAAAATGCAAGTAAAATTCTGTCACACTAACAAAGGGAGAAGGTGGAAGAGACAGGGTATTGATGAAAATTAGTTCTCAGGACTTGTGTCTGGAACAGTTGTTGAAAGATTTTGAATAACTGGACATCAAATAAAATTGAATTTAAGTGGTATTTTATTTAGTTGATGTAATCTATGAAAAAACTGGCAGATGGTTGACAAGACAGACATAGTAACTTTGGGCTTTAGACAGCACAGAAAATTGTTTAGCTAGAGTGAAAATTTTCAGCATTTTCAATTACAGGTTCCAGAAAAATTTCAGGAAAAAATGATGTGATCCTACTGAAATATTTCTAAGTATCAAGGGCAACTACAGTGTCTTGAAAGAAAACCCAAAATTTCTCTTGGTCTGACTCATCTTTCCCAGAAAAAATTATCTTTTCAGAAACAGTGTTGACAAGTTGTTTTCAACACTTGTATGAGATTCCTGAAAGAAAGAATTAGACTATCTTTGTATTTTTTTGCACTACCATTAATAACAAATATCAACTTTTCACTCATTCAGTTTTGAAAGTATAGGAATAAGGCCTGCCTTAAATACATAGAGTCCCATTTAACCCACATCAGTCCACATTACTCTATAGAATTTATTGGAACCAAGATGTTTATATCAGTTGCATGCTAAAAGTAGGAAGATTTTATTTTAGCTAATTCAGTATCAGTGGTAGGCATTAAAAACCCATTATCTCATAGACAAAAGAGTGAACAACCAACAAGTTTGTTTTGAAGAATTGTTGAAGTGTTAAATTGTTAAATCTCTTCTCCTGCTTCCAAGGACTCCAAGGACTACACCATTACAGAAACATGTTATTCAAGGCAAGCAGCTCCCCTGTACCTTTAGAGACTCTTCACCTTTGAACTGTCATTGTCATGGCAATTCCAACATAATTCCTTTATCATATCTGCTGACACAGTTTTATTTGCTTTGTCTATCCTGCTTTAGCACACCTTTCCAAGCCATGAGCTAACTTCTGATCCACCTGAATATTAATATATCCGGTAAATTTTTCTACTCATTCTTTTTCATTACAGGAAGGCTGTGCTTCCCTTGTGTCATTTTAAAATACCTACAGGTGTATTAAAACCCAGCTCTTTTCCTCATGTTCAATAAACAGACACATGTTCAGCATGTGAAAGAACTGAGCGGAGTATCTGGCTTTTTTGCAAAAGAGATTAGTTCAACTACATTTTTTTTTTAAATCCCAGTGATTTATCTAAATTCCATTCTCATTTCTTTAATTTTTAGTAAGGTACAGGTCCAAACCCATCAGTTCTTTAGGTCTCCAATTGAAGCAAGAACTACAGTCATGTTGACTAGGGTTATTCACTACTCTTCTGTTGGGCATCCCGTCAATTTGCCTCCAGGACAGGCTGCCTGCACATTACTGCTCTTAAGAGCATGACAGACATTTGAATTGTGTCCTAAATTCCCAGCAACATAGCAGGGGGAAGATATGACAGAGCTAGGGATTCTGCCTTTGGCTTGAGGTTAGAACAAATTCTTCTACATTATGCACTAAATATATTAGCTTCAGAAATGAGCTGTGATTCATTTCAAGGCTAAATTTTTGTTGGAGCTCCAAGAAGGCAGGATTTTATTCAATGTACTTCTGAGCTGCTTTGAAAAGTGTCTGCCCCTTGCACTGCCCTCAAAGTCATTCTGAAGGAATCTCTCCCTGGGGAGTTATAGGGTTATTCTTCTTAGCCTGAATTTTGGAAAAAAAATAACATTTCAGCTCAGCACTCTAGCACATCTCTCAAACCTACTATTCTTGCTGAAGCCTATAGGTGTTCAGCTATCACTTTTATTCTAGTTTCTGTATGTCAGCAGCAGTTGTGCAGTTCCTACTGCCCTTTTATCCTGCATTGGTCAGGAGCTGACGACTACAAGTATGCTGATCTTTGTAGCTGTGTGTCATGTCTCTCTTCAGATAGACACAATAGTTTGAGTCCCCCATCTGCAGAATAAAAACCATAGCCTCAGCAGCTGATAATTTTTGTGCTGCTGGAATGGAAAGGAGAGAAGCAGTATGATTCTACACCTTCTGGCACAGACCAGAAGTTGGCCTAGTGTGTCCATAATTTCTGTCGTTCAGGTATAGACCTGAGAATTCCCTGGCACATGAGAAATATGCTCCAGTTATTTTATCTTTCCTATGTTGTCTTTGTGCTGTTGTAGGAAAAGGAAAAATGTACACACTGCACTTTTCTGTAATGCATTAATTTATACTGCTGCAGCCTGCATACCCATCTTTCCACTTGTACAATCTCCAAATTAGAGACTGGGGGGTAAGAAATTGTGCAAATAATCATGTAGTACAGAGGGAATTTTCTTTAACAATCCAGAAGACAGGAGCATGATTGCATAGAAAGACTAAAAAGCCTCCATAAATCAGAAGGGGGAAAAAAAGGGCCACTGTTTAATTTAAAAATAAACATCAAATTAAAATTATGAGGTAAGAAAGTGTTTTATACCTTACCTATGCTGCTTTTCATAGTATTTTTTCTTTGTAACTTAGTCTTTTCAACATTCTTTGAAAATTCAGGGATATTAAATGTCACATAAAGTTGTAATTGTAATTTATGAGTAAAGGAATGCTGTGAGGTAAAAGAGAGACTTTAAAAAGAAAGACAACAAGCTCTAGCATATGAAAGAAAAACATTTCTTTGTGGAGAGACAGGCCACAGAAATAAGTACATATCTGGTTGACATTTCTTTGTATCTTATTCAAGCAGAATAAAACTAAAATTATCCCACATGCCTATAGGCTGCCCTGGTGTAAGGCATAGAATTGTAGAAGGGATTATTTCATATGTGCATTTTCATTTGTTCCCTTTTTAAGATAAAAAAGCAGCTCTTCTAGCTGCTGAGAAATCATTCGGTAAAATAAATCCTTTAAAAAGAGAAGACATTTCTACTGAAATATTTTTCAGACACTTCATGATCTAATGAAGTACTTTTACCAGGGGCAAATCCAGCTGCTCAGACTGACCTTGGAGAAAACGTTACATGAGCCAGATAAAAATAAAGATATCATTTGGGAATAAAAGCTATACAGGATTTTTTCTCTCAGACTTTTCTATGATGGAGAAACAGTATCAATACTGAAGGAAAGTATCTAGTACTAAAAGAAATTACTACTTAAAGGAGAAACAAAACCCATAATCTGTCTGTTATAATTGTCAGTCTTTGCAACCCAGTGGTAACCTGAGTAAAAAAAGATGAGTGATTGATTCCAATTTTCTTAGTGACACATTCTGAAGCAAGTCTTGCAAGATCAGACACAGTTTACAGAAACTGTGAGACAAATGGGCCTTGTAAATTCATAACGTACAATATCCTACACAACTTGGAAAAAACAGCAGTGATCACCACTTCAAAAAGAAACATCTGGAAGCACAGCTACTGCTGCTTTGCTCCTGCAAACACTTTGGTTTCTTATAACATAGCCTGGTGGTCAGATCATTCACTCAGGACATGAGAGGACTGTGTTTTCTGTTTTGAACCCAAATGTCTTCCACTTCCCCAGACAAGGCATTAACCACTAGGGTTACTGCTTTGATCCCCCTGTTTACATTGTCTCACTGTGCACAAAAAAATGCAAGGCAGACAGCCAGAGCAGAGTATGACACTGTGGCCTAGAAATTAGAGATGCTTGGATGGAATCAGGCTCTCAGGGTTATGTCACTTCTTACCTCGGGAGATTTGATGTGAAGCCTGGGAAAATGCCAAATGCACCATCCTCCTTTTTTCTTCTATAATTTTAAATAGAACTAGATGTCTTTTCTTAGCCAGAGAGTCTGGAATTTGAGTGTTTCTGCTCATCCTTTCCTAAGTTTTGGAAATTGATCAGAGTTCACTCTCATAGAAACTACTTTTTTTTTTTTTTTTTTTTTTTAACCTGGTTACTCTTCTTCCTGGAATGTAGATATTTTTTGTAACACTTCTAAGTTGTTTATTTCCTTTCCTGTCCTTCCTGTACTGAGAAACTGGCTATGGGCAGGTGAATTCCTGCTCTCAAAGGTCTAGGATCTTGGAACTTAGGTCACTGTACATAATTGTTTTGAATCTGTCCCAAAATAATCTCAGGGAACTGCAGCCTTGGTCTTGTAAACCTAACTGGTTATTCTCAGACTGGTTATTATCAGACATGTAAGCATATCCAGAGCTCCCACACGCTGCAAAATTTTCTGCCTCAGGCCATCATTTTTTCCCATAGTCTGTTTTTTGATGTCTGAAGTTACAGGTAAAATAGAATTAGACAAGGCAATATGGGAAAAGCTTTATTACTTGCAACTTCCTTATGAAATCAAATTTGATCTTGCTTTGTGAATAAAGAATTTGAAGCACTCATCTGTATTTTCTTCAGCTCTTCTTTTGTGAGAACCTCTCTTTACCATATGAATATGCAGCTGGGAATTTACTCCCACTGAACTCAATGATTAAAAACAAGACTTCAGTGAAAAATGTTCTGCTGGAAAATACAGTAGAACATCCACAGCGCCACTCAACTAACAAATGCTGGTTCCCTGTGGTGTAGTTTGTGGGAACTGTGGGCTCCTGCAAGGTTTCTCTAAAGCAAACCAGATGCCTGCTTGTTCAAGAATGCTCAGTTGTTGTGTGACCTGTCCTCACAATAGCTGAGAGGAAAAATGCAGCTGAGTTTATGAAGCTGTTAAAGCAAAAGCTTCAAAACTTTTCAAAGCATTTTTAATGATACATTTTTCTTGCTCAAACACTATGATACTTCCTCTTTGAAGCATAATCGTATTTAGTGAGTATACCTGCCATCTGCATGTACTCTGATGCAACTGCCTTTTGTTAACCTTTTGTTTAGTCACATTAATTATACAGGTTATCAGTAGGATTGTCTGCTCAGGTTGGCTCTGGAGTTTTGCTCAAATCCTGGATATATAATATTGTCCTAAATTCCTTGACATTTGCAGCAAATAATTATCTCTCCATTTTAGTCAAGAAAATTTCTGCTGTCAGATTCAGCTGTTGCCCTCATATTGAAAGGCTGCTTCATAATGTTACCATCTGTCCATTGTAGTAAACGATAGACCTGGCTTTTGTACTCACCCTGCAATAGTCTATAAATAGCACACCATACAACAAACAGTTCTGACATACTGACTGATAATTACCTCCCCTTTCCCTAGGTGCTGCTTTATTCCAGTAAAAGAAAAAAACTTCAAAAAATGTTAATAAAATTATGTTTGTTGTGTTTCTGATCTATGATATATGTAAAATAATCCACTATGTTCATTCTATAAGCATAATTCTTTTATTTTTGAAATATTTTACTTATTTGCCCTAAAACTGTAAATCTAGATATTTTAGATGAATACTTCTAAATTTTTCTTACTCCTGTCATTTATTTTCACTAAGTTCAGATTGCTGGAAGCTTTTAAAGAATGCTTTACTTTATTTTGTTTTTGTTCTTTGCATCATTAGGAGGGTTTTTCTGCTACAGCTCTTTTTCAAAGTCTTCTCAATTTAAGGGAAACAGCAATTCCCAAATACTTCATATCACAAGAAAAATCAGAATATAATGCATCAGACAGAATAGTTGATTTCTCCTTTTGTGAGTGCATTTGTGCCTTGAAATGGCATAGCTGCTTTACACTTTTCATCCTCTTTTAAGTAACAAGATATCAAGGTAGACAATAAGTAAAATATATGTTAGAATATAATAATTTAATTTCACATAAAGCCCCATCCATCACTTCTTTAAGTTATTCTTATGTTTCCTTTATGCTCTCCTTATTATTTACCTCCTGCATGTGTGAACACAGAAAGACTTATGGTGAAACCCTATGTGCAGAAATTTTTGCACAAACTGTCACTGAGTTTAATGGTAACTTCAGATTTACACAAAACTCTCTATTTTTAGTTCAAATAGGTATGATAGAACCTCTTCCTCAAAGTCATGTGTACTTCACATATTCTATTGATAAAATAGAAGATTCATTTTGAAAATTTGTTCTTGTACCACTACAAGGGGTTTTCCTACCTCCTGTATAGCTGTTGTAATCTCTGCAAAAGTATGTATAGGATAATACATTACGCAAACTTACAGCTTTCCAGCTGCATTATACATGTTTGCACATCCATTGGAAAATTTTTGAGATCCATCGGACAGGAAAGTATTAAAGTCAATCTGAAAGGACACAAAAAAACCATTAAAAATATACCCCCCAAAAAAGCCATAGAACTGTGTGGGAAGAGTGCACGAATACAACGGAAGAAATTAGAAATAGAATACATGTTTCAGTACAAAGCTCTCAAAAAAGGTCTCTATTAGCTGAATCCATCTAACTCAGCCTAGTATGACAGCATGGAAAATAAATTTACAGACTTCCAAAAAACTAAATTTTTCAGTAGGGTTGCCTAACTTAATGAGAAGTCTAAAGGAATGCAGCAGCAGTTTGCCTTTTTGTGCTACAGCAGAATTATTGCACAGTTCCAGTATTTCAAACCCTTGGCATAAAACTTACCCAAATTTGCAAGAATTTCATAACATATGCCAGCAGTCATGGTGGAAAAGTAGTTTTATGTGTTGCTGTCCTAAAATAAAGTGCTTAAAATGTCAACACAAAGGCTTAAAGAAATATTTGATGATATTGATGGTAAACAAAAATATGGCTGCAATTTTGAACTGTAGCTGTGCATCAGTGTTAGTCCTAATAGTTCCTGTGAAATTCTTTGCAAATTATAGGCAAAGAGGTATTTTTAAATTTTAGGTTAAAAATTTGTTTTATTATTTATTATAATAATTTATAAATTTTTTACAATAATTTATCTTTCGAGTAAAAGTTCTCTGAGGAATCAGAAAGAAGAATTTATAAGAGATAAAGGCACAAATTTTCCCTCCCTGGCTATGCCTATGTATCCATTGATGTTTTTGGCACTGGGGCTAAAGGGAAGGGGGCAGTAGCTGGCAAGTATGGCTGTATATTTCTTTTACCTAATTTTTTGTTGGTGACCAAACCTTCTTGATTCATTGTTGCTATAATTTCTGTTTAGCCAAGCAGTGATTGAGCTGCATGGGGAGAGTCTGAAGAGGGAAGTCAGACCCATCCCCTATTCCCATGCTGTTAAAAATAGTTCCAAAGGCAAATTCTGGCTAGTAGGTAACACAGCAAGTCATTTCAGAGGCACCTGGACTTTAATTTGTGCTTCACTAAATATTTTAGCATTTTATATTAAGTATTCATTGAGCTGGGAACTGTTACCTTCCATTATTTTTTTGTCTGTATTGTCCCAATGCAATTAGAGATGAGGAGAAATTAGGGAATGAAAGAAAGAAGCAAATTTAGAAACTTCTTTTTTTTTCCCCTTTTAATATCAGCACAATAGAGATTAGCATAGCTCCCCTTATCAGAAGCTTAACTCACTCAAATGCACATAACTAAACTAGATGCCAAGGATATGATTTTAAATGTTTTAGAAACTGTTATAGGTCTTAATTAAATCAAGGCAACATGAAATTTCTGGCTTCATAAGAAACAGAGGAACTATCTGGTGTCTGCTTTCAGCACAGTTGATGTTTTTCTTTATAATTTAATATGATATTATTCCCACATTCCCAAAAATGGTTTTCCACCCCATTTCTTGTGGCCATGAACTTGCTCTGAATTGTATTGAAGTTGCAATCCAAACTTGTTTCAGCTGAGTGGCGGGGTTTATACTGTGTGCTGTGTGTATTTGGAAAGAACAGGGCAAGATAGGGAGTTATTTGGTTAGAGTGGAACAACAGCCAGTGCCTCTTGGGGTGACTCAGACAGTCTGCAGATAATTGATTTAGATCTATTTCTGCTTGAATCCAGTGAAGGAATCCTTTCAATCTACTTTGAATCTGTTTCTAGTGACAGTATACATGTTGTGATACTGAGGATTGATTATGTTCCCAGAATGGCAGACCAACCTGTTGGGTATGAAATCCTCATAAGAATTTTAACCCAACCTTTTCTCCTTGTGTAAGCTTTGAGAAGTGCTGCCTAATGGCACTGGAAGGAGGGAAGGAGGAAGGAGATCCTTGCCATTGACACAATTCATGCAATTCATAAAGTTTTCTTTTTCTCCAGAATACAAAGTGTTTACAGATTCCTGATGTCTCTTCAAAAAGTCTAATTACACATTAATTCAGTGTCATAAAAGCATGCAAAGCAAAACACTGAGTGAACAATAGTATATTTATTTTGAAAAGAGTAACATTTTGCACAAGTGAGTCACTGCTTCAATACCAAATCTAGTGGGGCATTAGCATACTTACATCTAATGTGTTTCTCATTAGATTGGGATTTTGATGACAACGGTAAAATGCCTACTGATGTCTGTATTAAAATGAAAGTGGAGGGAATAGAAGTGGGATAATTAGATTTTGTCAATACTTATGATTAGTGCTTTCAGCTTCTTAAAACCTTTTCAAAAAATTACTTTCCAGCTTTCTCTCCGTCTTCAGAGATGAGTAAATGACTGTTCTTTAAATGTCATACTTCCTCAAACAGGCCATGTATTTCACGTTGAAGGGCAAATACAATATCCAGAAGGGGGGGAAAGAAGTAAAATTGGATTGTCATTGGAGGCCACAGACTGTGAAACTCATACATAGGCCAACTCAGATTATAATACTACAGGATTGTTTGTTCTGTGCAGTGTCCTAGTTCCTCTAGGCTCAGTACCTGTACTTTAAATTGGGAAAGAAATTTTTCTTGTTACTTTTGCTATGTGCATGAGTGATAATTTTCTATTTTAATATAAACAGTGAATGCTGACAAAATTCTGCATTAAAAACTCACTAATAATAGTTCTGCATGACTAGCAACTGAATATATGTTTTAGAAAATCCTAATTATACTTTTGAGCTTCTATCTGAAAAAAAACCCATTAAATTGGAGACTCACCTGATGGAATAAAGTACATTTCCATTCTTGAAAATCCGCAACAACTTATTATCTGTTGTAACTTCATGAAAGTTGGCACCTTTTTCATTAGCAAAGAACAAATCAGGTTTCCAAATGGAATCCAGCATGGATGGATCTAAATCTAAAGAGTCATCTGGATATTCACTGTATGCGAGGCGTGGATCATTCCAATTCTGACGGAGAAAGATGTTCACTCGGTAATCCTGAAAAAAGAGAAATCAACCAAAGCCTTAACAAGCACAGGGATTTAGCTTTTATTTCATTTCTTAGCCATGTAATCCCCTGTCCATCTGTGGATGACAAAAGAATTACTTAGCTGAATGCCAGAATGATACCTATTTATGTTAGTGGGGACACAATGGATAAGAATAAAGATGCATTTCAGGGCAATCGAAAAAAATCCTAAGATAAGGAAATCCAACCTCCATGTACAGTTCATATAATTCCATATAACTCTACCTTATCTATCTACCTACTCTATCACAAATTTGTCTTGAATTTGAAATAAGAAGCATAAAAAGAGTTTTATGGTGTTACCTTTTTCTGCTCAAAACCTGGCAGGAGTATTCACAATTCCCTCTCTCTCTCTGTCAGTGAGAATCTGTCCCCCTGTAAAGGAAGTTAAACTATTTTTTTTTTTCCTCTCTCTCTAATCCTTGTTTTAGACCCATCACATAGGCTTTCTGTGCCTCAGTTCCCTATGGAACATTGTGTGAGCAGTAGCTTGCCAGCTCACACAACAGTCTGAGGAGGGCACATGTTCCTCCTCTCTTCAAATAGAGTAGAGACCTTATAAATCTTTATAATAAATTAGATTAGCTACTGGTGTAGTCACCTGAATTTCTTCAGAAAGTCCTGTCTTAATCAAGAGGACTTCTATAGAAAAGATGAGTGAGTGCTTCAAACTTCTGGAAGTCATTTTGCGCACACATTCTGTCAGAAATATATTTATGGCTCCACTTTCTTACAACTTTACCACTCTGAAAATACTTGGTTTTAAATAAAGGTGAATAAGATCTTCTCATTACATTTCATTTAGAACTGAGACTGAACATAAGGGCATAGGAAGTATACTTTTATTCGTTATAATAAGATTTTCCTCATTATTTGAACTGCATTAATGAAAAAGATCAAAATAAAATAGAGAAAAAGATAGGTTAGCTGCAGGGAGAAAATGGCAACTGGATGTCAGCCCTTACATGACAATTCTAAATATAACAGAAGTAAAAATAAATCACTCTTTTATGGTTAAAAAAGATGATAAAAATTAATTTTAACAAGAAAGCTTTTTTAGACAGAATGGGAAATAAAGTGTACAGGGTTGAGGAATAAAATTTAGCCAAAAACTATGGATACTAGTTTTTATAGGTTAGACTAACTAGTTAAAACCCCATTGGTGTAGAAATTGTTGGTTAAAAATGCAGCATTTTATTGATATTTCTCTTAGGAAACTTGGACCATGCAGCCATGTAGTGGGAAGAATCATGCCAACAGACATAATAAAGGACAACAGGAACCTCAATATGCAACATTTATTCATGAGAAACTGTTTTTCATATTTTCAGCATCCTGCTGTTCTGGTCAATTTAATTACTCAGCTTGACTGAGTAAGTAAGGGTAGCCAAATATGCTAAAACCATGCTTACCAAGTATTGCCAATACTTGCCAATATTTGCAAATCATATAGAGAAAGCCCCAGTAAAGAATTTTATGTTAACATAACTTTAACAATTTTTAGCACAAAGAAGGTAAGTAGAAAACTACACCTGAAAAATGAAATTATTTCAGATTACTCTTTCCAGCAGAGGAAAAAGGCTCTCTGACAAAATGGAAGCATGCAACATTAAATGCATTGGAATTGTTAATCAACTGCTGTATTTAAAGAAATAAACTGTTAATTAATTTGTTAAAAACACACACACAAACACACCCCAACCCCTTTCAGGAAAGGACTGAAAGACATTTTCATCATGGGTAGGGACAGCCTCAAAAGTCATAAAAAGTTCTAATGAGAACCTGTTGGTATTTTTTATAATTAGTACCATGATGTGGTAAAACCAGAGCCAGGGATTTGTACTTTACAGATGTACAGATGTATTTTCTGTGTGTTTCTAAAGTAAGACAAAATTCTTAGAGAAGCTTGTGCCTCAGTGCTCACAGAACTATATTTTTGGTGTCTTCTAACAAGAGGGAATAAAACCCCCTGAAATATCCTTATTTCTTTGCATGACATCCCAAATATCATGTAGTAACAGAGTCCATTCCAGATTGCTGTATAAAATCCAAAGGACAGGAGGAAGAAGGATGTGGGAGCAATGAGGGCTCCACTGCCTTTCCCAGCACTTTCCAATCCTTGCACTGAAGGAAACAGCTCTAAACCTGGGGCACTGGGGTGGGAATGCTGCAGCTCTCAGGACTTTGTATTTCTGCCCAACCCAAGCTTTATATTTTAAATTATATAACGTGAGGCATGTCAATTACTTTACTTTTCTTAGCAGAATATCAAGACTTTATGGACAGGATCATTTTTAGAGTAAAGGTCTTCTCACTGACAGAACATGTGAAAAAGGCATAGCATGAAGGCCAAATGAAAAAGGAAAATGGAGAATGACAAATGATGTAATCCTTTCAAAATTATGTCAAGTTATTCTGTATGTCAGTATGAGTAAAGTTTATTGGTTTAAATTGTTTCCAGCTTTTAAGATGAAAAAAGTCCTGGTTAAACTTCTCACTGAAGCAATTGGAGATATTTTTCATTGTTATCTCCCTTGAAAACACTGCCATTGGCACTCATGTTTCAATTAAAAAACATATCCTAATCTATCAAAGGAAAGAGGCTGCTATTTGACTGCTATTTTATGAAGGACAAGTATTCATCATCTCAGTTGATAATTACACATTATGAGCACAAGGCCTAACTACTTTAAACAAGTAGGGTTGTTTGATGCAGCCACGGACACCAGAATCAAACTGCCTGAATTGATTTGTTATCCTACAAGAGGCTCAGTGTTCTCATGTGGTATTTGCCTGACTCCTAATTCAAATAACTGTGACAGAACAGTCCCTTGAGGGGAGGGAGAAATCATTATTTCAGTTGTGGTGACTTCCACAGCCTCATCTGTAACCTCAAGGCTGCCATTGTCTGAACAGCTGCTGTACCCTGGTTCTACAGAACGAGAGTGAGATGTGGGTCTGCACTTGTTTCACCATGCTTCAAAACCTTAGCACAACGTGAACCTTCTTAGAGGGTCAGCATACTGTTCACCTGCTTCATAAGGCTCAATAAAATAAAAACTGGAGATCAGGTAATTGCTCTTTGCTGTCCATGCCAAGGCTCAGGCCACTATGGACCTTGGTATTAACATTTTGATTAGTAATTTCCAGCACACAGTAAAATCTGAAACACTTACAGGATATTTTGATTTCTACCATTATACTTGTACAGATAGAGCTGTATCACCACAACATACAGACTGTAGCTGTTTTGAGATTTTTCCACAAATCTTCAAGGTACTAATTTCTTAATTCTCACTATTTCTTTAAAGCATTTTTCATATGCACTTCATGTGAAATCCTTCCAGATCTGAGAGATTCCAAAATATGCCCCTCATTTGAACATTGAATATCACCCGTTCTCATAAGTTTTGTATGCTGTTATTTGAACCAAGTCCTCAGAATTTCATGCATAAATTACAGAACTCTCTCTGTTGCTATTCCAAATATAGTAATTTTGCCTAATATATACTGCTAAGTGAAATCTAGACTTGTCTTTTGTATGATGTAATCAAAGGATTCTTCTTTCACTTGTTATAACTCACTGTAAAATTTTAATATGAGAAAGTTCTTACAGATTTTTGGAAGAACACTGTTAAGAGTAAACATAAGACACTATAACAAATATTGTTCTTGTAGAAAATTTTTTCTTCGTGAGTTAACTATGACACTTGTAATGAAAGCTCATTTTCACTGCTGTAGAAGAAAACATTGATAATTTTAATTTTTACTTCTGAGATTTTCCAAAATAACTGTCTTAGTGTCTGAAAAACATGCAATTTGACATGCTTTTTATTGCTGCCTTGATTGGTATAATTAGACAGGATGGCCTTATTTGTGGTAATAACATCTTTCCATTTTAAATTTATTCACTGTTTTTAAGTACTGTGGCTGCATATTAGGTAATCAATTACTTTGTCCAAATAGATGGAATTTTCTTGTTTTCCTTTACATAGCTGAAAATTTCAGACTGGACCAAACGTTTTTCAGCTAACAATTTCAATATGCCATTGACAAAACATTTCTAGTACAGAAACTCAAATATTTTAAATTGAAGTTAACCACTCAAATTGTCATCATTTTCCATGCAGGTTACCAATGCCATTGCCAAATCAAAGTAGGAGAAGAACTGTGAAATTCACACTCACGTTTGAGAAATGTAAATATAGTTTTTGTATTCTGAAGGATTGCCTTGTATTTCCTCATGCCTAATTGTTCGAGTTCCATCATTACTGGGATTACTTATGGTGCAGCCTTATCTGTTCAAAAGGATATGTAAAAGAAAGTGCAGGGAAGGTTGATACAGGACTGGACAGGGTAGTCAGTTCTGTGAGAGTAGACATGAAAAGTTGGCTTTCTTTAAACTGATAATGCAAAGGACTTGTGTTATGACTTTATTTATTACTTGGTTGCTTTCTGTTACTATATCAAAGGAGAGGGAGAAAACATTTTAAATCTAAAGACAAGAATATCCTTCCTTAACTTTCAATAAATTTAGACTGAACCAAAGTGGTTCATCTATTTTCTTATGCTAACAAACACTGGTAATATTTTCATTGATCTTATTTATTATAGTAAATAAGGGGATTATTTATTTTTATTACATCTTTGCACTATTACTGGAGTACTATTTAAAGTTCCCAGCATAAGAAGGGAACTGCTTGAGCAAGTCCAGAGGAGAGCCACAAAGTTGGTAAGAGGACAGGAAAACCTCTGCTACAAAGACATGGTAAGAAAGTTGGAGCTGTTCAGCCTGCAGAACAACACTGGAACAGGGAGGTTCTGGATGCTGCAATCCTGGCAACAATCAAGGGCAGGCTGGAAAAGGCTTTCAGCAGCCTGGTCTAGTGGGGGGGTGTCCCTTCCCATGGTCTTTAAGGTCCATTCCAATCCCTTAACATTCTATGATGCCAGGGCTGAACTGCAGTAAGGATAGTGCATATATCTAAGCTGTTTGGCATTTCAATTAATGAGTGAAAACCAATTGCAACAATCTTCAAGCTCCACCATTAACTGTAACTCATTAATCTGTCAAAGATTTACCACAGCAGCTAAAGAGAAATTAAATGTGATTTAAATCAATTGCTTAGCACGTAGCTTTAATTGACACATTAAATCTGTGTCCGAGTACCAATATTTGACTCTTGCCAAACATCCCTGAGAACATGCTTTTCTGTACTGAAGAGCTGTAGGACATTCATTACAAGAAGCAATGCAGATACACTGTTAATTATGATGAAGTGTTTGTCTATAGCAAAGAGAATTTTTCTTGGTGATCTGCTGGATGCATCCATAGGTGGGATCTCTCTTTCCAAAACTGATTTTGGCAGTGGGTAAAACTAAGGATGTCCTTCTTGTTCAGATTCTGGAATTAAAGAACCCATAGAGAGGCTGAGAGCAACTGCAGTACTGTACAACTTCTTTAGTACAAAGTAACTGATTTTCTAGAACCACATGACTCCTCCCTCGGACAGCAATGTCTTCATGGATGTGCCTTAGGAAAATTACTTCTTCTTGCAATTTTTGTTTCTAATCTTCCTGTGATTCTTCTGTATAAGGAAGAAGATTCAGTTCCACATGCAAACAGATGGAAAATTTTCCTGTCTGGTCCTGCCTGAAGTTAGTTGGCTAAACACACTGTGGGTGATTAGGATGTCTAGATTTCAGCCCTTGAAGGCTGAGGATGAGCAATAAGGTCTGCTCTGTTCCAGGAAAAAGCTCTAATCCTACTCTATATTGCAAATTGTGGGCGCTCCTGCTCCCTCCATTAAGTAGGATGGCTCAGATGGATGGGAGGTTTAGGTGACAACTAACTTGCCTCTGATCTCAGGAAGATTTAAAAATTATTTGAGCTATTCAGAAAAGACTGTTGATGGACTTAAATGAACAGCTCCTCTGAGCAGTAGATTTTAAGGTGTGTATTAATGTCTTTAATATTTCTAGGGTTTTGGGTTCTTTTTGGTAAATTAATTTTTGGGGTTTTAGTTTGGTTTTGTTTGTTTCTTATACATTTAAGAGCTAGTAGACATCCTAATGGGTGTCCTGTGAATGGTTTGGTTAAAACCTTATTTCAATTTTACCTAATTCCTTTCAGAGTTTGACTCCAATAACTATTAATCAACATTCATATTGAAGTCAATAGAACTAGAAGTCACTTGGCAAAGAGCTGGCTAAAACTAGTACTTCAACATTGCTACCTGCAATATCAGACCTCTCAGACTTCCTTATAAACTTAAAATTTAGAGTTCAGCAAATACACTTACACACAACTTCTGCACCTAGTGCTCTCCTTAGGTGTGCCACCTGCTTTCATACTGTTGGATTCTGAAGTGATATGGCTTCTGTTAGCATTCTGGCTGGCACAGATGAACACTCTTTTCTTTATTTTCTTCTGGGGTAAGTTATACCTCATTTGCCACCACTACAAATGTGGAGGATGAGAACCTACTGCAACTACTACAGTTCTGTCTTTGCCTTAGATAAAGTATTGGGTCATTTACAGGATGCTTGTTAGCCCAGAGCTATCAGACTTTATCATTCAATCCACAGCTAAACAAAGAATACAGTCAGTAGTTTCTGAGAGAGCTCCTTGATTTTTGCCTTACTTACTCCCTTGTCTTTTTCACAAGACATTCAAAAATCAGTTGAATTCAACAGTGTGCTACAATATCTACTCACTTTCCATACCTTTTAAGGATAAAACATTGCAAATGGATGAGTTTGGTTTATTTTAGCATTGAATTACTTTGTTGAGTTTATTATCAGTAGCAATACTGGATTTCAGTTTCTATGCTCACATATAATCGTCAGAAGTCAAAGGTAGTTAATATCTAGGATGTTTATTCTTAAAAAGATTAATTATAGTACTGACATATTGTATAATAATGTTTGTCATAGCTCCTACTGCATGTTCTAGAATATTTATTAATTAAAGATTCAATATACTACTCCCATATTTAATGGAAGCTGTGTGTTCCCAAGTCCTAATGCATTACACTAAAATCACATTTCGAAACTTGTTCAGTGTAATTGCTTTTTTAAGCTTTAGCTCAGGGGCTTTTAAAATGTTTGCACTTTCAAGCAGTAGGATAAGTGATTAGATGATAAAGGACATGACAATTACATGAACAAACAACGTACACTAAGCCTCTGTCTTCATTTGGTCCTTGCCATGTTCTCAGTTGAAAAAAGATTCTGTTTTTTTTCTGCAAGCAAATGATGTGTCCCTGAAGAAGTTTTTGCTCTACAGCAGAAAGTATTTGCTAAGTTAAAAATAATTTTTTTCTATGATTTTTCATTTATTCAAATGAATTTTTGGTGCTATATATTCCGTTTTGTTATTAATGAATTTTATGTTAGCCTTTTGAATATGACTGGTTTAAATGAGTGACCGAATGGGCTAATTTTATAATTCTTTACTGAAAACATGCATTTGAAATCACCCTCTGTTTCATCTCCTCAGAGAAATATAACCAAATTAGATCAAATATAATTTTGGGAATTCCATTTTAAATTTCTCTGATGCCTTCCTTGTGTTGGTAGACAAATATGACATTGCCTAGAATAGGGTAAATAAGGTAAAATAAAAGGTAAAGCTAAACTAGGTCAAGCCCAGAAGCAGGGCCTGCTAACTCCTGTAGTCTAAACACCTGCTCAAGTGGGCTATGAGAAGGAATATATTTCTAACTTAAACAAACTTGATCAGATATGAGTTGACCTTAAATTCGTTGATATGCATGAAATGCACCAAGAGGTCTGGCAACACATAAAATTTTATGTGTATTTGTACTGTACCAGTACCGAGGAGAAAGGGAACAATTTATTTGTCTACCCAAAGACATCATCTGGTGGCGTTTGAAAAGCCTTAAGATGTTTTGCCTTTTGGCTGCTGGTTAAAAAAGATGCATGTATTTTGCAATCCTGTGATATGTCTACCTTCCCAGATAACTCAGGGGTTCTTAGGGATTATTAAGGCCACACTAAATACACTTGGGCAACTAAATAAAACTTCAACAGACAAAAGCTTCATTCACTATCGATTTACTAACCTGTTCCTTTCATGAAGAAATTAACTTTGTGAATGAGTACATGTGGGTCTAGATGAGTAGAAAGGGAGAAAGAAGAAATATACATTTTATGGCCTTCCACTAGGTCCATGATGAGCTTCTACCAAGGGGTAGAAGTAAAGGTAACTTATTGAAAAGTGAATCCTTATTTTAAAAGATCTCAGAGACTGTAATTTGTAATACCACAGTGATACCAGAACAGTAGTCACAGGTAAAAATCTAAAATATTTTCCCTACATTTTGCTAAGCTGGGAAATTAATTAACCAGTGTAAAATATCAATATATGCAATGAAAACTCTCATTATATTTGTATTTAGTATATATTTTATATGCATATATGATATACATTAACATGCAAATTATGTATTTAATAAAGTCATTTTTCTGAAACTGTAGAGCAGCCACATTCACAAAAAAAAAGGAAAAATATATTGCAAACAAGGGACCTAATAATGGTTGACTAGAAACATCAAATTTTCAGTATTCTATCCCTTCAATCCTACCAGAAGTTAAGTAGCTAAACCCTCACTCAATTTAAATCTTCTAAAAGAAGATAGAGGAACTAAAAAGAAGATTGTGAGAGATCTGGCATATTGTAGCTTACAGTCTTTGTAGATGGAAATCAGACCAGAAATCTTCTTTAACTAATCCTGTTATGCCAATAAATTAGCTTGCATATGTTCCTATACATTTACGTTTTGAAATCCATTAACTGAAAAAGAAACTTAGTGACTGAAAGATCAAGCACTGTAAAGACTGGTTATTTTTTAAAGCAAGGAAATAAATTCAGATTCTCCAAGAGTGCTTTCGAAGATTATTGTTTTATCATCAAAAAGAGGTAAACAAGAAATAATGAATACCTACTTTTTTCAGTTATGTGTGTTCAATATGTTTATCATTCACCTTCAATATCTTAATTGTTGTAATAAAGTTTTAGGTTAGTATTTATTCACACTGCCTCGGTTTCCAATGAGAAATGCCTTGAGGAGGTGTCTGCCTGTTTCTTTTTTTTTATGGGAAAGAATGATATAGGACTAAATTAGCTCCTAGGCAAAATTAAATTTTAGGCCTAGAGGCTTGCAAGTTGGGATCTTTCTGAACTCTGGAGAAGTCTGCAGCTTGTTTGAGCTGAGGTAAAGTTAATTTACTTCACAGTGGCTGTTACCGCACTATGTTTTGATATGTGCTGAGCACAAGGTTGATAATATAGAGGTCTTCTGTTATTGCTGAGAAATGCTTTAACAGAGCCAAAGCTTTTTTTTTTGTTGTTGTTTTTTTTTTTGTTTTGTTTTTGTTTTGTTTTGTTTTGTTTTGTTTTGTTTTGTTTTTCCAACTGCTGTGCTGGTGAAGAGACTGGGAATGCGTGGGAAATAGGGAAGAGACAGAGCTGGCATGGCTAACACCCACTGACCAAGGCACTATACCCAACAGGACCATATGGCATTGTGCTCAGTATATATCAGGGGTGAGAAATGGGTAGAGGGGCAAGAAGGAGGAGGGGCATATTTGGAGTGATTGTGTTTGTCTTGCCAAGTAACTGTTATGTGTGATGGAGCCCTGCTTTCCTGGGAATGGCTGAACACCTGCTTGCCCATGGGAAGCAGTAAATTCATTCCTTGTTTTGCTTTGCTTGTGCGTGCAGCTTTTGCTTTCCCTATTAAACTCTATCTCAGCCCATGATTCCTCTGACTTTTACCCTCGCAATTAATTCTCTCCCTGATCCCACTGGTGGAGGAATAAGAGAGAGGCTGTGTGGTTCTTGTTTGCTGGCTGGGGTTAAATCATGACAAGGGATTTTTGTTGGCTTTGCAGTGCTTTTCAGCCCTGGAAGAAATTGTTGAGAATTTCAAAGCCTCAGCAAGCTGGAGCATTAGAGGCATAGGAGCAGAGAAGCCTGTGAGTTGGGATTACCTGCAATTTGGAGAGAGGGAGGAAAGAGTCCATCTGTAGATCTCTGTCTAGAGACACCTGTCTGATGAATCTAAACAGCAGAGTAGCACTTCCTGGGTAAGATGGTTAACTAGATAAAGGGTCAAATTGGAGTGATTAGGAGTGAGAGAAGACAGAACCCAATTTCTGTGCTGAAGGAGGTGGCTGCTGCTGCTGAGACCCACATAGTATGTCTGAGATTCTGAAGTCATAAGGGTTACTTTGTGCAAAAAGAAATCAAACTACTTGAGAGATTATGAGATTTTTTTTAATTTTTAGATTGGTATTAGGCTCTAAAAGGATTTGGAGGGGGGAGGAAGAGGTCTAACACTACTGATGTAATGCAGTAATGACATAGGGAGTGCCATGTCAGTAGACAATGCATATCATACCAACCTTGCTGTGATCATATTGACTTTTAAAGAAAATTAAAGTCTGATTCACAGATTCATAATACTTCTTGTTCTGCTAGCTTTTAACAGCCATAATTGATAGCATGCTGTGTATTGTCTATGGAAAAAAAAGATTCTGGTATGTAAATACAGATTCTTACAAGCACTTTTGATGAATTGTATAATTTTACTGTTTAATTTTAAAGTATTATAAAATGGTTTCAACTTTCTTTTTAAATATATGGTTTACAATACATCTTTGCAGTATTGGTATGATGCATAGGAGTCTGAGCATACAGATCTTTTATGTTGAGTGATTACTTTGGCTGCTGTAATTAAAAAATCACACCCAGCATACGCACACCCAGAGTGCAGGAAGTACCAAGTGTTCAGAATAGAATAAAAACATGGTGGGAGAATGGAGTTTTTAACTGATGCTAAAATGATGCTTTGAAATTTATTCAAATCAAGAATTTCAAGGTCATGTAGAATGCTAGTACTGAGAACTTTTTCAGGGCATATTTATTAGACTCAAGAACAGAATTAGGAACAAAGGTGACAATCTGAAAATCCTTTATTTTCTTAATTCAGGTTCATTCAACAATTATTCTAAAGTCCACTGCAGCTCTTGTTACTATAAGCAGAGCTAGTAAATTTCAAGTTCATGCAAAACTGAGGGAGACAGGCTACAGTCATACAGTGATGGATGGGGATTTATGGACTTAACTCCTATTAGCATTAATGGGAGTTAAGGATAAAATCCACATATATCATGATAAGTTTAATTTCCATTGCTTAAATACATATAATGAAGCAGTTACACTAAAGATATTTTTAAAACTATCACTTTTGACCTATTCCTTTGATTTAACTATTTTTAATAATGTTTTTACACTGATATCTGTGTTCTGATTTTAGAAATCATCACGAATGTTGCATTATCATAAGCCCAAGGGAGTTAATCTTTCACGATTATAAAAAAATAAGAAACTTCATTAAGAGCATACCTCATATGATGTGAACAGAGCTATGTAGTGATGCCACAATCTTATTTTCACAGATACTAAGATTTCCTACAATAGTGACTGAGTGGAACTCAGCTTGCAAATTAGATATTTTCACATCTTTTTCTGGATAATGCTGCAATTGCTATATCAGGATGTAGATTTTTAGGAACAGCCTATCTGATTACTGCCTTCAAACAGATTGAAAACTAATATAATAATGTGAAAGACTAATATAATAATGTGGAAGTAAGTAAGAAGATACTGGGAGGGAAGGGAGTAATGCCACATGATTTCATAGTGCAGTGCTGTACAAGTAATGGTTTTCCCTTTAAGTGAAAAAGAGCAGTCTGAGGAAGAGGAATCAGTGCAAACAAACATAGATAAAGGGAAATAAGAGGTGTGAACTGTTTCCCAGCTTTGCTAGAAGATTAAATCACTTTAGGTAAAAAAGGATATAAAAATTAACTAAAGGCTGTCTCCCTTGGAATGAGAAGATAACGATTCTGGAAGAACCTTTGATAAGTTTGTAAAGAAACCATTTTGGTTTTAGGAAGCATTAGAACAGGTGATCAGTAGTATTTAAAGCAGCACTGTATGCAGTAGCAAGGGCTTGAGCTGATGATGTAGGAAGTCACTTCAGGTCTTCTGTAGTTAATGATTGCAGTAAGTGCTATGGGGAAGTGGAAAGCTTTGTGCCTATAAACTGAGCTGTTCAGCTTTCTCTATTATACAGTGTTTTGCAAATTCTTTAAGAATGCTTATTAAAATGCACCAGAAAGAAGGATACATTTGTATGTCTGGATGAGCTGATTATAACACCTGTGCTGGTAAATATTTACCTATTTTAGATAAACCAGAACAATTGCTTCTAGCTTAGAGTAGTAAGTCAACTGTAGGTCTGGATTCAGTTTTTTCTTCAAATGAGGTAAAAAATATTTGGTTTCCATTAATGTAAACAAGAATTAAAAAACATGTGATCCAATGCACAAGGAGCAAGGCTACTACTGCTACCATTTCCCTTGATCTAGGAAACAATCTCTGACTAATGGGTTTTGTTTTCAGAACTTGCTTATACCTGAAGTTGGTATAGATAATTGTATACCTGATTTGACATTTCTTCCAGGACCAGGAAGTCGAAGCACGAGATACTGTATGCATTTGCTAGTAGTCTAGAGAGATTTTCTGGATATATCAGCAAATCAGATTCTTGACTCTCATGTTTCTATGCACAGCTTCAAATGGAACTCATTCTTAACCAGCATCTCTGAAAACAAGTCCTCAACACCTGTTAGTGATGTGCAATACAGCACATCACCCTTGATCCACTGTTGCAATGCAATGCCATGTCACACCTTGCAACTTGGTGAGACATTTGGAACATGGCTCTGATACCTTTGCCTCATATTTTCTTGTCCCTCTTCACTTTGTTATGCTGTTGTAAAGCCAGCCAGTGTTTTACATGATATCTTCCACCACAATTTCTAGGTAATTCAAAAATTCCCATCTAAAAAGTTATCCTAAACTAAAAGTTCCAGAGCAGAATTGTACATAAAAATGCTTTCAATTTCTGCTTGGAAAATCAATGGGTATAGGAATTATTTTTTAAATTTGAAAAAAAAAATATGCCATTTGCTAATTTGTATCTTGCATAAAACACTGATGTGTTTTTCCAAGCAAACTTTGGCTGCATCCTATAGAGTTTCCTTATAATATGGAATAGATGCTGTATCTCAGAAGGGTGATATGAACTCTCTGCTTAGAATGCAGGTTCAGCAACAGTTTTGCCTGGATTACTCTGGACATGTAACAAACTAGACAGCTGTAGACCCACTAGAATTTGTAAAATCTCTGTCTACTTGTGACTCTGTAACCCAGGATCATGGTGGCAATGGCCAGTGTATGATAAAACTAAAGGATGTTATATAATCTGATGCCCAAACTTGCACAAGAACAATCCATTTTTCTGTGCCATGATAGAAGGGAGTTGATTGTTAAACAGGGACCTCTTTTTTTTTTTTAAATTCTGAAACTGTAAAGTGGCCATTATTGAGAGGCCTTGCTTTCACTCATCTGAGATACAAAGCATAGGTGTTTCTTCCTCACACTTCAGTATTAACACATTGCTATATATACTGGACAGACTTTTCAGTGTGTTTCAGTAAAGAAAGGCATCTATTTCTTTGTATTTGAGATATCAGCCTAAATGATTCATTTGAGGAAAAATGCTTGATGAAGCTCTTTATCATTGAGGTTTTTAAGGTGTACAAGAGAACATTTCCAAGCAATCTACTGAAAGACAACCTAGAATAGGTATGATAGAACCAAATCAGGAATGCTTATTGAAGAAAGATGAAGCTAAAGAAATTAAAGACCTGTGAGTCATTAAAGGACAGTAATTATGTTGGCTTAAAAATGTGTTGGTGTGGTTTAAAAGCATATTTTATTTGCAAATGCAAGATGATTTCATTAGTGGGGGGAGTACAGAAAGATCTATCTTTCTATCTATTTAACATTTATCAACGTTAAATTCTTTTCAGACTGAATCAAAAAATACCCCTGAGCAAAAACATGGTAAGGACAAATAAGAAACATGACTTTCAATTGTTAATTGAGATTAATTAAGAGTGTTAGACTATAATTAAATTAATTAATTCAGCGTTAATTGTCTGCACTGTTGTTATTTGCCATCACATCTCTCTGTGAGCCTCCCCTTCAATGCATTTTGAGCACATGCATTATGCTAAGCGTATTAACACACCCTGAGTCAAAATTGCTGTAAATCTGAATTAAGGTCAGTTTTGTACCTGACCTTTAAAACTCAGAAAACCTTGAGCAAGTTTATCAGTCACATTTCCTAGAATAAAAACAGATATTTTGGTACGGCCTACTACTTACCCAATAGACTAATTGTTTTGTGTATTCAGTATTCTGACTCTGAACATTTGCAGCTGAAAATGTTGGCACTGATATTATTTTGACCTTGTGTGACTGAATAATCTCTCCTCTTATTTTTGGGTAATTACCAACAATATACATGCCACTGCTCTTAATGATCACAAAATCTTTTAGCTTTAGGAGATACAGTGTGAAAGCAAGCTGAGTGCAGCTTGAGCTACAAAAATTCTCTAAGGAATTTTTCAGGGTATTGTGATAAGAGCTGAAATTTAAGTTCCACTGCATCAGTAAAAAAAGTATTTGCTTTCCTGTAGGATATAGTTCCTATACCACCAATATACATTTAATTTATGTGATCAAGCAATCCAACAAATTTGTCAGATTTTTAATGTTATATCTGCTTCAGTGTTACTATTTATCTCAAATTAAAAACTTTACATGTTAATTTGTATTAAATATGTTATGTTAATTTCATTATAATGAAATAGTAATTTTATTCTGGGCTTTTGCAATTTTTTAATATTTTATTCTTCCAGATTTCTAATTTCTTATGTGTAAAAGCCCAGAATAACAGCAAAATGTAAAATATGAAACACTGGTCCTAGGTTTTCCTTTATATGTGTGAAGGAATAAGAGTTTTTCTTGTCTAGAGGATGAGTGTGAAATTCTTACTTTGTGCATATCATGCACAGATCTAGTGCTACCATTCAGCTTGATGATACAGGAAAACTGGTGAGGCTAGAACCTAAGTGGTGCCAGTGCTAAAATTTTGTTTAAGGGCACTTTCAATTATGTAGTTTACTTTTTTGCCTGCCTCCTCAGAGCATACATGACATAAATTAAAGTGCTTATATGATCACTTAAAATCACCTAGGTCCAACTCAGCTTCCTAGAAAGAGGTGGCATTCTTTTCCCGGCTGTGAACCCTCTGATTTGTACTTTGAGAAAAAGAAATGGAATATTAAATAACTAGAACCCATGGAGGGAAGGAAGGAAGGAAGGAAGGAAGGAAGGAAGGAAGGAAGGAAGGAAGGAAGGAAGGAAGGAAGGAAAAGAAAGGAGAACCAGTTTACAGAGTTGACAATCTGTAAGCCAAATGATGGTACTTTTTTGGTTTGTCTGCCTCTCCTGAGCTGTTGGAGCAGGTGTAGGTGAGTTAAAGAGACTGTGCTTGCCCGAGAGCCGCACACTGCCTTTCCCATTGCCCACTGCCACACTCCTCGCCGTTACTGAGAGCTATTCGGCCCAGCAGTGCGAAATTGGCACCGGGCTGCTTTGCAGGCGACGTGGGCTTTTTTAACCCCTTGCTTCTCTGCCTGTTTCCTCTGTTATGCACAGCCGAGGCAGCAGAGGGAGCTCAAAGATTTTGGACATCAGCAAGAGACCCTGGGAGGCCTGGACAGAGAAGGACACTTCCAGGGGCAATTGCAGCGACAGCGAAGGACAGGGCTGGACGTGTTTGGACTCCTTTAAAGCTGGTATACAGATTTATGTACCCCATTATCAGCTGGTAGTTTTAAATACAAGGTGTCAGTGGCCAGTTTTTATTTTGCACCTGTTGCTTACTTAACCAGTTCTGTTTACAGTTTGGAAAAAGAGGTATTTATCAAGAATTTAAAGTCTTTTTGAGTCTAAGAATTTGTTCTAATGAGTTAAGACACAGGTACCTGAATTTTAAAGGATACAATACATTCTGTTGATAAAATAGTGAAAATTGAAGACATACTGAACTGCAGTGAATTAACTATAGTTAAAATTTCAGTTTGTGAAATGCAAGATTGTTTTCATTGTCATTTAAAGGTAGAAAGATTTTAATGTTTTTCAGAAGCTCACCATCAGTATTAGGGAGAAGAAAAGCTAATAAACCACACAATTGAAAGTCCTATCTAGACAAAAGCATTTGATCTGCAAGGAAATGTTTGAGTCTCTGAGAGGTCATTAGCTGCTGACAATAAGTAGAAGTCTGTTTTGAGCTATGTCAGTGAATACATTTTCAGCAGAACACAAGCATCATGAAGGTCAAGGTTGTACTTAAATGTCCAGTTTCTGAATGCATGAAAATCAGAGAATGAAAAAACTTGTGGTTCTGACCAGGCTTGTTATTTTCTGTAACATATTACATTACCTGTAACTGTTTGTTACAGACCAGGTTATTGTCTACCTTGACTGTTTCAATTTGCTTTGGAGGTAACACAGAGCAGAATGTAGGTTGATTATAAATTAGAAATTTTGTACTAACTTTACTAAGTTGCACTGAAAGGAAATGTTTAAAATTCTCTGGTTTTGGAGAGAAAATTCAATTGAGATGTGAACCTGGTCATCTTCTTCCCAAACTCAGGACAATTTTTGTGTGTTAACAACTCCAGCTTTGTATATATACTTTATATAGCAATTGAGTGGCTAGGTCTTTGAACTTTACTGACCTTGTGGTCTGTCTCCTCTTTTGGACCAGATCCACTTGTCCAGACATTAGGAAGTAGCTGTGGAACGCTATTCTAATCATGTGGGTACTGCTTAATCCTCTGATTGAACCTGAATAAATCTCTCTAGATGCCCTGTCAATCTGTTTGGGATTTGCAATCTGGAAAGGCCCCCAGATACAAATTAAAGTAATTTTCTATCTGAAAACAAAATCATCTACCTCTCTCAATAACATCTACTACTGCATTCCAAGGTAGGTAAAGAACAAGCAGTTGTTAATACCACTTGAAGATAGGGGGTATAAATATTTGACCATATGAATTTTTCTTTTTGTTTTCCTGACTACAGGCCCTTGGTTCTTGGTTACACTAGGGTTTTTTGGTAGGTTTTTGTTTGTTTGGGTTGGATTTCTTTTTTTTTTTCTTTTCTTGCTATAACAATTCAGTTCTGTCATTCCAAATACATATCCTGACTCCTGAAATTGTTGGGATTTCAGAGTATTTTATATATTTGGATCTTACAAACTTCCACAGTTGTTCTGTCATCTCTCTGTATTTTAACCCGCTCTGCCCCAAAATTACTATGTAACTGTTTTCAAAGAGGTGTTTTTAACTTTCTTCAAACAAATGTGAAATGCTTGGGGAGAGAAGGAATGCCAATATCTCCCCACAGTGAATTTTAGTGATTATATACTCCAAGTTACTAGCATATGTCTCACCTTTTAGTGTGATTATCCTGAGGGTTCTTATCAATTCACAGTTCAATATCTAGTTTTGCTACCTTTACACGCTGACCTCTTCTCCTCATTTTGTTAAAATCTCATCTTTTTGTACTCTATAATCTTTCTTTAGTAGACAAATTTTAAGTGTATGTACAAAAGTATGCAACCATCTTCTTTTTATTCCAAATTTTATATACCAGTTCAAAGTTTTAGTAATTTCTATTATTTCACTGCAATACCCCTATGGAAGAAGGATTTTAAAAATAAAGTATTAATCTCAGTATACACTGTACATGCTGAAATTAAAAAAAATATTATTAATAAAGTTGCTTAATGAATTAGCCCTTTTTGAGGTTAGGAAGGTGGAACATTATTGAAATTAATATATATCTAATAATTATTTCATTGAAACTGTCCAATAAAACTTAGGTTGAAATAATTAAAAAAAAGCCTTCTAGCCTTGGCTTTACTTTGACTTGTGTGTGGTGGTATAATGATTAAATTTTTGTTAGGAAAAAAAAATCAATTGCCAAATTAGGAATTCTCACTTTCCATTCTCAGAAGTGGATTTCCTTCTTCACTGAGTTCCAGCTGAAGAGAAGCCCTAGCTAGCTGTAGAGCTCATGGAACATATTTCACTTGAACTTCAAACATTGACTTAGTTAAAATATCTTACCATGGTTGTTTCTGCAATGGATCCAAAGCTGTTTATAAATATGTTGCATGTGACATTAACTGGAGGACCTGCAAAAGAGAAAAAAAAACCCCACCAGTCCCTGTTCCAGAATTATTGCTTATTGATTGATTGTTCAATATAAACCATTGTAAACAATATTTACTGACTTTGGAAGAGACAATGCTACATTCATAACTAATTTAAAACACATTAAATTGAATGTTTTCTTATAATTTTCTTTTGATTTTTGTCACAGGTACACTACCTATCTGACCACATTTAGCAATTTAAAAAAAACCTACAGAAACAAAGTTCAGTATAAACCTGCACACATGCTTCTATACAAAAAATGAAAAAAAACCCAACATCCCATTTGAAATATATAGTAAAAATATTTTATGTGTATTTCAGTGAGAATGCATGTCACTTCTCACAACAATTAGAGGGGAAAGTGACTTTCTTCACTCAAGGCAGCTTCTACCTTCAATGTTATCTGTCATCACTGGGAAAATAAATGCATTATTGCTGCTCTTATCTCTACTGCTTACAGGAAAGTCATTTAGATTCTATTCCCATTTCTCTTAAATTCACAAAATGTTTGAGTCCATTTATAACTGAATTCTTTGTTACCATGGGCCCTCAGTCAACTGTTGTTTTGTCTTATCTTGCATTTTGAAGAATCAATAGTGGCAGAGCAGTCATTATGATAACTGAACAAGGAATTGCCTCTTCATGGAAAAGGGTTTAAATTATTTTCCAGAAGTCACTTTAAAAATGTCATTGTGGAAAAGCATACTAATTTTTCCATTATTCCTTATCAATTTCAGTCTGTGTCCAAACCAAGCAAGGTTTTTCCATCTCCAGTTGTTTTTTTTTTTTGTTACCTTCCTACAATTCAGTATTCTTATATCAATAAACCACTTCAGCATTGCAGAACCTGGATTCTTTTTGTAGTTGTAAGCAGTCTAACAATGAGAGATCTGTATCTGGAATATGAAGACTGGTCTTATAAACCTTTATGTAATATCTCTTTTTTAGTATCACTGAAGAAAAAAATTCCTCTGCCACTACTGGTGGATTACTACTAGCAAAATCTAACATGACCAATAAATTTCACATTAAATACTTGAAGAATCAGAATGTCCATTAAAAATTCTCCCAATAGGAGAGAACTTGGAATATCCAGCTTTCTTTTCTGAGAGCAGAAATTGTTTTGAAGTCCTGTACAACAATTCTAACAAAACACTTAGACACATACTTGAGTCTTTGCAATACACAAGACTACACCTATGGAGCAGAGTTCTCAGGTAAGGAGGTAGCACTTGCAGTCACTTTGATACACAGTTAATGATTTAGAGTTGTGGAGCATATCCAGTACTTCTGAGAATTCAGTAAAAGCTTTACATGCTCAACTCCTGAAAAGGATCAACGGGAAAAGGAAAAGTAAGGACTATGAATGAAGGCAGTCACTAAAAACTGTCAGGGAAAAAATTGTATTTCTTGCCCATATTAGTAATTTGTTTGCAAGGTAGGTTTCATTCAAACACTTCCATGTTGTAGTACCTGCCATCCTTTCAAATTTGATGTGATGCTATCTTGTTTAAAATAGCACTATACTTTAAAATATGTTTGCTTTATCAACATCGTTGCTTTTATTAAGAATAAGCTCTAAATCACTACAGTGCTGATGCCTACTTTCAAATTACAATAAAACAGTTACTAGCTAGTTAAAAGGGACACAAAAGTAGAAGCTAAAAGTAGCCTCCAAATGCTTTAGAGCTAACTCAAAGACACTGTGCTGAGAGTAAAAATGAACTTCCCAGAATATGGTCACAAAGAATCACGAATGAGAAGCTGTAAAAGCTGGAAGTCATGTTCCAACACAGGAATTCAGGCAAGTTGAACATAGATTAAAGAGAGGCAGAAAAGAAATAGAGCTAAAACTCACTAGAGACAGAAAAGCTAACAATGATCGCTATCTACAAGGCATTAAAAATAGAATCCTGCCAAGATCTGAAAGCTGAAAGAAAATGATTAAGGTATAAAAGTGTCCACGGAAGTGAAGAAGGTCAGAGCAGAAAAGCCAAATGAAGTCTTTGTAGCAGCATTTGTCTCCAATTTATAATTTTGCTGGCTGTCTCAAACACTAGAGCCATTCTGCTGGAATTTTGTATGAAGACTGTAGAAGACATTTCAGACCAAGTGAACAGGAACAAACTGACCAGCTGAGGTGATATAAATCCAGACATTATAAAAATCTTTGCAGAATTGTGGAAATACAATTCACTGTGAGTCAGCTGTCACCTGTGTCAATTTTGTAATCAGTGGAAATGCCTACCTTGTTCTGCAAGTATAACTTGAACCAAAAAAAAAAAAAACCCCGAGATTTCAGGTGTGATGGTGGGGGACGTGAACATGAACTTTATTCTTGTAAATCTTACCTCTCTACCAGCCAAACTGGTAGAAATAATGAGAAGTTTTATAAATAAGAGATACAGATTAATATTATATATAAATACATTACATGAATTAATATATATATATATATATATTTGGGAGAAAGATGTCAAAAAGGATCAAAAATTCTATGAAAAGCTGCCACACAAAACCAGCTTAAGTAGAAAACACTGGAAAAGGTATACAGTGGGCAGTAATTGCAAATACACAACTTTGTGAAGATCAAAAGGAGGTAATACTTCTCTATGTCTTAGTATGTCACATGGCAATAAAATCAGTAAATTAATCAGCAAATTTAAAGCAAACAAAAAAATTCTTTTTAATATTCCAAAAAACAAAGGTTTTATTGCCAGAAAATAAGGAAAAGGCCAAAAATAGAAATAGTTTCCAGAAGGGATCAGGAGAGCATATGTAACTAAATTAAAATTGTTTTTAATTAGGTCCTGGTTTTCAAAGCTTCTAAACTAATGATTGCTGAAAAATTCTTGCCACTATCAGGGCAAGTAATATTTTGCATTTTCCTACATAAATGCCCAAATTTTTACTTTAATATTTAAATTTTTTACATCTAGATTACATAATTGTGCTCAAATTTAAAAGGCAATGAAGTATTTTCCATACTTGCAGGAATGGATATCATCTGCACTGGGACACTGAGTAAGAGAAGCACTTTACTATAGGTTTAATGTAACATTTAAAAAAAAAGAATTGCAACTGGAACAAAGCTTTTACAATGATTCTCAATTTTCTGGTGTATTCCACAGCTGAATAAACACCATGTCTTCTCTATTATATTTTTTGAACAAGAACTCATATGCAATATTCCATATCCAAAAGCAGACCACGAAGACAAAATATATAATTTTGTCTCCTTGACCAAGATTAATTATGAATAAAATCGGTAATTAAAAATCTTGTCTGCATAGGAATTTTACTGGAACAAAAAATGATTTAAAATTAATGTCTGAGTTATCTTTTTAGTACTTACCCTCTTTCTTTTAAGCTGTCACCAATTTAAAACCTTTAAAAAGGCGTTAAGCCCCAGCACTTGTTGCAGGAGTAATAAAACTAACCAAAAAGTGGGAAAGTCACTTAAGGAGATACTTATTCTTAGTGGTAGGTCTGAATCATTCTGAGCAGATCTGTTAAAACTGCATAGCTGTCCAGAAGATTTAGAATGTGTGCTTTTTGAAAAGGAACAACGTCAAATTAGGTTTTGTCTCTTTAAGTCTCAATAGTTACAAAACAAAGCTCTAAATCCTTTGAATTATACTTTCAAGAAGTACTGCATCTAATTTCATAATCTCTAAACCATCTGCCTATTCTTCCCTGTTGCCCCGTCAGAAGATTGTGATTGGATGCCATCCATGACAAACTATAAAATTCAATCCCCAAATCATATAGAGATGTGTTTAAAATTCCAGTGCACGTTTATAATTTCCTGAGAAATATCAGCACCACTAACTTAAAAAAGAGCAAAGCATTTCCAGCTGCAGTAAATCCTGGGTAACAAGTTTACATATACACAAGCAACTGTTTATGGTTTGCTGATGAGGAAGTAATCTGACAAATCTCTTACATGGTCCTTATGAATCAGATTGAGCAAATTCTGGTAAAACCAGCACATGTCAGTGGCTTTAGAGTCAAAACCACTTAAGTTTCTGGAACTTGGAGATGTCAAAAAATTATAACATTTCTTGCTGAATAAAAATTAAGATGGAAAGGCAGTGACAGATGACTTAGAGGAGAAAGCACTGCTTGAAGCTTGAAGGAAAATTTTTGTAGTAAACATGGAGTAAAGCCTTATATGGGGCTTATGTGAAATGCTAGAGCTAAGAGAATCTCTTGAACTCAAGAAGATAGGTATAGAACAAAGCAACTAAGGCAAAGTAAGAATAATATAATTTTTAATCACAATAGGTTTGTTCTTTCAAAACTTTATTTATATTCTGGATAATTTAAAGACTGATACCTTGTTTAAAAAATCAGTAATATAGTTAAATATGGTTCCACTACAAGACTGGATCTCCTTTTTTTCAGAAAGAAGACTAGTCAAATTTACCCAGACTTCCCAGACTAGAATGGATGGCCTTTGTATGTATGATACTTTCCACATTCATATAAAAATATAGTTTGTGTAATCCTTCATTAAATACTCTAATGTGCCTGAGTCTAGATAATATGCTAAGACCCTCAGGAGAGTGCAGTCATTCCATTTGCAAACTGTTTCAGCCTTTGAAACTGCTTTGTTTCAATTGAATCTCCTTTGTGATAAACGCATAAAAGGAACATGCCAAGACAAAATTCCATGTATTGAGAACTTAAAATTTCAGTGGGGAACTGGGAACAGGGAAAAGAACAAGAGGAAAGATGGTCCTTTTGGCATTTCAAGGCACAAATGGTGCCCAAGAAAGAGGAATATAATTTTGTGGTAGAATTGGTAACTAAGATAAGCTGTCTTGAGTTTGATGGTCAATGTCATTAACACACTCTTGAGAATCAGACAGATATGAAGATTTGGCCAATCTTTCATAGATCTTGCTTTCTGTAGTATTTCATGCTATGGCAATCCAAGCTGGGAATCTGAATCCATCAGTAAGCATTTCAGGAAATGCAAGAAACTAACAAATCATATCAGATAACTCAAATCTAAGGATAAGGTATATTTACTGAAGGCCTGCAATTGGGCAGATGTGAAAGTGGCAGGTGTAGAGCGTATTGCTACTGAAATGAACTGCCACACATATAAAAGAAATGCAAAAGAAGGCACTTTTTTTTTTTTTGAGTGAAAGGACCTCCTAGTTTTCATATTTGTTTAAGAAATTGCATTTTTGTGTGCAGTAATACTGACATACTGAAAACCTGAAAGTTTAGTTGTGAAATTACCTTTAAAATTTGGTCTGATCCTCGCATCATAGCCTGACATCCTCCCCATTAGCTTATCCAGGAAATCAGATGGCGACATTGGCATGCTACGAGATCTTGCGCTGTCTGTTTCCTTTGTGGCTACCAAGCTAGCAGCAAGGAAAAACAAACAAACAAACAAACAAACAAAAATTTGTTAGAAGTTTTGTTAGCAAAACTTTGATTTTATTTAGTCAATCATAGTTCATTTTTGTAGGAATGGGAAAACAGGAAAGCCAAGACAGTCTTTCAAGCTAGATAATACTTCAAAAACAGTAGTAAGAAAGTAAAGAAAGTAAACCAGTAAGTTCTTTCTATATCTGTCATTTCATACATGCATTTTATTCTGCTATGCTGCACAGTTATAGGTTACTTCTTCCTCAGAACTTCTGAAGATTAATAACATTTTCAGTAAGCAATAATCAATATCATTATCACAGAGTTAAATAATGTCATCTGCATATGTGGAATGTCCTATTGTAGAGTTTATTCTGAGACTGATCTATTTTAACTGTGTGTGCTGTGAGAGAAGCCTGGATCAGAAGAAAAAAGAAGTACTGAGGAATTTATTAAAATAGTACTACTATCACCAATTTTTGTTTTATGTTGATAGGTAACTGTAATAAAACAGATCAGTCTCTTGGCAGGTGGTATTTAACATTGTCTTCGAGTGGGTAAAAAAAAAACCAACAACCAAAAAACCCACCAAACAAACAAACAAACAAACAAACCAACCAAAAATAAACCAAACCAAAAACAAAACCCAAAAAAACAAAGCAAAACCCTAACAACTTACTGAAGAAACTGTTTTAGGGCAAACTTTTCTTCTCAGGGCCACATGTCAAATGTCATCTCCTATAGCTCCCTCTTCATATGCATGCACAACTCCCACTGACATTCTAAAGTGTGTTCTGCACATGTTAAGAGAGCGCTGTGATCAGCCATGGGACCCAAAGGAAAGATTTTTGTTTTGTGGAACAACTCTTGAGTGCTGTCCAACACACTGGAAAAATAACAGTCAGAAAATACATAAATTTTGAGTTATACTGTGGTACACGGTGCAATTGAAACTATTTGTGGCTTTTGGAGTCTCAAAAAAGATCAAGAGCTTTGCATGTTTGTGCTGAATTCAAGTCAAAAATCCATTACAGAAGGACTTAAACCTCTTTTACTTACCCAATTCATTGTCTCCATATCAAGTCACTCTTTTAGAACCACATAAATATGTTTTTGTTTAGATGTAAACACAGGGAATAATGTAAAGACTTTAGGAATTTTTGACTCATAAAAAAACCATGCTAAATTTTGCTTCTAAACAATGGATGGAATATCAAAATGGAAAAATTTCATACAAGTATGTGTGCATGCATAGGCCATGTGGAGCACAGACTGAGAATGTAATTTCTGTCTTTCCAAGACTCTTTTACCCAGGATGATAAAAGTTACAGTTTTATAGAAACTTCCATTTAGAAGGTCTGCTAAAATTTTTGTCTTCAAGTTTGAAATTTGGATTTATTATCTTAAATAAAAAAAGATTTCATATTAGTCCTTGAGAGTTACAAATTTGGGCACGTATAGAATATGAACACAGAAACCTCTAGAATGCTATTGTTTGCTCATATTTTAATTAAAAATGGAAATTAGATCTTTTAGTTGTAATATTAAAGCAGAAGGTTTAAATTTTATCCTTGAGTTAATTGCTTAGCAAGTGTTTATTCTATTCTATATGTAAGTTGATTAGTATATTCTTAAATTGTTCATAAATTGTTAAACTGTTGGATATTTCTAAATGGTTATCAATATTTTGGTATCTCTTTCAGTAAGAAATGTTTCTTTACTCTCTTTCAATAGCTTAGTTTTTTATTTCTTCCCATAGCTGCAGAATGTATTTCCATTTCTGAGAAAGTAAGTATTCAACATATTCTTTTTGTAGTTCAGTTTGAAATTATCCTATTGCCACAATAGGATAATTTCATTATCAATAATTCTGAACGGATCTTATTCCTCACATTATTACAACTTGTAGTGATTTCTGTTTCTGTAAGACATCACTAATACAGCAAATAGGATACAAGAGTCAGATTACCTTTGTTGGGTACTATCTACTTGGAAGGCAGGAGAAGCGAGTTACTGCGTGTACACACTTAGTATATACACTTAAACACTTAGATTTCTTTCTAGTAGTCTTCTGTAAGGAATTTATATTTCTATTCCTTAGGTATATGAAATTTCTATACTATGAGATATGCAATCCTATATTTTTTTTCTTAATATATATAAATTATCCAGAACTCAAATATAGAAAGGCCCATTGTTTGCTTGAATATCATTTGCTGGAAAGGAAGAACTTGTTTCTTTGCTCTTTTTTTACTTCAATGGAATTTTTGTAAATCTTTCTTTGTTGTACTTGTAGCTCTTGCTTTGCCATGGAATAAAGTAATTTGAAATTAGGGTAACTAATGCTAACTGGGAAAAATAGAAATTGCTCTGACTATGGATTTTCTCAAAGTGACATTTACCTTTTTGTATGATGGAATCATTAGTATTTGCTTTCATTAGTAAGCTTTAAGTCTCAGAGCATCTTGAATAATTCAATGCCTGCTTATGAAAAGAATACACTCAGCATAATTAATACCTTTTATATAAAGAAGCTTTATCTCAAAAGTAATTTGTAATTTGTAGCTAAATATTTCTTCAAGGAATATTTTTCCTTTTACTAAGCTTGGGGTGCAATGAGAAAAAGCTGTTTGAGTTCTGCAGAATTCTGCCCTTTTGATTTAACTTTTATTGAAAATATGTATTTCAAGAATACTGTTCGACAAATAAAACTTTCATCAGTCAAAGCTGGCATGTGGAATAATCGTCTAGTTAAAAAGGAGCTAGACTTGATAATGTGGTAAAAGCAAGTAAAGCACTGCATTTTAGGAAGGGATTTTCTGTGTCCAGATTAATATAAAAATATACTCTGCATGGTAAGGGCTCTTCAGTTTTATTGCACAGTGCCTCTGAAAGCTAGGCCTCTGGCTAAGGGGTTAGAGGAGGGTATACTCCTTTCATGAACCAAGAATTGAGCTCCTTTTAGTGTTAATAATGCACATAACTTTGTCCTCGATACACAACTATTGCATAAGTCCAGGAATGGCTTTGCGTGCCTCCAGAGAGAATTCATTCTGACCTGTCACAGTACTTTAAAGAATTTGTACATGCATTTTCTAACAGAAAGAATTATAGGAATTTAATATCAGCAAGATTTTTAATATCAGCAAGGTATAATGGACTTGTGTTTAACATAAAGTCATAATGTGACTTTAAATTACTGAAAAAGAAAGCTGTACACTTTTTTGGAGGTAGAAGCTTCCCATTGCTGAAGTCTTTTATTGGAGAGAGATTATAACCTGACAGTCTTCTGGTCTGTTCATATTTTATGAGGAAAAGTTCCCAACAAGAATGCTCTCCCTGGGAGTGATTCTGAGCTGTTCCTGTGAGCTATTTGCAAATATTACTATCAGTTATAAGGATTTATGCTATTTTCTAATTTCAGACTTAGAACAGTACTTGACTTCAATTTCCTGGATGTCTCCTGAAAATCTTTAAATTGTAAATTAAGCCTTCAAAAACAATTGAAAAGAAATTTGATAGCTGAAGTTGTGGAAAAGAATCAAGAAAAAAATTGAAAATGTCAAAAGATATATTAAAAAATTATTTCTGACCAGACAAATTCAAACCGTTAAAATTTAGAGTTTTTGTTTCAAATAAGCTGTCACACAACACCAGACAAGATCAGAAAATGAGAATCACAAGGACTATAATTACTCCTGTCTCTGGTCTATTCTGTCCATTAACCTTTTTTTTTCTGAAAATCTGAGAACATATGAGCTTTACATCAGTGCCTTGAAGCCTGTCAAGTTGGAATTTCAATCACGGACATAGAAAACTCTCCTAAATCACAGGTGCTTTACCTACAAAGAGTCATATTTAAATCAGAAACTGTTAGGTCAAGCTGAAGATATTTCAAGTGGGATATAAATGTTAGAGAGAAGAAGCAGCCTGACACAGACTAGATGCAGCTTCTCTAGATCAGCTACTACATCCTAAATTTGAGAAAGCAAGCTACTTTTAAGAATGGTGTTCAGCAATCCCATCTACAATCTGGAAAGAAAATGCAAAGCAATTGATGGTTTGAAACTAAGAAATGCAAAAAGAATTGACAGAGACATAAATTCTGATGATGTGAAGAAAACAACCTCTTTCCTGAAGTCAGCCCATTTAAGTAGGAGAGTTTAAAACAATTAGAGCGAGGATATTAAGAGGTGTATGAACTGTGAACATGAGAAAGCAGTGAAGAAGGATTCAGAATTCCTGAAACAACTCAGCACCGTTGTGGTGAAGTTCTCACTGTGCTGCTGTGTTATCCAGTGGTGTGGAAAGATTGGAAGAGTGAGTAGAAGCATGAAGGTCACTTATTATTTTATATGATATTAATGAGACCAGTTCTGGGATGTTGCATCAAATTCCACGTCCGAGTTTTAAAAGGACATTAAAGCATTTGGAAAGGTACTGAACAAAGCCACTAAACTATGACCTGAGAGTTAGGGAAATTTGCTTCAAGTAAGAGACTTTAGAAGCTTAATCTTCTTAGTTTATCAAAAAAGAAGAGTGAAAAAAAAATAGCTTGATTGAAGTGTATAAATATCTCAAGAGAGCAGAAAATGCTGGACATTTATCTAAAGAATAAAAGCAGAAGAAAAACCAATGAGATTTGGACAAATTCAAATGGGAATTTGGACACACAATTTAATAACAGAAGATCAGATTGTACCAACTAAGACAATACAGCTTTCTGGATGAAACAATTTAATAAAATATGAGGTATTGTTCTTCATCTATGGCTAGCTTGGTGAAAAGGAATGATATATAGAAAAGCAAGCTAAATTCAAATTAAACATTGCAAATCTCATGCAGAAATCTTCAGACAGTCAAAAGGCACTTGATTGATTTGATTGAAGGAAGGGAAGCAATGGGCATAGTTCCAAGTGTGAAATGATGTCTTCTCAGGGTCCTTCTACACAGGGGTTGGGTCGCAGGCTTGCAGTTGCTGTAATGAGGTTTGAAAGTTATAGCTGTAATGTTGGCTCATCTTGCTCAATTCCTTTCACAGTTGGGTATTTGACTTACTAAGCAGTTGTATGAGCATCAGCTCCTTGCACAGTAGGAACTTGAGCTCTGGAATGGAAAGTGCACTTGAGCTGCCCAGAAACAAGAAGCAGTTTAAAGAATCAGAGGTTGACCACAAACAGGAAAAAGAGAGGCAACTATTCTGTCTATGACATGCACCTGCAAGGAATAAAGAATTGTAAGCTAAATGATAACGTTATCATGAAAGTGAATGGATGTGAAGTTGCCAGGAATAAATTTAGATCAAAATTAAACGACTTTCAATCACTGAAACACTTTAGTTATGGAATAGTATAACACTTTGAGCAGAGATAGATAGCCCTGTGTGTTTCAAGATGGAACTAGGCCTTAGGAGAGTGTGACATGTATGACTGTGATTGCAGGTGATGGGATTCAGCTATTTTTTAATCCTCTCCTGAGAATATGTTTACATTATTATTGATTCTTTCATGTTTTTAAAATATTTGCTGCTACAGAAGTCTGAAATAAGTATAGTTAACACAGCTATACAGCCAGAGCACCAAAATCTACAGAATTTAAATGGGAGGTCTCATGTATCAGCTGGCAATTTAGGTACCAAGATAAAGCACGGGTCATGAATAAGATAAAGCATGGGTCATGAATCTGTTCTCCTGAAATGTCTATTTAAAGTAGGAATGTTTGTGAGAGAACATCTTTCTCTTCTCTTCCTCCAAAAGAAAACTATTGTAAAAAACTCTTCAAAGGGCATGTACAATTACCACAAATGTTTCCTTCTCTAAAACATTTAAGGCTGAAAAAAATCAGATAATCAGATTGCTTTCCCATGTCTTTTTTTTTTTTTTCCTGAAGAACTACTGTGTTCTACCTTTAAGTTGTGTCTATCTATCCTAACCTTCTGCACATTTTTAGGAAAGCACAAACAAGGGAAAGAAACTTTACATATGAAAGTGTTTTATACAATCTTTATTTCAAAAGGCTTATTTTCAAATGTAATTTCAGGCCTACTACCTTTGAGACTTATCACTCTTGTACTGCAGAAAGTGCTGTTTTTTACTGATTTCCCTCATTTAAACATTCATCTTCAAGGTAGGATATTAAAAATTGTTTTCAGTGTGTGGTTTCAGCCTTATAAATACATATATTTGTTTGAAAATATTGAAGAAAAATGGTGAGTACTATCAGCATTTCTATAAAAAAGATTGTGTCGCTCCAGAGGGGCTTAATAAGAACAGTATAGACAAAAGGGAAGGAAGAAATTACATCTTTCACCATTTGCTGGGTCTTCTCATTTTGCTGCTGCAACAGGGAGGTGACAGGCAGAGAAAGAATATGGCGTGCTGTAATTATACCTTCCTGGAAACTTCCTAGAGAGATGTTTCCAAGTCCAGTTTAGGACAATCTGCTAATTTTTCCAAATTGGTCTGAGTAGTCTCCAGAGTCTCACAGACTTACTTTTGAACTCAATTGATACAAATTATCTTTGAATTATATGGTAAGTTCATTTTCTCCCTTCCATAGGTAAACTACTGATGCATTTTTTCTTGAAAAAATGTTTTCTCACATTAACACTGAGTTACTGTCACATTTGTCCTGGGGATTCATTTCATCTGATCAAAAATTACTAATTTTGTCTTGAACACAATCCATTTTAGTCATTCAGAGAGGCTGAAGTTTTGCATTTCATTTTACAATGCATACTACAGTGCCACTACATGCATTGTGATGGTCCAGTAGGTCTTTCATTTCATTATTTAACTTATTCTCTCAGACAGCAAGTGTGGCCAAACCCCTGGAGCAACTGGATGTTGTGTTTGTGGTCCTTTCTCTTGATGTTTGAATGTTTTAATGCACTTCATATGAAAATACTTCCCAGAGAAGTTCAAAGAAATTAATTACATCCTTAGAAGGAAAGCAAAAACTGCAGCCAATATGCATTTAATTGCATCTCACATACATTGCTACACAATAGCATTTCAGTAAATTATTTGAGCGGTACTTACTCACTGATTCACCAGCAATGGTTAGGAGAATTAACCTCATGACTAGTGTCCTTGATTCTATAGCTGTAAGCAATGGTGATAGAATTCATCAGCTTTTAAAACAAAAAATATTCAGTGTAACCATGTAATTTAAGAGGTTTGCTAGGAAGGAAATGATCCTCTAACTGGAGGTGTTGGATCATCTGATGGTGTCTTGCTTTTTGAAAACTTTAGCAGTAAGTTTTTGTGCTATGAAGAAAGCATTCAAAGCCTCTTCTGAATGATACAGAACTTCATCAAATACATTTGGTAGAATTAATGGGGAAAGCAAGCTTTTAATTTGGTGAGGTCAGAAGCATTTTTGTAATGGTACAAAAATACGGCTTTTTTTGTAATGGTAATGTCTCTAACTATCTGATCTACTAATTAAGTAGGTGAAGGACTAACAAGATCAGAGTTTATAGTAAGCATAATTTGCACACATTAGTCAAGAGGTGCATAAACCTGAACAAAAATACCTTTTTGAGAGTAGAATGTTCCAGCATGTGATATCTTAAAATAAAATAAAAAAATATAACAGGAATGATTACTGAAGGCCTCAAGCTGATCCAAATTAGTGTTTTCCTTGTTTTTACAAAAATAAACCCTGCTCTTTTAGAAAGACAAAAACTTCTTTCAATTTTACACCAAAAAATGTAATCCATTAATGTAAAGCATAAACAATACTAATTTTTTTTATTTTTTGGGATAAGGCTAAGGTTTTTCCAAATTTTTTCATCATTTATCATTGAAATGCATTTGTTCAGTTAAGTGGCATGACACAGATATTCTTTTGAGGTGTAATGTGTTTAAACTGACTGAGGTAGATGTGTCAGGAGAGAAGTACAAGTCTCGGTGGTTTACTGCAATAAAGAATTTTAAATTTGGAAACCTTAAAGATTAGCAAATATTGTGGAGGGAGTTCAGAAGACAGGATAAAAATTTTTTAAGCAATTATTTTTTAAATTTCAATAAAATTTAAACCCAACCTCTTTACTGAAAATTGAAATGCTTCATAGAAAATAAAAGACAAACAGACTTTTCTGATTGGAGGCCATTCATCAGCAATATTTATTTATGAAAATCCAGGGCCATTCTGGAAAGCCAGGAGCTATGTCAGGGGGTCACAGCTGCATGGACCCAGTACTGAAAGTGACATACTAAATAATCTGTCACTGCTGCTCCATTCTACCTCACACAGAGATACTTTCTTCTGAGAAACAAAACAATACAAAATTCATCTCCTTTTCTGAATTATCCTTGGAAGACAAGCTCTTTACATTATCTGTATTGTGAACTCAGGGAAACTGAACTCTTAGTTTAGATGCCTGAATTAGACAATGTTACCATCTACCATTCAAGGAGATAATTTTCTTCCAACTCTTTTGTATTCCATTATGAAAATAACTCTATTTGAATAATGATTTATTGGTGAATAAATTAATTTAATTCTGGGGGACAAAAAAAAAGTTTCCTATGGTGAAAGAATAGTGGAAGAGGGTGGCATATAATAAAGCCAACGATAGTAAATGACAGAGAAAGAATTAAATTTGCAATGTGTTAACAAAGACTGAGATTGCAAGTGCATTTCATTGTACTTCTGCTAAAACTGACAATAATGTGTTTCTTGCTAATTAAAGATGCAATCTCTTTTACTTGTTGTAGGTCATAAAATTGACAGTTCCTTGTGCAAAGAAAATGCAGATTTTCATATCCTGCAATGTTTTAGATAATGATAATTTTATCAGAACAAACACAGAATTCTTAACTCATGTTTGCCAGTGTCATATCAACTAAGAGGAGCAGAAACATTGTATCATCAAGACTTTAAAAGGTATTTTCTAAGAAAAACCCTCAATAAAATTTGAAATATTTTGTGTAAAATTTAGAATTTCTACTGATTTTTCCCAGCTGTGGAGATAAGTAGAGTTGCATCACGACACATTTTCAGTAACAATACCTACGTGCAACCAAAAAACCCTTTCTATTTTAAGTTTACTAAATATTTATTATTTATTATTTTAGTGGCTATAAATGAAAGCTACATTAAATATATAGGGGATTGCATTTCAATGCAACTATTAGAAAAGTATTTTTCTTTTAGATTTGAGATTTTTTTCTGTTTCATCTACAGAATTAACATTAAATTTTAGTGCTCCTGTAGCTTAGGCAATAGTCACATGCATTTTTTCATGTTCCTGATACCTTTAAGGTGCCATATTTTTTTTGCATTTATTAATACAGTTGAGAATTCTTCCAGTTCTATAATCTTCCTCTAGTCATGTTTGTCATGGAAGTAAAATAGCTTCTTAAAGTGAACACATGATTAACACATGTTAACATAAAGTACATAAATGATGGGCTACAGTTTCAAAAAACTTTAGATTGATATGGAATGTTTCAGCTCATCTTAACAGAGAGAAAAGAAAGAGAATAATGTGATTTAAAATCTTCTGAATAAGTTGCTCTGTCATGATCATCATTCTAGTATATTATAGTCTAGATAATGTCAGATTTACATAATTTTTTTTGTTTGTGACTTATTTCATATATATAAGCACAATGCTTTACACTTTCCTTAGGGAAAAAAATCTCAGGGTAAAAGAAGAAAACTAATTTATCAGCATTATTCATAATCCTATGGGCAAGGCTTTCTATCTTCATTAAAATATGAATTAAACAAACTACAGGTTGTCTCTGTAATTTTGCCTTGTTGTATAAGACAAGTTTATTGTTGTCAGTTTCAGCAATGCAACATATGAATTAATATATTTTATAAATTAGGATTCTGTTCTGAATATTTTTTCATTGTTTTCTCAGAAGAACCTACTTACTATTCTTTTAGCCTGTTGTATAGACTATTTTTATAAATGATCTACACTCAGGTCTTAGTTTCTTGCCATTTTTTAATTTATTCAGCTTACTTTTGGGGGAGGAAAAAGCTAACTCAAAGAGGAGCAGAGAATATTTCAAATATTCAAATTCTGACAAATCTCTCACTCTTCCGAGGACCTAATGAATGGGTTTAGGTTTTGACAACTTTATTTGTTGATTAAAAATTCTTCAAATTCGATTAACTTTGTTTTGTTTTGGTTTGGGGTTTTTTGATCGATTGTACTTAGCTAAAAGGAATGGAATATTTTTAAAAATATTACAGAATCTGTAAACCACTTATTTCTAGAAGTCTGAACTTGCATTATCATCTCACTATAAAGAGTAATTTGTGTATTCACTAAATAATGCAGAAAACTTATAGGCATAATGGATAGATTGCAAAATGACCAAGTAAAATAATTTCTTGAATATTCTGTTATTACATCAGATATTCTTCTATAAAAGCTGTCGGAGTTGAATAATTACATTTATTGTCATGATTAATGCATGATTCCCCTAACCAAGTGACCTTGCACAGGACCTGACTGGTGTCTTTCACCACCATAATGGATGGTAATGCAGCTGCTGACAGTGAGGCAACACAAGGCTGAAAGGCAAATTAATGCAAGTGAGACTTTTGACTGTAAACTGCTGTTTCTCAAGGCAATTCTTCCTAGATCTAGGAAGAACCTGTGAATTCTGCAAACAAAATTCTACAAAGTATAGCTGCTTTGTTGATTCTGTATTTAGAATACATTTCAAAATGTCCTTTAAATTGTAGAGATGCTTATCACTGAGTTTCTTAGTTCTAATGGATTTTTTTACTATTATGGGAGTGCCCCATCAGCTTTGCATTTATTAGGTTGCTGTACTCTTAACAGTATAACCAGAACAGTGTTCACTAAAGTGTACATCTGCAGAAGAGACATCTTTCTTGTAATCATAATTAATGGCCAATTAGAATGTCATACGTATTCTGATCCTTTTTTATATTTTGTTTTAAAAATTGACTTTTATGGGTAGTAAACCCTAAACAAAACTGAAAATGGGTTCTTTGCTGTTCTTCTTCTTAATTTTTAGTATGCATCAAAATTTTCTCAGAAAATCTTACATTAGAATAAAACAATTGAGGTTTATCAAAACTAGATAAAAAAATTGATTTTGAATTAAAACTCCAGATTTGTAAAGACTGAACCACAATTCAATGACACAATATTCTGTTTGCCTTAGGGAAGCTCTGGTTATATCAGTCCTGTATCTTGAGTGAACATGTGAGATGGCTGTTTAGAAGATTTGACTTTTTCTCTAAAATAAGTTTGATAAAAGTTCTGTTAGAGAAGAGCTCAATATAGCCTGAAAAGTCACTATATAAAGTATTTTTTTCCCAAAATACTTCTCATGAAATTGTTTATTCTGACTAGTCAGCTAATTATAGTGTAGATCTGTGTTCTTACTAATAATTTAGAGTTTTCAAATGAGACAAAATATTTCTAGTTGAAAAAATACTGTTTTCATGAAATGGAGTTTTAAGGAAACATATATGTTTCAATGTAGCTTTATGAAATGTTGACAGCCTTGGGTGGACTATTGTTCAGTGTCCTTTCTATTTTGTCAGTAACAATCAGTTTTCCAATGTCAATGGAAACTGAAGTTGGAGTATCAGGTTCTAATTTTCAAAGACTCTGAACATCTTCCTCAAAGAATGAGGAGATTTTTTCTTGCTTTCTGCAACTTAAACTTATTTTAATGCATTAAAAAGTGAGAAAATATTTTCAGAGCTTTGGAATTTTTTGTGAGACAGGAATGGTGATGTTTAACCAACCGTGCTAATTTACATGAGATATGTGGATTAAGTAACTTTTTCCTTTCTATTAATTCTATCCAGGATCAACACTGTAATAAATCAGTATAAGACTTTCTTTAACAAGAACAGAGTTGAGCTTCAGGGTGATGATGAGAGTGACAGAATTCATGCCACATAATGACAGAACCCAGTATTCCTAATGCATGCACTGAAGCATATTCCTTACGGAATAAGTCAGAGAAAATAATGTGAAGGTTAAAAAAAAAGTGCTGCTAGCCTTTCGTACTTCCTCCAAAATTATCCTGGTCCACTACACTCATTCTCTTTCACACACAGAAAGTGGCGTTTAAACTTCCCCTCAGATACATATTTAGTCTTTGCTTTTCTAGTCTTTATTATGGCAGCACTTAAATTATCATCCCAGTATTAGGAACTTTGTGTAAAAACTTCCAAATAAGCTGAGGGAAAGAAGGGTCATGACCTGAGCTGATCCTGCACTGCCCTCACAAATCCTTCACCAGATGAGCAAGGGGTCCACACACAGCACCCTCTCCCCTTCCCTGGATCATCATGAAAGCATTGAGGACACTGCCTCCTTCCCAAACAGTGTTAAAGGCTTTATTATGTGCAAGATCCATTTTCTCCCGAAGGAGTCATCCCTGTTGAAAAGGAGGAAAAAGAGCATTCTGTTAACCATTATTTAGGGAATCTGAACGAGTGCCTTTGTGCTCACATTTTGATCACAGATGAAAATTTGAGCACTTTTGGATCCAAAGATATGTGTAGAGAAACAACAGAAAGAGGTAAAGAGAGAGGGATATTCTGAGAGCTCATTTGCAGAGTGTTAGAATTTGGGTTTAAGTTTTGAAGAGAAAAGGTAAAATTTTAACACATGTATGGAGAAACTTCCAAATAGCATTTTTGATTCCAGTTCCCCGCTATATTGTACTTTTTGTAATCACATATTACTGTCTCAAGTGGGGACATTTCATATTCATTTTGTGTGGTAAAAACTTGCAATACTACGTTCGAAATATTTGACTATCAATTTTAGTGTGCAAGAACTGAGGGAAATGACAAAATATTTTATTCTACTTTAAGTCTTGCAAATTAAGAGTTTAAGCAAACTCTGATAAATCTCTTCTTAAAAAAAAATAAAAAAGGAAAGAAAAGAAACAATCCACAAAGAATTCTTCTAGCGGAATAAAGCACTGTGGAATAAATCCACTATGGATTTAAAAAAAAAGTCTTTTGGGGGATGTATAGCAGATATGATGCTGAAATCTGGCCACTTTGAATTTAGTTCTAATACTGCTGAGTCAGAGGTAATGGATCTGACTCAACAGCATCAGAGAAAACATCCCACAGATGCACATCCCTTCCCAAAAGTTCTATGTATGTGCTTAGGCACAGAATGGACATTTACCCTCAAACACAGGAGTTAGGCACAACTTCGCTGTGTGAAGTCAGCGCTTTAGTCATGATTGATTTCAAGGTATTTATTCTATTTTTGCCAGCAATTTACCACTTTGTGACATTTATTTTATCTAGTAGGGCATTCTTAGTCAGCATATATATTACTCACAAACCTGCAAGTTCACTTGGTCCCTGAAGATGTCTTAACCTACCTAGCCCAGAAGATGAACTCTCCTGTGCATTACTGAATCCCATAAAGGACAGTGCAGTTTTGAACCCTTCATGAAACTACAAGACTTAGCAGGACAAAAACTCAAGATCCTTTTAGAAATTGAATCCCACTCTATGCCAGAACATTATAAACCAACTTTTCACAAAATAGTCTCTAAGCTCAGTCCTGAAATAGTCCCTAAATGCAGTCTCCCACTAAGATGTAACATCATAACAGTTTCAAAGAGAAACAAAGGAAAAGAAAAGAAACCTATGAGAACCATGCTGGTATAATTGTATTAGCAAGGTATTTCTGCTGAGTGGTTACTTGAGAAATTAAAATTAATTAAAGTTAAGTGTTGGTAAAAATCATACAAAATTGTTAACAGCCAATTTTGTAGAAAATCATCTGTAAAATTGCACGTTCTGGTACTTGTGGATCTTCAGAGATACTAGGATTACATTAGGTTCACATTTTACCTTTCAAAATTCAGAAAGGGAGAAGGTATTTGGAATGTTTTTTATAAGGAACTCGAACTCTAGACATAGTGGAGTCTTAATGTAAACTGTACATAGTATATGAAGCCTTGAGCAATGCTGTGATGGGCAGCACAAGCTAATACCTTTTTTAGATTAAACGTGTTTATATATCTATCTTATATCAAAGAGAGAATGCAAAAAAGAGAAAAAATATTAAGACAGTAGGTGATGTAGTTATAACTACAGCTTGAATTTTATTAGAAGAAAAGAATAATTTTGTTTTTTTAAATTTTATAGCTGTTTTGATTTTGCTTATGATGCTTTTCCTAAATTAGTTTTAACTGTAAGAATCCCATGCAGGTGAATAGCAATTAACTCAGCCTAAGGAACTGTTTGAGAAAATTTAGTACTCCTGTGTTCTACTCTATTGTTTCACCAGAAGAGCCTCAGGATAACCTGCTGCCTTGCTTTTTCCTCTAACCATTGATTTGTATTAGTCAGTAGCCCCACTACTTGTGCAGCTCCACTATTTCAATGCCCCATCAGTGACCATGATCATGTCAGACCAGAGCATTCTTGAAATTTTCTACCTTTTCTGTGGTCTTGAAAACTGTGAAAACTGCATTTTGCTAATATTTTTTGTCACCAGAAAGAAACTTCGGTAATAATGATATTGAAGAGGACTGATCTTCCTTAGGGAAGTTCCTACCTAGAAATAGCCTTGACTCTCCCAGCTGTCCCCACTCATTTTGTACATCAGAGGTAAGCTCAGAGAAGTAACAGGGTGGTCTTTGATGTGAAAAAATTGCATAAAAATTTGGAGTGTGGAGTCACTGTCCCTACAGATGTTTAATGAAAGACTGGATGTGGAACTTAATGCCATGGTCTAGTTGATATGGGGATGTTCATTCAAAGGACATGATGATCTTAGAGGTCTTTTCCAACTGAATTTTGTGATTCTGTGATTCTGTTCATTATGTGAAAAGTCCAATTAAGTGTAGATTGGGTGTTGTTACCCTGTTTGCTATAATGGGTTGTCAATAATATGTTGAAACAATTCATTAGATATCTGACTGGAAATGTAATAATGAAATGCATTCTTTTATATAAATATATACCATCTATGTTTTTTTTCATTCTTTTTTTTTATTGTCACTTCTTACACTTCCATTGCCATACCATCTAAAGGCAGAAAGGACAGCCAGAAAGGATAATATTGTCTCAAAAGCCATAAAAAATAACAGATTATGCTAGGAAAAAAGTACAGTCTTTAAGATTCTCACCCTTTTTTCTTGAATTTACAGTGCAAACAATTCTGCTTTCTGATGCTCTTCTCGTTCTTCTGTTTTGGTCCTGCATCCTTGTTAAACATAGTTTTTTACGGTTCATTTTCCTGCTCTCTGAGATGTTCCCTTTTTGCTGGTAGTTGATATCCTCAAAAAGGTGCCTTTTACGTGACCTATTCGTGATGCCTATTTATCAGTGAAAGTGATATCTTCTATTTCCTATCTTCTTTCACTGATTCTTTCACTAAACATCATGAACTTTAGTAGGAAAAGCAGTAAAGAGAACAAGAAGCAACACCAGAGAAAAGAGCTCTTCATCATGCATTACTTGAGAAAAGCTGATTTGCAGGAATAATTCCCTATAGGTATTATTACATAATACTCAGTAAGGTCATTGAAGCCTGTATTTTGAATCTGTTAAAATAAGAAGCTCTAATCTTGTAAAAACTTTTATTTTCTCTGATTGTCATGATTTCTAGGATGCCTGGACAAAAATAATATTATAGAGGAGTTACTACATTTATCATCATACAGAAGCACAGCACTTATCTCACAATATTACTTGTTGTTGTTACCATCAGTTGTTGTTACCATCAGTTGGCTAGAAATGAATTATAAGAAGTTGAAAAGTAAGAAAATGTCACTAGCACTGTAAGAATTGAAAGATTCATGGTTTTAATTGAAATTTCTGTGTGATTTAATTTTCTTAAAGATTATAGTACTGTAAACACAAAAATATATACATAATATATAAATATATAATCCTTTCCTGAAATTATAAAGATGATAATCTCTTAGAAAAATCACCACATTTTTATAGATATAAAGAATGGATAGCTAAAGCACTAATCAAATTTTTACTCATGAAAAGTAAAAATTGCACCTATTTGGTACAAAAGGATTTTTGTGTCTTCAGTGGTATAGTTGAAATACAAGAGAAATCGGTAGAGCTGAAATACAAGAGCATTTGAATTACATATTCAAATAAGGGGTCACAAAACCCCTTTTTGTCACTTTTGTCTGAGTTTAGGAAAATGCAATGCTTCCCTAATGGTACTGATGTTCTCCTCCTAAACTTTTGGAAGGATCTTTCATTACAGGAATTTGACTGGGCTCAGTGTGAGCTCTGGTAACTCAGCTTTGAAACAGAGATGTTTGTTTTGTAGAACCCTCAGCAGGGGTTCACCTCTCTTCTCTGAGGACTTGTGTTTGTTTTTCCTTTTTTTTTTTCACCCTCAGAAGTGCTGGGGAGATTCTCATGGTCTCTGCACGAGCTAGTATGCAAGCATGCTTTCACCCAGTCTTGTACCTTCATCATTTCCATCGTGAGCCCGACCTGCTGACCTGACCCTTTGGCTTTGACCTTGGGCATACCTCTTCATTACCACCTTTGCCCATCAATTTGAACTTTCGAACTGTTCTCCTGCTCAAGTGCTGTGGGACTGCAAACTTATATGGCAGAATCCTGTTCTTTCCTGTGTTGCTGTAAGTCTGAGCTCCCAGCTCGCCTACCCTTCCTTTGCTACTCCCTGAGATGTGCTAAGTGCTTTTCATGGGACCTGGAGTCTGTCACCTGATTTATTCCACAGAAACTAACTTTCATATTAAGTCTGGGCTGCCAAGAGAAGGCATTGTGCCTCAGTGATGTCATCTTGCTTTAGTAGGTTTTCTTTTACAAACTTTTATTCGCATCTTGATTTGGACACTTTTATTTCTTGAGTAGCATTGTAGGTCTAATTATTAACATATTAATAAGCTACTGAAGCTTCATTAGAGTACCTGAAAATCTTTATTTTCAAAGATATTTGTGATGCTATGTCAGAATTAATAGTTTTTAGCTGCTGTATTTTTTTCTCTTTCATTATTTGAAGGAACTAATACTGGCCTAAAGGATAATGACTTCTGCCTCTTATAGCTATTCACCTGAAATCAATTTGCAATGAAATGCAGGAACAATTTCAAAATCAGTTAACCTTAAACTCAGATATGCCCCAAAGTTAGGTTGCATGGAGGTTTTCCCCACAAAAATCTGGTTTTTAAGAGCAATTATCTGTGTCTGTGATACTGTTTTCTTTAATGTAAGTTCAATGGAGTAGTGAAAAGAACCAGGAAAGAGGCAAGAGTCGAATTATAGCATGATTCTTAGTCTATGCTAATATAGATAAATAAAGAAATACCACATAGGAAGAATCTATTTTGCATTTCCCCAGTGCAATCTACCTTTTCATCCTGTTCTTTCCTCATACACAGGTCTACATATAAAATAGATACATTACATCCTCCAAGGAAAAAGCAAATACCTTCAAGTCCCCGACAGCGTAGCTCTAACAGATCAGTGCTAGTGTCTGTGAAAGTTCCTGAGCTGTTATGAAACTGTTTTTGACTCACAAATCTGATCTTTGCATTTACTCTATAAATATGATCTTATTTCATCATGACCTTTTGGAATTCAGGCAAATCCAGAGGATTTCTCATTAACACTATTACTTTATTGAAAACTCAGGAGAATACTCAGTCTTAGACATTATTATAACTTCAAACTATATCTCAGGATTTTTTTATTTCTTTGGTAGTAAATTACAGTTATTTTAAGGCTACATTACATTATTTTTCCTAGATTTTGCCTCTTTTTTGCACCTGAACCCTCTTAGTATCACACTCAGACTCAGACTGGCAGTAATATTAATAAGTAATAGGTTTTTTCTATTTTGGGTCTGATAATAAATTTTGTCTCTATCCTCAAATATATTGCATAAACCAAAGTGTTATGTGCTTTAACCATTGTTTTTCAGGTTTAAAATCTATTAATACATTATCAATATATGTGTTAATCTATGACATAACAGTACAAACATGCACAATATTGAAAGACAATAGTGAAAGACTATAGATAATCATGAAATCATTAAGGTTGGAAAAGACCTCAAGATCACGAAGTAGAACCTTTGACTGAGCACCACCTTCTCAACTTAACCCCAGCCCTAAGTGCCACGTCCAGTCATTTCCTGAACATTCCAGGGATGGTGACTCCACCACCCCTCTGGGCAGCCCATTCCAATCCTTGACCACCCTTTCTATGAACAAATTATTCCTGATATCCAATGTGAATCTTCCCTGGCACATCTTGAGGCCATTTTCCCTCGTCCTGTCACTTGTTGCCTGGGAGAACAGGCTGATCCCCACCTGGCTACACCCTCCTTTATGGGAGTTGTGGAGAGCAATAAAGTCTTCCCTAGCCTCCTTTTCTCCAGATTAAACAACCCCACTCTCTCAGCCACTCCTCACAAGACTTGCTCTCTAGACCCTTTCCCAGCTTCATTGCTCTTCTAATTTTTTTTTCCTACATCTTTCAGAAACCAAATAATTAGACCCTATAATGACCAATATACATCTTGTTTCAGTCATTGCAATTTGAAGGATCTTTTGATGTGGAATGAAGAATGAGTTATTTAAAAAAAAAGTAAATCAGGTGAAGTTTCTTCTTGTTAAGCATGCATTTCGAGATTTTGCTCATTAAAATAGCCAGTCCAAATTTACACTGAAAACCATCTTTTTTTCCTATCTTCACAGGCATGTAATTTAAACATTAATTTTAAATAGCCTCGGGGCTGTTGGACAAGTAATGAAGGCTTTTCTTGTTAGTTTCATTCAATTTTCTCACACAGCCTTTAGTTTCTTAATGAAGAGCAGAAAAATTTCAAAGTTTCACAATGTAAAAGAAGATAATATAATTTCTTCCAAAGTGTGTGAGTAAATAAACCACTTTGACTGTTCCTAGAAATCCATAGCACACCCACCTTCCTATCAAGTGTTATACAGGTTCTGAGGCTGGAGTCTGTGTCTAACAGAGAGTAGGAGCAGCATTCTCCTACTAATGCTATTCCCTGCTCCCTTTGCTCCAATGGGAATCATTTCACAAGCCTTAAGTTGGAAAAGAAATAGGATTAATGGCTCTAGAAAAGTTGAGAATTTTACAGATTTTCATATTTTACATTTTTTTTCACTTTTTTCCATTTTCAAAGTGTGGAGAAGACTCCTATGTATTTTGAACTGGCTCAGGTTTCGCATGTATTATTTCTAGACCTAAAGTCATCAGCAGTCTCTATCTTGAGATTGATATGGAAGATAAACATGGACTTTGAGCAGCTTTCTGAACTCTTTCTCCAACTATATAGTCCTTGTGCACAGTAACCATGTTAATTATCATAAAATGACTATTTATAAGCAGAATGTTATTACAATACCACAGTTATCTGGATGTTGAAGAGAATAGTTTGAATTTATGCTACATAAGATATCTGCATATGTTTGGAAACAATTCAGTATTGGTACAGATTTATGTGATAAAAAATACCTCTATGACTTTCATAACTGACTTTACAGCTTTTTTCTCCTTTGGAATAAACGTTTTTACATCATTAAAATAAAGGATGAACAATTCAACAGTAGGATGGCATTTGCATGGAATAATATGCAGAGGAGAAATAAGTTCCATAAGTACATTGAAATAGAATAAAAATAGCATAGTACTGCTTTTATTGCTTACACTACACAAGTGTTTGGTCACCTACACTGAACATTAAATACTCACTGCAAAATTTAAAGTGTAATATACATGCATTGACTCTTTCCTGACAGTGTCAATCTCATACCATGTGACCAAGTTTCTTAAAATCTCTTTCTTTTGGCACAATTACAATAAAATTGCATTATAAAATATTTATGTTACATATGTTGACATCATTAAATTAACTTTAAATGGAAAGGTTTGCTATAAAACTGTGAGCACTTCTGAAGTGTGCCATCATTGTGGGGAATACATGCTGCTGGCTTAACTTCATGGCTATAAATCCCTTACATGTATAATCCCCAAACTCTCTTTTCAAATTTAAGTTTCACTTTTTGTCTGTTAAATAACAATGTGATTCTTAAAATAGTCTGGCACTGTCATGTTATATGCCATAGTTTGTTTATTGTGATACAGGGCTAGAATGTTTGTTGATAACAAGCATGGCTAACTGCATCAGCAGAGAATATAAGACATTGAAATCTCTTTCTCTGGAAGTGTGGTGATACCGGTTCTAAAATGGACTTTCTAAGTTAATTTTAGCCTGGTATCACCACACTTCCAGAACTATGTGTTAAAAGAATGCTTACATTGATATAGTAACATCACTTTACCTAAAAAGAGTGTGCTGGGCTGAGAAAGTCGTACAAACCTCAGTCTTCTACTCAGGTCATAATTTATGGATATGTTGCCATCTTTCATAATACAAATCGTAGACTGTCAGTAGCACAGCAAATGCTTTCCCTCTTAAGGGAACTTCTTTAGACCATATCCTCTCAGAAACACTCAGCTCGTGTTTCTCTGTTTCTGCACAAGTCTTCTGACCTAAGGCAATCTGTGATTTTCATTTTGCTGAAAAGAACTGATAGTAATAAAGAAGTCTTTATATTCCCAACTCAGATCATCTTTCGTAACTTTTACATATAGACACTTTGCACCTTAAGAATTTTCAATATCGTTGATGTTATAATTCCTGCTAAAAGCAATGATAAAATTCACAGATCTTACAAGGAAACTATCTGCGAGCAAGTGCAGGAAGTACACAACCTCCTGCTTGTAAAATTCAAAATGGGATTCGGGACAGTGCAATGTTATGAAGCCGTTCAGGAAGCGTGGAGCTCACGCATTTAGTTTCTGTGCCCACAGCCTGGCTGCCGAAGGTAGCCGGGCGTTCGTGGTGAGGAAAGGCGGTGACCGCGGCGGCTCTCCGCACCCGTCCCAGGCACTTCAGCTGCCCGACACCCGGCAAGGGGGACACCTCTAGTTCCCAAAAGAAAGCAACTCACCTGAGCAGGACCGCGGCTTCCCACAGATAAAACCCCGAGACAGCGGCGCGGAGGTACCTAATCCGGGCCATGCTGCTCGGAGAGGCGGCGGAGCCCGGGAGCGGCGGTGTCGGAGGCATCGGAGGGGCTCCGCGGGCGGGCAGCAGCCCAGCACCCTGGAGAGCTCCGGCGGCTCCTCGCCCGCCGGCCGCCTCAGCGCCTGGGCGCCCTCCCGCTGGGCCCCGCCGCGCCCGCCCCGCCGCTCCGCATCGCAGCCCAGCGGGAGCTAATCCCAGCCGCGGCGGCGGCGCCGAGCCGCGGCGGCGGCGGGAGCCCCCCTGCCCGCCCGGCTGCCCCCGGCTCCTGGCAGCAGCCGGCTCTCGGCCGCCGGACGCATCCCGGGCACGGGGCGCGGCGCGGCCGGCGGCGGGGCGGGCGGGAGGCCGGGCCGGGGCCGGCTGAGGCCGCCCCCCGAGAGCGCGGCCGGCGCGGGGGCGCGGGGCGGGACCGGGCGCGGGGGACGCTCTGCTGGGGCTGGCGGGGCTCAGCACCGCTCCGGCCCGAGCGCCGTCCCTGGCGCGGGAACAGCGGCCACCGAGCCGATGCCTACACGGGTCAGAGAGACCGGGTGAACTCACTGAACCTCGGGTCTCGGAAAAGACTGGGCAAAGAGGGGCTCTTCTGCTTTGCCTGTAGGTCTGGGGGTAGGATTTTTCTTAGGAAATGGGTGAGGGGGTGTGAGAAACCCATCTCTTTATTTCACTCTCTTTGAAAATACGGTTCTGATTAACACAGAAAAAGCATTATATTCTGTTCTATTTGACTTTTTCAGTAAAGAAAGATGATCTAGAGCCATAGGGTGGGCTAATAGGGAAACCCAAATAGTCTGAAAGTTTGACTGGGAAGGAGAGCGGAAGGGATTATGAGAAGGAACATCTTAAGAGGGAAATCAGAAAGTTATTAATGAGAACACGGGGGACAGAGAACAATGTTACAAGTACAGGTGGCAGTAGGAAAGTGACATGATTACATTTATTGTCAAAGAAACCAAACATGTCAGGCAAAGCAGGTGCTGCTTTCCTTAGCAAGGGTAAGGCTTTATGAGTTGATCTCGAGAAATATTGTTTGAGAAATTCTTGTGGGAATCTGTATGGTTTGTGCACCAAGTAAAATGAAGGATTTGTCAGGAAGGGCTACACCTGGAGAAGGGCAGAAGGGGAAAATATCTATGGGATTGTAGAGTAGGGCTGCTCTGTGAACCTAAAAGACAATGGCCTTTGAACTGCCATATCATGCCAGGGAGAGCCAGTGGAAAGAGAAATCTGGGAGAACCATTCAGGACACAGCTCTGCATTTGTGAACAGCATCTGACTGGGCCTATCTCCCTCTCCTTGACTGCCTCCTCAGTATGATCTGCCTGCTATTTTTCCCTGTAGCCACTAAACAGGAAACACTAACAGTCAGATGGCAGCCCCAACACTTGGGCAGCTCCAATAACTGCAAAGCCCACAGGATTATCTCATGCCAGACTCTTATTAAAAAAAAAAACATAGAAAACTTGAATGCCAAAGACAGAAGCAGATGTGGAAAAAGGCAAAGGTTCAGCAAGATAAGGCACATGAAGCAAACAAAAAGAAACTGAAATTTGAGGGAAGTATAATCATTCATTACAGAAAAAGGAAGATTGAAAGAGAGAGAGTGAAATATAGAAAACCTTTTAACACAGAAAAAAACCCAATTATAAGGTAATCAAGTAGAGGAGATGCAGGAAAGAAATAAGAAACAAGGATTTTATGCATTCCTTATATCCAAAGATAGGTGTGAGTTAGAAAGAAGGCATTTCATTAGAAACCTTGAAAGTAATCACCTGTTCCACCTGCAGGTATATTGTCTTTTCTTTTTTTTTTTTAATTTCAAAAAATACCCCACATGTGACTTTCACCACAGTTCTTAATTTACATTGTCCATTTTTACAATATTGCTATTCTTTTTTTTAGCTCTTCTTCAAAGTTGTTCCAAGCAGGCATCACTAAATATTAATGCCTACCACACATTTTAGAGCCAGTTGGGATTTCTTTGTTGATACCTATCAAGATTATGGCAAAGAATGGAGCAGAACATCACTAACAAATTTTCCTCCATTCCCTGAACTTTTTTAATTAGTAGGGGTTACATAAACGAAGGGATACTGTAGGTTTCTAGGTCCACTTTGCAAAAAGTTGATCCTTTTGGTTTTTTTTCTCTCTGTAGCCCTAAATGTCAACAATGATAACGAAAGAAACTTGTTTACACCTTCAACTGAAAACACAATAGCAAACAAACTAACAAATCCCTCTATTTACTCAGGGACAGTCTGTCAATGCAGGTGCTCTGCAGAATCAGTGAATTGCTTTCTTTCTGTATTTAGAAGAGTTGATTCCTCTCTTTTCTCTTAAAATGAGTATGCAGTGAGGCTGCTTCTCCAGGAGCTATTTATCTTTGTGCATTATGTACTTCAACAGTGAATTGTTCTAATTTAATTTATTTGCATTGAGGCATATGCATTTTTTTTAAGGTGCTACTAGTTGAAACTGCCATCACGAACTCTCCATGTCTCCAATAGGAACAGTTCTATTAATTATAAATGCAGGCTATACTTTAGATATGCAGAGTTCAAGCTTCTCAAAATCCTTGTGGGAAATATATATGCTTGCTTGTGCTTTAGGTAGCCAGCTTACCGTTGCAATATTTTATTCTGCTAAATGAGACTATTTTCAAACTTTTCTGCTGGAAGTGTTGAATATTAAAATATTTTCTTCTGAGTGAATTAAAACAATTCACCTTGGTATATAAAAGGTTCCAATTCAACAAAACACTACTGTAGACTTCAAACTTTGATAAAATATTTCCTATTGTTTTAATTTTACTATATTGTTTTAATTACCATCTTTTTAGTCATTCCATATCATTACTGGTAAGATGTCCCATCTTTAGAAGATCTTTATGGTATCTTTTGATACTTCAGGCAGTTACAGTAGATTGAAAAATTAGATTTGTTTGAACATCTATTTTAAAATCAGAATCCAGAAATTAGAGCTTCTGTCTCAAGTATTAATGTTGGTTATTTATATTTTAAAAATCAAGTAATATTTCTCATAATTCAAAACACGGTAGCTGGTGTGTGTCACATGCATACAAAACTCAGCATATTTACTGAAAATAAATGCGCTGCTTCATTTATTTTCAGTAGTACTAGAAGTGAATTGAAGTACATTCTTTACTCATGGAAAACATCAGTATGTTGAAAAAAAGGTTTCACCAAAATATTCTAAAGTCAATCTCTAATTCTCCTTATAACCAGCAGGCTGGATAGCTACTATATCCCTGGTTCAACCATGTTTTAGTTGGTTTAGGTATATATGAAAGTAAATCACTTGTGTTTATAAGCTTGAGAAGTGTTCACCAGGAGTGAACTTCAAGTGTTCACAGTAGCCTGTGAGGCAAAAGTGGTTTAAGGTTACTGGAAGAAGATGCTCCTAATGAGAATCATAACAATATTTTTTGTTGTTGTTGTTCCAAAAATGGGGAACTTTTGAAAAACTTGAAAAATTTTGTGTATTAGGACAACAAGAAATAGGATGGGTCAATATTATAGTCTACCTCAGTTTATTAACGCACAATTTATACAACTGAATGCAAGATAATGTAGCTACTTCAAGTTATTCACACAGAGAAACTGAAGTGCATATATGGGTAGAAGGATTAATTAATGTGCTTTTTGGTGTCATAGCATTATTCTGGAATATTAAGACAAACTAATTATAGTTGCAGTCATGAGAAGTTATTATTATCATTTAAGTATGCCCAATCATAAACGCATTGTGGTTCAGTATGTTTAATCATCCTGTAAAAAGGCTGCCAACAAATTTCAAAGGTTTATGGAAAGAACTACAAGAATGTTACAGCTTGGAATAGTTTTTTAAATATAAGATTAAACTTCACCTTGTAAAAAACTGAAAGGTCTTTAGACACCTGCATGAAGCAAAAGAAATTGTGAAGTCAAGGTAAAAATTTTAAAATCTGAAATAATTAGAGGTAGTAAATTGGCAAGACTGGAACCTGATAAAAGATGAGTACAGAATAGAAGAATAATAACCTTCTTTGAAGCAATTAAATTATTGAAATACCTAAAAAGGGAGCAAAACTGATCACCTTTCTTTAATGGTGATGAAGTCTTTAGAACTTGGTCAGTTGTATATTCTGGATTTGGTCCAGAAGCCACTGGGTAAAGTCTGATGACCCTTGAGATTCAGTTCAAGTCAGCCATGGCTCCAATACTAAAACATGTGAACCTATAAACCCCAAATGCTTTATAATGATATATTCAGCTACAGAGTTAGAGTTAATTACTTTCTTATAAGATTGGCTTCCAAACTGACAGCTGAAAACCCCACATATCATAATGGTAAGGAGTAAAGACCTCAAGTATGCATTCCTTACCTCACTTGCATTGCCAGTTTGTACATTCTAGCATTTAAAGAGGGTGTTGTGATGGGATATGACATCACTGTAGTTTTAGATACTGGTTTTACTGAGACATGTTTTATTATGTTAATTAGTCTGGCTTTCTCAGTACACAGGATTCCCCAGGATGTAATCCATTCAAGTGTGAAACCCCAGAGGCTTTGACCTATTACTAAACACAAAACTACAAATAGAATATATATGTTTTTCAATGAACGCAGTCCTAAAATAGAAGGGCCATTTTTAAAATATGAGAGTAACTTCACTAAAAAGAAAAATGTAGTTGTTCAATGTAGCTCAACAAGCAAGAAAAGGCTTAGAAATGTATTTCAGTCTCTAAAAACAAAGTGGAGTCTGTATGAAATAATTTACCAGACAGTTTTCTCTAAAAAATTCAATGTGTGCGTGTTCACCACAAGGCTGAAACATAGCATTCTGAAAATGTATTGCCTCAAAAGCAAGAACTTGGGATAACTAAAATAAATAGGCTTTTTTGCCATTGCATTTAATTTTAGGGTGCCTACAAATAAATTGTTTCTAATTCATGGTTGAATAAACTTTCAGGCTTTTATCAAACTGTGAAACACCAGATTGCACGTATTTTTCTTTAGATATTTTTTCTTCTCAAACACATTCGACCTTTAACCTTAATTCTCATACATCAGATGGATTTTCTGACTTCCAGTGGCAGCAGTTTTATCCATCATGATCTTTAGATCTGTGCTAATCTATATGAGACACCGGTATCTGGAGAGGTGTGTTATGGTAGTAACAGAAATTAAAATGCAGATAAATGGTCTATATTTTACTCTTAGTGTAAGATCCCAATCAATGTTAAGAGTTATTTCAGAGTAATAATATGTCACATGAAAACACTCCCCAACCTGTAAATAACAGGTATAAACATAAAAATACCACCAAGTTGTCTGATATCAAAATATAAAATTATTGTCAAATATTAGTAATTTACAAAAAGTTACAAAAAGTGTCTGTATGTATTCACTTTATAGGAAGACAACTAAGAAAGGATATAAATGCAGTATAAGTTTGTACTCCAAAAGTAGTCATCACTGAAAAGAAGCTCTGAGGTGTAGCTGATCTGTTGTCTGTGGTGTCTTGACTGCCTTGGAGCAAGATCTAATCTTCTCTTTATGTGCTCATAATTTCTCTTAGAAAATAAGAATCAATGGGAACTTAGTATTTTCTCTCAGACATCAGAACAATCTATAAAGAGGGTAGAGATGCCTATAAACAATTGTGTTAACAGTTCAATCAAAAATAGAAAGATTTCCAAGTTAATTTCATACTTTGTATAAAATGCTCCATTAATTAATCGAGGGTTCAATCCATTTAACTCTGCTTAGCTCAAAGCAAGTGAGCTGTTCTGCTGGAGTCAGCTGCCCTGTGAGTGTTTTGCTGGCTCAAGCCCCAAGGGAGACCATTCCTGCTAGTAAGTGAGTGCTTCTTTTTTTTTAAATTTAATTACTCCATGTAATCGCATTAGAACAATTCTTAAATATCCAGAGCCTGCCATTTTCCCAGTGTGAAACTTTCAGTTTCTTCTTTTTGTTTGAGTGGGGTTTTTTTTTAATTCACCCATGGGATAATTTTGCATGCAAAAAAATAACAGAGAAGCATATTGTACCTGTGCAAATTAACTCCCATGGATTTTGAGGCTAGAAATATGATTGCTTGCATGTGTAAAACATAGTAGGGGTTGAGACTATTTTTTAATATAGTTGAAAATCTGTGGGTCTTGTGGTGAGTAGACTTATAATAAGGATGTCTCAATGCTTTATATTTTAGGTTGTGTTGATTTTTGTGCTTAAAGAAGGGGCTTAGATATTTTTGAAATCAGGTTGGGCTGGACTACCTTTTTTTTCTATTGAAGTATTATAAATTAAAATGTTAAAAAAACCCCACCAAAACCCCAAACCAAACTACTTTCTAAAAGCACTTCTCAGTGGCCATGGAGAGATGCAGCAAAGCCATAGTGACAGCAGGTGTATGTAAAAAGAGAGGAATGAAAGCTTAATACTCAGATTTTCTTATCCTGCCCTACTTTACAGCATTTTCCTTGTTCATCTTGAGAGTACACAGATTTTTCAGTATGTCCTGGGAGTAAGAAACACAAATATGAACTTAGGGAGAGAGTAAATACTAAAGACATAAAACAGTGGAAAATCTCCTAGTGATTGTTGTCTTCCTCTTGCTGTGGTTTGTGCTCAGCTCCTTTCTACTGACTGTACAAAATACATGCATCATAAGGTTAAAGAAAGGACACAAATCTAGTAAGGATATTATGAGCTGTGTAAACATTCAATAACCTTTGGATTCCTGTATGACATAAATAGGTTGCAGAAGATCCTTTTTTCTAGGAGATCTGGAAAGTGATTCCAAAATGTAAGACCTAGGCAAGTTTAGTTTGGTAGCTGGCTGTTTTTTTATAAACATTGTTACTCGAAACTGATTCTCAGAGTTGTGAATGAAAACCAAACTATTTTTTCCCACTTTTTCCTCAGTAGCTTTTCTTAAACAATTTTTTACATCTATTGACTATTATTCTAGCTAATTAATTTACTGTAAAATGTATTATTTTTGTGATAATCAATTACATTACATTGGTTTTACATTCATTACTTTTTATATGGAATGAGTGCTTGATAACATATTTTGACTTGTTTTTAAGGGCTTGGATCACTGGGTCTTTTGGATTGAGGTGTAATAATGCCTACTATTAGGGAAAAGACAGATGTTTATTGGACTTCTCATGTTGCTATTATTTTGATGTTTGTTTCATTTGCATTCTATTAATTCTCAAATCAATCTACCTCCTAACATACTGTCTTGTTCCTTATTTCATGTTTGCAGTATCTGCCATGCCTTTGAAAAGGGTCATGTTTAATAATTTGAATTTTTTTCCCTGAAACAAACTGATAGTGTTTGGTTTTGCTCTTATCTAATGCTTCCTACTTATACATCACTAGCTAGTGCTGTTCATCACTGAAACATAGACGTGAGAGGAAGCCCATATGAGAAGGGCTTGTAACATGAGTATCAGTTGATGTTAGTATAGTATTTCCTAAGTCGGTATTGAATTTGTGCCTATATTTTGGAATTATTTCTAGGAGCTGTTTGGCATTTTCTTTCTTTCTGATTTTTGCTCTAGATGAAAACTATTTTGATAACTCTAGTTCTAAGCCAAGTGCAAAAACTTTTCCATGAGCACTCATAATGTCCTTTAAAATTTGACTGTACAACTAAAGCTGTGGACTGTGTAGAGATGTGCTCTAATTTTTTGCCTAACAGTACCTTGACAGTGGGAGAAGATGGTTTCAATAATTGACTACTGTTTTTTTTTTTTGAAGGTGTGCTACTCTCTACTCACTGTCCAGCTTTTATTTGTATGTGGCAAATTGCTTTACATGGGGAGGGCTCTAGAAAAGCTTTGAGAGACGTAATTCTAAACAGTTACTCCTGTTTTGTTGATTCACTTAATGCAACTATTTGGCCATCCTTTTAATGAGGTTTTTTTCTTAGCCTCATTCTTCTGGAAAGGAGGAAGGGGTGAGTTGCTCAGATATTCATAACTCAAAGGGATGTAGTTTGAAAATATGTAAGTCTTGAAAGCATAAACTTTCAGTAATGATAAAGCTCTGCCAGGCACTTTGCACCCAGAGAGTTCTTCAACATTAGAAAATGGGAATGAATGAAAGTAATTTAATTTTCAAGGTCCCCTGTTTAACTTACATTTTAGGACAAGTCTGTCTGCCTTTTGAGGCTCTCTTCTGTAGAAATGGCATGTGCAGCTTGCAGGGGTGTTCTTCAGCATGTGTGCTTTAAAGAGAAATGCATATAGGACATAGTTTTGAGAATTTTATACATTAGATTGCGCTAGATAGTGTGGCCAGCAGGACCAGGCAGTGATTGTCCCCCTGTACATGGCACTGGTGAGGCCACAGCTCTAATCCTGTGTTCAGTTCTGGGCCACTCACTACTAGAAAGACTTGGAGGTACTGTCCACAAAAGGGCAGCAAAGCTGGTGAAGGTTGAGAGTACAGGTCTGATGAGGACTGGCTGAAAGAGATGGGGGTATTTAGCCTGGGAAAAGGAGATCCAGGGGGACCTTCTCTCTCTAACTATCCCACTAGTGGCAAGGTGGAGGTCAGTCTCTTCACCCAAGTAACAATTGATAGGAAAAGAGGAAATGGCTTCAAGTTGTGTCAGGGGAGTTTCAGCTTAGATATTGGGAAAAAATTAATGTCCCGAAGGGTTGTCAAGCATTGGAACAGGATGCTCAGGGAAGTGGTGGAGACACCATCCCTTCAGGTATTTAAAAGTTGTGTAGATGTGAAGTTGTTCACTTGGGGATGTGGTTCACTGGTGTCAGTACTGGCTTGTGGTCAGATTCTTAAGGATGATGGTGCTATTGCTCTAAATGAGGCTATGAAATACTTCGAGTTTCAACTTGGTTGAGCATGTATTTTATAATAACTTACAGAAAATGTGGAGTTTAATTTAAATTTGCTGTCCAAGTGATCATATACATGTACTTATTGAATTAAAAATCCTCTTATCTACTGACAAAAACTATATAGCTGGAGATGATTCAAAGTCAACAGCTGTCTTTGTAGAGCTATGAAGATGATTGTCCTGACCTGATCTGTGACTCCAATATTGGTGCCAATGTGTCTTCAAGTATCCATATCCCATAACTCATCTTTGGTTTCATCAGATTTACTGTTCATTGTAATCCTTTAAGAGGAAGGTCAGAGGAAAGCTATTGTACTAGTGCATTTAGCACATTACTGTTGAGTCTTGCAGAGAACAGCTTGTGTGTTTCTGAATGTGGATTTTTTTAAAGACAGAACATGTTAGTGTCATAGGGAAGAAGTTATTTCAGTAATAGCTCTCTATCAGATATTGACTGCAAAGTAGCACTTATTAAACACATGTTGTTCCATCCCTTAAGATGTGGCTTCCTACATATTCTTTCTGATAGGTGTTCTAGCTGTTATAGGTTAGGCTGTTAACAAAAAACACTATTAAAGATACTTTTTTGCTTTTTATTTGTCTCAAAAGATCTCAGACTTAAATGTTAACTGCTGCTTCTGTAACTTGTATGTGCCAGAATATAAAGTGTTACAGAAACTTTTTCCTCTCCAAATGTGCTGTAATCAAAGAGTTTTGCCTCAAAGCTACTCATCGAGTTTCCAGTCTATTCTACATTTTTATGAAATAAATCTTAATCTATATCTAGTAAATTTTGTTTTGAAATCTCTGTTCAATGATCAGTATTTTCTAAATGTATGTGCTGATCATTCACATGATGCATCTCACCTTTAAATTATCTATAACAAACTGAATCTCATTGAACTGACTTGTAACATTTTTAAAATGAATAATAAAAGTCTGAAACAGCAAGCTTGTTCTTATTTCAGCTTATTTTTGCCAGCTTTCTGGCAATGGCAATTATTTTGTACATGGATGATCCAGTTACAGAAATTCCTAACTCTACACTCCTAGATGCTTCAACAGTGGGAGGTTAGAGTGATGGCCAGACACTTAAAGGAGGCTGGAGTGACTATCCTGCTCTGGTTATTGTCGAGTTGTAGGTAGGGGACAGATGTGACAGACAGCTTTTACTACTTAGCTGTAGATAGTGTTTTGTTTCTTTTCTGTCTGATTAACTATTACATGGCCTGAATCAGATGTGTATTTGTGACTTGTGTGCACATGCATAAATACAGTACAGCATATGCTTAAATATGACACAGCACTAAGTTTTGTCTTAAATATGGCTCAAAAGAAATATTGAAGCCTTATCTTGAATTAATGATTAGCAATGTTTATACCTTAATTTCAAATATTTATTTTTTATTATCTCTGTTATGTTATCATTGAGTGGAGAAAATGTTAAAATTTTTAAGTGGCTTCTTTGACATAACTACAACATAACTAAAACTAATATAACCAAAAACTGAAAGACTCTTCAGAAGTATAAAGTGATAATGAATCATAAAACCAGTCTGTTTTAGTCATATATATGTTTCACATATTAAATGCAACATCCTTGGCTGCATTTTTGGTTCAATATAAGATGAATTTTATTTCAGGTGTAGCTATAAAGTTGATATGGAACTTATGGCTTTATTTTATTTATTAATAAAGAAAACATATGAACTAAGATAAAGAACTTCAGAAAAGAGCAGGCTCTGCATACAAAATTTCCAGAAGTGCATTTCTTTCCTCACTTGTAGTAAAGTCATTAAGCAATATAAAATTGCAGAAGAATTGAGATTTTTATTTCAAGGCTTTACTTAAACAAATGTTTTCTTAATGTGAAGAAAGACACTGTCCTCATACAGGTTTTCCATTAGTAGATGCAGAAAACTATTTTGGGGACTTAATGTAAGCACTTGAAGAGGATAGCTGTTGGGAAATAGAAGAGGTACTCTACTCAGAGAGTCCCACTCACTTAGATCACGCATGTGTTGTGCACTCAGAAATTATCTGCTTTGCCCTTAAGTGGGTGCTTGCAAAGCACAGGCACATGAGGGACCCTGTAGTCCTGCCCCATGGAGAAAGAAAATGTGTCCTGCTCTGTAAGCAAACAGGTGTTTGTTATTTCTGAGTCATATTTCAGAGGATGATTTTACAAAGCACAGTGGGATTCCATAGGCTACGTTTCACTGTAGCTCTAATGATTTAGCTAATGGATTGAAAGCTAGCAGTTTCTAAACATTTCTAATTTTGGTAAATTTCTGAATGACAATATCCTTGAGGATGCTTTGAGACACGAAGATAAGGGGATCAAAGGAAGTGGAAATCTGTAGATTTCCATGCTTACGTTGCAGTATTTGTAGTGTCAAAAAGCCTAGTTTCTTCAGAGGAAAAACCTTTCTCCATCTGCAAAACAGTACCAGTGAAGGGGAGTTCTGTGTTTGTTGGCAGGATGGCAAGTTCCCATGCATTTCACAGCTTTGGCCTTATTGAAGCCTGGCAATCACAGAGTTGTAGAATATTCTGTGTTGGAAGGGACCCATCAGGATCATCGACTCCAACTCCTTGTCCTGCACAGGACAACTCAAGACTCACACCCTCCTAGCTACCAGGGCACTGCTGACTCATGTTCGACTTTCTGCCAACCCAGACTCCCATGTCCCTTTCCATGGCACTGCTTTCCAGCCTCTCATTCTCTGGTCTGTCTGTATATCCAGGGCTGCCCCAACCCAAGTGCACTTTCCCTTGTTAAACATATGATCGGTGATTGCTCAGCCCTCTAATTTGTTGAGGTCCACCTGCAGGGCCTTTCTGCCTTCAAGGGAGTTGACAACTCCTCCCAGTATAGTATCATCAGCAAACTTGCTTAGTGTTCCTTTGAATCATTAATGAAAGAAAGTTTTTGCTGGATTAAGAAGATTCTTTCATTGAAAAATATCTTGGTTCTGCTTATGTTATCTTGCAATCAAACTTGGAGTATCAATTTTCTTCATTCTAAATGATGTTTCTTGTATATTTTTACAGTTTAGATTTTTCTTGAGGAGAGGCAGAACTTGAAGCAAGTCTATTTCAGTCACAGATGTAGACAAGAAAATTCAGATTCAACTAAAATCTTAAAATTGTGGTGAATGTGCCATGTACTCTTAGTATGTATTTAATACTAAAGTTTCAGTTTGAACCCTGAACAACTCCAGAAATACTGGAAGAATAAACAAGGCAAATTTATCATCGCCGTTTCAATTGTATATAAATTATGTTTTTCATTTTTAATTCTCAGTAAGGGTGCTTCTTGCTGGAATTGTTATCAAACTGTGTTTTGGATTTTTTTAAAAGAAATGGTCCTGTATGTCAGCTAAGGAGATGAGACACAGAAGAAAAATATGCCAGATATATTGAGTGTGAAATTTTTGAACAGATGAGGCCCTGGTGGATCAAATTTAAATTCATTCATATTTCCTGATAGAGAGCTGTGGTCTATATGCAGAAATGATGTAGAACAGTGATTCATACTTTCAATCTGGAGACATAAATGTGCAAAACTCAAATAGTCTCTGCTGATGAGTAATCCTATAGTGGATTTTTGTGACATCTTCCTTGGAAGAAAGGAAGTTGGATGAAAAACTGTAATGCAAATGTAAATAGCCTTGCATTACAAATGCAGTGTGTCAGTTCAGCAATTAGGGTATCTAACAATATTACCTATTACCAAGGGAAGGCCTATTACCAAGGGAAGAGGACTGCAGTAATGGAAAAAACAAATTAACCGGTTGTGCATTTTCTGGGCCTCAGTAGGGTTAGGATGCAGTCTTCAGGGGTACAGAGAGAAACTGATGCTGTCAACAGTTCTGTTTTTGTTTCTGTGGCACTGCCTCATACCAGTTTTAAGACTACAGAACTGTGTTTTTAACTCTCTGACAAACTGAAGTGTCTCCAAATGCTTTGGAGATTGTAATGTTGTCTGACCTTGAAAATGTGCATAGTTATTATCAAAATCTGATCCATAGTATTCCTATTTTTCCAAATAGTTTGCTTTCCAAACTCTAAAATGGGAGTAAAAATTCTTTCTTATCTGCTTCTTGGCATAGCTGAATGTAGATGTGAGATCCATCCAGCTCATTGAGTACCACCCTGATGATGGAGGCAAAGAAGAAATCCAATGTCTGAGGCGTTACTAATATACAGCATTTTCAAGCTGTATTTCAAGCAGACTTGATCTGCTGGAAATATTATTAATTTTGTCATCAGTATCAAGATACTTCTGCCAGAGGAAAGTTCAAAATATTTTTGCTATATAAAAAAGTCTTCACAAAAATATCTCATTCATCAAAAGTTTTTAATAGAGGTGGAAGGGTTGAAGCTTTTATGACATCCTTGTCAGCAGATAAGGCAACAAATCAAAACACATTGAGGAAAAAGATGACTGCTACCTCCGCTTAGTTTGAATGGGATTCAGCAGCTATAGTAACAGACAAAATTTTGACATAGTTCAGCTCTGTTTGCACTAAAAAACCCAAGCTAGGTCCCACATTAATGAAAAAGTGGCAATACAAAATCTGTATGAAGAAAATCTAAGCAAATTCATAATGATTCTTGAAAGAATCTCAATTCTTTATTTGCTCAGGCAATAGTAATTGTTTACTTGTTTCACATTCTGTTTCAGTATTTCACAAAGATTAGCAGTAAATGGACTGAACCCTGATGTCAGTGAAAAATAAGGTAGAACATTGCGTTTCAAATATCTGAGCAGCGTTTATCAAGAGTGCAGAATTCAACTATGGTGTTTATTTTTCTTTCAATATTAAAATAAGACAGACTATTTTTATTATAATGAGGTAGCCAATGCAGCATGAGGTGGAAGGGTTTAGAAAAGTATGTAGACTTATCTTGGCAGTTATGTTTTATAGTTATGCTTCATTTAAATGGTTGTATTTAAAACTGAGATTAAGGAGTATGCTTTGAAAAAAAAACTTCAGTATAACCAGCATGACCCTTCTTTCACAGTGTTTTTTCTTAAAGGTAGTATATTATGGACTATTACCTCAGAAAAATGTTTTTTTCATTATTATGAATGCCTGGATACCAGTGGGAACCACTCTGAATAAGTGACAGCCATTAGGTGAAACAAATGTAAAATGGAAAAACTGTTGAGTTGCCAGAGCTAATAACAAAGCTATTTCATGCATATTGGCAGTAGTGAGACATAATTTCCTTTATCATAGGTTGCACATATAAATGAATTTCTGAAGTTAAATACAGTACAGGCATCTTGCAAAGCCAGTGGGCAGGAAACACCTGGGCAGCCATGAGACATTTGGAGCCTGGCATTACAGTGAACAAGAATTTCTTTCCAGCTACAAGAAAGGCAAAATTCAGTTCTTTAAAACATTTTCTCCAAAAACAAGATGTGTGCAAGGAGTTTATCTCAATAGACATTAGAATGCAGTAAGGAAGATGGCTTAGTGTACCCCACTTTTCCCCTTTCAGCATAGCATTTAGAAGTTTTAAGGCACAACTATTGTGTGTAAATATGTTACAAAATGTGAATCTATTTTTAAATCTATTTTTTATTGAATGAAGGCAAATGGTAGGAGTTTCAGAATGCTACAAATGTCTCATAAAATGCTAGGGTACTGGGGGCAGCCTTATCAGGGATGTGATCATCATCTGTCCTCATAACTGAAGATTTTCAGGATGTAATTGGACATGACTAAATAATCTCATCTAGGCTTCCTTTCCCATGGCAGTTTGGACCAGATGATCTATCAAGGTCCCTTCCAACCTGGGCTGTTTTTATTCCTATGGAATAGATATCTTTTACAAGATTTGTGTGGGACTGGGTCTCATCCTGACCATTTTCAGGTGCAGATGCTTGTCTGAGGCTTCTGAAGGGTTTGTATTTACTGCTAGGGGGAAGGAATTTTTCTTTGTCTTAAGATAATAATTTTGAAATATGACTTTTTCTTTTTTCACTGACAGCTTGTCAAAGTCAACAGTAATTTATGACCAGTAGTGATTGATATGCCTCATCTGAGATAATTTGCTTTCCAGATAATGAAACAAACAACAAACTACCCATTGTGAGTTGGATCTATTTGTTTATGGGAAAGCTTGTACTATTACCCTTAACTGATTATCTCCAAGACAGGGCTATTCTGCCAAGACAATGTTGTCTACACCTTTCCAGGTCATCAAAATAACTAAGATTTTAACAAACCTTTTGTGATTTGAAGTGCCTACGGATAAAGCCTGAAAGTGGCATACAAAATCAGCCTGTGAAATTAAGAAAACACTTAAGCATGGACTCAGTTTAGCCCTCAGTACCAGATTTTTTTTCCAGATATTTTTCCAGATATCTTTCACCAAACTCTGAAGGACACTAAATAGACACATAACAATTGCCACTGCATTTGCCAAGGTGAACTGACCAGGAAAATATCTGGCTTTTTCTGTAGTTTTTCCTTATCTAAGATGATTTTCTCCAGTAAAAACCAGAAGTTGAATATGTAATGACTTTTTTTCACCTTCCTATTTTAAGGGGTGGGTATATATATATATTTCTGTTAAACATGAAGATAGTACCACCTAGTCTGTTGAAGAAACATAACTATTTGTAAATATTTCTAATTAAATGTTCTGAAAGAAGAGATATGTCTGGGCTTTACATAAATGTAGGCTAGGTCCCTTCTTAGCTCTACCTAGCATCCAGTTAAACAATAGAAAAAAGTCTAAGCTGAAAGAAAAGCTGAACAGCAACTGAAAGCTGATGAATGGTTGTTATTTAATCTGGGAAAACTGCTTTTTAATGGACTAAGTTCTTTTCTTTGTTGATACCCTCTCACTACTGGAATTTGTCAAAGTAATAAAAAATCTACCAGATTCACACAATGGTCTTACCTGAAGAGGAAACAATGCTGCAATTTTTCATGACTTATAAGATCTTATGAAGACAGTTCCCAGTTACATTACGTTTTAGTGTAGGAATTGAGGGATGGAAATGCAAGCAACACTGAATGCCCTCACTTTTTTTTTTTTCATGGATACTATAATTGAATTTTAATGCATTATTTCACCAAGGCCTTGCAGAGTCTTCTTCACAGCCTGTAAAAATTCATGTGTACTCACTACTTGTGTGCTCAGGAGAATGTACATGTTGGAGATTGTGTTTATCTGCTGTTATTGTTAATTCTAATAGATCTGACATATGGTGTTGCACTTGAGATTACTGACACTGTGTTGCCTAACTGCCAATTTCCAAGTAGTATGTAACAGGGAAAGCTGTTAATGTGCTGTGAATTTGTAAAATCCTTTTAAGAAGATAGGGTGTTAAGTGACTTCTCCGGTGTGTTTAACAGGATGCCTGGTCAAGGGTGTTAGTTGAGCAGCATCTAAGCTGTCTGAATAAAAACAGAAGCTTGGTAGCATTAATGTCTGGATGAAATCATAGCTTATGGATGAAATCATAGCTTATCACTGACAGACAAATGGTGTCAGACTTAAAAAATCACCAAGAGTGGCAGGTCTTCACCTGCTGCAGGTGGTTCTGCAGTTCCCAGTCCTGAGACTGTAATGATCACAAAGCAAAATCTCATCTGGGTGGCTAAAATCTCTGCCTTCCTGCTTCCAGAATTGGAGCACTGCTCTGCAGCCTTAGCAAAACACAGCTAATTCCCTGGGCTGTGAAGCATATTGAAAATAAGTTAGTGGGATCCAGCATTATTTGATTTAATTGTAACAATAAACTGTACAGTAAAATATTGGTCTGATCTGTAGCAGTGTCCTTTGGTTTCCTGTGTTTATGCTTCCCATAAGAAGAAATTTCTTTTCACTTTTTTAATATAATACACAAAAGTAGGTTTCAATTTGGCTGGACAGGCCAGATAGAAACTGGCTGACCACTACTTCAAGAATGAATACCATCATGTTTGTGACACAGTTCAGAGAGTCACAGAACGGTTTGGGTTGAAAAAGACCCTAAAGGTCATCTAGGTCCAGCTGACTTGCCCCTAGGCAGGAGCACTGCTACATGAGTAGAAACAAATGCCTTTAGGTACTCCTGGGCAGAACAGGTGCTGAAAGGCCACACAGCTCCACATAGAGATGACTTCTGTGAGTTGCATAGAAAACCATTTTATTGAAGATTCTACTTGCCCAGTAACAACTTTGATTAGAACTGAGAGAAGTCAGGAGCTTTTGTTTCTCCAATGCTCTTTCCTTAACATGGGTCTACTTTACAGTGTATTTTAGAAGAATTGCCTTTATAGCACATCTGAGCAATGAAACAAAAGAGGGAAAGCTGTGTCTCCAAAATGCAAACTGCCACAATTTACATTTCAATTAAAAAAAAGGAGTTTGATGTACAATATACTATTTTAAAATTTGAAAAAAATTATTATCTGGTGTTTTCATGTACTGAATCTTAATGTAATCCATTTATACATGATGAGATGACTGCTGAAAATATCAGACTGCTTTTAAGCCCTATTTCTGCCCCCTCCTAAAGCAAATAAAAATATATGGTGAAAACAGATATATCAAAAAATAATTAAAAAATTAATATCAAACAATACTAAAGACTGAAATGTTTACTCAGAAGACTGTCCAAAGAGGAGAACTGTATCCAAGAGATAATTCAAATGTATTCTTTTTCCTGAAATTACCAAGAGAATGTTTTTTTTTTAAATTCATGAATTTTTCTGTTGTAATGAGAGCAGATTTCCAAACAGGCGTATTTAGCAAAAAGTTGCTTTATAACCTTTAAACTCTATTCTATCCCCTCAAACTTTTTTTTTAATTTATTTTTTCTCTTAAATAATCCTTCTGGAAAACTGGGTTTATATATAGAATAACTAAGATATATATGCTGATATTTTCTTTGTATTTACAATTTTTTTATATGCACTGCATATTCCATTATATTCATATTTTAAACTGTCTTGCACATTCAGTAAAGTGACATGAATCTTAAACATGTGATACTAAGATATTCTGTAATAATAACCTCTAATGTTGCTCTCTAAGCAACATTCTCTGCCTTCTTGCGTTACCTTGTGTTTTAATAGAGTGAACAATACATGGTTTTTCCAGGTGTCATTCCAATGCCAATATAGTTTCCCCAATGCTTGACCAGATCTTGCAGATTTAAGCACAGTAACTTTAATTTCAGAGCAAAAGTATTGAGTTGATGACCATACCTATGCGTTAGAAAAGTGTGTGACTCTGGGGTATAAAAACCTCAGCTGTGAATGCTTGACATCCTGTGGAAGTGGACAGACGACTACTATGATTGTGCCTGATGACCTTAGAGATCTTTTCTAATCAAAAAATGCTAAGATTCTATATAGTGAGGTTTTTGGGGCAGATACATTTGTAGAATTTTCTTCTGACTCCCCATTCTGGTTGAAGTTAATTTGAGGTACAAATGTTGACATTTGTAACTTCATGGCTAGGAGAATGCTGTTGGAGGCAAAGTTTAAACAAAAAATGAGGGATATATAGTGATTGCTTTCAGACACAGGAGGTCTGAAATACAGCCACAACCATTTTTGAGTTTACTCTGTAAGCGTTATTATGTATCTCAACAGCATTGCACTTTATACTGATCTGGGAACAATTCAGTTAGGAAAAGTGAATGCAAATTTTCTGTCTTAAAATGATTGCTTATATTCTATTAATAGTTTATTAATACCTAAATAGCACCAAATGTGAGGAGGAGGAGAGAGTTGATTGATGATGTTCATGGGTCCCTCCCAACTCAAGATATTCTATAAATTTATGAAGAGAAGATGTAACGTCTGATCAGGCAATGAGAAGTCTCAAATTTGGAGATTTATAATTCTAGTCTTGTATGAAAAGCAAGAGAAAAATGAAGGTCTGTATTCCCAAATTTAGCAGAGTTCTGAGAGAAAGTCCCTCTGATGCAATAGATGTTTGGTTTTTAAATTTTATTTTTATTTATGCATAAATGGGATAGCTCCTTTAGTGTTTGTAATATCTTAAGAAAATATTAAATACTTAAATATTTCTATACTGCTTTGTTTTGTGCTTTGTTCTTGCCTATTTTTCTTTAGTCTCTTTAGTGTGCTGGCATTTTCCTTACAACCTTCTGTCTACCCTACAGCACTTCTAGCAGCAGATCTGTTTTCATAAATCACTTTGAGAGAAGCCAACACTCATAAAGAAAATATATGTTGATTTTTTCACAGTCCTGACATCTAACGGAAAGTTAAAATAAAGGCCACAATAAAATTCCACTGCAATTCATACCCTGCTTGGTTTGTGTTCCGTGGATATGCAGTTTTTCCTTTAAATTAGAATATCATTCTGATCTTAATGGGGTCTTTGTTTGTGAAATAAGATGGTAATGAAATGAAACACAACTAGGTTCCAGTTCTGAAATCCGTTCTTGCTTTTTCATAAAGGCAAAGCTTTCAGTGATGTCAATGACAGTTTTGCCTGAATCAGAATTGCAGGATTGGACTGATAATGTCTGACTTAATGAATTTCAAAGAGGAAATTTCATTCCATGACCAGACAGATCATTTTGGAGTGTCTTTCACAGCCAGTAAAAATGCATCTTGTGACTATGTTTTTGTTTTCCCTTTGTTTTCATGCTTTAAGATTTTTTTTTTTCCCTGAGAGATGCTAGTCTAACAAGTAAACAGTGTGTTTTACTTACAAGGATAGTAATGAAATTAATGGAAGAGCATTTTAGAATTTTACTAGAGGAAGATGCATGGAATTTTTTTTATTATTTTGATCTTTTTGGAAGTAGACTGAAAAAGGTTTTGCTGCAACATTATTTTCTTTTTCTGTAGAAGTTTTCTTTGCTGCTTGGCAACTGCAAGGCTTATTTAATTAAAAAAGACAAACTCCCACATACATTTGAGTCATCTTAAGGTTGGTTAGCAATCACAGATATTTAACAAGGAGTAGGCTCAGAAGAAAGTAGTCCATAGTAAACAAGGGAAGAAGTGTGTATGGAAGAGGCGGTTGGTATTGAGATTTTTCTTTCCCATTTGCTTTGGTAACAGAACCTGCTACCTGTTCTGCCTAATATGCACTACCTTGCAACTGATGGCATTTTTGGAGTAATAAATGCAACCCAAAACAAGTTCTAACCCAAAACAAGGGCTGTGGGGATTGATAATGGTAAATCACTTATTTTTAGTACATCTGCTTTGTAGAACTTATGATACTATGTGTGGTTTAGGGATTTGTTTGTTTGGGATTTTTAAGCCACAGACAGTCTTTGTGTACAAAGCTCTCTACCAAGATTTGCAAGTGACCTTAAACAGAGGTTGGCTATTACTGAAAAGAGGTAACTCAGCCACAGGCAGGTTCATAGATGATCCTGCCTACTGCTATGCAATTTATTGCTGATTTTAGACTTGAACTGTAATGACCAGAACTCCCTCTTGGCCACACACAAATTATGTGAACAGCACAATATAAAACAGATTTTTAGTCTTTATTTGAACAGATGTAAATACTAATTTTTTTTTCTCCCTCTCACATACTTGCTTAACATGTGAATATTTTAAATGGTACTGGATCAGAACTATGGTGTCTTGCCTTTGTAAATATTTATGAGAAAACATGCATTAATAGTTATTTCTCAAAAGGATGTTGTGAGATGTTTAAGTTGCTCTGTTTAACAAACCACATAAAGGGACAGGTTTATAACAGCAAACCTACTGAACTGAATTCTGTCTTGTGTCAGACTTCTTTTCTCACTTTTTCCTTCCTATTTTCCTTTCCTTTCCTTCCTAGCTTATGACAAAAAGGCAGGGCACTAAGGAGCTGCAACTACATTTTCAAAAAGGTTGAGAAATAGGTGGTATAGGAGAAGTGGATCAGGATTGAGGAAAATATACCTCAGGATGGTCTGGTCTGTATTAAGGAAAATAGCCTAAATATATGCAAGTTTTAACTATAGCATGGATCTTTTTTCCCCTGTGGGAGTCAGTGCAGTAGTGTTGCTTCCTGTGCCTCTTTGATATCTTTGATATGCTGTCATAATTTTAGCAATGCTTTTCTATGTTGTAGCTGCAGTATAGGAAGAGGAACATGAGATGTCCTTCTCCTCAGCTAGAACTACTCTATGGCTAGGTGGTGGTGATATGTCCCTTTGGTCTGGAAAGGGGAGCAGGGACACAATAGCACCTACACTACCTGCATTAGATCAAACTTTGGGAAGACTTGCTCTTCTTTATGAAGACACCTTTGTCTTTTAAAAACAAAAATATTTAAAAACAAAAGTATTTAAAAACAAAAATAAAAATTAAAAAAATCCCAAAACCAAGGGGACGACAATTCTCAGGAAAAAAGAATATCAGCAACCCATAGAGCTAGATGAGCTGTCTCACCTCATGGCCTCCTTTTATCTCATTTGATATTGTATCAAGGAGGTGATATCTAAAATATTTAGTCTGCTAAAATGCAGCAGACTGGAGCAATGGTAACACACTTTTCCTGCAGCAAGATAAGGGATGTAATCTGAATGCTAATATTGAGGATTATCTGTAGTCAGGGACCATGGGCTTCAGATAAGAGTAATCAAGTAGTAGGGCATACAATTGAAACCAATTAATTTCATGTTTTAGATGGCAGAACCAACAAGAGATGCCCAGAGCTTGTTGAGGTTGCACAGGTCATTAGGACCACACCAAGGAATTCTGGTCACTTCAGTCAGAAAACCAGCTTCACTGGTGTCCAGACTTAAATGCCTCTGTGCTATCACATGCAGCATGGGGAATAAAGAGGAGAAATGAGATGTAGCCTGCAGGGCTAAAACCTTACTGGCATCATTGAAACACTGTGGAATGGCTCCTATGACTGGAGTGCTGAAATGAAAGGATGCAGGATCTTTAGGAAGGACAGGCAAAGGCATGCCCAAGGGATCTGCATGATACTCCAGGATTGTATCCTCCAGGCTCAATAAAAATGCAATCCCTACAAAGGGTAAATCAGTGAAGAACACCAGGATGCCTGCATGGATGAACAAGGAGATCCTGCACAAATTTTAACACAAACAGTTTAGAGTGTGGAATCAGTGGAAGGTAGCCTGGGAGGAATACAGAGAAATTGTCCAAACAGCCAGGGATCTTGTTAGCAAAGTAAAGGGCTGACAGAACTAAATCTGGCCAAGGACATCCAAAGTACAAAAAAAGAGCTTCTTTAGGTACATCAGCAATAAGAGAAATACTAGGGAAAATAAAAATTCTCTCAGAAAGAACACAGAAGTCTTGGTCACCAGGACATGGAGGAGGCCCAGGAGGTGAATTAGCTTTTTGCCTTGGTCTCCACCAGCAAGTGTTCATGCCAAGCACCCAAGCTGCAGAAGGTGAAAGCAGGGATTGGGAGAATGAAGCACTGCTCACTGAGACCATCTAAGGAACTTGAAGGTGCATGTGTCCATGGGACCAGATGGAATACATAAGATCCAGGAAAATACAGGTCTCACCTCAGTGTTTGGCAAGAGCATGAGGTGGATCCTCCTGGAAAGTATGCTAGGGCATGGTCAGAAATAAGAAGGTGATTGGTGAGAGCCAACATGGCTCCTCTAAGGGCAAATCACTCCTGACAAATTTGGTGGCCTTCTATAATGGAATTATAGCAGTGGTGGATAAGGAAAGGGCAACAGATGTCATCTATCTGAACTTGTGCAAAGCATTTGACACTGTCCCATATGCCATCCTTGTCTCTAGACTGAGGAGACATGGATTTGATGGACAGACCGCTCAGTGGATAAGGAATTGGCTGGAGGGTTGTACTCAGACTTGTGGTCAACAGCTCAATGTCCAAGTGAAAAGCAGTGACAAGTGGCATTCCTCAGAGAGATGTGTGAGTCGACACAGGCAGGCAGCCAGAACAACCCCTAAGCCACAGCCTAATTGCTGAGAGCAAATTTATTTCATTACCTCACTACCCAGAGGATCCCAGAGCAACACCCAGGCAGAGGCACACAAGCAGGAACAGAGACCCTGTCAGGCTCAGTTCACCCCAGAACACGGTGGGGCTGCTGTCTGCACCCATTTATCAAGGGTCCACACACACCTGGTTTATCACCATGCCGTGATCTCCCTGTGATTTTTATGAGCTCTGAGCTTTGGTCTCTCTCCCAAGACAGGGAGCTCAAGCACATCTGTGAGAGTGCCTCCAGGTCTCTGCAAGCACCTGTGTTATCTTTAGACAGAGATTCCACTCCTCAAAACACAGAGGATAAACAACAGTAGGCATAACATATGGTTTATACATGAGGTTTCCCACACTCATTCTCCAGGCCTCAACATTCCCAGCTTCGAAGTCATTTGGGTGAATCTATCATCCTCCTCTCCACTCTTCCAGTTTTAACCCTTTCCTCACAGCAGATGGGTGCTGTTTAACATGGTGACAAGGACAGTGGGACTGAGTGCACCCTCAGCACATTTGCTGATGACACACAGCTCTGTGGTGCCATCAGCATGTTGGAAGAAAGGGATGGCACCCAGAGGGACCTACACAGGCTTGGGAGGTAAGTCTGTGTGGACCTCTTGAAGTTCAACAAGACCAAGTGCAAGATCCTGCATCTGGGTCAGGGCAATCCCAAGCATAAATGCAGGCTGGGCAGAGAATGGATCAAGACTAGCCCTGGGAAGAAAGACTTGGAGTGGGTGGTTTCTTTTTTTAAATGAAAAATTCAATATTACTAGGCAATGTGCACTCACAGCCTAGAAGGCCAACCACATCCTGGATGTCACAACAAAGTGTCATGTTCAGGGAAGGTGATTATCCCCCTCTGTTCTTTTGGGCATCTGAATTTACTCATTTGTCATAAAATACTGTTGTTGTGACTATGGTTATCTGTGCACACAAAGAGAAATATGCAAAACCCACTTTTTTCTTGTAGGCACATTAAACATACGAGGCTGATATTAAGTGAACTAACATTCCAGGCTTCCAATGTCAGTGGAATTTATGTTGGCTTAGCTGGAGGAAATAGTCCAATAAACTCACTTTGTCAGGGACTATTAATATTTTCCTGGTTTAATTCAGGCACAAAGCTCTGACGTAGTATATTTGTACCAGCTACAAGATTATGGCTCAAGTCCCCTTTGTAAAAGGAATGACTGGGGAGGAGGGGAGACAAGAGAGCTGGGAATGCACTTTAAGAAAAATTCAGAGTGATGGAAAATATAGCTATAAAATGAATGTGAATCCAGAACACCCAGAGTTTTCAGAAATCCATGAGTTCAATACAGTCTGTGTTCAGTCTGGTGTAGCTTAAATATAATTCATGCTCTGCTCCTTGTTTGAAAACTGAACCTCTTCTGTGGTGGCAGCAGTGAAATATCTCATGTCATTAGTGGTTTTGCTTTGCAACACTTATTTCTAGGTAGCTGAAATAGTTTGTATTTCTACTGTTAAACTTTTGCAAGCTCTTGAGAATTGTTAAGTGCACAGTGACAAATAACTTACCAACTCATGTATGTTAAGAACTTACTGAGTTGTTTTTATGCAGCTGTTTGTTTGAATTATGTTTTTATTTCTCTGTAAGTAGTCTCTGGGAAATCCTTTTATATTGAATTTGAGAAACATTAACATTTGGTTAATGTTTCTCAGCGAATATTCACCTTATTCTGAGTGTTTTGTATTGGAACAATTTTTCATTTGCATGTCAATTTGCACACACATAAAAGGTCTTTGATAGCTTTATTTGTCAATGTTTCTGGGCATTTTTATTGCTGGTAGGTATGAACATTTGGTTTTGGTAAGAAAGTTTACTAAATCCACAATTGGATAATGAAAAAATATACCAACTCAGGATTTTAATACCTAACTTTGCTACACAAAAATGTAGGTAGTGTTAATTTTTGAATCAAAACATAGTTTATATACTTTGGTAACAAGTCTAGACAGAGATAAGATTTAGATGATCCTACAAGCCTATTACTGTTTTCAGATATTTATATGTTATTTTGGTATCCAACAGAGTTACAACAGCAAGTGGACGTACAAGGGACATGACATGGAACGTTCTTGGACTTTATTTGAAACACTGATTTTTAGAATCTTCCAAACTTGTTTGATGTTTCTACAAATAAACGTCCAGGCTGTTATAGATGATACAAGTGTCTTTGGATTTATGAAGAGCTAAGTGGTTGTGTCATAGTGAATATGCTTCTACAGTTTGTTCCTATATTGATGACAATTCTTGCCTCGAACAGAAGTGCTAGAAATAATTTGGAGGAGTACAGTAACAAGGGTAAAATCTTTCATTTCTTCTCCCTCTTTTGTGTTGCTAGAGGAAAGTCAACTTCATTTTCACTATCTTTTTACGGCCTTGAGTTGTCTTGCTAAAATATAAAAAATTTCTTTAGAGGAAGCTTTGAAATAGGAGACAGCTGCATGTACTGATTTCCTTAAACTGCTCCTCGTGGCAGCCTTCCACATAGATTCTATTCTATTTTATGTTTTTGTATAAATGTGAAGTTAGTATACTGAGTACTTCTCTGTTATCTTCTTTTCCCAAGATATTCCTAGTTAAATGTAGTTCTGCCAGAGAATGACTTGCCAAGACAAATTTCCAAGAGTGAATCCAGACATTACGAAATAAATGTATCAGTATTGCTGAATGAAATATTTCCACTTTCAGAGTAACTGAAAACACGCTTTGGGAAACAGTGAATTTTTTGTCAATCAAAGGAGGGTGGGTAATTGTAACCAAGTAATTTGGATGCTGGTGGGATTGGTACTTATGCACAAGGGATCATGCATGGGTATTTGCAAACATACACTTTTTTTTTAGACAAAAATCCTCCACAACAACTGAATAGATGAGATCAATATCTTAGTGGAAATAAGGTGTTTGTTTATACCACTAACTTGATAGAGAATTCTGTCAGCTGTACAATTAAATGCTTGTTGCCAAGACACCAGTGATCAACTTCCACTTAGAATAAAATGCCTCTAATAAAAAAAAAAAAACAGATCATTTAAACACTTCTTGCTTTTTTGAATCATGTGAAATTTAAATAAAGATCTTACTTGTGACTTCATGGGTTTGTGAGGTGATAATGTGTGCTGTCCCCATGGGCTCAAGATCTAGACAAGGCTGGCATCACAGCTGAATCTATGAGATATCTCAAAGAGAGCCAAAGCATAAGAAATTGTGGATGTAGCCAAGAAGTGAATCATAAAATGAGCCTGCAGATAGAAAAGTTCATAAAACATTTAAACTTTCAGGGTGCTTTAACATTATGAATGGAACTAAGAAGAGCTGAAAAGAGAATAATATCTATTTTGTAACCTGGATATAAGATGCATTACTTTAAATAAAACAGAATATATTTCCAAACAAATTAATAAGGAAGTTAAGGGATATTTATTCCTGAAACCAAAGTTTACTCTGCCAGTGGACATGGACAGGCAACTTTATTCATGCTGAAAATCTTCAGGCTGCCATTGCCTGCAGCAGTGATCATGCAAGACTAACTCTTGTGGCTACCATATTCAATGTTAGTAAGGTTGAGAGAACTTCATCTTGCCAACTGCAATCTGACCTTTTGATGAGCACTTTTTAGTTTTGTTTGTTTGTCCTGGGTGTTTTGTTTGGGTTTCTTCTTCCAAGTAAATAGTATTTATTGCAATGCAATGTTTGGTCTTGAACTGTGTCAAGAAAGTAAAATACAAAAATACAATTAATCACATATTTTCTCCTATCAAATGTTAATAGAGTATTCAAAGTACTTATTATTAATTATTAATCTCAACAAAACCTTTAGGTGTACTATTTAAGAACTCTATAAAAACAGTTGGAAGATTTTTTTCCTCATTGTTACATGGTTTCAGGGTAACAGTTAACTCCTTGTGGGAACAAATATCTGCCTAGAAACCTCATCATGCATTGCCAATTGCTGACCCTGAAACTATTCATAAAATAAGAAAGATATGCCTTACAGTAAAGGGGAGAACTATGACTTTATTTGTATTTAATTTTATCCATATTTGTCAAAATGGCCTAAAGTGGGTAACAGCAGCCCAATGAACTTCTGTAGTATGGATTATTAAGAGTGATATGCGCGCCAGTCTGACATTGTCATGTTCTGAGTTGTCTGTGACTTGATCTTTTACAAGGCTATTACAAATCTCTTGCTAAGAGATAAACTTCTACTAAATAATTTGTGTTTTCTACAAAAAAGAAGATTCATTTTTTTCCCTACTCTGTTATACTTCAGGAAACTACATGTGGCCTCTAAACTACACTTCCTGAAAAGGAATTCTCGA